>NC_045763.1:13901658-14508086 GCF_008692025.1 Phocoena sinus | reverse complement strand
CACCCCCTAACTAGCTGTGTGTCTTTGGGCAAGGTATTTAACCTCTCTGAGCCTCAGTTTCCTCATCTGTAAGATAGGGATGATAACAGCTAGGTAGGAGATGTCTTTGTTGGTTAGGGTAGGTTGTAGGACACAATGACTCCGAGATTGCGATGGTTGGCACGATCAAATTTGTTTCTTGTGGTTGCAAAGGAGAGCCTGAAAGTGGTGCTGGCTGCAGCCTTGCCCCTGAGAGCAGCTTCAGTACCATGTCTTACAGGAATGGTAGGAGCAGTAGCATTTATACAATGCTTTACAGTTTGTGTGGGGGGCTGGCGGTCCCTCCTGCCGTCGTCTCCCAGTGGTGCTGTGCTCATGCCGGGGCCTGGCACCCGTCACCACCACCTGGTATCATGGGTCACCTGGCTGTCCCACACATCTAGCTCCCGAGACCGGGAGTTCCCGAGGGGCAGGCAAGGATAGAGTCGCTGCCGCACCTTCCTTGCCCAGCCCGGGGACGGGCCCAGGGTGGGTGCTGGCATCGTGTCTGAGGCTGGACTGGCCTGGGGAGGCCGCCCTCTGACCACCTGTCCCTCTTGTCTCTTGCAGATGGGAGGAGGAGCTCGCCAAGCGCATGAACCTACAGACCATGGTGGACACGCTGCAGGAGGTGAGAGGTCCCGACCAGGAGAGGCTCGCAGGAGAACCACGTGGCCAAGGGGCAAAGCCGGGGGCAGTTCCCAGCACAGCCTCTGTGCTCTGCTACCTCCTGCTGCCTCAGTCTCTCCTCAATGGAGCCGGAGGCCTCTCCCGCCTCCCCTCCTTGGGGCTGGGAAGGCACCAGCACAAGAGTTGCAGAAAAGCTTGGGCACGGGAATCCCGGTGCTGCCCCTGGCGTGCAGGAAGACTCGGGGCTGAGTGCCCTGCAGAGGGCGGGTGGCCACATCATCAGGTGGGCTCCCAGCCCTGGCAGGTGCTCAGCAGCGGGCATGAGGACATTCTTTTGCTCTTCTGGCTCGGTGGCTCTGTGTTCTGGGTGGGCCTGCTTCTCACTCGCCTGCTGTGTACGCTGGGCAACAAACTTTACCTTCTCGGCCTCTGTTTTCCTCTCAGCCAAATGGGCACAAGAATGGCAACCCCATGAGAAGACATGGAAAGCTCTTTAATTGCCTTCTGGTATCTAAAGTATTGATCCTCTAAATAAATAAATAATAACCAAAAAAAAAAAGAAAGAAAATAAACACTGACCTTCTAAGGAAGTTAGAGACAGATTAAAATAATGTCAATATGCAGAAGGAAAAGGATGAACGCCCCCCCACCCCGCTTTCTTTTATAAGAAAAGTACTTTTTGCTTTATACACATAACATGCTCATGGTCAAATACCTGGAAAATTCAGAAAAGCACAGAGAAGAAAATAAAACTCACCTCCAGTTCTCCCTGCTCCACTGTGGATAAATTGGTGTGTGACCGTCTGGTCTTTTCTGTGCAGCCACACACAAGCCCGAGGTGTGCGTGCTCGGTTAGGGTGGCACGTGTGACGTTGCCATTCTGGAGATCGGAGATGGTCAGATATATTGGCATTTTCACGTGAATTGACCTACTACTGGGATCCCTTTTACATCCACTTTTTCTCTTAACGTCTGCCATGGATTTTTCCATACAATAAATAATCCTTGGAGAAGTGTTTTAGGCTGAGCGATGCCCTGTGCTGAGCGAGGGCTGAGTGGGGACCCAGGCTGGGATGAGGTCCTTGGCACCCCTTCCTTCCCTGGCACAAAGGCACCCGGCTTGGTTGGATGTCAGGTGTCTGGGGCTCTGGACCCAGGTGTCCATCCCCTCCCCTCCAACAGGGAGACCAGCCCCCCTAAAACCTCCCCCATCTTCATCCCCCGTAGGCAGCGCAGGAAGCAGAAGCCATCCAGGAGGAGATGAATGAGAAGATTGAGCGTCTCAAGGCCGAGCTGGTGGTGTTTAAGGGGCTCATGAGTGACGTAAGTGCCACCGACCACCACCCCCAGGCATCATGACTTCCCCCCACAGCCATCATGCAAAATGCTTCATTCACTCCGAGGCTCCAGAGCTCGGCTTCTAGTTAGAATCCTGGCTGGCTGCGTTTGACCCGTGAGGATGACGGATGCATCGGAGACCAGGCCCCCCTCCCTGTCCCCTCCCCACTTCTGCTTCCCTTGGTCTGAGTAGAGATGCATTAATCCGCTGCTTTAACCCATCCTGCCCTCCCTGGGGCTCTTCTGATGGTCTGTGTGTGTTTGCTTCGTCTCCTGCCAGCTCACCACGGTGAGGGCGGGTGGTGGCCATGGGCCTCTGTGTCTGGGCGCAGTGGCGGCCAATGGCAGGTTGAAGGAGACCCCGGGTCTGATCTGCGCCGGCCTGAGAGGCTCCCCGGGCCAGCGGCCTTCAGCAGGGTTTGCTTTGTAAAGTCGGGACAGGCCAGTGTGCATATCCTTGGGACGATCGGAGCCCCTCTGAGTAACCGTGGGCAGGGGCAGCTGATGGCATCAAGGGCCTTCTTCCTACTGGGGACCTGGTTTCCTGCCACCTTCAAGCAGCGGGTAGTATGTAGAGAGAGTCTCCACAAAGGAGAAGGAGTCCAGTACAGGTGACTCAGCCTGGAACAGTTCTGGTCCCAAGAGGCGTGGAGCTGGGGTGGCTGGAAGAGGCCACGTGGCTTCCCCTCACCGGGGTCCAGTGGACCCCCCATCCTAGGCAGCCCCAACCATCAGCCGTGGGAGGAATCTCTGTGTGGGGTACAGGTGGAGCAGGCCCGGTGGGAAAGCAGGGGGGTCTTTCAGCAGTGGGACTTGTCTTTCTTTTTTCTCTGCTCTGACAAAATAAACACTGACGCTGTATCTGCTGAGAGGATGCCTTCCAGCCCTTAGGGTGACCAGCAAACACACTGTCCACTCGGCGCCGAAGCCCTAGGCTCCCACAGTCCCTCCGCCCCCTGCCCTGAACCCGAGCAGCTGGCCCGACCCTTCAAGTCCAGAAAAGGCTCAAGGACCCCCTCGGACTGCGGGGCCTCCCGCCCGACACCTGGGGGTCTCCCCACCCCTCTGTCCAGTCGGAGCCTGGGAGTGCCTCCCCACCCCCATGCTTGCTCCATCCCTCGCTCACGTAACCCCCTGCTGTCCTCCCTGCAGCCCATGACAGACCTGGACACAAAGATCCAAGAAAAGGCCATGAAGGTGGACATGGACATCTGCCGCCGAATCGATATCACGGCCAAGCTGTGCGATGTCGCACAGCAGCGGAACTCGGAAGACGTGTCCAAGATCTTCCAGGTGACTAGGGCTGCCCTGCTCACCAGCTGCCACTCCCAGCCGCCCACCGCCCTCCGCCCCTGCCTGGCCACCCAACCCCCGTTTTCCTCGCACCCTGCCCACGCCCCTTCCCCCCGAGGTAGCGTTTGCCCAACCCTCTGGCCTCCCCAGGAAAACGTAGAATCAGGGACGCATAGACTCATAGGCACGTCTGACTCCTCCATCATCAAGGCTGACCGCTTCATCCTATGGCTGAGGACGCCGCTCACCCGGGCGGGTGGTGGGCGTGACAGGCTCCAGGACGGACATGGCAGAGCTGGGAGTAGGACTCAGGTCTCTGGACCCTCCAGGGCTCAGTCCATCCGTCCACCCTGCGTCCACTGCCCTGCTTCCTGCCTCTTCCTCTGGGAGCCAGAGCTGGCTACAAATGCCATGGTCGGGGAGCCCTGGCCAGGCTATGGGAGCACTGGGTGAGCTGGCCTGAGCCCTGGTCCACGAGCCTCAGAATTCAGAAGAGGAGCTGTTGACTGTTGACTCTTTCAGTCCCACATTGAGACTCACTCCATACCGCCCCCCACCCCCACCCCGCCTCCAACCGGCAAGGGACTGGGTGTGTTCCAAGCGAAGGCGATGGGTTAGCACTGGCAAATGTCCTCCAGGGAGGGCTTGGGGGCTGGTCCAGCTGCCCAAAGGGCGTGCGTCATTCTCTGAAGGCTGCTGCTTGAGTTTTGGGTTGTGGTTTGGCTTTTGCTTGAGCCCAGGGCAGTATGGCGTGTTGTCGCTTTAAGTATGTGACTTTGGATGTAGTGGGGTGAGGTCTGGGCTTCCCTGGGGCCCATTGTCCACCTCGTGCCTTCTTGCTGCCCCTTTGCGGGGAAGCAAGGGACCATTTCAGCCTTCGTCTGGTTTGTCGTGTCTTGTCTGCTTGGAGTGGAGGGAGCTTGTTGAACCTGGGGCTGCCTGCCTGTCAACTCTGCATGTGAACAGGAGGGCTCTGGGAAGCGTGGAGCCATCTGCGCCTCTGTAAGGGGTTCTCCGTCTCTCTGGCTGCCTCTGACACATACCAGGCGACTCAGTGCCCCAGTCTGGCCTGCTCTTCACCCCAAATGATGGTGCTGCCTCTCTGGTGAAGGGGTGAGCTGAGCTAGCCCAACCACCAGGCCTCCCAGGGCAGGGAAGGGTCCAGGCCATCTGCCTCTCCATCCTGCATGTCTCCCCACCTCACGCTTCCTGCGAACGCTGCCTGCTTCTTAGAGGACCCGGCATCAAGCAGTGGCTGCACCAGCCATGCTCCATCCATCCTATGGGACGCCGGCTCCCTTCCCAGTCCACCCCGCCCTCCATCCCCGCAGAGCCTCCCAGTGACCTTGGTCTTTTCCTTTCCGGGTCAGGTGGTCCCCAAAAAGAAGGAGCGTAAGGTGGCTTCGGATGATGACATCTCTGAGCAGGACGGGGAGGTGAACCGGTTCTCGGATGACGAGGTCGGCTCCATGAACATCACAGACGAGATGAAACGCATGTTTAACCAGCTGTGAGTATCCCTGCTGCCTGGGGCCTCCTCTCCGTTTCCCCAGGTTGGGCAGGGCAGGGGTGGCAAACCGGTGACCTGGGCCGGAAGTAGCCGGCAGATGTTTTCTTTGGCCAGCACGGTGCTCTGACAGAATTCGGATTCGGAGTCTCACGTTTTCAGAAAGGGTCAAATTGGTAACGGTGGTCACATTTGTGGGCAGTTCTTTTTTTTTTTTTAACTGAGATAATAGGACCGACGTGTAACATTCTGTTAGTTTCATATATGCAACATCATGTTTTGGTACTTCTGTATGTTGTAAAATGCTCACCACAATAAGTCTAGTTAACATCCATCACCATACAGAATTACAATTTTTTTTTCCCTTGGGATGAGCTGCTGCCCGGGTTAGTGGCAGAGTTGGGCTGGGTGTGGTCAGTGGTGGGCTGGAGCTGGCTTGTACCAGCTTGTAAAAGCTGATTGTATGCATGTCTGCCCACTCCAGGTTTAGCGATGGCATGTTAGTAGCTTAACATTTGCCGCGATGGGAAATTGTCAGGGGCTACCAGTCTGGGCAGCCCTCTCCCACCCCTGTGGACAGCTGACTTACTAGAACCTGGCTGCGCACAGTCATCCGGGGCAGGGATGCATCGTAGCCTTGGCGTACGCAGTGCTATACTTGCAATCCTGATCCATCTTTGGCTCTAATCCGTAGAGTATCCCGGTGTGGGCTTGGGGAGGGTAGGGGTGCAGCTGTGGGCATTGGCTGACTCACCTAAGGGCCTTGAGTCAGAGAGCAGGCTGGGACTGGGTCTCTGACGTCCACCTTTCCCCCTGCCCCACTGGCCTGCTCTTGCCTGCTCTCTCCCCTGAGCCCTGGGAACTCAGCTTTTGCCCAGGACTGGAGTCCTCCCTCCCCACCCCTACCTCCCGCACCCCTTGCGTCTGAGTCTCAGGGCCCCAGCACACTTTCTGGCCTGATGTCCGTTCTCTGGAGTCCTGAGCTTCCAGCAGCGGGGCTGGCTGGATTCGAGTGCTTGCCTCTGATGAGCCATCACCGACCTTCCAGGCCCCTCCAGGAGGGCACCTCCTGTCAGCAGGCGCTCCTGCCATCATACTCATTTCCAAAGCCAGGGGCACAGGCCCCTCCTAACGCTTCCTGCAATGCTGGGGGCTGGCCTAGCACGGTAGAGTCCCGAGATCACTCTGCCCAGCCCCTTCATTGTACAGATGAGGCTCAGAGAGGGCTGGGCAAGTCGGGACAGAGCCGGGCCCTGACTCCCGGTCCAGCACTGTCTCCGTGCTCACAAGAGATTTCCTCTTCTGTTTCCTTGCCACACCGTCCCCACCCTGGTGACTTGTCAGGAAGACGGGAACCGGACCTGGGTGGGATGGGTTTGCCCAGCACTTACCTATGCTCGCTGTTCCCTTGAAACAACCTGGAGATGGGGCTGTGTTCGGGGCTTTGCTGTTTCGAGGGTGACAAGGAGAGTCCTAGACTCTCGGTTCATCTTCACCATCTCCCCCCACACCCAGTTCTCACAGTCTCATCTTTCGCTGATGAGAGGGGCTTTGGAAGAGAACCCTTGGTCGGGTGTAGGTTTTCTGAACGTTGCTGTGGGCATTTCTGAGTGTAGGGCAGGGTTGTATGCCCCAGAGACCCAGGCTGGGTTCACTTGGTTGAATTAAAGGGCTGCTTTGAAGAAAGTGTTGTCCCTGGTTTTCATAAAGTCACCAGGAATCCAGAGACTGCCCAGGAAGTGGCGTGAGCTAAAAAGCTGTGCTCCCAGGTGTATGGAAGAGCATTCTTTCCATTGCTGCTAAAATGGGCACCTGAGCGTTGACAGGTCTGAACTGGGTTCAGTATCCAATTAGGTTGATCTGGTTGTAAAGTTGCCTAGTTCAAAAAAAAAGGCCAACCTCTGATCACCCCTCCACCCTTGTAGTTCTAGCGAAGGCCACGCAGAAGGCACCAGGGCAGGGCCCTGGCCCCCTCCCGCTGACATCTCCACGGGCTGAGACCCAAGCTAGAGCCCCCACTGCCCCGGGCCAGCTCCTCTGAACTCCTTGAATAATGCACCCGTGTCAGGGCTGTTTTGTTTTGATCAAAATCAGTTGCTTGGGCTTCAGGCCCAGGAGAAGGGGAGAAATTTGCTACTTTCTCTGCACCAGCGGCCAGCCTTCCTGCTCAGCCCTGCCCTCCAGATCTGGGGGGAGGGGGGGCGCCTCTTCCCAGCCCTTTCTCTTGTGCAGGCAGCTTCCTATCCTTTCTAGTTCCCCATTACTCAGCTGGGGTTTCCTTCTTGTCCCAGCTGCTGGGAAGGAAGTGAGGTCAGCAGTCTAGTATGTGAGGTGGCCATGGGTCGACGACGACGCTTGACCCAGGGGCTCGCCCCGAGCTGTCTTGCTGTGGGGGGCGGGGTGTGGGCAGCGCCTCACCCTGCAGCCCTGCCCCAGCTCTGGTCCTTGGATGCAGGGAGCCACCTGCAGGCTCCCGCAGGAACTGCTTCTTGGTGGGGAACCTGGCTCCCAGGGGTGCTCTTGGGCTCTGCCCGGTGGCTCCAGCCTGGTCCATTGTCAGCAGGTTGGGAGCAGTGCCCTGTAGGATCCAGAAAGTAGTTGAAGGAGTGAGCGTAGGCAGTGGGGAGAGCCCTGGGATGGGAATCAGGACTTGGGACCCACATCTTCCTCTGCAGCTGATTCACCGGGTCAAGCAATTTAACTCCTGCAGGCCTCAGCCTTCCCATCTGGATAATGGGCATATTGGGCTGAATGATTTTTACAGTCCCCTCCAGTTGGGGTAACCAGTACACCTCCAGAACCCCTTCAGTCCCAGGCCCACCTGTATGGTCCATCACCCTACTTCCAGTTCTAGTGAATAGGGAAGGCCAGAAATCGCTCAGGCTTTGCATTCAAGTCTGATTTCCAGCATGTATTATTCTAGAAGTCCACCTAATCCCTCTGAGCCTCAATTTCCTTACCTGTAAAATGGGACTAACAGTCATGCTCACCTCAAAGGACTGTTGTGAGGATGGAACGAATTGCATTTTAATACATGCATGGTGGCCTGTCCCGTGCCCAGCACATAATAGGTGCTTGGTGATGTTTTGATGGGCAGGAAAAAGCCGTAGGAAACAGAAAGATCTGGCTTTCAGCCCTAGGTTCTTTTTTTTTTTTTTTTTTTAATTTTTATCAGAGTATAGTTGATTTACAATGTTGTGTTAGTTTCGGGTACACAGCAAAGTGAATCTGTTATACATATATCCACTCTTTTAGATTCTTTTCCCATGTAGGCCATTACGAAGTATTGAGTAGAGTTCCCTGTGCTATACAGTAGGTTCTTATTAATTATCTATTTTATATATAGTAGTGTGTATATGTCAGTCCCAATCTTCCAATTTATCTCTCCCTCCCTTACCCCCTGGTAACCATAGTTTGTTTTCTACATCTGTGACTCTATTTCTCTTTTGTAGATAAGTCCATTTGTACCCTTTTTTTAGATTCCACATATAAGCGATATCACAGGATATTTCTCTTTCTCTGACTTACTTCACTTGGTATGGCAATCTCTAGGTCCATCCATGTTGCTACAAATGGCATTATTTTGTTCTTTTTTATCAGCCCTAGTTTCTGGTACAGCCTAGCTTAGTGTGGCTTTGGACAAGTGAATTATTCTTTCTGAGCTGCAGTTTCCTCATCTGTAAAATGGGAATAATAATAATACCCACCTTTCCAAGTTGCAGAAAAGGTTATATGAATCACCTCAGGCATAGCAGGGGCTCCAGGAATGAGTTATTAAATGAAAGGAAAACAGTCAACAAAATTGGACTTGGGAGGAAAATATCTTTAGTCTCCATTAATGAAAGCCTGGCATCTTTAGGAATGTACATTTTAAATTGTATAAATAATATGTAAATACACTCTGCATTTGAAAAGAGTTAAACTCCAAGGAGAAGGCATGCGTCCCCTTTGGCCACCGCCCCTGCCTTTTTGGATGGCCACCTGGCAGGAGCCCAATCATCAGGGCAGTGTCCCTTGCTCTCCCCTGTCCAGGCCCCTGGAGCCTGGCTCTGTTCACTCATGCCCTCCTGTGTCCCCCCCCAACAGGCGGGAGACCTTTGATTTCGACGATGACTGTGACAGCCTGACGTGGGAGGAGAACGAAGACACACTTCTGCTCTGGGAGGACTTCACTAACTGCAATCCGAGCATTGACCTGCAGGGCGAGGTGAGCCGGGCATGGCTTCTTAGAGGCTGGGAGGTAGGCATTGGGAGCACTTCCTTTCCACGATCCCTCATCCCCCACTCTTACCCTGCAGCCCTTACCACCCAGCTGAGTTGTCCCCTCTTTTCTGTTTCCCCAGCAAGAGGAAAACCTGGGCAACTTGATCCATGAGACTGAATCCTTCTTCAAGACGAGAGACAAGGAGTACCAGGAGACCATAGGCCAGATCGAGGTGAGGCGTTAGCTTGTTCACATCACCCGGTTGTGACCCCCGAGACTCACGGTGATTAGGTGCCCGTGTGGACAGGGGCTGGGAGAGCGACGCAGATGCAGGATCGGAAGTCAGGACATGTGCTGATTCCCTGCCTAGTGTTGGGCAAGTCACACCCCTCTTAGGGCCTCAGTTTCCTAATCTGTGAAATGGGGGTGGTGATCCATGTTGGCCCCAGAGAGGTTTTTTTTTTAGGTTATTGACTGAGATGATGATCTCAAAATAATGAGAACTGACATTTGAGTGACATCAAGCGACACTGGGCACTCAGCCCTTTAAAAATACACCCTCCCTGGTATCTGCATACCTTATGTATGTACCTAGAGGGACCTGGGTGCCTCCACGCTATGCAGTAGGTACTGTGTGCCCCATTTTACAGAGGAGGAGTTGAGGTTAAAAGAGACCAAGTGACTTGCCCAAGGCCCCCCAGCCAGGAAGCAGCCTGTAAGCCCAGTTCTCCCAGCTCTGGAGCCTGTGTGCTGGGCGACATCTGTCAGTGAGAGTCACTGCTGTTGTCACGCTGGAGAAAGAGAAGGCCAGCTCCTTTCCTGGGGGATGTATCACTTGGTAGAGGAGAAGGGTCAGAAACACGAGAGACTTCAGGACTTTTCTAATCCAGTCCACAGAAAGGACTGCAGGGATGCTGGACAGGGTGGAGTTGCTAGGGCTGCCCCAGTGGTTGCCAAGCAACCATTCACCTTCCACCAGAAGTGGTTCTAGGGGCCCTGCGCCAGTATGTAGAGAGCAGAGAGCAGAGGGAGGGCCCTGAGGGCGTGGTGTCCTGGGGTGGCCCCGATGCTGCCACCACCACTGAGGACGGGAGGTTGCTGAGTGGTCTGCTATGAGGGAGGATGACTTGGCCTCCCCTTTATGCCATGTTGGTTCCTCTCAGCTGGAGCTGGCCACGGCCAAGAGCGACATGAACCGACACTTGCATGAGTACATGGAGATGTGCAGCATGAAGCGGGGCCTGGACGTGCAGATGGAGACCTGCCGCCGGCTCATCAAAGGCTCTGCAGACAGGTACCCGGCCTTGTCCTCCCTGGCAGTGCAGTGGTGGCATCCTTGGGGTGGGTGGCGGGATTTGTGGGGCTGCAACTTACAGCCTGGTGGTTTCACCTGCCCAGGCCGTTGGTCCATCCGTCCATCCACCTGTCCGTGCATCCGATGACTGTTAGCCTCCTACTATGTGTTAATGCCTCACACATCTAATCTCACGTGACCACTCACAACAACCCTGCCCCCATTGATTCAAAAGCTACTGTTGAAGGCTGGCTCTGTGCAAAGCCATGGGGATACAGTGATGAGCAGAACATTCGCAGCCCTGGCCCTCCTGGAGCCCACGCCCCACTTCCTGCTGAGCTGGGGGGTGGAGGTGGTGGCCGGGGCTCACATGTGTCCTTAGGAAGCCATTTTCCTTCCTTTCCCGTCTTCCAACCCGAGGCCATGTGGGTCTGTCCCCGGGAGACTGACATGCATCGGGCCTCTTTTATTTGCTGGGGGACACCAGAACCAAGACAGAGCCCCTGCCCTCAAGGAACACGCAGCCTTTCGGGGAAGACAGACGTGCTAATAATAAAATGAGATAATACACATAAAATGCTTGGCATCAAGCACAGATATATTAATTATAATTGTTCTCTTATCATGACGATATTCTTGCAGGCCGTTGTTTGGGCTGTAAGAGAGGGAGAGGCAGGGGGAGGTTGCGTGTGTGTGTGTGTGTGTGTGTGTGTGTGTGTGTGTGTGTGTGGCCCTGGGCTTATTAGCATGTCACCTTTAGCTCATTGATTCCCAGAAGCCACTGTTGTTATTTCCATTGTTGGGATGGAGGAGCGCCCCGTAGGCAGGGAAAATAGCTTGCGCCAGGCCCCCCAGCTCAGCAGTGATAGAGTGAGGATTCAAAACCAGTGCTATTAACCACTGTCCTGTGTGTTCTCCCTTTGGGCTCTGAGTTAATTGTCCAGACATGTGTTAGGTGATGGGAGTGTAAAAACTGAGCTTGACCCGTGGTTTCTGCTCCCAAGGAGCTCTCAGGACCAAGCAATTACAGAGGCGGGTGCAGGGCGTCCCAATAGGTCTCTATAGCCATGTTCAGCTCCTGGGCTTTGAAGATTCTAAGGCAAGTGGTGCAAGGGCGGGCCTCGGGGCAGGATCCCCCTCTGAGGCTAGGTTTTCTGGGAATGGCTGCTCCATCTTTCCAGCTCTTTGAATCCCTTCAGAGGTCCTCAGGCTGCCCTCTGATGTCCCCCATTCTCTTGTGCCTTCCAGGAATTCACCGTCGCCTAGCTCCGTGGCCAGCAGCGACTCAGGAAGTACAGACGAGATCCAGGATGAGTTTGAGCGGGAGGCGGATGTGGAGCCCATGGTCAGCTGATGACTGAGGTCCCCCAGCCCGTGCCTGGTGGTCTTGGTGATGGGGCCTCTGCCCGCCTCTCCCCACGGGGCCAGGAAGTGGGGCTCCGGCCCTCGCCACGCCAGACTTCCTATGCCCTCCCTTCTCTGGAGGCCCCAAGGGACCGCTGCTTCCTTCCTTCCTTCCGCCCACCACCAACCAGTGCCCCTTCTCCATCCACCCACCCAAGGAATGGTGCTGTCAATTTCTATTGTTCTCCACATTACAGATACAGACTTCTGTCCGGACGATGCAGTGTTAACTGTGCCTTTTCCCTTAAGCTGAGCCACTTTGAGCTCCAAAGAATTATTCCTAGCAGGTGTTTTTATACAAAACTCTAAGGTGAGGGCGGGTGGGGGGGGCCCTGGAGTGGTACAATGCCGTTTTCTACCCTCCCACCTGCTCCTCTGATTGGCCATAAGCTCTGCCCTCCCTCCTCTGCTGGAGTTGGACTTGGGATGGCCCACCTCCCCCCAAGAAGGAGCTGTTGGCCTTTGCGAGCTCTCCAGGCCTGGGAGCTGAAAGAGAGAAAAGATGGAAGGAGGGAGGGAAGACAAATTTTTCTTTTCTTTCTGGATCGAGTGGCAAAGCAGAGGGACAAGGCACTGTGGGGGAAGGCGGAACCTCACTGTGTTTAAACTACTATGCAAAAAACAAAACAAAACAAAAAAAGCAGCTTGCCTTATACCATTGTGGAAGGTAGGCCCTCTCCTAGATCCCTGGTTTTCCCCTGGAGCTGGGAGGGAGGAAGCTAGGGCGATCTCTCTCGCAACCTCTGGGGGTGAGCACTGACTCGGGAGGGAGTTTGGTCAAGGTCGTTAGCGAGGCCTGGGCCACGTAAGGCCCTCGGCCACCTGACTGCTTGCTTTCTTGGGACCTCTGTGGGTTGGGGTTGGGGAGCGGGTCTTTTATTGCCCTGATGACTTGATGTTTTTCCCAGCCAACAGTAAGGGGTTATCGACCTGTAATTTCTCTGTGAGAAAGTCTGGAGGGGGCCAGGCCTGGTATCTACCCCCTCCACCTCGGAGCTGGGTCGGTACCGTCCGCCGCCATCTTGCTTCTCCACGGTGCCGCAGTGGCCCACTCTTTGGCCACTGGCAGGCATTGGGAAGGGAAGGGGAGGGAGCTAGCGGGGCCTGCTGGCGGAGAGGAGGTGGTGAGAGGAGGAGCTCGAGTGAGAGCGGTCCTTGTTCTGCTCATGGACATAAGCTCACCTTTTTCCATAATTCACTGATTGACCAGCTGGGGAGTTCAGCTGAGCCATA
Organism: Phocoena sinus; assembly: GCF_008692025.1. Taxonomy (NCBI): domain Eukaryota; kingdom Metazoa; phylum Chordata; class Mammalia; order Artiodactyla; family Phocoenidae; genus Phocoena; species Phocoena sinus. The sequence goes on along the minus strand of NC_045763.1, from coordinate 14,495,165 downwards.
TCTCCCCAGACTTGAGAGGGCCTGAGTCACAGGGCACTGTGTGGCGGCCACCCCCAGATCTCAGCTTGGAGCCAGCAGAGCCAGCTTTGCTCGTTTTTTAAATTTCTCTTTGGACCCACTACTGTGGGTGTGATTGCTGATTTTTGTTTTTGTTGGCCCGGGAGCTCCCCCTGGAGGTCAGAGGAGCAAAATGTGCCCAAGGACCAGAGCTCCTTGCTACCCACTGCTTGTGTCTGCAGGCAGAGGGGGAAATCTGGCCTTGTGTAGATCAGGCCCCCTGTCTTTTCTCTCCCAGGGTACCAGTGGTCTGTAAGGACCTCCCCTCTCTTCCGTTTTCCCCCACCTGTTTTTCAGTCTTAAAATCATTGTACATAATATTCATATTATATAAATATATATCTATGGCGAGAGAGGAGATTGTTAGTGATTGTGTGCAATTTTATTTATCAGAACTTGGTGGCCTTTATTGTGAGTTTTTTCCTTTTTTGTTGTTGTTGTTGTGGAGGAACCTCCTGCTCTTTGCCTGTGAAAGTCTGGCTGAAAGTCTTCCATTCCCAGAATCTCTTATTAGCCAAATAGCCCCTTGTCGGGTACGTGGAGGGACGAGGTTTCGGAGGAGAGATCACCCCTTCTCCTCCTCCTCACTGACACTTGTTCTCAAGGTTACAGGGTTCAAACATATCACATTATTATTGTCATTATTGTTGTCTTAGTTTTAGTTTAACCAAAGGTTATCAGAGCCAGTTGGGCTTGGACCTCAGCTGCTGAAAAGATTTTCCGTTTCTGGGAGGCTGGGAAACTGGCTGCCTCTCAGGCCTCCTCTGCCCAGGTTGAGGGAGGCATTGAATTCCATGGACAGGTAGGCAGAGTGGAGGCCTGCCCCGGGTTTTTCCTCAAGGTGGTGGGAGGGTGACAGACCTATCTTTAGAGTTAAGACAGTTAGGCAACAATGTAAGCATTGGGGGGTAACTGAGGTTACCATGGTGATTGCTGTCCAATGGTATTATTTTTGCTTTCCCCCTTGGATACATAGATATTTGTCTTTGGGGACTAGCGTACTCTGAATTTATCTGGGGAGTATGGAAATGGCAGGAGCCAGAGTCAGATGCTGGCCAGAAAGGTCCATCTTGCTGGTTTTCAATAGCTGTTCTCGCTGGGGAGCAAGGACTTGGGGCTGGTGGATGGGGGGACAACAAGAGTGTTAGTGACCTGCCTTCAGGGTGCGATCCTGGTTTTGGCCTGGCTGCCTCCCTCCCCACCAAGTTCTTTTTTGAGTTAGTTGCCAGTGGGCCCCGCTTGTACCCTTGTCATGGGCCCACAGCTTGCCGAGAAAGACCCCAACGCTCACTGGGGCAGCACCAGGTCCAGTTGGGATGAACTGGTCCATCCTTTGTAAAGATGTAAATACGTAATTTTGGTTTTCTATTTCTCAGCCCAGTGTCATATTGACATTGGTATTTTAGAATTGGTCTCAGATGGGCTCTCCTGTGCTGCCCTCTCTCACTCTCCTATTTTGGGGGGTTTTATAAAAAGAGAGGATTGGGGAGGGACAGGGAGAGTAGCTTCCTTTGGGCTCCCTGGTTGTGGAGCACACACACACACACACACACACACACACACACTTCTCTGAGACTCTGAACAGGGAAAAAAATGATTGGCAAGTAAACACATTTTGTTTTCTTGTGGCAGTATGTCTAGAGGTGTCTGACGGGCCTGTCCATCATGGATTTAGCTCTGTGGATGTAGCTCATATGACCTGTGGAGAATCAGACCACTTTGGCTTGGGATGGGGGAGAGGGTGTGGGGCAGGGGATCATATAAGGTGTAACTTAAGCTAAATGTAATCTATTTATAAAGGAAGAGACTCATCTATTTTTATGAAAGTTTTTTTTTAAATCTAGGGTAGGCAGTTATGGTAGCCCAGCATTTTTCTGTGGACAAGATGCATGTTGCTGCTGGATTTAATATAATCAGTACCCCTCACCTGTCTCCGCATCATCACCACCTACTCATCCACACCCACGAGCGGCTTCAGCAGAGTGTAGGTCACCCCTCACCTCATTTCCTTGTCCCTTGATCCCCCAGCTCCTTGGTCCTTGCAAGTCCAGGGGGCTGGGCACTTGTGGGAGTGGGTGGGCAGTGGGGAATTCAGAACGGAGGTGGGTGGTGGGAGGGAAGGGGGGCACTAGGTAGGGGACAAGCTCTGCTTCAGAAGGTGGGCTCCGATTAGTTGCTCAAACTCTGGTCTGCCAAGATCCATTGCCAAGTCAGCTGTATTTGGAGAGAGCTGAGAAGCAGTAGGGTGTGGGTGGCAATGGGCTGTTGGTTCACGGAGCCCACAGCTTCCTTGGGGCCCGGGCCTCAGTGAGTCCAAGGTTGTCAGGCAGCCTGAGCAGGAGTGCAAATGCCATGAGATGCCTACAGCCCAGCCCTGGCTGTGCCAACCCCAGGCCAAGGCCTGGGATGTCGTCCTTGCTGTGCTCTTCCAGGGACCTGGATGAGGAACTAGGGTGCTGGGAGCTTCCTGGGTCCTCCACCTTGAGACACTAAGCTCTGGTTCTAGAGGGCACTCTCCTAGAGTGGGGAGTCTGGAAGCAGCCAGGTGGGTGTCGGTAAAGGCAGATTCTCTCTGGAAGGGAATTTTCCACGAGTGGAAGATTTCCAGGCTCAGGGTGGGCTGCTTGTTAGTCTCAGGCTAAATCCCTCACCATTCCCTCTGCCAAGCCTTCAAGGAGATGAGGCAAAGGCAAACCCACCCACAGACCCCTTCGTGGACATTTTAGCATCTACCTGATTTTTAGCCCCATCCAGGGAGACTTTCTATCCTGAGGTCCCATCCTACCCCACTGTTGCTGTTTGTCTGCCAGCTGGGTCTAGCATCAAGGGGAAGGGGGGGTTTATATTCATTGAAAGACTACTGATCCTACCGGAAACCAACCTGTTTACTGTACTGTTGTAAATATCATGCCCTTTATATCCTGTATATTGGCTTCTTTTAAATAAAGTGAAATGTCTTAGAATTGATGGTGCCTTTTTTTTTTTAAATTAAGGATAAAAAAAATTAAGGATAAAGAGGTGATGGGGAGGGGCAAGAGGATGGTGGGCCACATAACCACTAAAGTAATTAGCTGATTAGTGATCAAATAGGGAAGTTTCACATCACCTGTTATATTTGCATCTCACAATACAATCTTCGGAAGTAGTTAAAGCAGAAATTATTATACATATTTTACAGAAGGGGAAGAGAGCCAGAGAGATCACAGACTGAATAACTGGCATAGCCTGGTTTGGAGTTGAGGTCCTGTTAATCATCGACCCCATTTCATAAACCTCCTCACAGTGCCCTTGAAAGGCTACCTCCTAGGCTCTGGATTTGACACTGTCCAATATTCTAGTTTCTTTCTGTTCATGGCTGAATTCAGGGAGACATTGACCTGTGTGAACTGGGCCCATGACTAGGGTTTTCTTCAAGGATGAAGAAAAACAGCCACTGCCGATTCCAATTAACTTTTTACCATCTCTAAGACTTGTGCTTAACGTACAAATGGCTCTCCGAACCTGCAAGTTTCTCATCCTTGGATAGGGAAGGCTGACCGTACTGTGCCATCTTATGTAAGAGACTTGAGCATTGTGGATTTGGTATCTGCGGGGGCTCCTGGAACCAAGGCCCCACCAAGACCGAGAGACGACTGTAGTTTCCTTTCCCACTCCCCGTTCTGTTTAAATTCTCCAAAGTGCCTTGAAGAGTGTGCCCTCCTGGAGAAAGGAGTAGCGTGAAATAATGAGGGCGTTCTAAGGTGGGTATTATTATCCCCACTTTACAGACTTGGAAACTGAAGCCCAGAAAGAATTACGTATTTCGCCCTTGTCATAGGGAGAAACCACGATCAGCAACTGAACTCTGACTCCTAAGCAAGTTCTCGGTACACGCTGCTAGAGGAAATATAAACAGATATATTAGAAGCGAGCGTTAGAAAAGCTGTAACAGGACTTTAGGAATCGAATGGGTCCCTAAGATTCCATCCTCTGGAAGACTTCAGAAACCGAGTTTTAAATAACGTTCACGTGTTCATCAGGCAGAAAACTTCCCCGAAAATTCAAATTTTGGTGCGGGGCGCAAAAATAATGCACAGGAGCAACTGGTTCCGCGTCCATAGGCTTTGAAGGAAAGCCTGAGCATAGACTGGCTCCGGTTTTATCTTTTATCGATCGTAACCTGCAAAGAAGCAGGCTGATTTATCTAAGCGCTAGGCCTCAGGAAGCTGGGTGGCCCCGCGCCAGGCCGGGAGGTGGAGGGCGGCTGAGTCCCAACCAGGAGGCTAGAGCCAGGGGCAGCAGGCTCATTCCAGGGGCTGCAGCCCCCGAGTTGAGGTTGGGGGTTTGGCCGCTATGCAGCCCTGCACGGTCGAATACTCTAGCAGTCACTGGCCGAGGACAGCGACAGTGGTAGGGCTGGGACTCTAGCTGTCCCTGACTGGCAGACCCGCTGTCCTTCCGCGCCGCCTCACACGTGCCCCATTCCCGCTCTCTTATTGGCTGCTTCAGCCCCTCTATCCCGGCCTAAGGAGACTGCTACATGACAGCCCCTCTGATTGGTCCAGGAGCTTCCATGTATCATTCTGATTGGTCGATGGAGCTCACTCCCTTTTGCCCTCGGCCCCCTTTGGAGGGCGACTGGGTCATACCATAAAGAGAGGAGGGGGAAGTGTGTACATTTCAAGGCTTCTCTTTCGGGCAATTTTGCCCTATGTCACATAACGTCCTTTATCATGCCCTAAAAAGGGAATTATTTTATTAGCAGAAGGTAAATACAGAGGCGTTTCGGTTGAGCCTGGCTTGGAGGACGGATGGGGTGACACGTTCCCCCCGCCAGCCGAGGTGGTGCGCTCAGGGCGGGGCAGCGCTGTGGGGCAGCGCTGTGGAGCCGCTCCGGAGCCGCTCCGGGGGCGAACGGTCCAGCCAACAGCAGTGTCGAAAGCTCAAGATGCTGCTCCTGCAGTCGCCGCCCGCGCTCCGCCGCGCCCTGCTGGCTCGCCCGTGGAGGGCTGCCGGGTGAGTGAGTACCAGGCCTGGGGAGGCCCCTCGCGGCGCCTGCTGCCCCGGGGTCCCGGGAGTCGTTGGGCGCTCCCTCGCCCCCGAGCCGGACTCCCTCCCTGCCAGACCCTCGCCGGGTTTCCTAGGGGCTCCCCTCCGCCGGGAGTCACTTCCTCTGATGCCGCCCGACCCCCACGCAGGCCTTCCTCCCATTGCTATACCCTCGTCTCCCAAAGTTCTTCCTTCAGCTAGGGGGACTCCCTTCCCGAATCCTGCTGCGGGGTGGGGGTGCCTCAGTGCCCTGTTGGCTCCCACGCTTAGAAAGTAGCCGCTTAATCACTTCTCCTTCTTCTGGTGCTGGATCTTCGAAATTTGCCCACCGCCGGAGTGCAGTGCCTTCCTCCCAGGGCACCTCTATTTTTAGCACACCCCGCTTCTCACCTCCCCACCCTCGGTCTCACATTCAGGACCCTCCCTGGGTCTTCCCTCTCTTCTGTCTACCGGCATTTCTATTTCTCTCTTTTCTCCTTCCCCTTTTTAAAAGTTGTGTTGGGCAGAGAATAGGACCCCTTTCTTCTGATAGGTGGAATAATAATACTTATGGAGTGCGTAGAACGTGCCAAACCTGTGCTGCGCACTTGGGGTATGTGCCTTATTTGATGATTAATAAATAAGTTGCTACATGTAAAGTGCATTGAACAGCGCCTGGCACATAGGCAGTGCCCAGTTACTATTAATCATGACCATCATTATCACTCTTATTTAAACTTCTCCTGGGGGTAGCTGTTATTCCAAATTACAGATGAAGAAACCAAGGTGCAGTTTCAGAGCGGAGCTGCCCTGCAAACCCAGATTTGCAAACCCCCGCACTGTGGAGTTGGGTTCCTGGACCCTTGCCCACTCAGCGACAAATGTTCTCAGAGCCCCTTTCTGCCTCTGGGCTTGGTGGAGAAGGTAGGTAGCACACAGATCCTGCCCCAGAGGGGCTCACAGTCTGGTGAGGCTGCACCCCTATGGACCCGTGTTTCTGTCCATCTCCCTTTCAGAGCTGGGCAGCCCCTGCCCCCAGTGTTTGCCTGACCTCTAGGACTCACCAGTTACGTCTCGCCTGCTGAGCTATGCCCTTTCTGAGTTAATCAGTGTCCTAAGGGATGGTGCAGGGGTGCCCTGGGCACGGATGAGTCCCAGCGCCGCTGTGTATTCTCTGTGGGGGAGTGGGACAGGGAAGAGGACGTGGACAGGAAGGGCTCTTTTTCCAAACTGAGGACGGGGGCCATGCTCACTACACCCTCAGCGTGGTCCCATTTGCAGGCCTCTCCCTGCACTCTGAGACCATCCCTCTCAGACCCTAGATGGAAGCCACATAGATTCACCTGTTTACTGAGTACCTACCGTGTGCACGTGCTTTGCTAAACGCTACGGCGGGGACAGGGGGGTACCCAGGGGATTTACACGTGGATGGGAGCCTTCCAAGAATTTTCAGTGTAATGGGGAAGAAAGACTTAAACATTAAAAAACAAAAACAAACTCCCTCTAATATCTGGTAGAAAGAAATCCCTATTCTGAAAAAAAAGCTCATAACAGCAATAGTTGTCAGGCAATCAAGTACCGTAGGCCTGATTGTGCAGATAAGCTCTGTATTATTACCATTTTACAGATGGGAAACTTATCTGCCTGTTAAGACAAATGTGAGACTAAAATCGCAGTCAGTCTGACTCCAGACTCATGCTCTTAATTACAAAGCCTCCTGAGTGGAGAAAAAGCATTTTGCAATCAGAGAAAGCGTTTTGCAACCAGATCTGCCAGTTCAGGTTACTTCTTCAGATACAGCAGCTGGCCCGCTGCCCCAGACCGGGTTTCCAACCTCGGCAGTATTAACGTTTGAGTCTGATAATCCTTTGCTGTGGGAGCTGTCCTATGCTTTGCAGGATGTTTAGCAGCATCCCTGGCCTCCACCCACCAGATGCCAGAGCATCCCCCAGTCGTGACAACAAAATAATGTCTCCAGACATTGCCAGATGTCACCTGGGGGGCAAAGTCACTCCTAGTTGAGAGCCATGGTTCTAGAAGAACAGTCGTGGTGTTTGGTCACTTGTTCATTTAGTCGACAGATATTTAGAACACTCCTGTGGCATGCCGTGTCTGCATGTATGGAGAAACAGCTTTAGGACGTTTTTAGTGATATCTCTCAGTGTCCTGTACATGAAGCTGAGAAAAACCATCTCTTGGGGAACTGGGATGGGTGATGTTCTGTAGTGTTTCCCTTTCTGCCTGGAGTGCCAGGAATCTCAACCAATTTTTAAACATACTCTTGATTGTACATTTTCTTTTTATTGAATTAGTAGGTGTCCATTGTACAAAGTACAGATAAAGCAAAAAAGGGTTACAAAAAATCGCCCGGCAGCTCACCACACAGACGTAACCACTGCTGTCACTTTGATTACTAGCCTTTTAATATTCCAGGAATATATTTGCTTTAGAAAAACAACATAAGAATGGGCTCCCCTGCAAATCCATTTTTGTAGCTTGCTTTTTCACTTGGGACTTCTCTACCTTATTATATGTCCCCAGGGCCTAGAACTGTGACTGCCACCTGGTAACCCTCAGCAAACATTTGGTGAATGAAAGAACGATCACGTGATTCCTTACTTGCCAACAGAGATGTATCACAACCAGTCTGGGAGACAGTCATGACAAACACCTGGCCTTTACGGATGGCCCAGGGATGGTCACTACGGGCTACCATTTACCTTTTACGTGGATGATGTTACTTAGCTCCTCAGCAGCCTATGTTGTGGGTGTTACTATCCCCACTTCACGGATTAAACAGCTGAGGCCTGTGGAAGTTAAGGAAAACTTGTCCAAGGCCTTAAGCTGGTAAACACCAGACCTCTCAATTGATTGCCTTTTGTCTCCTTTGGCCCTGACCTGCCTGCCCTTTTCTCTATTTCGTTAACTTTGTCATGGGTGTCCTCTGCAAATTCTCTTTGGAAAGAGCCAAGATGCACATTTATATATAAATTTAAGAAATAAAAGAACTAACCCCGGGGGGCTTCCCTGGTGGCGCAGTGGTTGAGAGTCCGCCTGCCGATGCAGGGGACACGGGTTCGTGCCCCGGTCCGGGAAGATCCCACGTGCCGCGGAGCGGCTGGGCCCGTGAGCCATGGCCGCTGAGCCTGTGCGTCCGGAGCCTGTGCTCCGCAACGGGAGAGGCCACAACAGTGAGAGGCCCGCGTACTACAAAAAAAAAGAACTAACCGGGGCTCATAGGAAGCTTACAATAAATGTTAGTTTTTGTCCCTTACATACTCTTGTATCAGACCTCGCTGGGTGCCGGGGTCCAGAGGTGACTCCAGTTCAGCACCCCCCCAGTGTCAGGGGGCTTGCGGGCTGGAATTCCCCTGCAGAAATCCTGGTAACTTTGGACCCCTCTCAGCCCACCAGCCTGTCTAATTTTCCCCATTTCAAAACCCCCCAGTGCTTGTCCCAGCCTGCCCTCCCCTGGGATGGGCAGAAGCTGTGCAGGGCGGGGGCCTGGTACCTCCCACCATTCCCTGGACATACTCTGCCCTTTCACTCCTCCAAGCGGTGGCCAGGGCAGTGCCTCTTGCCTGGAATGTCCTCCCCTGGTGAACTCATGCTCACCCAGCACTTTGTGGCCTTGCCAAGGCAGCTGTCCTTTGGCCCTTCAGTGCCCTGTCTGTAAAATGGGAATAATGCTATTAACAGGCATGTAGCACAAGGGTTAGAGATGATGTGACAAGTGGCTTGGTGGGGGCCTGGGACTCAGTGTGCACTCTGTGAATAAGTTGAGTAAAAGAATAAGTAGAGGGCTTCCCTGGTGGCGCAGTGGTTGAGAGTCCGCCTGCCGATGCAGGGGACACGGGTTCGTGCCCCGGTCCGGGAAGATCCCACATGCCATGGTGCAGCTGGGCCCGTAAACCATGGCCGCTGAGCCTGCGCGTCCGGAGCCTGTGCTCCGCAACGGGAGAGGCCACAACAGTGAGAGGCCCGCGTACCGCAAAAAAAAAAAAAAAAAAAATTAAAAAAAAAAATAAAGAATAAGTAGAACCTACAATGATCATAATACTTGCTTCTAAAGGTGTCAGAATCCCCACTCAGGCAGCAGTCGGCACCAGCACACGGACCCTGGGGAACTTGGCTTCCGGTGCCCAGCACCTGGTTCGGCACGCAGCAGGTGCTGGACAGTTGCTGTCGGAATGGCCCACAGGACAGCCCGGGGTGGATCCTGGCTCTACCTCTTAGCAGCTGTGTGGCCCTGGGCAGGTTGCTTGACCTCTCTGGGCTGCCTCTTGTTCCCACATGAAAAAGAAAGATAATAGTGGAATTGTCTTAGAGAATAAACGAATTCATATGCGAAAACCACTCTGAAGAGTGGCCAGCACGTAGAAAAGTAATGTGTTGCATCAAGCATTATTTTGATCCCCTCCCCCACTAGCAGGCATTGTTATGCAGTGAAAGCCCTGAGCTTCCCTCCCCACCTCAGCGTGGCCTCTTTGCTCCGTTGGGAAGAGAGGAGGTGCCAGCTGGGCGGTTAGGAGGATGAACCTGTCCCATCAGCTGGCCAAAGGTGTCTGAGATGCTCCCCATGCTTCTGCCAAAGCGTGTCTCCTGAGTGAGGGAACCTGGCTTCAGATCCTGCACCATCACTCCAGCAGCTGTGACCATGAGCCCTTAATCTCTGAACCTCAGCTTCCTCCCTGTACAATAGAGGTAATAAGAGTCTGCAGGGTAATATATTTGTAGGGTGGATTCAATGCGGTCATCGCTTAGCACTATGCCAGAGGCATGCCGTAAATGCTTCAGAAAAGTTCTTTGAAGTTTTCCAGGGCAGCTCATCCTGGGCTTCAGGCCCCTCCCTTCTGGCCCTGCCCTGGGCTCTGTACTTTCTCTCAGCTCACCTCCATCACTGGTCCCTTATCTCAGTGATAAGGAGGATTGGTCTTATCAGGTCCCAGATAACAGCCTGGAAGCTCAATGAAGCAAAGGCAATTTCCTTTCTAGTCCTCTCCTTGGCCTTGGCTGCCCTGACCCCAGCCGCTGGGGACCTGCATCCAGCAAAAGAACATTGCCTGGGAGTCCCGTCCGTCCCGGGGGCCTGGTGTCCACTTGTGTGTTAATTGTTTTAAAGGTATTTCTCATATGCTTACTGTGGTCTGGGCAGTGCGGGAGCACAGACAATCAGAGCTCTGTAATGAGGGTTGTCACCTGTGAGATGATCTGATAGGGGTCCCATCCAGGCAGGGCAGGCTGGTATCCGCTGCAGAGGGAGATGGGGGTGGGGTGGAGTGGGGAGACCAGGGTGGCAGGATTGCAGCAGATGAGGTGGGAGGGGATGGGGGGTGATGGGAAATGAGTCTGGAGGCCTCAGTAAGGATTCTGATTCTTTTCTTTTTTTGGCCGCGCCACGTGGCATGCGGGATCTTAGTTCCCCGACCAGGGATTGAACCTGTGCCCCCTGCAGTGGAAGTGCGGGGTCCTAACCACGGGACCACCAGGGAAGTCCCAGGATTCTGATTCTTTATTGTAGAAGAAAATGGGAAGCCACTAAGTTACGAGCTGAGCACTTACCCTCTGTCTCTCTGTGTTGATCATGTTTTCATGTTAAGACTATGAAAACCAGTAGCTGCTACCTTTTGACCTTCTGCCCTGGGTGGGACGCAGGACTAAGTTTATTCCAGCAGTTTTGAGAGGAGCTTGGAGTCAGTGGAGCCGGAATGACTGTTGTAGTTGTCCAGGCAAAAGCTGATGGTGCCTTGGACCAGGGTGGAGGCCGAGGGGTGGCCTGGGAGCTCAACCCCTGGCAGCTCAGCCCCTCGCAGCAGCCCCCTCAGTTTTCCCCTTTGTAAATTTCAGAGCTTGCAGCCTCTGAATTTCACCGGTTGCAGGCTATGTTTTGGTGTTGCAGCCTTTTTAGCTCAGATCCTGGTACCTGCCGAGGGTGGGGAGGGGCAGCTGGGGTCTCAGGCCCAGGCCGTGAAGTCCCCAGGTGAGCAGAAGGGGCACCCCGGGTTGTTAGGGGAAACTGAGTCAAATTCAGACTCTGCCTCACGCTTCTTTCCTGAAGCGGGAGGGCTGAGAGCTGCCCTAAGAAGGTTGGGTTGGATTCACCTCTGTGTCCCAGAGCCAAGCACCTGCCAGGTGCGATGAACACATGGCTTGGGTGAGCCCTTTGACCTCACCTGAGCTATCTCTGCTCAGATGCCATGAGGGATAGATATGTGCTGACTGACTGAATGGGAATACAGTGCTGCCTAGAAGGGCCTCGCAGATCCTTGTAGAGGCCCCAAGTCCTGCGAGTGGTTCACGCTGCCTTTCCCTGAGCCAGTGGAAGGGTGCTCATGTTATCCCAAAGGGCACATGAGCCAAAAAAAAAAAAAAAAGAAAGTTAGTCAGGCATTCTTGGATTATTTTTGGCTCTAGTTGACCCAGGCTGATCTTTGAACTAGTCTCTTTCCCTAAGCTACGTTCGGACTGATGGACAGTGGGGCCGGGGCCTGGAGACTTTCCAGGCAGAGAGAAAGCCACGGGGGCATGTGATCCTGAGGTCACAGTGGACCTCTGCCCTGGGGAAGGTCGGGGGAGACCTGTAGGATTTCTGCTTCTGACGTTGCTTGGGAGGGAACAGGGAGAGGAGGGCTGGTAGCTGCTACCTTTTGAACTTCTGCCCTGGTGGGCCACGGGGCTACGTTTATTCCAGCAGTGTTTGCTGAGCCCCCAGGCCAGCCCCTGATCCTCGGGGGGTGTCTGGGAACCATTTTGCCTTTGAAAGCCTGGCCTGGTGGAGTAAACATTCTGGAAGACCTTTACAGTTCCTTAGGAAAACCTAAGAGCAGGAAGGGTGAGGAGAGGCAAGGCTCGTCATCCTTACAGTGACCCTGTGCGGAACATGGTGTCACCCATTCTTCAGGTGAGGAAACAGAGGCCTGCGGAGTTTGTAATAATGTGCTGAGGTCTCGAGCAGGTGTGGGGGTCCGTCCGGGCTCTGTCTGCTTCCAGAGCCTTTGCTTTTCACACCCGCCAGGACTTGGGGTCAAGAGAGGGCTTGGGTGGCCCCGCTTCTGGCTCCCAGCCCAGCACGCAGCGGCTCTCTCCTGGCTTGAAGAGGACCAGGTGATATCTGATTCACTGCTTTGTGGTGGTGCGCTGCTACTGAGGCCCTGAGAGAGGCATCTGGAACCTTCCAGGTGGTGGGGGGTGGAGGAGTAGACGCCACCCTCCCCTTTCCTGCCGGGCTGTTGAGACCTGTGGCCGCTGACATTTTCTGGCCTCTGCATTCTTCCCCACCGCACGCAGTAAGTGGAAGGGGGCCGTGTGGATTTTCAGGTTTTGGGCACACGTGTAGCTTTGCATTATTATTTCTTCAGATCTCCAGAATAACCCCAGGAGATGGGTGTCTCCGTGTTACACCGAGGAATCCAGCTGAAGGTCACACAGCTCCACAGAGGGTGAAGGAGCCCACATTTCTTCCTCTGTTTGGGGAAGGGTGGGGCCTGAGGCTTGCTGGCTTCCTTGGGTGTGGTGTGTGGGGCTGGGGTGGAGCTGGAGGGAGGGGCAGGAGAAAGCCCCCAGGCTCACTTTGCCTTCCTGGGCACCCGGCCCTGCCCCGCCCCCCCCACCGTCTGTTCCCTCCCCTTTCGCTGCACAGGCCCCTTTCTGCTCTCCTGACTCATGCTCCCTGCTCTGGGCCTTTCCCCTTGCTTGTCCCTCTGTCTGGAACGCTCCTTCCAGCTCTTTTCAGACCTTCTTCAGGTCTCTGGCGGAGGTGGTCTCCTCCGAGAGGCCCTCCCTGACCACCCCAGCTGAAGCAGCCCTGCCCTTCCCGTTCCTCATTTTCCTGTCCCCTTGGTCACCGCTGTGTTCCTTTCTTACCCGTGTCCCCCACTGGAGGTCAGCTGCAGGCAACCACAGGCCTTGCTGTCTTGGTCACCGCTGTTGTCTCCAGAGACGGAGCAGGTGCCCGTCTTGTAGAATCAATGAAGGACCCGCCCTCGTGGCCCCTGGTTTTGTGTCCTTCCTCCTGGCCTCCCAGGCTGGGTCTTTGAGCCCCCAGACCCAGTCTCAGTGAGAAAGAAAAAAAAGTGCCCAGTACTCGTAGCCATTGTGTTTGGATCTCTTGGGCATAAACAACCTCGCAGAAACCCAGCCTCAGACAAGGTCACCGGAGGCCATGATGAAGTGGACAGAACAGGCCCTCTATAGTTTTGTCTAAGCACAGAGGTCACCATGCCACCCCCGAAGCACCAGGCATCCCCCGCCTCGCCAAGTGAGGAACTGCTACTCTTTCACCCCACCGTAGAATTGCCGAGCTTCCTGATCCAGAGCCAGCCCCAGCTTCCTTAACCCTCCCCAAATTACCCCTCTATAACCCAAATCCTATGACAGGTTCTTTCCAACACCTTCATCTCTGGAGGTCCTATGGTCCCCCAGGTGTGTGTCCTCCCTACCTCAGCGACCAGTTATCTGACTCGTCCACCCACGGGTGCTGCCCGTGGGGTGTTGACACCAGGGGGAGATAGATCTGGGTTTTTCTGGATTCATATCCAGGTTTCTCTTGATCTTGATCTAGTCTTTTTACTTATAGTGTCAAAATTACCTGATTTCTATCACCGTGCCACTGGCGAGGCCCTTGGGATGCCACGATGGTGTTATCAAATCTGATGTGCCCCCTGTGCCCTAGGCGGGCTCTGTCCTCACTGTTGTCCTCATTTACAGATGGGGAAACTGAGGCCTGGAGGGGAAGTCCCACCACTGGGGTTCCTCCAGCTCTGGAATGACTGACTCTTTTGTTTTTGAAAAATTTTAAGGCTGTATTTACAACTCTTTTCATTTAAGTATATGTTATTTTGTTTATATACCATTTTCACCAGTATTAAGACAATAGAACACTGTGTGGCTTATTTGGGACCACTTGGGAACAATAATTCTTCATTACCAAAAAAATTTTTTAATTGAAGTATTGCTGATTTACAGTGTTGTGTTAATTTCTGCTGTACAGCAAAGTGATTCAGTTATACATATATATTCTTTCTTTTCTTAAATATTCTTTTCCATTATGGTTTATCACAGGATATTGAATATAGTTCCCTGTGCTCTACAGTAGGACCTTGCTATTGTTTATCCGTATATCCATACGGTAGCTCACATCTAATCCCAACCTCCCACTACATCCCTCCCTCAACCCCCTCCCCCTTGGCAACCACAAGTTTGTTCTCTACGTCCATGAGTGGAATGACTGACTCTTACCCACCTGTCCTCCCACCCTGGGACCTCCAGACACATTAGGGGTGGAGGCCGCTGGTGGGCACTAATCAGTGAGGTCATACAGGTTAAGATTGGATGGCGTCTGCAGAACAAGGAGCTCTTGGAGCTCAGTACCCAGGAATCAGAGCCCATACCCCAACAGCAGCTCTCCCTGTGTCTGTGAACCGAGCTCAGAGTACTCCTCCAAGTTCACGGCCCACCTCTCGGCCCCTCTTGCCCACCCGGAGCTCAGCTCTTTGTGCCAAGGGAGTCTCAGCTGTTTCACATTCTGATGAGACTGAGCTCTGGAATGCTCTGACTTTCCTGCTGAGAGAAAGAAGTAACTCGGGTCTGTTTGGAAGAAAGTCTGCATTGTGGGGAAATAGAGAGAGAATAAGACTTCTCTATGTGCAAAACACTAAGCCATGGTTTTGCACCTATGAATTTAAACTTCAGGCAACCAGGGACTTCTCTGGTGGTCCAGTGGTTAGGACTCTGCGCTTCCATTGCAGGGGGCACAGGTTCAACCCCTGGTCGCAGAACTAAGATCCCATGTGATGTGCAGTGCAGCTGGGAAACAAAACAAAACAAAAGAAAACAAAAAAACTTCAGGCAACCATGTGAGTTTCTAAGATGATTCTCACTTGACAGGTGGAGAAATAGGCTCAGGGGAGGCAGGTCACATGCCCGAGGACACAAAGTGACAGGGTCTGGACTTGAACTTGGGTTTTGGATCCCAAGGCTGGTTCTCGTCCCCCAGTTCTATAGTTGCCCTGGATTTCAAGATGCTGGGCCAACCTAGGACCCCCTGTTGGAGACAGAAGGGCTGGGGCTGGTGGTGGCCGCTGCTGACCTGTCCACCTCTGTTCCCCACCCTCGCTCCCCAGGCTGTGTTGGAAGCACGTCTCCTCCCTGAAGGTGGCCAATGAGCCCGTCTTGGCATTCACGCAGGGCAGCCCTGAGCGAGATGCACTGCAGAAGGTAATGGGAGGGTGGGGGGCACCCAGTGGTGTAGGGCCTGGGGCAGAGACGGCCTTCAGCAGCCCCCACGATACCTCTCCGTGCCGACAGCCACCCACGCCCTCCTGCCTCTACTCCCAGCCACGGGAGGAAACTGGGAATCTGGGGAGAGCTGTGCATCTGGAGGGGGGTGGGGGACCTGGGAGCAGCAGGGTGGCAACCTGGGTCTCTTTGGGGTGCCAGGTCAGGGGTCATAAGTCCACAGATATTTTATGCTTAAACACATTTTCCCGGGAATTCCCTGGCAGTCCAGTGGTTAGGACTCTGCGCCTTCACTGATGAGGGTGCGTGTTCAGTCCCTGGTCAGGGAACTAAGATCCCACAAGCCGCAAAGCCGCAAGGTGTGGCCGAAAAGAAAAAAAAAAAGAATTCTCCCGTTAATTGCCAGTGTTATAAAATTGTGAGATTTCACATAAATTTCAGACACGGGTTTTAAATCTTTTCTCTAATGGGAAGACCTGGCAACACTGGCCTTACCTTCCTGCAGGACAGGAAGTGACAGTGTGGGAGCCGAGTCTGCCCCCGCCCCTGGGGAGCAATCACAGCGTCTCTGACCACAGACCCCGCCCAGCACCCTCCTCATTTCTATTCCTTCCTGGGCATCCGCCTTGGCAGACTCTGCATCGGTGTTTTAGGCGGGAAGTAGAGGCGAAGGAAGTGCTCATCTGACCTCTCTCCTCCTCTCCCAGGCCTTGAAGGAGCTGAAGGGCCGGACGGAAGCCATCCCATGCGTGGTGGGGGACGAGGAGGTGTGGACTTCGGACGTGCGGTACCAGCTGTCTGTAAGTCCAGTGGGCGGGCAGGGCTCAGCCTCTCCCCTGAATCTGGGGTCTGTCTCTCGGGCAGCACATAAGCATGCAACATGGGGTCTCTGCCTCCAAAAGGACTTAGAGTCCCTGCAAGATTTTGAATTCCGTGCACCGGTATAAAACTTCCAAAGGCAGTCTTAGGGGACTCTCGTAAAAGGTGCCAACATCGCGCCTGCCAAGAAGTTAAAAACAGCAGCTGCCCCCAGCTTTGCCATCGCTTTGGAAAAGTTGACCCGCTCACCAGCCTAGGGAGTAGGAAGCAAGGATAGAAAGTCAGAATCAAAGAGAATCCTTCCGTTAACAGATACACACTACTATATATACAGTAGATAAGCAGCAAGGATTCACTCTCTAACACAGGGAACAATATTCGATACCTTGTAATAGCCTGTAATGGAAAATAACCTGAAAAAAAATATGTATAACTGAATCACTTTGCTGTACACCTGAAACTAACACAATATTGTAAATCAACTATACTTAAAAAAAAAAAAAAAGATAATCCTTCCAAAGAAAGACAGTCACCAAAGTCCTGGTCTGTATTTGGGAACCAGTGGTCTAGCTGACAATGAGCTCAGCAGAGGTAAGCACTCAGGGCGTGGCCAGGTGTCACCTCTTCCTAGAAGCCCTCCTGTTGGAGCCCAGACTCCATCCACAGACACATCTGTTGAGACCCTGTCCCCTCTGCACAAGCTCCTCCCTCAGTCCCTGCCAACCCCCTTGGAGGCTGGAAGAGCAGGAGGTTAGCTGCCCATTTTGCAGATCAGGGGAGAAGCTCAGAGACAATCAGTGACCCTCCTGGGGTGGCACAGTTAGATACGGAACAGGGATGATGGATGCAGTTTCCCCAGAACCACATCCCCTTGATTTTGATTCAGGTGAGTTCATTCACTCCCTGACTATGTCTAAAGGGGATTTCAAAGCAGAGTGTTAATTAGCGCATGGCAGCAAGATAATATTCTTGCTGTGACCTGCTGGTCACAAAATCCTGAGGCCCTAGGCCCTTGCTGGAGATGGCCACAGACTTGCCTTTAGGCCTCCTGGTCTCCAGTGGAGAGGAGAACACCTCACTTGCCCTAGTCAGAGTGTTCCTGAAATAAATCCCCCACTGTGTGGTAGGAGAAGCACAGCCATTTCTGATACTGGGCCCAGAGAGAAATTTCTCCTGAAAGTGTCAGAAGGACACAGTGACGTGACAGATCCCCGCAGGAGTCACACATCTCATGCACGGATGTTTCGTGGGGCTGCTTCTCACACATTGTCGTGTGGGCTGAGGGTGTCATCAAAGCCCAGTGCCTGAGGACGCCCAGAGGTCGCCGTGCAGGCCCCACGTCCACTGCTGGGGTGGGCTTTCCATCCAGAGCTCAGGCTGCAAATCGATAGCTGGTAGCTTTGTTTCCAAAACCTAAACATGGGGCGATTTCATGTACAAATTCAAATGTCTGGCTTCTCTTGAGAGAAGGAAGATGTGGCCGCACAAGTGGCCTTCCTGTGAGCCCGCATGTAGGGTGACCCTCTAGTGGCTCCAGTCCCCAGCCTAGCCCTCTCCACTCAGCCCTCTTGCCTCTCTGGCCCTGGCAGGCCTCTCAGAGCCCCGGCCAGAGCAGTAGCTGGTCTGCGTGTCCCTCCTGCATTCTCCTTAAGTCTTTCTCTCAGCGGGGATTTTGCTGGATGATGGGACAGCGATAAGACAGTGTGCCTTTCCTAGCAAGTCCCTGGGAGGCATCTAGTCTGGCTTGACAGTTAAGAAATGGCACCCATACCCGTGCCAGTCTGTTCAAGAGTGAGAGTGACATTCTTTGGTGACAGTTGGGGATCTTGACCAGGACTCACAGCTGAATGGAAGTCTGCGGTGCTTCCCTACAAGGTGGCCTGAGGGTGAACCCCTGGGTCTGCTCCAACCCCAGGCAGAGGCACCACCCCATCCCTTTTTATCCCTTGTTATGGTCATGACAGTTTTAGCCCAGAAAGGCTTAAAGCAAATATGCACCTTGGCTATGAACAAAAGGGAAGTGTGTGTTTGTCTTTGTGTACACATATATATACGTTTTTTTTTTAAATTTATTTATTTTATTTATTTATTTTTGGCTCTGTTGGGCCTTTGTTGCTGCACACAGGCTTCTTCTAGTTGCAGCGAGTGGGGGCTACTCTTCTTTGCGGTGCAGTCTTCTCACTGCGGTGGCTTCTCTTGTTGCGGAGCATGGGCTCTAGGCACATGGGCTTCAGTAGTTGTGACACGCGGGCTCAGTAGTTGTGTCTCACGGGCTCTAGAGCACAGGCTCAGTAGTTGTGGCTCATGGGCTTAGTTGCTCCGCGGCATGTGGGATCTTCCCAGACCAGGGATCGAACCCGTGTCCCCTGCATTGGCAGGCGGATTCTCAGCCACTGGGCCGCCAGAGAAGCCCTATATA
This sequence comes from Phocoena sinus, assembly GCF_008692025.1. Lineage (NCBI taxonomy): Eukaryota > Metazoa > Chordata > Mammalia > Artiodactyla > Phocoenidae > Phocoena > Phocoena sinus. The sequence goes on along the minus strand of NC_045763.1, from coordinate 14,476,627 downwards.
TACGTTTTGATGTTATGGATACATAGGGAGTTTCCAGCTTTGTGCAAATGGAACCAGTTGCAAAATAAATGCCACGGTATGTAAACGAAGTGGTTTACTCTATGGCATTATTAGCTAGAAACCTGTTTGAAGTTGGAAAACAGTTTCCAAAAGGCTGACTTTAGCTCTTTCTAGGAGGGGTACTTGTAAATCATGATAATAAAACCCACCCATCCATCCATTCATCCATCCAAGCCTCCTCAGCCCCAGACCTAGGGCTGGGTTCTGGGACACAGCAATGAACATGGCACATGGCTCTGCCCTCACGGTGCTGACCTAGGGGAGAGTGAGATTGGCGTACATGTCAGGAAAGAAACAAACGGAATTCCAGATGGTGAGAGGGGCTGTGGAAGGCACTGGTGATGGGCTGGAGATGCGAGGCCACGTAAGGCGAGGTGGTCCACAGGCCTCTCTGAGGAGGTGACATCTGAGTTGAACCCCAGGGATGAAGACGGGCTGGGGACTCATCGCCAGCAGAGGGATCTGCGGGTGCAGAGTCAGGAGGGGGCTTGGTGAGCTGCAGAACAGAGAGGAAGCCAGTGGGGCCAGGGGATTTGGGTGTGGTTCTTTTATTTATTTATTTATGTGTTTGTTTGTTTATTTTTGGCTGTGTTGGGTCTTCCTTGCTGCACGATGACGCACGCAGGCTTTCTCTGGTTGCAGCGAGCAGGGACTACTCTTTGTTGCAGTGCATGGGCTTCTCACTGTGGTGGCTTCTCTTGTTGCAGAGCACGGGCTCTAGGCTCGTGGGCTTCAGTAGTTGCAGTGCACAGGCTTCAGTAGTTGCAGCACGCAGGCTCAGTAGTTGTGGCTCGCGGGCTCCAGAGCACAGGCTCAGTAGTTGTGGCGCACGGGCTTAGTTGCTCCATGGCATGTGGGATCTTCCCGGACCAGGGCCCGAACCCATGTCCCCTGCATTGGCAGGCGGATTCTTAACCACTGTGCCACCAGGGACGTCCCACGTATGGTTCTTGTTGGCTGTGGTTAAGAGCCTCTTCCAAGAGCCCAGGGAGCCATTGGAGGGGGTTAAGGAGGGTGAGACTTTCCGAAAAAGCCCATTGCTCGCTGGAATGCTTTCTGATTTCAGGACAGAGGAGGGATTAGGAGTGTGGGCTTGGCAGAAGAAGTGAGTCCGGACATAGGTGTTTGGAGGGCCAGGTTCCCGTGGGCAGCCAGGGAGCTGGGATGGGAAGGAGGGTGGAGGGCCACGATGAGGAGCCCACAGCAGGTGGGTGGCCTGGGAGGCCGGGGAAGGCGTCGTGTACGAAGCCGTGGGAACAGCTTGGAACAAAGCACTGAGGGTTCCATGCGAGGTAGAGAGGCGCAGTGGGCGTCTGGGGGGGGGCTGTGTCTGCTGAAATTGATGAGCTCCTCACCTGCCCCCATGCGGTGAGCCAGGGCAGCCTTTGAAATCGTGTGGTGCTGCTACCTGAGGGATGCTGGGTCCAGGGATGGGCATCTGACCCCAGCTGGGCCAGTCGGAATTACCTGCCCTGGAAACTTGGAACCAGCCACAAGCATCTTTCTTTGCGGGGCTGGGAGCTGTGGGGAGGGCATTGAACACCTCCCCACAAAGGATGAGAGAAACTAAGGAAGCGGGTCTGTTGAAACATGCAGGACACCAAGTCTCAGAGGAGCCAGAGGCAAAGGAGAAGGAGCCTCGGGGTTTTCAGGCTGGGCCTCTCGGGTCTTCCTAAGACCCAGCTGCATCCCACCCTAGTCACCGTGAGGAGGCCCCTTTCTGCCCACTTGCTGCTTATGTATCTTTGAGCTGCTTGACCTCTCTGTGCCTCAGCTTTCTCATATGTAAAATGGGGTAACAATCACGCCACGGAGGGATGTCGTCAGGGTTCAACGGATTAGTCCGTGTCAAACACTTGGTGCCTCTGCACGCGGGAAACTGACTAATGTTAGCTTTGACGGTAACTATCAGTTAGTTAACTTAACCAGGGGCCTGCAGCGAGTTCATGTAAAAAAGAGCTAGTTAAGGGCTTCCCTGGTGGCGCAGTGGTTGGGAGTCCGCCTGCCGATACAGGGGACATGGGTTCGTGCCCCGGCCCAGGAAGATCCCACATGCCGCGGAGCAGCTGGGCCCGTGAGCCATGGCCGCTGAGCCTGCGTGTCCGGAGCCTGTGCTCCTCAACGGGAGAGGCCACAGCAGTGAGAGGCCCGCGTACCGCAGAAAAAAACAAAAACAAAAAACAAAGAGCTAGTTAAAAAGAAGTGAGAGGCAGAACTGTTTTTAACCATTGGAAGTTGTTCACTACCTTGTCAAGAGACTTTCTGCTAACCCACCCCAGTTCTCACGCAGGTGCCATGTGGGGTTTTGTGATATCACTGAGTCCTGTCCACAGGCAAGAAAGATCCTGAGGGGTCCACACAGCATCTTCTGTTATTCCTGATGGATTTCTCCACAAGGCGGTTTAGGGGCTAATGGTGGGCTAGGGTGGGAAGCTGGGCTCCAAGCCCCATGATGACATTGGCCTAAGAAACCCACCTGTTTGGAGTTTATGAAGCCAGGAACTGGCATGTGCTTTGGACGGATCAGGAAACTCACAGGTCTCTGATTTAGGGGAGTGAAGGGCTGGCCCTTCTGCAAATGGGCTGAGCACACATCTGTCCAGATGGAGCCCTGAGCAGCGTGTGCAGGGTTAAGGGGGCGGGGCCAGGGCCCCTACTCTGACGGTTCCGAAGATGGCCTGGGGCAGGGGTCACCCACAGAGGCATCTTAGAGCCCCTGCGGCTGGATCCGCAACCAGAGGGCCCACACCTGGAGTGTCAGCACAGCCTGGGGTCTGCAGGCTCTGCAGGTCTGCACGGGTGTGTGCCAGGTGTCAGCCCGGAGCGGCTCCCACGGCTTCGCTCACCTGGTCTCTGTAACCGCCCAGAGCCCGACCTCACCTGCAGCTCCGCCGGCCTCCATGGCCACTGCAGCACCTGAGTATTTTTCCAGACACTGGGATTTTGATAACCCCCTGGTGGGCACTTCTGGTTTTCATTTCCCGTACCACCTCTCTGACCTGGCCATGTGTCATCCTTGGGGCCCTGGCATTTGGGGCCGTGGCGGCGTGAGGGCAGGAGCTCTGTTACCGGGATGTATTGCTGACTTGGGGTGTCCGCAGTCCACTGGGATTGGATGTGCTGAATAGAAGGGCCCGTGTCCCCAGCTTCTCAGCCCCTGAGGCTCACAGGCCAATCTCAGGTATAGACAGGATACAGGTGACCATGCCGGGGAGGCCACTTTGCACTCAGACCAGACCAGTGCTGCCCAGTAGAACGTTCTGAGATGATGGTGGAAATGTTCTGAATCTACTCTGTTCTCTTCGGCAGCCACCAGCCCCACGTGGTTATTGAGCACATGAAACCTGGCTTGTGCCACGTGGGTTGAAGTTCCAGTAGGCATGTGTGACTAGCGGCTGCCTTATTAGACAGGAAGGCCCTAAACAGTCCATTGGAAGACTTATAGGTGGCGAAAGTGCTGATAATTATGGTGTAAAAAATAGGTCGGGAAAGAAGTGGTGTTTCCCCCGCCTTGTTGCCCAGGCTGACATTCAGCACTGCCGGGTTGTTTGTAAACGTCTGTTGGGGTTTCATCCCTTTTAGACGAGTTAATCTGGGTCCCAAGCACGGGGCTCAAGAAGCAGTTGCTCTGTTCCTTTAGGGCCTTGGGGGGCGGCAGAAATCCTGAGTGTTTCACAACGCAGTGCATCGCCTAGGGCCTCCCGTGGTGACAGCCCACCACCGAGCCTCACGCCGGACCCAGGTGTAAGGGCAGGAGCTATGTTGGAGGACTTTTCACCTGTGACCCCATTTGGTCCTCCTCTCCGTGCTTTCCCTGATGGGGAGACTTGGAGAAGGAAAGTCAGTTTACAGAAAGCTGCACAGCTAGTAGCGGGCAGAGCCGGGATTCGAACCTATGTCTGACCCAAACGTCCATGCTTCCCCTCAAAGACTGTTCTGTTCATACCTTTCTCCTGCACTGTGAACCTTCCAGAGCTCATCAAACAGCAGGTGCCCCTGTAACTCTCAAGGTGGAGAGGTCAGCGTGGGCCCGGGCGATTGGAGAAGGCATCATGGGGATTGGAGGGCAGAGAGCAAGTGGCCTGGAATGCCAGCTCTGAGCCTGGCTCCATCCCCACCTGACCTGGCACTTCCCTCCTGGACAGCGACCTCACTCTTCTCTCTTCTTTTAGCCCTTTAACCATGGACACAAGGTGGCCAAGTTCTGCTATGCAGACAAGGTGAGTCCCTGGCGACTTTAGGGTTGGGGTGCTACCCCGTCTTGTCCGGTTAGTTGCTGCCATGGGGGTAGAGGTCAGTCACTGCTTCCCTCTCTGGCCATGGAGGGTGGGGGCGTCCGGGGGGTGGCTGGCACTGAGGGCGTCCCCGGGCACGTGTCTTTGACTGGGCCAGGCGTGCCGGGGTTAACTTGCGCCTAATGAGAGCTGCTTTGGCCAGGGCTGGGACATCCCTGCACGTGCCCCTTGTGAGGCTACCCTGATTTTGGGAGGGGGAGGGGGTGCTGGAAGGCTGAGTCAGGGAAATTAGAGGCATCGTGGATGGAAAGCCGGGCAGAGAATTGGCATCAGGGAGGGCCAGCGAGAGGCCACAGGGTCAAGGCGCTGGTGTCACGTGGTGATGAGGGCGGTTGGCAGCTGGGATGCCAGCGGCAGGTGTCTGTCTCTGGCTGCAGTTCTGGCCTGGCAAGGGCAAGGTCAGGCCCGGACCTCAAGGGCTGGAGGCTCTGGACAGCGGGTTCAGGAGCACCAGGCCCCAGGAGTAAGAGGAGGCCCTGATGAGACCACGAGAGAGAATGGAGCAAGTCCTTGGCATGTTGCCCTACCTGGCAGGCCCCTCGGACTCCTCCAGACTGTAGCAGGGCAGGCTCGGAGCCTGGGGCAGCCCAGCTGGCCATGGGACATGGAGTCTGCCGCTGTAGGGGGGAGGGGGCTGAGGGCCGAGGGAGCCAGGGGTCTTCCCTGGGTGAAGAGTGACCTCCAGATCTCTCCTCCCTCCCTCGCTCCTCTGGGACCCTTCCTGCTGCAGGAGGAAGCCCCCAACCTTTCCCTCTTCATCAGGCCCTGCTTCACAGAGCCATCGAGGCCGCCTTGGCCGCCAGGAAAGAGTGGGACCTGAAACCTGTTGCAGACCGGGCCCAGGTCTTCCTAAAGGCAGCAGATATGCTCAGTGGGCCGCGCAGGGCAGAGGTCCTGGCCAAGACCATGGTGGGACAGGTGAGATGCGCACCGGCACAACCGGGGATGTAGGGGAGGCAGTCGTACCCCATCCAATTCAGCAGGCGTCAGCTGAGTGGCTTCTGGGTGCCCAGACCTGCTCTGCGTGCGGGAGCCCAGGAGGTGTCCTTGAGGGACCAGGCCTCGGAGAGGGGACAGACCTATATACTTTGTAGACAAGGTGGATTGAACTACGCTCGAGTGTCCTACTCTGGAAATGGCCCCTCCCATCCACTTCTGCCCCCGCCCTGGGCCAGGCCCTTGTCGTGCTTTGCCTGGACTGACAGTTGCCCTACGTGGTCCTCCAGGCTCCATCAGACCTCTGCAGCCCTCAGAGCAGTTTCTGTGACATCTCCAGCAGGTCACTCTAGCCTTATGAACCACCGAGATCTGTCTCTCTCTGGCTGAGGGTCACATCCCAAGTCCTGAGCCAGCCCCCAGAGCCCTTCCATTCCCACCTCTGTCCAGCTCACCAGCCGCTCTGCCCTTTCCTGCCAGGCCATCCCGCCCATGATGTCACCAGCCTGGACCTAGCAAGGCTCCTGGACACCTCAAGCATCCCATCTCCTGCCTCTGCCCCGGGTCCCCTACCTGCAATGCTCCCTGTCTTCTCTGCCTCATGAACTCTTAACTGTCAGTCTAGCCCAGATAGCGCCTCCTCTGTGAGGCTTCTAGAACCTTCTTAGTCCATAACGATCTGTCCTACCTCTGTGCCCGCCCCCCTTCCCCAACATGCTGTTCCTCTGTGGGTTATAGCTCAGATTCCATCGGGGTGTAATGACTTCCTTTGTGTTTGTCCTACTTCCTTCCCCTTTACAAGTTTTTTGGGCATTGTAATCACACGCTAGTGTTCTCTTTCTGCGTCTTGCACCGTGTCTTCCTGGAGTCACAGAAGTGCCTGATAGAGGTTTTCTGAGTTGAATGCATGTTGAGCCAGGGAGTGGCATTAGCAGTTGAGAGACGGTTAATTTCGCCTTAGGGGGCTTTGGGTGACCCCAGCGCTCTTCCTGTTCGCCATCACGTAGTGAGAGCGCCCTCTGCTGCACGGAGCTGGTATGACAGCTCCACACCCGGCTAAGTGTCTCCGGATTCAGCAGAGCCCCTGGGGTGGGTGTCGGGCTCCAGAGTGTCCCAGGTGAGCCACACCTGGGCAGGAAGAGGCGCACACACTCCAAGACCAGGTGAAGGTGCCTCTTTATTTGACTTAAGACTCAGGAGCTTGTAGGAAGCATGGTGGCCACGCAGAGCAGGAGGCAGTGTGTCTTAGCTCAGCTTCCCCTGCTGTGCGTCCTGAGCAGGGTTAGCAGCTGCCAGTGACCCCAGGAGGGGCCGCCCGACCCGAGAAAGCCCTGTTCTTGCTGCCCAGAGTCCTTTCCTCACGGCTCACGTTCACCGTCAGGAGGAGCAGACAGTCTAAGGAAATGTTTACAGTCCTCAGGTCTCCTGGTTCTTGGCCCCAATGCACCTGCGACCCAGTGTCACCATGGGCTCAGGGTCCAGTGTCAGAAGAGGGCTACTGGGAGGCACGTCCTCCACTACTGACCCCCCGGCCCTCCCGCTTCACAGGGGAAGACAGTGATCCAAGCAGAGATCGATGCTGCAGCCGAACTCATTGACTTCTTCCGATTCAACGCCAAGTTTGCCGTGGAGCTGGAGGGGGAGCAGCCCATCAGTGTGCCGCCGAGCACCAACAGCGTGGTGTACCGGGGGCTGGAGGTACCCCCAGGTGGTGGAGCTGGGGTTGGGGGCTGCCGGAAGCCCTGGGCTGGGCCTCACCACCTCCTCCCTCCCCAGGGCTTCGTGGCAGCCATCTCCCCCTTTAACTTCACTGCGATCGGCGGCAACCTGGCGGGGGCGCCGGCCTTGATGGTGAGCTGTGGGCAGCAGGTGGGCGTGGCGGGAACGGGTCATCACTCCCCTGTCAACAGACAGGAGGCCACGTCAGAGCCCCTGGGGTCCCAGCCCTCATCGCGGGGAGAAGCACAGAAAGTGGAGGCAGCTGGGGGCTGTGGAAAGTGCTTGGGGGTCAGAGGCTGGTCTGGGTCCCAGCTTTGCCCCACTCTGTCTGGGTGACCCCAGGCAAGTCCCCGCCCTCCTCTGAGGCAGTTTCCTCACCTACAAAGTGGAAGTAAAAGAAAAGCTTACATTACAGGGTCACGAGGAGCAAAGGAGGCCACGCTTGTGGCGCATCTAACGCCAGGCAGGTCTGGCCCGGCGCGGGCTTGGCGTTATGTAGGGGCTGCTACTAATGATGACTTAGAGCCCACCTTTGAGTGCCTGCTCTGTGCCTGGCCACTTACTTGTCAGGGTTGCAAGGCTAGCAAATGACGGGACGGGTACGGGTCTGGGCTTGGTCTGTCTCTGGGCAGGTGGTCTCGAAGTTGGTGGGCTCCACTGTCGTTATCAGGGTGAAGGTGGCCATCGGCTCCCAGTCGATGGGGGAGATGCAGCCCTACCCTCGGAGCTCCTGGGTGGCTCGGGGCACAGCAGGAGGAGGGCTGACAGCTGTCGGGCAGCTGGGTGATCTGGAAGGGTGCTCGTACGCAGGGCCATCCTCGTGCATCTGCACTCAGACAGACGCACACACACCCGGCACCCACGTGCCCTCGTCCAGGACACGTGCAGACAGAGCCCTGTGAGCACTTGCCCAGCCTCGCCCCGTGAGCTTCCAGCGAGTTGGAAACACCCAGAACAGACCTGCCCGAGGGGTGCTGGCAGGACCAGTGGGCACAGGCTTCCGGAGGAAGGGAGGCTTTCATAGCCAGAGTGTGGGAGCAGACAGGGCAGGGTGTGAGCTCACTGACGAGGGCTTCTAGGGCCTGGTGTGCAGCACCTGGGCACCTGTAGGAATGGGGCTGGGTCGGGGATATCCTGGCTTGCATGGGGTCCTGGTGGCTCCAGGTGAGGGATGGCCATGCTTCAGGGTAGGGTGGGAGTCGGGGCTGGCGGCCCCTGACCTCATGAGTCATCACTGTGCCTCCCGGGCAGGGCAACGTGGTCCTGTGGAAGCCCAGTGACACTGCCATGCTGGCCAGCTATGCTGTCTACCGCATCCTCCGGGAGGCCGGTCTGCCCCCCAACATCATCCAGTTTGTGCCAGCTGATGGGCCCACATTTGGGGACACTGTCACCAGCTCGGAGCACCTGTGTGGCATCAACTTCACAGGCAGCGTGCCGTAAGTCCCCGAGGTGGGGTGGGCGGGGTGGCCTGGGGACGCTTACCAGACCTCGTGACCTCTGTCCGGGAGCTGGGGCTGTGAGCCCAGAGGTCAGGTGCTATGTGGCCCTGGGTGAGCCACTTCACCTCCCTGAGCCTGTTTCTTCTCCTTTATGACAGTAGTCATGATTCTTACCTTGCAGAGTAATCGTGAAGGCCAAACTAGTTAATGGACAGGAAGGAGTGTGACAGGCTGGAAGCGGCCTACAGTTGTTTAGTGATATGGATTTCGATGCCACTACCATCCCTGGAAAGGGCACAAGGGAGCTTGGGATAAACTGGAGGAGGAGAGTCAGGAAGGCTTCCTGGAGGAGGTGGCATCTAAGCAAACGAGTAGGCCAGGCAGAGGTGGAGGAGAGCGTTCTAGGAGGGGGAACAGCATATGCAGAGGCATAAGGCTGAAGCTGTTGGGCTCTGGGCTGTGGACGTGGTCCCGTGGGGCTGGAGTGTGGAGCTGGGGGCCGAGGGTCAGAGGGTGGGGGCGGGATATGGTTCGATCACAACTGCTCATTCACTCACTCACTCAGCTGGTGTTGATCGAGCCCCCATGTATACCAGGCTCTGCCGGTGCTAAGACTGGGCAGTGAACACGTGGAGTGGGCAAGGGCCTACCTCTTGGGGGATTTAGTCTTGTGACTGTAAGGCCCCATGAGCCTGCTAAAGTGTCTGGACTTTATCCTGAAGATGATGGCAGCCACGGAAAGTTACATGCAGGGGGCGTGGCTTAATCAGACTTCTTTTGTTTCAAACAGGGATTGCAGATGGTAGCTCTCCAGTTGGCCCTGGCAAGTGGCTCTGTGTTCTTTGACTCCTAATAGGGATGGACCAACCTTGTACCATTGGGACGGTTTCATGTAAAAATCCAAATACTGGGCCTCTCTTAAGAACCTGGTCCCACTGGGCCTGCATTTCCGTGTGGCACCATTGGCTGGAGGCGGGTGGGAGGTCTCTGGTTCCCCCCGTCCTGACAGGCCCTGGGCCTCTGCCTACCTGGACGGCCTCGCTCATTCTCTGTCCGGCCCCTCCGGGCCCCTGCGTGTGCAGCCTCTGATCTAGATGATCGCTCTGGCTACTCTGAGCACAAGTCTCCGGTGGGTGGAAGCAGGAGACAGGTTAGGAGGTGTCCACGTCCGGGGAGGGACGGTGGGCGCCTGAACTCAGGTGGAGTCGTGGGAACGGGGTGAGGTGGGCTGATTCAAGTGAGGAAGTATCAGGGAGACTCGATCACCTGTCTGTGGGGTCAAGGTTGGGGGTGTTCAGTGGGAACATCCAGGCTCGGGGCAGGAGGTGGGCATCGTTCACCAAGGTGGGCAACCCAGTTGGCTGGGCACCTGGGAGACTAGGGAAGAAGGTGAATCACATGGTGGTCACTTTGAGTTTGAGGTCCCCATGGGCCATCTGGGTGGAGATGTTGGGGTCTGCACTCCGGGCCTTCCAGGTATCCTAGGGACACCTGCAGTGGCTTCTCGCCCTCTCTGCCTGGCCTCGGGCTCCCTTGCAACAACAACCCCTGCTAAGGTTTGCCGGGTGGCGGTGGCAGCGTTAGAATTGCTGAGGAGGGCTGTTTTCCAAAAGGCCCGCTCTGCCAGCCACGGGCCCCATGGGTCTCTGCCTATTAGCGGGTGGAGCGGGCCTGGCCCCCATTTGCCATGCTCTGATGAGCAGCGGGCTTAAAGGTAGGAAAGTCATAAATTAGTATTAGCTACTGTGTCGCCAGCTCCCTGGTGATTAGCATTTTTATTGTTTTGTGGTGCTGAGGTTGGTCACACTTGGAGCCCAGGGAGGAGGTAGGGGCCTGAGCTGCCTCTCCCGGGACCCTCTTTGGTTCTCTGGAGCCTGGGCGTGAGCTCGTGGTGCCCCTCGCAGACCACGGTGGTGCCTGTCCCCCATCAGGCACCCACAGCATACCCAGCACTGTCCCAAGCACTTGACTCGCATTGGAGCCGTCACAGAGCAGCCCTGCCACGTGGAATTGTCCTTTCCAGTTCCCAGATGTGGCACAGAATTTGAGGCTCACAGAGGTTAAGCATTGGTCGCAAGATCACACAACCGTGTCTGCCTGAGTCAGGACTCAAACCCGGCATCCCCTGGCCTCAAAGCCTGGCCCTTCTCTGCACTATCTTGCCGCCAGGCCTCCCCTTGCTCCCTCCTTGTAGGCCCAGGATGCAGCCCATTTCCAGCTGCTACCACCCACTGGGTTCCCCATCACCATCACCATCACCACCACCACCACCGCTGTGACCCCTGCCCGTCTCCTGTGGGGCTGCTGCCCCTAGCGCTCCTCCCTGGGCTTTCCAGGCTCTTCCTCTGCTAGGGCCTGCTCCCTAGCCCCCAGGCCCCTCACCCTCTCAGGTGCCTGAGCCCGGCTCCCTAGTCACTGCCCTGTCCTCTGGTTTTAGCACCTTCAAACACCTGTGGAAGCAGGTGGCCCAGAACCTGGACCGGTTCCACACCTTCCCGCGCCTGGCCGGAGGTAAGGGCCCTTCTCCCCGTGCCCTGCCCTACAGCCCTAGGGACCCCTCCCTGCCCTGGCCGCCATGCAAGAGAAGGAGGCGGAGGTGATGCCCCCAGAGGTGGGGCGGCCCTGCAGACGCGGAGAACTCCTTCAGGGTGGAGCCCCTGCTCTGGCACTTACACAGAGCGTTTATGCCTCTGAGTGTGCGTTTTTCCTTCCGTCCATCCATTCATCCATCCATCCTTCAGCAAGTAAATTATTAAGTATGTTCACAGGCACTTTTTGGACACTGGGGATGCAAAAGATGATGAGACCCAGAGACCGAGCCGTTACGAACCTCTATTCCAACAGCGGGAGGCAGACAGTAAACAACTAGATAAATGATGTCAGGGAGTGAGAAGGGCTGTGGATAATTAAAGGAGGGCAAAGAGGTGACAGGCAGGGACCCTCAAGGGCTGGGCGTGGTGGGACTGTGACTTAGGGTGGCTGGTGGGGTGGGAGGCCTCTTCAGGGAGGGAACATTTGAGCTGAAACCTGACCAATGAAAAGAAACCAGCCTCGCAAAGGTCCGGAGGATGGGCCACCATGGGCGCCCGCACTGTCGGCTAGAACTTTCTGCAGTAATGGACGTGGGCTGTACCTGTGCTGTCCCATAGTATAGCCGCTCGCCACGTGTGGCCGCAGGGCACTTGAAACGTGGCTGGCATGGCAGAGGAAGTGAAAGCTTGGTTTCATTTAATTTTAATTAATTTGAACTTAAATAGCCACGTGTGGCTGGTGGCTACCCTGTTGCACAGCCCAGATCTAGGCCAAGGGAATGGCAAATGCAGAGGCCATGAGGTGGGAACGATCTTGTGTTTGAAGAAACAAGGCCAGTGTAGCTGGGGAAGGGAGGGAGGGCGGGTGGCAGGAGATGGGGCTGAGAGGTCAGCAGGGCCAGGTCTTGTCAAAATAATTTTCCCACAAAGAAACAGTTTCATGGTCAAGGATATTTGGCGTGCACTGTGTTTAAAGTAAAACGGATTCCTCACCTGCAGGACTTCTCAGAGCCTTTAATGCACTAATATACGCATTGCTTATATTCAAGAACAAAGGCTGATGTGCAGTGTTTCCCAAACTCTTTGGAATACACAGCCCTGTTTTGACAGAGGACCCCCTGGACCATGTTTTTCATGGAACACACTCTGGGAAGATGCTGAGACCTCTCGAGAGTGAGGGCTGTCCAGGCTCACACAGTGCAGTAATGGCAGAGCTGGAGCAGGTGGTTCAGCATTCTTGCTCCTGGGTGTGAAGTGGGGGCTCACAGGGAGACTGGACCCCACGCCTGAGCGGGTGGGAACTTCGTAAAATTTTATTGAAGTATAGTTGATTTTATAATACTGGGTTAATTTCCACTGTACAGCAAAGTGAGTCAGTTATACATATATATATTCTTTTTCATATTCTTTTCCATTATGATTTATCACAGGATATTGAATCTAGTTCCTTGTGCTATACAGTAGGACCTTATTGTTTATCCACCCTATATATATAATAGTTTGCCTCTTAAGCTGGTGGGAGCTGTGATGGGGGTGTCAGGGCAGGTGACCCTCCTCAGGGCCAGCTGTTGCATCTCCAATTTCCGGTTCCCCAGTGTGCGCCAGTCCAGCCTTCACGAGATGGGGGACAGTGAGTCCCTTGTGTGAGCTGTCCATGGTTTTCTGTTCTGTCTCCTTCCCACCATCTCCCTGAGGGAGAGAGACCACTACTTACTCTACCGCTTCCCCCCTTGAGTATGAGACTTTTATCTCTCTGTGCCTCAGTTTTCTTGTCTTTAAAATGGGATAATAATGGGAGGTTGCTGTGAGGCTTCAGCGAGACGGAGCTCGAAGTGCTTTGACCCGAGTCTGGAAGTTAGTGCTTTGTAACGAGCTGCTAGTAGCTGATGTTTAACGGAGTGAGGAAACCGAGGCTCCCTCATGCCAAGGAGATCGAGGAGGGCTGTCTCCACCGTGGATCAGGAAGAGGGGCCAGCCCTGGCCGTGGACCTGGGGTGGCCCCCTCTCCTCTCGCTGGGTGGGGGTCAGGGGAAGGCTCAAAGGAAGCCACACCCACTGCAGGGAGTGGGCCAGCTTTGGGGAGCGTTGGGTTCTGGTCCTTCCTCTGCCTTTATGTTGGGCAGCAGCCCCAGGGCTCAGTTTTCTCATCTGTGAGCTGGGGGAGCTGGTCCTGATGCCCCCTGGTGCCCTTTGCCCTTGCCTGGGCCTCCGTTTTCTCATCCCTAGGTTGGGAGGACAGGCCTGGCTGATCAGTTTCTGGGAGGTTATTGGGCTCCGACTCTGCCTTCTCGTGCCCTTGTCCTGCCAGTACTGGGGCTGGTCGCAGGGCCCTGCGGACGGGTGTGGGCAGTGCGTCGGGCCCCTCGCTGGCCTGGGGAGCCCACCCCCTCCTCATACTCCTCCACCGCCCCGCCCCACCCCTGAAGAGTGTGGCGGGAAGAACTTCCACTTTGTGCACCGCTCGGCCGACGTGGACAGCGTGGTGAGCGGGACCCTGCGCTCAGCCTTCGAGTACGGCGGCCAGAAGTGCTCGGCCTGCTCCCGCCTCTACGTGCCCCGCTCGCTGTGGTCGCAGATCAAAGGGCGGCTGCTGGAGGAGCGCAGCAGGATCAAAGTGGGCAACGTGAGTGGCGCCGGCCTCCCCGCCACGGCCCAGCGGGGGGCTGATGGGATTGGAGGCTGGTGAGGGGGTGCGGGGAGGGCGCTCCCTTTGTCTCCGACTCTGTCTCCTCCCATGTCTCCCTTGCTTCCAGCCTGCAGAGGATTTTGGGAGCTTCTTCTCCGCCGTGATTGATGCCAAGGTATGAGCAGGCCGTTCCCGGGGGTCCCGTGCCTGGACTGGGTGGGAGGCGTAGGAACAGCTATAGGGGCGACCCAGACCTGCTGCTTCGAGCAGGGCAGCCTGATAGCCACGCATACACCCGCACCACCCCTGCCAGCTCTGAAAAGGGTGGAGGCATCCGTACCCAGAGGGCAACTCGCCTCCCACACACCCTGCCCCAGGCTCGACAAGCCCCCTTTAAGTGCCTGTGTTCATACACACACATACAAACAGGCCTGTACACCGCATGCATCAACCCGAACGCGCACGTCCACGCACAGCCGCGAGCACGTTCATTTAGATCTCTGAGCGGGAGCATGCCTGTAGATTCACCCACGTACACACGCACGCCCGCGTGCACACATATCCTGCAGAGAAACACTGGCGTACAGGTTCACGTGTGTATATAGGCACACTTGTGGGTGTGCACGTACAAACACACATAACAAACACGTCCATACAATGCAGGCATATGTGTGCCTACGTACGTAAACCTACAAATTCATGGCCATACATGTATATGTGTGCTTGTGATGTTTGTAGTTGTAACACACACATACACACACAAGCGTGCACATCTGCCCTTGTCTCTGCCCTGGTTCAGCCAGGCCCCGACTTTTGCTGTCAGGGCCCCCCCCCCCCGCTCCCCCCACTTCAGAATTTGGGCCCTTCAGGGACAGGTGTTTGGGGTGACTTTGTCAGGGGGCTGCTGCTGGGAATGGCCTCCAGCCAGCCCTTGACGCCCCCTACCCCACCCTACTCCCCCAGTCCTTCAGCCGCATCAGGAAGTGGCTGGAGCACGCCCACTCCTCGCCCAGCCTCACCGTCCTGGCTGGGGGCCAGTGTGACGACTCCGTGGGCTACTTTGTGGAGCCCTGCATCATCGAGAGCAAGGACCCCCAGGATCCCATCATGAAGGAGGTGATGGGGTGGGCGGCCCGGGGCCGGGAGGAGGTAGCCTGTCCCCCGAGCATGGCACACGCACAGGGCCCTGGTGCTTCACGGGGCGTCATCCCATCTCACAGATGTGGAAAGCGAGGCCCTACGAGGGGACTGTCTCACACCCGGTGAGAGCAGAGCCAGGCCCTGAGCTCGGGCCTCCTGACCCCAAATCCAGTGCTCTGTCTTCGACACTGCTGACCCGGGCTGGTGTCATGGCACTTGCGCTGTCCGCAGCCACCAAGGTCCCTGCGGCCGTCTCAGTGGCTGACACTTGTAGACTCTTAACTGTGGGCCGCACATTTGACAGAGATGAGGTGGGCATATCGTTCCCATTTTACAGATGAGAAACTGAGTCTCCGAGAGGTCAGGGGGGGTCAGGAGGACAGTGCAGGGGTGGGGGTCTTCCCCCAGCCCCTCGATGGCAGAGGGGACGGTGATACCATTGGGCAATTCCTGGGCCGGCTGTTGCCAGAAGTCTCTCCTTTCCAAGGGCCTGGGCCCTTGGCTCTGGGTGTGGGTCTGGCTGGCAGGGAGGCCAGAGACTCCTTGGATCTTTTGCCAGGTCGGGGTGGGGTGGGCCGGATGGAAGCCAACCCCGAGGGAACCCAGCGGGAGGCAGTGCCTGGCCCTTCCTGCAGGGGCTGAGGAGGGGGATGGGGAGAGGCGGAGGCCAGAGCAGGGAGACGGGAGGCCTCGGGGTGTTGGTCCAGGTGGGGCCTGACCCTGGGGCTTCTCTCCCAGGAGATCTTCGGGCCTGTGCTGACCGTGTACGTCTACCCGGATGACAAGTACAAAGAGACGCTGAGGCTGGTCGACAGCACCACGAGCTATGGCCTCACGGGGGCAGTATTTGCCCAGGATAAGTGAGTGGCTGCAGCCCCTCCACTCTCGTCCTGGTGTCCTGTCCCCACAGGACCCTGCTGTCCCTGGAGACTGCCTCCTGGGCGCTGATCCTAGTAATAATGCTGCCCTTGCTTCTCTCCGTTCTCCTCACCTCTGACCTGACCGGCAGGTAGACACGGGCAGTGGGGGTCTTTTGTTAAAATGCAGATTCTGGGGCTCCACTCTCGGCTGCTGAATGTAGGTGTCTAGGGGTGGGGCTGGGGAATCGGTGCCTTTGACCTGCTCCCCGGGTCTGATGGGGCTGCAGAGTGGAAGACAGAGGCTCAGGCCCAGGTGCACTGCTTGTCTGGCAGAGGCAGGATTCCAACTTGAGCACCAGGACACTAAACTCGAAGCTTTGCCCTTTCCTTTCTCCGTGGTACTGCTTGTCTCCCTGTGTCTGCCTTTAAGAGTGGAGGTGGGGGCTTCCCTGGTGGCGCAGTGGTTAAGAATCCGCCCACCAATGCGAGGGACACAGGTTCAAGCCCTGGTCCGGGAAGATCCCACATACCGCGGAGCAACTAAGCCCATGCGCCACAACTACTGAGCCTGCGCTCTAGAGCCCGCAAGCCACAACTACTAAGCCTGCGTGCCATAACTACCAAAGCCCATGTGCCTAGAGCCTGTGCTCCGCAACGAGAGAAGCCACCGCAATGAGAAGCCCGCGCACTGCAACGAAGAGTAGCCCCTGCTCGACGCAACTAGAGAAAGCCCACGCGCAGCAATGAAGACCCAGTGCAGCCAAAAATAAATAAATAAAATAAATTTTTTAAAAAAAGAGAGAAAAAAGAAAACATTGAATTGTTTAAAAAAAAAAAAGAGTGGAGGCGGGATTGGAACCTGAGGGGCAGGCTAGGGGTCTGGAGGTTCCCCAGCTCCCAAAGGCAGGAAAACTGGACCGAGATGGGCCACTCCCTCGAGTACGTACAGCCTGAGCCTCATCCAGCCCTCACAGATGCCCTGCAAGGCAGGCGTGCTAACCCCCTTTTCAGAGGAGGAGGCCGAGGCTCAGAGACTCCTGGGAGCCTGTCAAGGGCCCATAGCTGGCGGCTGGCCTCATGCTCACCAGGGTGGCCCATGTGGGCTGGGACGGGGGTGTTGGAGGTTGGCCCTGGGTCTGGAATGAGGGTGAGCTGGCCGCCCTCTTACCGCTGCCCTGCCTTGTAGGGATGTCGTCCGGGAGGCCACAGAGATGCTGAGGAACGCTGCCGGCAACTTCTACATCAACGACAAGTCCACTGGCTCGGTGGTGGGCCAGCAGCCCTTCGGGGGGGCCCGAACCTCTGGTGAGTGGGGCCCCCTTTCCAGAGGGGGGCCGAGTTCCCGGCGGGAGACCCTCGGTCCTTCATCTCAAGGGTGTTAAGAGTTGCAGCAGTAGCACCATTTACTGAGCACCGTGGGCCGGGCCCTGTGCTAACTCAGTCCTGCCAACAGCCGCCTAAGCCCAGGTGCTGCCATTCTTCTTCCCATTTTATGGAGGGGGAAGCTGAGGCCCAGGGAAGTGAAGTGACTTGCCTAAGGGCACATGGCTAGAGAGTGGTGGAGCCGGGATTTGGGTCCCAGCGCCCACACCTTTTACTGTCATACTCCAGGCTACCAAAGTCCATCCCCCTCCTGTTTACAAATAGGGAAACTGAGGGTCGGCGAGGGGGCGGTGACTTGCCAGAGTTCCCATGGGCCGGAAGCCAGGTCTCCCGACTCCCAGTCCAGTGCGCTCCACGGTGCCCCACTGCCTCCCAGACACTTCTTGCAGGTGGGGTGCAGGGACCTGGGGAGCATGGGCGTCCTGCCTGCTCACCAGCTCCTGGCTTGCCCGACCTCCGGCTGAGTGCCCTCCACACAGATGCGCTCGGGAAACCCTGGCTGCTGTGGCTGTGTTAGGGTTACTTTGGCAATTTGCTGCCCGTGCTGGTGCCCCATTTATTCCTCCTCCCCACTCCTTTTCCCTCTGCCCATGGTGCCCCATTTATTCCATCAGCTCCTCCCCACTCCTTTTCCCTCTGCCCAGAGCCATTGTATCTTTTTGGAGATAAACAGAGCTGTCTTTTCCACAGGGACTAATGACAAGCCAGGAGGGCCCCACTACATCCTGCGGTGGACGTCACCCCAGGTCATCAAGGAGACCCACAAGCCTCTGGGGGATTGGCGCTACCCGTACATGCAGTGAGCCCCGCCCAGCGCCTCTGCCGTCCACCCGTCTGTCTGTCCAAACGACTGACCTCAGTGCACTGACCCCACCCCAGGCCCTCCACCCGCTCCCCACGGGATGACCCTCTTTCTAGGGCCGAGGCCTGCCCCCTGCCCCCCACTGGCCTGGCCTATCCCACCCTTGGAGTCAGATGCCGGGCTCTGGTTTGAGATTACGCTGTGGGGAGAACAGGGCCGCCACCCTTGACCCCATCGGCTGTCCTAGAAATTCCATCTGGTAGATGTGACCTTGGTGCCCGGCTGGTTCTCCGTATGTCCCCTTCCCTTTCCTCTACACTGTGGCCCAGTGGCTCAGGGACCTGAGGAATGGTGGTAGAGTAGCTCACGGATCCATGGAGGAAAAGGAGGCATCTTGGGGGCCCCTGGCAAACCTCACCACCCACAGAGGCTCCTGGCCTTGGCCCCGGCTTCTCCGGGTGTCCAGGGTCACGTGTGGCCACAGTGGCCTACAGGGCTGGCAAATCGCGGCTGCAGGGCATGGGGGCACCAGCTGGCCTTGCCCTCTGTAGTCCGGGCGGCTCACTAGCTCTTTGCCCAGGTGCGCCTGTACCAGCAGGTACCTGTGCCCAACCAAATGCCTTAGACCCCGTGTGCCTTGCTCCGGAGTGCCTGAGCTCACCTGCGACCCATGGATTCCTGGCTATCTCCGTCTGGGGGTCTGAGGGGACTGCTGCAGGCCACCTGCCAAGACGTGGGATGTGTTGGTCCTTGCTGTTTGGGCTGTGAGATTGGCAGACTTTGGGGGGCCCTTCCTGCTGCTTCCCTTAGCTCTCGGGTCCTGCCTCTAGAGCCTGGGGTTTCCTGCAGGAGCTCAGCACCCACTGGCTGTGGTTGAACAGGCCCGGGTACATGTTGCTGCCACCTTCCCCAGCACCCTGAGACCTCTCCTTGGGTCCCCGTCCAGCCCGGGCTGAGGCTTGCCTCTAAAATTATTCCTCCTTTGCATGTTAGTGGCTCTGTGTGGACTGGCCCCTAAGAGGCCTGTTCCTTGACGCAGCCAATCGGTGGACACTTGCAAATGCATCCCGAGTAGATTCTGGTGGCCAGGGAACGAGAAGTGGTGACTTTGGAGGACAGCTTTTAGGGGGCCCCGAAAGGGCTGGACCCTCCTCAAGCACAGCTGGCATGGGGCCCCCGCGGGGCTGGAGTGGCCGGTCCCCAAGTGCGCGGTCACACACCTTGGCCCCCGGTCAGGGGTGGGTCCTGATGCTGCCCGGGTTGTTTCCCACAAGGGGCCAGGTCAGGCGGCGGGGGGCTGGAGGTGTTCCTGATTCTACTGGTTCTACACTGTGAGGTGGCAATAGGATCTGCCTGATGCCACCTAATAAAATGCCTCTTACTTAACCAAGTCGGTGGTCTTTCTGGTGGAGTTGGTGGGGACTGGTCACCTTCTACATCCGACGGAGTTGCCAGTGTGTCATTAGGTGTCAGGAGGACAGTGCCCTTGGTGTGATGGAAGGAAGGGTGAGAACTGATGCCAGGAATCCCTGCTGTGGGTGGCAGGAACTCTGGTGCCGGAGGGCCTGGGTTCAAATCCTGGCTCCAAAAAGTTGTGCAATCTCCCTGACCCTCTGTCTCTTCATGTCTTAGATGGAAATAACCACACACACACACACGCACACACGCACGTGTGTGCACTCACATGCACACAGGTTGTCTTGAGAATTCAATGAGTTAATTCATATGAATTAACTACGTAAGCATTATTCTGGATGTTTCCATGGAGGTGTTTTTTTGGATGAGAAAAACATTTAAATCAGTGGACTTTGAGGAAAGCAGATTACCCTCCATAATGTGAGTGGGCCATATCCAATCAATTGAAGGCCTTAACAGAACAGAGACTGGTCTCCCCCAAGCAAGAAGGAATTCTGCCCGTGGCTGCCTTTGGACTCAACTGCAACTTCCTGCGTCTCTGGCCTGCTGGCCGGCACTACAAATTCTGAACTTAGCAGCCTCCGTGATCACGTGAGCTACTTCGTTACAATAAATCTCTCTCCCTGTGTCTGTCTCTCTACGCCTCATAGAGGTTCTGCTTCTCTTCAGAACCCTGAGTCATACACGTGCCAAAGACTATGCGTATGTTTTCTCACTCACAAGTCTTAGGAAGAGCTGCTGTGCTCCCATTTCGCAGATGAGGGCACTGGGGTGTAGAAAGGTGAAGGGACTTGCTGAGGGTATGCTATCAGTGGGGTGGAAACCCAGGTCTGTCTGATTCCAAAACCCATTCTCTCTCTTCCACCCAGATGTCCACACATGGCTCGCAAAGGTCGGCTCAGTTGGCCAGGTGACATGGCAGGGAGCAACCGTGGCCAGTTAGCTTGAGCCTGGAATCCGTGGGTCTAAACCCACCTGGGCCAGCTGACTTGGAGGGGAAGACACGTGTGTCCTGACCTGTCTCCAACCACAGGTAATGTAAACAGAGCTGGTCCTGAACCACACAGACGCCACCCTGTCCGAGGGTCCATTGGTTAGGGCTGTTGGCTGGAGGCTCTCAGAGCTGTGGGGAGGGAAGGGGACTCAACTCCGGGCAGAACCCCTGCCCTGGCTCACCCAGGGGACTGATTTGTGCCAAAGGGGGCTTGAGTCAGGGACAAAGGGCAGCCCCCAGAGTGCTCTGGCTGGAGCTCACGGAAGGGAAGGGAGGCAGCTGCCTTTTGTCGTCGGGGGATACATAGGCCTCGTTAATGTTGCTGAGTGGAGTGACTTATTCAAGGTCATGCTGAGACAGCCGCAGAGCTGGCTGATGACTGGTAGTGTTTTACCTACCTAGTCTCAGAGCCTTGACATTGACCTTACCAGGTAACTATTACAACATTCTATGGAAGGGCTATGGAGATCAGAGGTAGAATGACGAGCCCAAGGTCACGTAGCTGGTTAGTAAAGGGCCGGGTTAGAACCCAGGGCTATGGGTGCCACAGCCCATGGTCCTTGCCACCTGTTCCATCAGGTCCCCGCCTCCCAGGGACCTATGCCTCCCAGGAGCTATGCCTCTACCAGTGTCATTTTATCCTGGTGCCTCTGACTCCACTGAACGAGGTCAGGGGGTGGCTCAAAGCTATCGTTCACTCCGTTCTGTCTGCCCTCCCTTGTCCCCTAGACTTGGGGCTGGTGGCTCCCAAAGGCCCAGTGCCCACCCGGGTGCCCG
The DNA here is from genome assembly GCF_008692025.1 of Phocoena sinus. Taxonomy (NCBI): domain Eukaryota; kingdom Metazoa; phylum Chordata; class Mammalia; order Artiodactyla; family Phocoenidae; genus Phocoena; species Phocoena sinus. Next base: position 14,455,646 of record NC_045763.1, on the reverse strand, counting down.
AGGCCTCTTTGCATGGTCACTGCAGTAAGTCCCCATGTCCACGGTGGCCCAAGGAGCCTCTTCATTTCCCTGCTGTGGCCGGGGGCCCAGCCGCAGGCCTGGGCTGGAGCGTGAACCATTTGACTGAGGCTGGATGTCCCTGCCACCGCGGTGCCACCAGTGGGGCGTGCATGCTAAGGAAATGAGGGGCCACCAGTGCCCCGGTCGCCAGGCAGACCTGGAGCTCCTGGGGGGCAAGAGGAAGCAGCAGGGTGCAGACCCACACTCTTCACAGAGTCACGCCTTCATTTTCATTAACTCCCCGACCGACACGTTCATTACCACAGTTCCTGTAGGTCCTGTAGGTCCTCTGTCTAGAGGCGGCGTAGGAAATAGTAAGAGTCACCATTACTTGAACGCAGGCTGTGTGCCGGGCGTTGTGCTAAATGCTTTAGACGTCACACCCTCGGATCCTCATCGCAGCCCCCGAAGGTACATCCGTTAGTCCCATTTTACAGATGAGGAGACTGAGGCACGCATGGGTGGAGTAACCAGTGCACCAGTAGGAGATGACTGCCTGAGTTTCTGTTTCTCATGTCTGCCTGCCTGGGCACTGAGCACAGCCCTGATGTCCTGCCTTAACCCCTCTTACCTGTGCCTTGGCCTCCCCAATCTCAGAGTTGACGTTTCTGTGGGAGCTCAGGATCGAATGACATGTTTTAGAACAAAATGCCAGGTCCCGTGCCCTGCACAGAGTGAGATGCTCAGTGAGTGAGAACTTACCTTTGCCCACCCTCTCAATACCCTCATCCTGGATGCCTGTGCCCAGGAAGGAGATGAAGCTGGGCTTCCCTGAGCACCTATCCATGGGCAGGTGCCCCTGCTAATTAGCTTGGACCACACCAGCCTGGGAGGGAGGGAGTAGTATTTTGGCCCCATTTCACAGATGAGGAAACGGAGGCTTAGGGAGCCTCAGGGAGACTTGTTCAGTAAGCGACAGGTACAGGGGCAAGAGCTGGCTATACCAGCACCCCCTTGTCCTGGTCCCTCGAAGGAATGCAGCAGCTTCTGGGTGGGAGCCATCCAGCAGGTGGATGGGAGTAGGTGTGGCTGACACTGGCTCCAGACATAGCCAGCCTTGTCCCCCTCCCCCGGGTTGTTGACAGCCACCCTGGATGGTGGAGCAGGTACCATATGACCCTAGGTGCTGGGGTACATGAGCATTCTGTTCTGGGGCTCTGCCACGCCCTCCCTCCAGGCCCCAGGTGCGTGACAGGTACTCTTCAGTCTCGTGAGCATTTGGTGCACAGAGGCCAGGGCGAAACGAGGGAGCTGATGTTCTGCCGGGCACCTGCTTGGTGAGGTGCATCCGGGCAGGTGTTGTCGGAAGGAGAGTGAGGCTTGTGGAGAGATCTGAGTCTCAGGAAGGAGAGTCATACAGAATCATAGACCCTAGCCCTTTACTGGGCCTAGAACCGAGGGTCCCATGCCAGTTCCGTACTAGGACAAAAGCCATCAACACTGTAGCGTAATATTCACTATCACGTATGAGGTAGGTGCTTGACGTATTCATCCCATTTAATCACCCTTGTTTGAGGTGGCTGTGCATCTTACAGGCGAGGAAGCTGAGCGGAGTTAGGGCCTGCTGGTTGGCCCCTGTCCGGTGGTGCGGGTGGGGCCGTCCAGAGCCCCACAGAACAGGACCAGCCCCCTTCCCCATCCCAGCCCTTTATGCTCCCTTTAGCGACGATCACCTTTTGGGCTCTTATTGGGCTTGTGGTTGTTTGGAATCTTCAGATCTTTTTCTGAATGGCTTGCGTGGATCTCTGGACTCAAGAAGGTGTCCCAACCACAGCAGAGTCCCTCCTTCAGGCCTTAGCTGATCCCTAGGTCCCCAGCTTCTAGGGGTCACCCTACCCATTACACTTTTGACATCTCAGAGGGGTGACCAATGAGGCTGGGTCCTCTGATAACCAGCTCTGAGGCCTATCCTGTGCCCTCTTCCAAGGTGTCTCTGAACCAAGCCAGCTGGCTCAGGGGCTGTGCAGCTCCCAGACCCTCCTTGGGGAAGCCCTGCCTGCCTACCCCTGTTCTACCCTCAGCTGGATTGGAGCTAGGTTTCCAGCTGCCCAATTTTGTCCTGGAGGAGGCAGTACTGGTAGGAAAGAGACAGGGGAAATGGTGGGCGGGGGGTGGGGCACAGAAGCAAACAGGATGTACAAAGGTGGGGTAGGGGAGAGAAGCCGATGCAGCACCCAGTCCCTGGGGTCATGCCCCTTTTGGGGGCTCCCCCCTGCACTCTAGGCCCCTCCAACCACCATGGCAGGGAGAGGAAGGAAGTTCAGGGTGGCCCCCTCCTGCCCAAAGCAAACATGGCTAGTTCCTTTCTGTAAGCACCCAGGGAAGCAGATGTAAGGCAAATGGGCAGCATCTCCCGGGCCCCTATTTCCATGGCTCGCCCCTGCCCCATGAACTTTGCATAAGTCTGTCATGGTTCTCCATCACCTTGGCAACCAGTAGCCACACAGGTGTGATCATGGGGACCTCGGGCCCTGGACTGGGCCGTGAGGATGGCAGTGTGTTCAGCCTGGGCCACCGTGGGGCATGTGCTCTGGGTGCAGCCCTGAAGGAGAACTGCAGGGCCTTGGTGTTCCCGGACATTTGTTCTCAGGGCAGCCAGTGCCCTAGCCTCACCCACTTGCCCTTCTTAGGTGATGTCAAGGCTAGAGGGGACCACGGAGATCATCCAGCCCAGGGCATCTCAAGGGTCATGGACTGAGCCTTGTGTCTTCCTGGATCTGGGTGCACGGCTGCATTTGTCAGTGTGTGTATTAGTGTCCAGGGTTTTCATCAGAATCTCAAAAGGATCCTTGCCCCTGAAATGTTAAGAAGCACCGAGTCCATTTTACAGGTGGGGAGACTGAGACCCAGAGAATGGAAGCCATTTGTGTGAGGGCAGCCTTCAGGTTGGGGCAGAGCTGAACCAGAAGCCAAGACTTCTGACTTTCTATCCAGAGCTCCTTCTTCAGATTTTAGTCTTCAGAGAAGATCATCCATCTGGACTAATAGCCCCCACTAAGCAGGGGGACCCCATCATTCCTTCCTCATTGGAGTGCCTTGGTCAACACCATTCCCATGAGCCCCCATTAGGGTCTTGGATTCCTCCAATCCACATACTTGCCATGTGGCTTTGAATAAGTTATTGTCCCTCTCTGAACCTCAGTCTCCTCATCTGAAAAATGGAGAGATAATAACAGCACCTCAAAAGGTAGTGAGAATAAAATGGGATGGCAGCCTGGCATAGAATGAGCCCTGCAAACGTGTTAGTGATAGAAATAACTTGTGCTCATTATCCCCATCCTCCTCCCATTCTTCGTGGCACAGACGCTGCCTCCCCCATGGAGCTCTTGGCTGGCCCACGCCTTCCCTCCTCCTTACCCCTTCTTGGCAACCAGCACAGCGTGGGTCATCATAGAGCTGTCCCGACATGCTCTTGACTTGATTGGAGCCCAGGGGAAATCCACCTGCTTTTCCGGCCCTTTGGCGACTGGCCCTCTCTGGGCCTCAGTTTCCCCATCTGTATAATGGGTAGGTTTGTGGAGCTGTGCAGACCCTCTCAGCTCTGATACAATACGCCACACTATGGATGGCCCTGGTGCCCCTGGCATCTTCCAGCATGTGCTGCCTTCACGAGCACATGGCCCTGATTTCTGTCTCCAGACCGCAAGCCGTATCCCTTGTGTGTCCTGGCTGTGTCCCTTGTGCCCCACCCAGCCCTGGCACATAGTGGGCTCTGCTAGTGCCCTCTGGATGCATGGTTTTCTCAGCCACTCTTGTCCTCCACAACGCCACACCCAGCGGGCTCCAGTTAACTTAGATGCTCTTTTTCTCTACCAACCCCTTACCCCCAAGCTTTGCTAAATAATCTGACTTGACTGGGAGTCTCCAGAACATTCCAGGGCCACCCAGCAACTGGCATCTTTATTCTCCCTCTTCAGACTGACGCACACACTCATTGTGCCTGGAACTGGTCCTTCACCAACACCTTGGCCTTGAGGTGGGACCTGCACTGGGAGAGGGCGGCACCAGTCCCCACCCCCGTGGTGGGTGTAGCTCCCGAGGGCAGAACACACCCAAATCAGACAGTACAGGGTTGAGAGCTTGGCAGCTTGGATCTAAATTCTAGTGTCATTGGGAATTCCCTGGCGGTCCAGTGGTTAGGACCCGGTGCTTTCACTGCTGTGGGCCCGCGTTCAGTCCCTCATCCGGGAGCTAAGATCCCGCAAGCTGTGCGGTGCGGCCAAAAAAATTAAAATAAATAAATTCTAGCGTCACTCCCTATTAAATGTGTGCTTTTCGGCAAGTTGCTTAACTGTTCAGCTTCAGTTTCTTCACTTTAAAAATGGGAGTAATAATGGCTGCTTTGCAGGGTAGCTAAACGATACTGTGCCTGGCATACGATACACCCCAGAAAAGTGCTGTTTAGTTATTGTCTTCACGGCTCCCTAAGTATCTGGCCGGGCAGAGGACAGTGGTCTCGGGGGCTCCTAGAACGCCACCAGGGACCGCGTTCCAAGGAGGCCAATGTGGCTGTAGTTTGGGGCACACAGCGCAGGAGAGAGCAGGCGGGGCAGGATGGGTGAGCTGGGGCCAAGCTGGGGAGGCCTTGAAAGCCAAGGCCAGGAGCTCGGCTGTGATCCTACAGCAATGTGGAGTCCCAGGGGGTGTTAGAGCCAAGGTGTGATAGACTCAGAGCTGTCCTTCAGGGATTTAAACTGTCAACCTGAGGCAGACGGGGAGGTCCAGACAGGAAGTCTGGGAGTCAGGGAGGTCTGAGCTTGGGGTGTGGCAAAAGGGGGAGGAGTCTGGAGAGAACCGATAGACACTGTGAATTAGTGCTAGGGCTTTTGACCTGCTGACACGGAGGGTGAATAAGGTCCAAAGAGGACCTCCCCATTGTACAGATGAGGAAACTGAGGTCAGGAGAGGGGAGAGCTAGGGCCAGAACCCACACCTCCAGACACCCCGTGCAGGGCTCTTCCTTTCATGCTATGGGTTGGATCTCCCCACCCCCCCACTGGTTTACATACACCCAGAGAGGGCCAGGGCCAGGCCCCAAATCACGCAGCAAATCCTGCATCTTTCCACAGCACCCAGAGGCCTCTCCCTGTTGTTTTCAATGTCTGTGGGTTGACTCCACCCCAGGGGAGGTCAGGGGTGAGGGAGGGGGTGCTCCCTCTGAAGTTGCTAAAGACACAGCCAGTATCTTTCAGGGTAACTTCGAGAAGATTTGGGCTCTTTCAGCTGGGCTCAGAGCCCGGGGTGCCCCCCGGGGCGGTTCATTTCATTACAAGAAAGGACAGTCTCGCACTCTGGCAAATTTACCTTTCTCCAGGGTCTGCCCTGCACCCCACCGTTCACACATGCCTTTTTATTTAATCCCCACACCGATCTCATGAGGCTAGAATTATTATTCCTATTTCAGTAGCAAACAGAGGCTCAGAGAGCTTAAGTAACCTGCCATTCTCACACAGCACACAGAGCTGATGTCCAGTCCAGGCCGGCTGGACAGGCTGCCTCAATGTTCCTCGAGTGTAGACACACATGTCAGCAGGAGCTGGTCAATGATGTAGGTCTGTTACCAGGGGCGCAGTGCTGATACAGATGGAAGAGTCACTGCAGCGCAGAGCAGGAGTTGTTCCCGTGAACTGGCACCAGGAAAGGGTTCTAGGAGGAGGTGAGGCTCCAACTGGCCCTTGAAGGAGGATCAGGGTTTGGCAGGGGTGGGCAGGGGGACAGTACTGAGTTTCCAATCCCCTTATTGTCCCTTGGAGCCTCCTCCCACCATAAGCCTGGGCTCCAGGAGCAGCATTCAGGCCTGTGACATATCCACCTAGGCTGGGCGTTTTATAGCAGGCCCCCAAGGCTCCTGCTAGGCCATATTGCTGGGTCAGGAAAGGACCAAAACAGCATTCTGTGGACAAGGGTCTTTGATTTAAACAGGTCCCTGATTTGCTGGAGCCGTCTCCCTCCATTCCACTCCTTGGGGGCAGTCACCTTCAACGTTAGGAATTTTCAACTTTCCTTTCTGCCAACACCCCTGCCCCTGGGTCTTGGATCCAAGGGGGGATACCTAGAGAGGGCTCCCTCTGCAGAGGTGATGATGGATTATTGGGCTGACAGATGGCCCCCCTCCCCCACTCCCACTTCCCAATCTCTTTGCCGCTGTTCTGCTACTTTTACCAAAAGCAAGGTGCTCGCGATGTAATATGGCATGGAGGTTAAGAGCCAGGCCCTGAGGTCTGGAGGTTAAGAGCCAGGCCCTGAGGTCTGGAGGTTAAGAGCCAGGCCCTGAGGTCTGGCTGTGTGATTTGAATCGCAGCTCTGCTGGTTGTGCAACCGACACTGAGTTTCTTACCTTCTCTGTGCCTCAGTTTCCTCACCTGTGAAAGGGGGTTAGTAATAGTCCTAGTTACTGTGAGTGTTAAATGAGAGTTTCTTACCTTCTCTGTGCCTCAGTTTCCTCACCTGTGAAAGGGGGTTAGTAATAGTCCTAGTTACTGTGAGTGTTAAATGAGAGTTTCTTACCTTCTCTGTGCCTCAGTTTCCTCACCTGTGAAAGGGGGTTAGTAATAGTCCTAGTTACTGTGAGTGTTAAATGAGAGTTTCTTACCTTCTCTGTGCCTCAGTTTCCTCACCTGTGAAATGGGGTTAGTAATAGTCCTAGTTACTGTGAGTGTTAAATGAGAGTTTCTTACCTTCTCTGTGCCTCAGTTTCCTCACCTGTGAAATGGGGTTAGTAATAGTTCTAGTTACTGTGAGTGTTAAATGAGATGGCCAGTGACAAGCACTCAGCGTGATGCCTGGTCCTTAGAATCAGTGGCTGCTGTTTTGGAACAACTACTATGGGTCAGGGGCGGGACACACGACCACGTGCCAGCCCCAACTTGGTCAGGCTCTGGAGTGTGGGCTCCCTTTGCCCCCCTACTCTGTCTCCTGATGGGAGCATCTATGTCCTTTACTCCCAAATGCTTGAAACATCAGGGAGATGTGACCTGACCTCATCGAAATGGCAGAAGGTGTAGGTGTGGCCAGGTTAGCAGGACACGCTCTGTCTACGGCCAGATGGGGTTCTCCCAGACCACCCAGGCTCTGCTGTGCCCTATGAAGGGATCATCCTCATTCCAGCCTCCTCCCCTTCCTTCAGAGCCCTCAAACCTCTCTACCTGTCCCAGGTGCTTTCCTGCTCCTTGGACAGTGACAGGACCCATATGTAAATGTCTGCGCAAATCCCCTGGGGTTAGGTTGCCAGCTCTCCAGGGAGGCAAAGCCACCTCTGGGACCTCCACTTCACAGCCATGGGAGCCCAGGGCAGGGTGGTCTGCTCCCTGATCTTCCTGCTGCGGGCCCTGGCTGAGCTGGCTGAGAACTCGGAGTCCTACTTGCTTGAGGATTAACTCCTGGGTGGCCTCTTCACCCTCCATGCCAACGTGAAGGGCACTGTCCACCTCAACTACCTGCAGGTGCCCAAGTGCAATGAGTGAGTCTCCAGTGTGAGGCTGGAAGTGATGGTGGGGGCGGGGTGGGAGCCGAGGCTGGTCCTGTGGCCCTGGGGAGGCCAAGCCAAGACCAACGGGTCAGAATGCGTCTCCTCATTCATTGCCAAGCCCCCATCCTGGATGCACCCCACTGGCTCTCAGGGAGGCCCAGCACAGTCCGCATTATTAAAATCTATGGCGACTATGTCCTGAAATTTTGAAACCTGGTGTCTTAATGTCACGTCTCTTACCAAAGAGTTATGGGATGTTTGAGCCTAGAGGGGTCTTAGAGACCATCAAAACCAACCCCCTTCCCTCTGGCAGCAGCGGGACTCCCAGTGAGTCCATGCCAAGACCCGACTGTTATACCTTTGGGAGGCAGGTTCTCAGACTGGAAGGAAGGTTTGTATTTCTCCAGGCCTGTGGTTGGGTGGGCAGGGGTGTTTCCAGGACCAGGGGGGCTTTCCTCTGCACTCCATCCCCTGTGAACCCACTGGGGTGGCAGCATCATTCAGAGATGGAGTGGGCCACCTTCAGGCAGGCATGAAGGCTGGGATACTGGAGCCAGCCTGGGCTTATAAAATAGTGACCTTGTGCAGAGAGGGCGAGGCATTCTGAGAAAGAGAGAAGGGAAGGAAGGAGAGTGCAAAGATTATTAAAGCCTGGCTATAAGAAACGAACCATTTATAAGATGTTGGGGAAGATTATATGCTGGCTTGAGAATGGTGAGGGTGATGGTACTAAGCATGAGGTATATTTTGATGCTTCTGATGATGGTGGAGAGGCTGGAGAAATGATGGTGGTGAGAGAAGTGATGGCGATGGCGATAATGTTGGTAGTAGTAATACTGGTGATAAGGAAAATGGAGTACGGTGATGATGGTGGCGGCAGTGGTGATGGTGGTGGAGGTGGTGGTGATGATGATGGTGGTGATGATGGCAGTGGTATTGATAACGATGGTCACAGACATGGGGTGACTGTGATGGCAGTGGTGATGATACCCATAATAGGAATAGTTGGTGTTGACGGTCACAGTGACGATAGTGATGATGGAGGCTACGGTGGGTAATGGCGGTCACATTGGTGGACATTGATAGAGTGATGACGGAGGTCATAGGGACGGTAGTACGGGTGGCAGTGGTAGTGACTGATAGTGGCCACAGAGATCATAGCGTCAGAGGTGGTCATAGGGACGATGGTGATCTCAGAGCTGTGGGATGGTGAAATGATGTGGTAAAAATGCCAGAACCCTCTGGAGTGGTTCCTTCTTGGGCGATGCCTTGGCCTTCCTACTGCAGGCAGGAGGGACAGGCTGGCTCTCCCCTCCCCTCCCCTCCTCTCCCCTCCTCACTCTGGACCCGTTGCCAACTCCACCCTACTGCAGCCTCTCCAGGTATGAGATGAAGGTGCTGGGCTACAACCTCATGCAGGCCATGTGCGTTGCAGTGGAGGAAATCAACAATGACAGCAATGACAGCAGGCTGCAGCCCAGTGTGCTGCTGGGCTACGAGATGGTGGACACCTGCTACATGTCCAACAACATCCATCCTGTGCTCTACTTCCTGTCACAGGACGTCTATTTCCTGCCCATCCAGGAAGACTACAGCCACTACATGCCCCGTGTGGTGGCCATCACCGGCCCTGACAACTCCGAGTCCCCCATGACTGTGGCCCACGTCCTCTCCCTCTTTCCCCTTCCACAGGTGAGGCCCCTGGGCCCTGGGAGAAGGGGCTGGGAAGGAGGGTAGCCGAGTGCTTTTCCTGAAGGCTCAACACCCCCACCCGTCCCGGGGGTGTTGGATTGGGGAGCAGAAGCAAGGTCAGGACATCCACCCCAGCCCTGGCAAGGTAGCCAGCCTATCGGTTAAGAGCTCAGGCTTTGGAGGCAGAAAGACCTCGGTGTGCATCTTGCCTCTGAGTCTTGGCCAGTGTGAGGCCTTGAGCCAACCTCTTAACTTTCCCAAGCCTCAGTTTCCCCATCTCTAAAGTGGGATGATAAGAGTCCCATCCTTGGACTGTCTGAAGACGAAAGCGTTCAATTTAGGTAAGAATTTCTAGTGCACAATCGGTAGTCAATAATGTTACTGTTGTTACGTGAAGCGTCTTGCGCGAGGATAAAAACTCAGAAAGCGCTCAATATTATCCTATATAATTGCCTAGCACAGAATCTGCGTCACAGCAGGTCCTCAGAAAAGTGCTATAGAATTACTACTGCTATTCTAACTATTTTCACCATCATGATCAAAAAGGCGTAGTCCAGAAGTGGCATAAAATATCTGCTCATTAAAGAGCAGCTAGCACAAGACTTGGCCCACAGTGGGTAGTTACAAATACTGTAATTTTTTTTTTTTTTTTTTTTGCGGTACACGGGCCTCTCACTGCTGTGGCCTCTCCCGTTGAGGAGCACAGGCTCCGGACGTGCAGGCTCAGCGGCCATGGCTCACGGGCCCAGCTGCTCCGCGGCATGTGGGATCTTCCCGGATCGGGGCATGAACCCGTGTCCCCTGCATCGGCAGGCGGACTCTCAACCACTGCGCCACCAGCGAAGCCCCAAATACTGTAATTTTTGCTGTTGTTTTTATTATATCAAGCACCAAGGATCTGACTCAGAGTAGGTGCTCAATCAGTGTTAATATTCTTATGTGAAGAATCTAGTCCGGGACTGCAGTAATTCTTTCATTCATTTAACAAATATTTATGGAGCACCGACTGTGCCAGGTCTTGCTGTAGGTGTTGGGGATGCAGCTGGGGAAATGCACAGAAATTTGCCCTCATAGAGTTTATCTTCCAGTGGGGAGAGACAGACGATTGATATAAATAGTATGTGATGTAGGATGATAGGAAGTGAGACGTGAAATGGATAAAAGGAAAAGTCAGGTCAAGGTTAAGGGAGGTGGGGCACGTCGGCGAGCAGGCAGAGTGGGTACAGGGAGATTGGATGGAGGCTTGAAGGGGCTGGAGGAGGAAGAACAGCCTCCACGACAAGGGGTCAGCAGATGCAGAGGCTGGGAGGTGACTGGTGTGTCCATGGAACTGGGTGAGCAGAGCTGGGACTAGTGGGAGAGAAGGAGATGAAATCAGAGCAGTAAGCGCTGGGGTCAATGATGGAGCCCCTTGGGGACCACTGACGGACTCTGGCTTTTCCTGAGTGGCATTAGGAACTGTTGGAGGGTCTTGAATATGTGACTGGTGTGTGTGTGAGCAGGGTCGCCCTGGAGCCACGCTAAGTGTAGATTGTAGAGGGGAGAGGGGAGAAGATATCGGGGTAACTCATAGCAGGAATGATGGTGGCTGGACTAGGGTGGTGTGGGGAGGTGTAGGCACTGAATGGACATACTTTGAAGGTAGATCCAGTGGGAAGTGCGGATGGCTTGAAGGTGGCATGTTTGAGAGAGACAAGCCAATGAGGCCTCTACAGTTTTGGCCTGGGTAACTGGAAGGATGGATTCGCCATTAGGGGAGATGGGGAGATTGTGGGTGAAGCAGGTTCAGGGGAGACAGGGGTTCAGTTCTGGCTACGTTAAGTTTGAAATGTCAAGGAGGTAGTTGCAGGTATGAGTCTGAAATTTAGCAGAGGGGGGTCCGGGGCAGGGCTATTGGGAGTTGTCAGCGCGGATATGGTATTTAAAGCCAGGAGCCTGGATGAGATCACCAAGAGAAGGGGAGCAGATGGAGAAGACACAAGGACTGAAGGCTGAGCCCTGGGGTCCCCCAAGGCCAAGAGGTCATAGAGAAGAGGAGAAGAAGCAACCAGTGAAAGGGGAAGAAAACCGAGACTGTGCCATCCCAGAGGCTGCGGAAGGAAATGTGACTAATCTGAGGAGGAGGATGGTGAGGAGGAAAGCTTTATGCCCAGGGGCACACAGTAGGCACTCAATAAATGTTACTAGATCATGAGAATGGGAATGATGGAAATCACCTCGCCTAGGGCCTGGCACACAATAGGTGGTCAACAGTGTTGCTAAAGGCTGAGGTGGGGCTGACGTCGATGAGAAGCATCTTGCCCAGGGCCTGGCATGTGGTGGGTGCCCACTAAAGGCTGCCAGGCTGATGACCATCGTGAGATGGTGTACATCATTTAGCCCTGGGCATGGCTGGCGCTCTGTGCTCCTCAAATGCCATAAGGCTGATGGTGGTGGGTGGAACCCCCCTGGGGGGGGACCCTGTGAGGCCCTCGCTAATACCTGCTGGACCCTTGCCTCCGGCAGATCACCTACGGTGCCGTCAATGGCCAGCTGCATTTCCCAGCTGCGCTGCGCGCGGCGCCAGGTGTGCATCACCAAATGGAGACCGTGGTGTAGCTGATGCGGCACTTCCGCTGGAATTGGATCCTTGTGTTGACAAGAAGCGATGACTATGGCCGCGGCAGCAGCCAGCTGCTCAGCGAGTGCCTGGCCCACCGTGACATCTGCATCGCCTTCCGGGAGTCGCTGCCCATGCCGCAGCCCAACCGGACGATGACGCAGCAGGAGCGTGAGCGCCTGGAGGCCATCATGGGCAAGCTGCCGCAGAGCATGGCGCGTGTTGTGGCCGTGTCCTCGCCAGACCTGGCCCTGTTCAACTTCTTCCGCGAGGTTCTGTGCCAGAACTCCAGGGGCGCAGTGTGGGTCGCCTCCGAACCCTGGGCCATCGAGCCGGTCCTGCACCGCCTCACCCAGCTGCAGCGCACAGGCACCTTCCTGGGCATCACCACTCAGAGCAGAGCGTGCCCATCCCGGGCTTCAGCGAGTTCCACGTGCACCGCTCCCAGGTCAGCCGGCCCGCGCGCAACAGGAGCAGCCTGGGGGCCACCTGCAACCAGGAGCGTGACACCTGTATGGACACCTCTGAGTACTTCAACACCATCTTCACGCTCTCTGGCGAACGCGTGGTCTACAGCGTGTACTCCGCCGTCTACGCCGTGGCTCACGCGCTGCAGAGCCTCCTGGGCTGCAACCAGACCGGCTGCCACAAGGAGGTGGTCTACCCTTGGCAGGTGAGTTCTGGCCTGTGGAAAGCCAGGGCCCCACGGAGCAGGTGCAGAGTCCATGGTTGCCATGGAGACCGCAGAGCTGCCCACTGCTCTGCTCTATCCTGCCCTTCCCTTGGTGGGTTCTGGGCAAATGGGTGGGAGAGGCCATGGATCACGCCCTGCCTCCAGACACATAGGAGTCCTTCGTGGTGACAAAACAAAATTCCTTTAAAAAAAACAAATTAACTTAATCATCACCACCCATGATAGTCTGTCCTTGGAGATTTGGGTGAAATTCCCTAGAATGAAGCCCTGCAGGCTGGAGCCCCAGTTCTCCCCGCAGCCTCTCCAGGGTGGAGGCCCTGGGGATGAGCTTGTGTATTCCCGTCAGCTCTCAGGTTCGTGGTCCCAGTTCGGCATCACCTAGATTCAGGCCTGGAATTTAAAGCTGTGTTTTCCTGGTCTAGGCACAGGCAGACACACACCCTACCTCGGGCCTGTGGAAAGTGTAGAAGGTTTTACTGAGGATCCAGAGGAGAAGAGGAGATACACACCAGAGGTGTACGCTTTCTACTCAGCATTAGACATCTCTGCTTAAACAGTTCACTGACTTTCCCATAGTTTGGAACCAGCTGCCTACTCTATCGCTCAGCCTCCCCGCATCCCCGTCTTTATCCTCCCCTGATACCCCTCAGGCATCTCTGATACAGCCCATCTGTTAGGAGGCAGGTGGTGATGATCTGAGCACAGCTTTGGAATCAGGCAGCCTGGGTTCAAGTCCCACTTCTGCCACCACTAGCTGTGCCACTTTGGGCAAGTTATTTCATATCTCTGAGCCTCGGCTTTCTCATTTATTAAACAGAAGGAGTAATGTGTATGCTGCTGAGTTATTATGAGGATTAATAATAATGTATGTACATTACCTGGTGCAGAGTAGAAGCTGAGTGTCTCCTCCTCTGTTTCTGACACCAGTGTCTGGCCTTAGGAGAGAGGCTGGGGCTTGGGGGTAGAGCCACTGCTGGGGTTGGAGGTGGGGCTAGGTGAGGAAGGGGAAGCAAGGCTCAGACCCAAAAGGGGAGCCCAGAGAGACCCAGGCCCCTGCCAATAATAGGCCCTGCCCTGCCTACTCAGGAGAATTACAGGGAAATGCTTTCTGGCCCCATGTGTTGGGCCCCTGGAATCCAGGTTCCTCAGCCCAGCTTGGCCAGCAGTTGGTTTATCCCAGGATATGATCTGGGGGAACAGGGGGCTGGGGAGTATTTAACAGAGAAAGAGTCAGTATAAGGGAATGTTCTCAAGCTGGATGCTGCTGTGAGCCATGGGATCTCAGTCTTACCTGGACCTTCTCAGAAGTCACTTTAGAACGGTCCCCGAGGGTGGGAAGAGGATGGCACTGATCCATTGGCTCCGTATGTCCCAGTGGTCAAGGGTTGTGCCAGGGGGTATGAATTCCCTGGCGTTTCCAGGTCGCGCTCGTGTGATACCCAGCAGCTCCCTGCGGGCGTCTCACCCTGCAGCCCCTGGGCAGAGAGCGGCCAGGTTGGTCTCTGCACAAGGGGAGTCGAGTGAACCCAGCCACGGGCCCTGCTGCTGCCCTGGGCCCCGGGTGGACCTGATTCAACCTCTCTTTCTGCCACCATCCATTCTGGATTCCTTCACCCTCAGCCACTGGCTGCTCTAGGTCATTGGCATGTGGGGTGATCCAGACATTCATCCCCAAGGTGTCAGAGGCTGTTGTCACCTTGTCCTGGCTGGCTTGTGGTCCAGTGGCTGTCTAGTAGCAGTCATCACTGGGCTAGAAACACCAAATGCCACCTTGGGGAATCGCCTGGATCCCAGTCCTACGCCTTCCTACCCTTAGCAGCACTCCTAGCCCCTCCTGCTAATCCAGGTCATTTACCTCTCCTTTCTTGGCTTTCTCGTTCGCTGGCATGAGACCCCCTAAATGACCAGGTGGTAACCATAGAGCCCTATTGTGTCTGCTGGTGGGAGTATTCCCCCTTTGGAGACCATGCTTTATTCTAGCAGAATCTAAGGTTCTGGAGATGAGAAGCCCTGATTCTACAATGGGCCTCTGCAAAGAATGGTGAGTGTGGCCAATCCTTTTTCCACCCTGTGGTTGCTGGACCCACGTCTTCTAGAGTGATCAAGTTCCTTGTGGAGTCTGTCATGACAGACAGTAGCAGAGTACACAACTCTGCAACAAGGTAGCGAATGTGATTTGAGGTCTTTCTTTTTAAATGTGGGCATTGACAGCTAGACACTTCCCTCTTAAGTACTGCTTTCATTGTATTTCATAAGTTTTGTTACTTGAAAAAATTATCTTTAACTATGGTAAAAAAAAAACCCATAAATGTTACCATCTTAAAAGATTTTTCCCAGTGTTTTAATTGTGGTAAAATACACATAACATAAACTTTACCGTCTTAACCATTTTTAAGTTGACCGTTGAGTAACATTAAGTACATTTATACTGTTGTACAACCATCACTGCCATCCATCTCTAGAATACTTTCATCTGGCAAAATTGAAACTCTATGCCCATTAAACAGTAACTCCTCCTTCATTCCTCTCCTCCAGCCCCTAGAAAGCACCATTCTACTTTCTATCTCTGAATTTGACAGCAATAGATACCTCATATAAGTGGAATCATACAATATTTTTTTTTTTTTTTTTTGTGGTACGTGGGCCTCTCACTGTTGCGGCCTCTCCCGTTGTGGAGCACAGGCTCCGGACGTGCAGGCTCAGCGGCCACGGCCCACAGGCCCAGCTGCTCCATGGCATGTGGGATCTTCCCAGACCGGGGCATGAACCCCTGTCCCCTGCATCAGCAGGCGGACTCTCAACCACTGCACCACCGGGGAAGCCCCTATTTTTTTCATTTTTGAATCAGGTTGGTTTTTTTGGTTGTTGTTGAGTTTTAGGAGTTCTCCGTATTCTGCGTGTTAATACCTTGTATATCTTATTTGCAAATATTTTCTCCCACGCTATAGGTTGTCTTTTTACTTGGTTGATAGTATCTTTTGATGCATAAATTTAAAATTTTTCATTAAGTCCAGTTTCACCACTTCTTTTCTTTTGTTGCCTGTGCCTTTGGTGTCATCTCCAAGAAACCATTGCCAAAGTCAGTGTCGTGAAACTTTTGCCCTGTGTTTTCTTCTAAGAGTTTTTATAGTTTTAGATCTTCCATTTAGGTCATGGATCTATTTTCAGTTAATTTTTATATATGGTGTTAAGTACAGGCCACTTCATTCTCTTGCTTGTGGGTATCCAGTTTTCCCAGCATCATTGGCTTGAAAAACTATCTTTTCCCCATTGAACGACCTAGAAACCTTTGTCGAAATCATTTGACCAGGGCTTCCCTGGTGGTGCAGTGGTTGAGAGTCCACCTGCTGATGCAGGGGACAGGGGTTCATGCCCCGGTCCGGGAAGATCCCACATGCCACGGAGCAGCTAGGCCTGTGAGCCATGGCCGCTGAGTCTGCGCGTCCGGAGCCTGTGCTCCGCAACGGGAGAGGCCACAACAGTGAGAGGCCTGCGTACCGCAAAAAAAAAAAAAAAAAAAAAAAAAAAAAAAATTTGACCATATATGTGAGGTTTTATTTTTGGACTTTATTTTATTCCATTTGTCTGTGTCTCTTTAGTCTGGTGCCACACTGTTTGATTACTGCCACTTTGTAGAAAGTTTTGAAATCAGGAAATGTGACTCCTCCAGCTTTGTTCTTTTTCAAGATTGTTTTGGCTATTCAGGGTCCCTTGAGGTTCCATATGAATTTCAGTTTTTGTATTTCTGCAAAAAAACCTCATTAGAATTTTGATAAGAACTACATTAAATCTGTAGATTGCTTTGGGTAGTATTGACATCATAACAATATTAAGTCTGCCAATCCGTAAACATGGGATGTCTTTCCATTTATTTATGTCTTCTTTAATTTCTTTTAGAAATGTTTTGTAGTGTTCATTGTACAAGTCTTTCGCTCCTTGGTTAATTCCTAAGTATTTTATTCTTTTTGATGCTACTGTAAATAGAATTATTTTCTTAATTTTCTTTTTGAATTATTCATTGTTAGTGTGTAGAAAACAACTGCTTTTTGTGTGTTGACTTTGTGTCTTGATACTTTGCAGAGTTCACTTATTGGTCCTAACAATTTTTTTGCAGAATCTTTAGGATATTTTACATATAAGATATCATCTGTAAGCAGGTAATTTTATTGATTACTTTCCAATTTAGATGACTTTTTTTTTCTTGCCTAATTGCTCTGGCTAGGACCTCCAGTACTGTGTTAATAGAAGGGGTGAAACTGCACATCTTTGCCTTGTTCCTGATTTTAGAGGAAAAGCTTTCAGACCTTCTCCATTGAATATGATATTCACTGTTGGCTTTTCACATAGAGCTTTTATTATGTTGAGGTAGTTTTCCTCTACTTCTTGTTTGTTGAGTGTTTTTTTATCATGAGTCAAATACTTCTCCTTCATCAATTGAGATGATCATGTGTTTTATTAAATTTATTTTATTTATTTATTTTTGACTGATGTATACTTGATGTACAATATTATATAAGTTACAGGGACACAATATAGTGATTCACAATTTTTAAAGGTTATACTCCATTTATAGTTATTATAAAATATTGGCTATATTCCCTATGTTGTACAATGTTTCCTTGTAGCTTATTTTATACATAGTAGTTTGTACCTCTTAATCCCCTACCCCTATATTGACCCTCTTCTCTTCCCCTTTCCCCATTGGTAACCACTAGTTTGTTCTCTATATCTGTGAGTCTGTTTCTTTTTTGTTATATTCACTAGCTTGTTGTATTCTTTAGATTTCACATATAAGTGATACTATACAGTATTTGTCTTTGTCTGACTTATTTCACTAGCATAACATCATCCAAGTCCATCAATGTTGTTGCAAATTTCATTCTTTCTTATGACTGAGGAACATGTGTTTTTTTCCCCTTTATTTTGTTAATGTGGTGTATTACATTGATTGATTTTCATATGTTGAACTATCTTTGTATTACAGGAATAAATCCCATGTGATCATGGTGTATAATCCTTTTAGTATGCTGCTGAATTCAGTCTGCTAGTATTTTGTTGAGAATTTTTGCATCACTATTCATAAGGGATATTGGTTTGTAGTTTTCTTTTCTTGAAGTCTTTTTGACTGGCTTTGTTATCAGATTGATGCTGGCCTCATAGAACGAGTTAAGGAGAGTTCCTTCCTCTTTAGTTTTTGGTAGAATTCACCAGTGAAGCCATCAGATCCAGGACTTTTCTTTGTGGGGAGATTTCTTGATTACTGATTCAATCTCCTTATTAGTTATAGGTCTATTCAGATTTTCTATTTCTTCGTGATTTAGTATTAGTAGATTTTGTGTTTCTAGGAATTTGTTTCATCTAGTTTATCCAATTTGTTGGTGTATAATTGCTTATAGTACTCTCTTATAATTGTTTTTATTTCTGTAGAATCAGTGGGAATGTCCTCACTTTCACTTCTGATTTTAGTAATTTGAATCCTCTCTTTTTTTCTTAGCCATTTTAGCTAGAGGTTTGTCAATTTTGCTGATCTTTTCAAAGAACCAACTTTTGGCTTAATCGATTTTCTCTAATATTTTTCTATTTTTTAATTTGTTTCACTCTGCTTTAATCTTTATTATTTCCTTCCTTCTGCTAGTTTCAGGTTTAGTTTGATCTTCTTTTTCTAGTTCCCTAAGCTGTAAAGTTAGGTTGTTGATTTGAGATCTTTCTTGTTTTCCAATGTAAGTGTTTATAGCTTTAAATTCCCCCCTTAGCACTGCTTTGCTGTATCCCATGTTTTGGTTCATTGTGTTTTCATTTTCATTCATCTTTAAGTATTTTCTAATCCCATTTGTGAGTTCTTTGATTTGTTGGTTGTGTAAGAGCATTGTTTAATTTTCACAAATTTTCCAGTTTTCATTCTGTTATTGATTTTTAACTTCATCCTACTGTGGTCAGAGAAGATACTTTGTGTGATATCTATCTTTTTAAATTTATTTTTATTTATTTATTTTAAATTTTATTTATTTATTTATTTATTTTTGCTGTATGTGGGCCTCTCACTGTTGTGGCCCCCCTGCTGCGGAGCACAGGCTCCGGACGTGCAGGCTCAGTGGCCATGGCCCACGGGCCCAGCTGCTCCACGGCATGCGGGACCCCCCCCCGGATCGGGGCACGAACCCGCGTCCCTTGCATTGGCAGGTGGACTCTCAACCACTGCGCCGCCAGGGAAGCCTGATATCTATCTTTTAAAATTTATTCACACTTAATTCATGGTTTAACATAAGGTCTGTCCTTATCTGGAAAATGTCCCAGGTGCACTTGAGAAGATGTATATTCTGTTGTTGTTGGGTAGAATGTCCTATGTATAGCTGTTAAATCCAGTTGGTTTATTGTGTTGATCAAGTCCTCTATTTCCTTACTTATTTTCTGTCTGGTTGTTCTATCCATTATTGAGAGTGAGGTATGGAAGTCTTCAGTTATTACTGGGGAATATTATGTGTTGAATTGTCTTTTCTCCCTTTAATTCTGATGGTCTTTGCTCCATGTATTTTGTGGCTCTCTAGTTAGGTGCATATCTGTTTATAATTATTATATCTTCTTGATCTATTGACCCTTTTATTGTCATAAAGGTCCTTCTTTTTCCCTAGTAAACGTTTTTATTGGTATTCCAAGCCCCCACCGGCTTCCTTTGAGACTTTATCTTTTTTTTTTTACATTTTGAATATTGTATACCTAAGAGTAGTTTTTAAAAAGTATTTATCCCACTTGGTGTTCTCTGAACTTCCTGGATCTGTGATTTGGCATCTGTCATTAATAATTATAAAATTCTCAGCCTATATTCCTTCAAATATTTCTTCTGTTCCTTTCTTTCTTCTCTTTTGGGTATTCTCATTATATGTATGTTACATATTTTACAATTGTTCTATAGCTCTTAGGTATTCTGTTCTCTTTTTTTCACTTTTTTTTCTCTTTGCTTTTCACTTTGGGATGTTTCTATAGATATATCTTCAAGCTCACTGGCTTTTTCCTCAGCTGTGTCCAGTCTACTGATGAGCCCATCAAAGACATTCTTTATTTCTGTTACCATAGGTTTTTTCAAAATGTGTTGCATTTCCTTTTGGTTCTTGCTTTCAGTTTCCAGTTCTCTGCTCACATTACCCATCTTTTCTTGAATGTTGTTCACTTTTTCAGTTACAGCTCTTAGCATATTAATCACAGTTATTTTAAATTTCCTGTCTGATAATTGGAAAATCTCTACCATATATGAGTCTCATTCTGATGCTTGTTTTGTCTCTTCAGACTTTTTTTTTTGTCTTTTAACATGCCTTGTAATTTTTTGTTGAAAGCCAGACATGATGTGTTTGTTAAAGGAACTGAGGTAAATAAATTTTAGCATGAGGTTTTATGTTTTTTTGGGTAGGAGTGAGGCTGTGTTTACTCTTTGCCATAGCTGTGGTGTCAGAGGCTAAAATTTCCTCTAATGTCTCCCTCTTTTGGTCTTCCCTGCTGGCTTTGGGTTTCCCTAGAGACTCCTTCTTAAACAGAATTTGAGCCTTGCAGTTCTTTTGGTTGTAATCCCCTGTTATTATACAGGAGCCTGAATGATGTGGTGGTAAGATGTGGGAGGAGGGGAAGAATTCTGGAATCATCTGTGACCAGGTGTTATTCTTTTGGTAAGCCTGTGCCCTGGGCTGTGCCCTTCACAAGTGCCTCTCAGCTCTCTCCACCTTCGGTGAGACAGGAAGGCCAGAGGGGGGCTGCAGTTGGGTACTTCCTTTCCCCTATGTCAATTCAGCTGTGGCAAAATAGTTTCCCTTGAGGGCAGGCCTTTGTTAAGGAGAACAGAATGCTCTGGGTGTATTTCAGAATGGTTGCTTTTTCCTCTCCCCTTGCTGGAGAGCAGTCTTTACCCTGAGAAGCTGGTGGGGCTCCTGAGGTTAAGGATGCACCCCTAGAGCTCTCTCTCAAGCTAGTCTGAGCTCAGTCCCAGCAACTGGTCATTTGCTCTCTAGCTGCTCCTACCAGTTGCTGCCTCCAGCAGCATTTCCTGCTCCCGCTAAGCTGTGACTCTTTGTGTGCACCTGTCTCCCCGGTTTTGGGATCTGTAGTTTGCCCCATGACCCCAATTCTCTGATGGACCTAAGAAGGGTTGTTGATTTTTAGCTTGTTCAGCCTTTTCCTTGTTGTGAGGATGGAGGTGATGACTTCCAAGATCCTTACATGCCAGACCAGAAACCAGAAGTTCCCCATTCTCTCCTGAATCTACATCAGCAAGGCTTTCCACCACATCACCCTTCTGAAACTGCTTTTGTGAAGGTCACTGATGTCTAGATATTGCCAATCCAACCATCATCATCGTAGTCAACCTGTGAACAGATGTGACACAGCTGATTACTTCCTCTCTTTGGAAACAATATCTTTACTTGAATTCTGGGCCAGTCTCTCTCTTGGTTCCCCTACAGCTATGACTACTCCTTCTAGGTCTCATTTCCTGGTCCCTCCTTATCCCCTTGACCTTTAAACCCTGGAGGGTACAAGAGGTCAGCCAATGGACTTATTCTCTTCTCTGTCTACAGGGCTGGAAATATGATCCATAGGTTTATAACTTCCAATTTTATATCTTCAGACTGGACTTCTCCCCTCAACTTTAAGTCAAATATTCACCTGCTTATGCAAAGTTGCTCCCCCATGGTCTTCCCATTCCAGTAAAAGGCAACACCATCTTTCTGTTGTTTGACCAAAAGCATTGAATCATCCTTGACTCCTTTCTTTCTCATCCAACCCAGCAGTAAATCTTGTCCAGCCTACTTTCAAAACACATCCAGAATCTGACCACTTCTCACCTCTTCCACAGCTCTCTCTTTAGTCAGAACCACCACCATTTCTCAGCTGGGCTATTACAATAACACCCTGCCTGGTCTCCTGTTGTGCCATTACCCCTCGTGATCTATATTCAGACAGGGCAATCCTGTTAAAATGAAGGTCAGATCCTGTCACGCCTCTGCTTGGGATCCTCCAGTAGCTTCTCGTTTCATTCAGAGTAAAAGCCAAAGTATTTTGACTCCAACTCTTTTTTTTTTTTTTTTTTTGCGGTACGTGGGCCTCTCACTGTTGTGGCCTCTCCCATTGCGAAGCACAGGCTCCGGACACGCAGGCTCAGCGGCCATGGCTCACGGGCCCAGCCGCTCTGCGGCATGTGGGATCTTCCCGGACCGGGGCACGAACCCGTGTCCCCTGCATCGGCAGGCGGACTCTCAACCACTGCGCCCCCCAGGGAAGCCCGACTCCAGCTCTTTGAACAGATCCACTGTTCTTCCTCTTGCTCATTCTGCTAGAGCCACGCTGGCCTTGCTGCTCCTCGACTATACCAAGTCTCCCAACCGCAGGACCTTTGCACATGCTGTCCCTGCTGCCTAAACAGATATCTTCATGACCTGCTCCCTCCCAGCCTTTACATCTTTGCTCCAATGTCACCTGCTGGATGAAGCCTTCCTTCCCCTCTCACCCAATGTGAAAGTGAAATCAGCTCCTCCATCATTTTCCATATCCCTTGCATGGTTTTATTTTCCTTCACAATATTTATCACCATCTGTTGTAGCACAGATTTATATGTGTGTTGTCTCTCTTCCCCATGGAAATATTCATTTCATAAGAACAGAGACTTTGTCTCATTTGGTTCACAGCTGTATTTCCAGTGCCTGGCATCGGTATGTACTCAATGCCTTTTTGAATGAATGAATGTGTGAATATCAGGTTGAGACCCCATGGGTAAGAGGTAGGATTAATTTGGTTACTTAGGGGCTCAGAGTTAGTGTAGAGATGAATTTGGAGGAGGGGGAGAATACATGGCAAGGGAGTGGTGGGGTGTAGGTCTGGATAAGGGGTGTGTGTGTGTGTGTGTGTGTGTTGGTGGGCACATGCCTGCACATGTGTGTGGTCCCACAGGAGGCAGAAAAGACCACAGAGGGAAGGCTGGCAGGGGATCAGACTTAACTTGGCTGATGGAGAGGCTCTTCCATTAGGTTTCAGGGAGCGAACAAGACATCCAGAAACACCATCCGATGTATGTGCAAGAGACTAGAGGGGCGGAACAGGAAAGCAGGTGGTCTCTGAGAGGCCGGAAGAGCAGGGCTCTGAGGTCGAGTGGTCCTACCACGGCTCCTCTTGTCTGGGCCCTTGGTCCTTTATCTGTGTGGTTTTGCAACACCCTCCTCATTGGTTGTCAGAACGATTTTTATACAACCCGAACCTACTCAGGCCACTCCCAAGAGCCATGGCTGCTTCCCACCACCCCTACATTTTTAGTGTCATAGTTCAGTCTTCCACTCTCTCCCACCCTCTCCCCATGCAGCCTGACTTCAGCCAGGCTCGGACACACCCTCTTCCCCAAAATGCCATAACCATCCTCTCCTCCACTTCATTGCTCTTACTGTTTCCTCTACTTGTAATTCATTCATTCATTTAATAAACAATCATTGGAGGCCTCCTCTTTGCTGGGCACTCTTCTCGTTTCTAGGAATATAGCAGGGACTTCCCTGGTGACACAATAGTTAAGAATCTGCCTGCTAATGCAAGGGACATGGGTTCGATCCCTGGTCTGGGAAGATCCCACATGCTGTGGAGCTACTACTACTACTACTACTACATGTGCCACAACTACTGAGCCCACGTGCCGCAACTACTGAAGTCCGCACGCTTAGAGCCTGTGCTCTGCAACAAGAGAAGCCACTGCAATGAGAAGCCTGTGCACCGCAACGAAGAGTAGCCCCTGCTCGCCACAACTAGAGAAAGCCCACATGCAGCAACGAAGACCCAACGCAGTCAAAAATAAATAAACAAGTAAATTTATTTTTTAAAAAAGAAAAAAGAAATATAGCAGTAAAAGCAATAGACATGGCCACTGCCTATCTGCCCTTGCTCACCTGAAAACCCCTGCCCCTCCATAAAAGATGTGTTAATTAGGACTCTTGGTGGTAAGCGACAGAAAGCAATATGAACAAAAAGTTAGTTTATTGCCTCACATCATTGAAAATTCCAGGAGTTGACCTGAAGGGGAAGCTTCAGGCAAGGCTGGATCCAGGGTCTCACTCTCCCCATCTCCCAGATCCTTCCTCAGGCATGTTCTCCCCCTGGAAACCAGCAGGCTGCTAGCAGCTCCAGAGTTATATCCTATTCAGTCAGCAACCTCAGAAAGTCTCCGTCTCAACAGCTGGGTGCTGTTACCCGAAGAAGGTGGATTAGGTCTTTGCTGGGCGAAACTAAGAAGGTGTCTACAGAGGTCCAGTTCTAATGGCAATCCCAGCACCCCTCCCCCTCCCAGACAGAAGCCAGTTCCCCTCCCCTGAGCATCGTGCTGGGGATGAGTTAGAGAGGGTGAGGGAGCCCCCAGAGAGTGGGAAAGAGGACTCAGGGGCTTTTGCTCTCCTCCCTCCAGATCGCTGTGTCTATGTGTTCCAAGGACTGCCATCCTGGGCAAAAGAAGAAGCCAGCTGTCATCCACCCCTGCTGCTTCAAGCGTATTGACTGCCTCTGTGGCACCTTCCTCAACACCGAGCTGCAGGTATGATTCATGGGCCCACATGCTTGCCTTGCCACTGCCCTGCCCTGGGAGGGGGGTGGTCTCCAGGGCCCTTCACCTTCGGCAGGGTCTCTGGGGTCTCCCCCATGGTACGTAAGTGTCCAAAGGCCAAGAATTATGTCTTTCCCACCAGAGGGTGAGGTCTTGGGAGGAAGGAATTATAGTTATTAGACTCTGAGTCAAGGAGTCCTCGGTTCAAATCCTGCCTCTATAACTTCCTGGCTTTGTGACTTTACCTGGCTGAGCCTCAGTTTCCTAATCTGTGAAATGGGGTTGCTGTGAGGAGTTGATGAGTCAGGGGGTGTAAGGGACTCAGTGAGCATTGGTCGCCCTTAGCTCTCTCTCTCTCTCTTTCTCCTGCCGTGGCCTGGCCCAATGCAGGCCCAGTGGATGTAGATGCTGAGAAGGCAGGTTCGGCTGATGGGAGTTGCTGTGGGCTCTTGCAGGTGAATTCGACTGCCAGCCCTGCCCAAGTTACGAGTGGTCCCACAGGAAAGACACCTCCTGCTTCAAGCGGCAGCTGGCCTTCCTTGAATGGCATGAGGCACCCACCATCACCGTGGTCGTGCTGGCTGCCCTGGGCTTCCTCAGCACCCTGGCCATCTCGATAATCTTCTGGAGGCAGTTTCAGACGCCCATGGTTCACTCGGCTGGGGGGGCCTGTGTGCTTCCTGATGCTGACGCCTCAGCTGATGGCATACATGGTGGTCCCCGTGTAAGTAGGGCCGCCCGTGGTCTCCACGTGCCTCTGCCTCCAGGCCTTCTTCACACTCTCCTGCATCACCGTGCGCGCTTTCCAGATCATCTGCATCTTCGAGATGGCCAGACGCCTCCCACGGGCCTGCGGCTTCTGGGTCCGCTGCCATGGGCCCTGCGTCTTCGCGGCATTCATCACGGTGCTCAAGACGGTCATCGTGGGGAGCAGCATACTGGCCGTGACCACCAACCCCACTGCCCGCACTGACCCCGATGACCCCAAGGTCACGACCCTGTCCTGCAACTCCAGCTACCAGCGGGGGCTGCTGATCAACACCAGCCTGGACCTGCTCGTCTCCGTGCTGGGCTTCGGCTTCGCCTACATAGGCAAGGAGCTGCCCACCGACTACTACGAGGCCAAGTTCATCACCTTCTGCATGACCTTCTACATCACCTCCGCCGTCTTCCTCTGCACCTTCGCGTCTGTCTACGAGGGGGTGCTGGTCACCATCCTGGACCTCTTGGTCACTGTGCTCTACCTCCTGGGCATCACCCTGGGCTACTTCGGCCCCAAGTGCTACATGATCCTCTTCTACCTGGAGTGCAACACGCCAGCCTACTTCAACAGCATGACTCAGGGCTACACCATGGGGAGGGGATAGCACTCCTGTCATCTGCCCATTGGGATGAGGGCCCCAGCTTTGGGAGATGGAGGCCAGGGGCTTGTTTGTTCAACTCCAGATGGATCCAAGGAAGCCACCCCCAACGATTACCACCATGCCCTGGTATCTGATTTGGCATTCCTCCGAGGTTCTCTGTGTCCTGGCCATTTTTACCCACCTAGCGATGGATGCCTAGAAACATTTGCCCTTCGTTCCTTTCCTTCGAGCTGTTTAGCTTGCCAGGCAATGCCACCCCATTCTAGAAAAACAACCCAAGCTGACCTATTGGTCTCCAAGGACTGAGTCCAGTTTGGCAGCCTACAGCCGCCATCTGGTGGTCACTGTGGGTACCTGCAGGTTCACGGTGAAGGGACGCCTGCTGGAGGGCTGGGCTGGGGTTGGAGGATGTGAGCTCAAATAATGCTGCCCTGCCTCATTCACTAGCTGCCCGTGTGTCCGCGCCTCATCCCCGAGATTCCCCCAGAGCACGAATCCCCGGCTTCTCTGTTGTCTCTGAGTACGGCTGAGCCCATAAATGCTGGGGAATAAACCTCGCTTGGGTGAAACGAATGAGTTTCCTTCTTGTTTTCCGGAGATCCCCTAAGAAGATGTGGAATCGGAGACCTCGGTTTCAATCCCAGCATTGCCACTTTCGAGCTGTGTACCTTGGGCCAATTATTTACTGCCCCTGAGCCTACACTTCCGCGTCCCTAAAATGGGAACATTGAAGGATCAGAGATAAGGGGTGCAAAGTGCGTACTCAGTAAATGCCAACCGTTGCAAATCCACATGTCCCTGGAACTGTCAGGGGCAAAATAAGACTGTGTTTCCTTTTTACACCCTGATGTCGTCCATGGTATATCTTCTAGTCCATGGCACTAGCCTCTGTTGGAAACTGGCCCCCACCCAGTAAATACTGGGTGTTGTTATGGGGTGCTCGAGCCTCTCACGTGCTCCAGAGCCACTGTGTACCATGGCACTGCCAAACCCGGGAGAGGCTGCTCTGCTGGGTGTGGCCGTGTGCATGTCAACCACCCCCGATGGTGGGCTCCAGCTGCAGGAGGGGCCCTGTCTTCCCTGTTCAGGGGTCAGACCTGGCCTCTGACAGCTCACCAGGGAGCCACAACTTCCGTACAACTGCTGCCTGCCCAGAGAGGTTGAGTGACCGGCTCAGGTGCGCCCAGCTCCAGGTTGGGAGAGGGAGTGTCAGAGCCTCAGTGCACTCAGGCAGGGAGAATCCATAACTGCGGTGACATGGTGGCCTTCTCAGAAATCCCCGGGAGTGATTGAGAGCTTGGCCAGCCCCAACGCTGGCAGGAACAACTTCCCTAAGCTTATTTGCCGCTGGGAGGGCAGGACTGAGTCCTTGTCCTGAATTTACCTCTTTCATGCTTCAAGGTGGTGGGTGGCAGGATCTTGGCTTGAACCATCTGGGATTTGGGGCAACGGCCTTCATATTTTGGGCCGCTTCTCCGTGGACGGTCCCTGTTTTCTCTTCCCTAAGCCTCTTTCTGGAGCCTGGCACAGAGCAGGTGCTCCGTGGATACTGACGAACCGCTAAGTCGCTGTCGGCTTCCTCCACTATCTCCTCCACCGCCCACTGCCCCTTCCCCAAACCATCACATCATTCATTCAGTTCATTCTTCATGGCCTGCGGTACTGGAAGGACGCTACAAATATTTGTACTTATAATTGATGAGGACAACAGCTAAGGTTTATTGCCCTCCCTAAGAACTGTGCTGTAATTTTATCCATTTATTCCTCACCAAACCCTATGAGTTGGGTGCTGTTAGGGTCCTTATCTTACAGATGGGGAAAAAAAGAGACTCAAAAGGGTTATGAAACGTCCCCAGCCCCACACAGCTCACCCCAGGAACCACGGCCCTCTGTGGAGTGAGACCCAGACAGCCCTGCCTGGAAAGCTGGTGCAGGGGAATGGCAATCACGGCTGGGTGGAGGGGGTGCAGTGTCCCCGCCAGGGCCCTGTGGTGTGCTGGGGGGGGGCTTCAGATTTTAGAGAGATGGCTGGTGGATGCAGTGACCAGGGAAGACTTTGGGGGAAGCTGGCATTTGAAAAGAGCCTTGAAGGACAGAGAAGTTTGGGAAGGCAGGAAGTATGAGTGTTTGGGGAGGAGCGGGGGTTGGGGAGGGGTGGGGTTGGGGAGGGGCGGGGTGGGTGGGACAGGCAGCAGAGCAAAGGCAAAGTGGAGGGAGGCCCGCAGGAGCAGGCGGCTGAGGGTGGCTGGGTTGTAGAACCGAGCGTGGAAGGATAGCTGGGGCTACATGTGGGGGACCCTGACCTAGGTATCTGGACCTTGTCTTCCCTGGTGGCCACTGTCGGCGTCCCCTGCACAGACTGGCTGGCCCTGCTCCTGGGGTTGCCTGAGGTGCTGTCCCTGGATGTCCCTGACCTCTGTGACCAGCCTCCTCTCTGGCTCCATCCTCTTCCCACAGTCTTGGGTGCTGGCCTGGTGGGCTGGAGACTTGCTGGGACAAGACCCCAAGGATGGACTATTGGTGTGACCATCCCTTTTCTGTCCCCTCCGCTTGCCTCGCAGGGGAGCCCAGAGCCTCGGCTGAGACCCCATCCAGCCCTGAGTTTCCGGGGAGCAGCTCTGTGCAGTCTGTTCCTGGATGTGCCTGTGTTCCGTGCCCCCCGCCCTTGGGACCAGCTTGTCAGAGGCTCAGGGAGTTTTAAGCTCTTAATTCTCTTTTCTTGCAAGCTTCTGATGCCTTGGTTTAAACATCTTTTTTTTAAGAGATAATGACCTCATTTTCCTGGTTCTGCCTCACAGACCACCATTAGAGAGAGAATCCAGGAATCCCACTGACCTCAGAGGCATCTGCTCCGCACCGCCTTCTACAGCCACCCCGAGCTGAGAGCTTAATCCCTTCTTGTTCCCCTCCAGTGACAGGAGGCTCACTGAGGACAATGCCAGTTGCTATGTTGATAAAATTCTTCTTAGATTGAATCAAAACCTAACTCCCCGGGATTCTGAAACATCTGTGGCCACTAGTTTTATTTTTGGGGACCACAAATTAAATCTCATTCCTTTTTCTCATGAAGGTCTTTTATATGTAATAACAAAAAGCATATTGCCTTTGAAGGAGCTTCATATACATTATCTCTAATCCCCATGATGACCCTGCCTGATGGGTACCTGTGACCCTCAGTGGCCACGTGCCGATACCTCCCAGCATCCCCTTCCTCCCTCCCTCCCTGGCAGCCCCTGGTCTCCCGAGGGAGATCTATATGGTTATAGGGAAGCTGCCTCCTGTGTCCTGGCTCCAGGGGATGGAGCAGGTGACCCAGGCCAAGCCAATCCACACACACTCTTCCTTTGGCTGCAGTGATTGGCTCAGGGGTGGGCACATGACCTGGGTTGGTCCAATCAGAGCGACTTTCAGGATGCTTGCTGGGGTAGCTTCTTTCTGAGGAACCAGCAAGGCTGTTGACCCAGGAGCTGGGGGCAGCTCTTGCAGGACCACAATGCAAGTCAGCCTTAGAGGCAAAGTGGGAGGATGGAAAAACTGGGTCCTTGGAAACCTTTGAGATGATGGATCTTGCGAGCAGGCAGCCCCACCTCTGAAATTTCCCATTTCACGAGTCCATTAACGTCCACTATTGCTCAAGACAGTTTGACTTGGATTTTCTGCCCCTTGCAGCCCAATGCGTCCTTACCCTAGGGAAGAGGAAACTGAAGCTCAGAGATGCTGATTAACTTGCCCAGGGTCACCAGCTCATAAGTGAGGGAGCTAGGATTTGGGTTCAAGGGGTAATTGGGCTGGGGTTCAGCTACTGTGCTCTCCTCAGATCATTTGTATTTTTGGTCTAAATGTTCTCAGTTGCTCTTAGGACCTGATTGTGACCACCGACCCGGAGCTCTCTTTTGGTCCTCTCCTTACTCTCTGACCCGTAACCATCTTTCCCAGAGCACCTCTCCAGCCTTCCTCTCCGAGGCCCCTGTCATCCTGCCCAAATCCACAGTCTGGCCAGCTGATTGACGTCCCCTTATTCCCATCACAATCACAGGTCTCCCCTGCTCAGAAACCTTCTGTGGCTCCCCAGGGCCTACACGATCCTGCCCCACCCACTTCGTGTGCCAATCAGATCCTTCAAAATCTGGACCCTGCTCGCCTCTCCAGCTTCATCTCCAGTAGCCCCCCAGCTAGTCCCCAGACACACTGCTTGGTTTCACACTTTTACTCAGGCCCTTCTGTCTTTTCCCCAGTGGACTTACATGTGTCCCCTAAGGCCCAGTTCAAATGCCTCCTCCCCTGGGAAGACTTCCCTGCCTTAGGCAGAGGGCTTCCTTTGTGCTCCCATAGCCACTTGGGCTTAACCTCTGTTGGTCCAGCACTTGTGACATGGCCGCTGCCTTTCTGGTCTGCTACCACCTGCGGGGGAGGGCAGGAACTGTTCTCTGTGCAGCCTTTTTCTCCCCTGTGGTCTCGTCGCTCAAGGCATTGTTGGCTGAGCAGTGAGATGCCCGGGGCCTTACTCAGAGCTGGAGTGGACCTGGTGGGAGCTGGCTGTGACCTGGGGGCCGGGCCAGGAGAGAGGTGCTGCTTTCCCAGGTGGCAGGGGCTGCGGGGGGAATGGAGAGGGTGAGAGAGGGGAGCCAGCAAGCTGGGACTGAGCCTCCCAGGCAAGCACAAGTCTCTAGTGCTTCCTGGTCTCCAACAGTTTACTTACCTCAGGTATACTTTATATAACTCTTAACTTGGAAAGAGAAAATCCCAAAGACTAAATTCCATTGTTTTAAGAAAGAAAAAGCAAATATCTGTTCCAGTTTCACCAGGTAACCGTTTTACTTGGGAAATTTCATAGAAATAGTAGGATATCTTTCTCTAAATCTCACTTTTTGAAGAAAAAAAAATATGGCAGCATCTCCATCACTCAGACCAGAACCCTCTGCATCATCCCGACTTCTCTTTGTCTCTCATCCTACATCCTATCTGTCAGCAAATCTGTTGGCTCTACCTTCAAACTATATCCTGGTTTAAACCTACGTTCCAGCAACAGCCTCCTAATGGCTTCTGCCCTCGTCCCCATAGTGCCCAAAATGGTTCTCTAAAAACCTAAGTCAGTTCATCGCCTTCCTCTGCTCAGTACCCCGTGGCTCCCCAGCACCCTCAGAGGAAGAGCCAAAGTCCTTATGTGGGCGTGTGTCAGACCCACAGGGCTGCCCGCCACCTCCCTCCTGCACTCCTCTGCAGCCACAGCGCCCTCCTCACCATCCCCCAGACATGTCATGTTTCTGCCTCAGGGCCTTTGCACTGGCTGTTCCCTCCTCTTTATTTTTATTTTACTTTAATTTTATATTTTTGGCCGCGCCGTGCAGCATGCAGGATCTTAGTTCCCCGACCAGGGATCGAATCTGGGCCCCCTGCATTGGAAGAGCAGAGTCTTAACCACTGGACCTGCCGGGAAGTCCCTGTTCCCTCTTCTTGAAATGTCCTTCCTGATAGTCCCATGGCTTGTTCTCTCATGCATTTTGTCTTCCTGTTTAAGTTTTTCTCTTTAACACTGGCCACTAACACACTATATATTTTACTTCTTTGTCTTGTTCATTGTGTTTCTTCCCCAATAGACTACACATTGCACAAGGGCAGGGAGTTTTGTCTGTTTTGTTAACGGACGTATCTCAAGCATCTAGGTAAGTGCCTGGTACAGAGTAGGTGTCCAACAAATGCCGGTTGAATGAGTGAGTGAAAGAAACAGAACTATAATGGGTTGTGAGGTCAGAAGCCAGAGAAGGAGGGGCAGGTCGGGAAGCGTGGACGGTGGTGGACAGGCTGAACAGTTCAGGTCTGTGAGTGAGGTGCATTCACTCGTGCACCCCTTCTCTCACTCCCTTGTTCATTTATTCACTCCACAAATGCTTACAAAACACCACTAGGGTCAGGCGCTGTGTGGCCCCGAGGAGACACCACCCCAGACGTCAGTCCCTGCTCCCAGGCACTCATGCTCCAGTGGGGGACCCAGGACTCCATGTGACACTGTGTGAGGGGTAGGCTCCAGGTGCTGCAGGGGCACCCAGAGTAGATGCCTCGCATTGGGAGGGGGAGGAAGGTGCCCCGAGAAGGTGACATCGGGCCAAGACCTGAGGGGTGTGCAGCCATCGGCCCCGTGAGGGGGGCTCGGAGGGCGCACCAGGCAGGGGCCAGCCTGAGCAGAGGAGGACCCGGTAGGTCCAGAAAATAGAGAGAGGGGGCGTGGAGCTGAGCTTGAGAGTGAGGGTGAGTTGTGGAGGGGGGGAGGGAGAGGAGGTAGGAGGGAGATAGAGAACGAGAGAGAGGGAGAGGAAACTGAGGATAGAAGAAAGGAAGGGAGGAAGGGAGAGAGGGAAGGAGAGAGACAGACAGAGACAGACAGAGACAGAGACAGAGAGATAGACAAACAGAGGCAGAAACAGAGACAGACAGAGACAGAGAGGCAGAGAGAGAGAGAGAGAGAGAGAGAGAGAGCGCACACCTATCCAGCTGTGTGGCTCTGGGAGAGTGAACTCACCCCTCTGCGTTGCAGTTCCCTCCTCTGTGAAATGGGGGGTGGTCACAGGACCACTGTGAGGATGACATGAGCTGCCCTTGTGAAGCACTCAGCAGGCTTCCTGGCAGAGTGAGTGCCCGGCAGGGGTAAGCCGTTTGGTCCTAAGAGGGAAGTTTGAAGGCTTTCTGAAGGGAGAAAGCAGGCCGTGTGGTGTGGGACAGGAGGCGGGCAGGCCCCTTGGGCATCAGGTCCAGGTGAGTGAGGACACAAGTGTGGACCTGCGGCGGCCGTGGACGTGGGGCGGCCGTGGACCTGGGGACAGCTTGGCCCTGGAAGGAGGAGGGGGCTCCTGATTTGGGCAGCCGCTGGCTGGGGAAGCTGTCAGGTGGGTGGATCCGGCCCACTTAAGAGTCAGAAGGGACCCCAGAGGGCATTCACACCACCCCCTTGCTTCTGGGCAGGCCTGGGGCCCAGCCTGGTGGCCAGCGCTGACCCGCTTTATAAAGGTCTCCTGGGCAGGCTTAGAGCACTAGATGCAGAGAACTGGCAGAAAGAAGCTTGTGATATCCGGGAACTTGGGACCACTTGGGTGGGTCCCCATCCTGGCTCACTGCATATAACCAGAAGCAATATTTCCTCCATCTCTCTGGGAGCAGGAGGTGAGGCAGATTCTCCTTGGGCCTTAGATCTCCCCCATAAGACCCCCAAAGGAGGCCCTCAGAGCAGCGACCACGGGGAATGTCCAGGGTGGGCCGGGCCTCTCCTGCCCCTTCTGCAGGGAAGATGGGAGTGTGGGGTTTTCCATACAATAACACACAGGCCCATCTGCTTCCAGTTAGCAGCTCCGGGGGAGCCTAATTGGCAGATCAAACCGTTCGATGTTCCACATTAGATAAGTAGTTAGAAGAGCCCCAGCAGAGTCTGATACTTTTTGGACAGAGCCCAAGCCCTGTGTTGACCACCATGGGGCCTGGGGTGCTAATGCAAGCCAGATCCTCGTGCACAGAAGTGGCAGGATATTAACAAGTGTCAAAAGGCTTTGAAGAGCCTGGGCAGATGCGGCTATGCCTCTGCCCCTGTGCTGAGGAGGGGCGCCTGGGCTCCTGAAACTTAAGCTTGAACTTCAAGGAGGAGGGAAGGGCTCTTGAAGAGTGGCGTCCTGACCCTGGCTGTGGCAGGGATGCCCGAGAGCCAGTGGGTCCTGCCCTGGCAAAGACACGTGGTGGCAGGCTACAGGCTCAAAGAGGGGAGACCTTGGTTCTCATTCCCTGCATGACTTGCTGGGGGCCACGTGACATAAATGGACTGGCTCTAGCTGTGTGACTTTGGGCAGGTGGTGTTACCTCTCAGAGCCTCAGCTTCCCCATCTGTAAAATGGGAGAAAACCGTCTAGGCTTATTCAAGGTGGATGGATTCCATTCAGATCCCAGATTTGCTCGTTACTACCTTGGACATGATACTTAAACTCTCAGAGCTTTACTACCCTCATCTGTAAAACAGGGTTTAATAACTGGAACCATCTTATCAGGGTTGCTGTGAGGGTCAAAGTACTCAGACTTCGCCTGGCCCATGGTAACTGCTGTATAAATGTTAGCTGTTGTATCAGTCAGTGTGTGCTAGGTTATGCTAGCATGACAAACATCCCCTGGATCTCAATGGTTTACAGAAGCAAAGATTTCTTCCTCTCTTGTGTGGGCTCACTGCAGCACTTCTCCATGTGTCTTCTTTCCAGGATCCAGGCTGAAGGAGCTGGCCTGCTTTGAAACGCCCTGCTCTCACAGCAGAGGGAACAGAGCGATGGTAAAGGCATATCATGCCTCTGAGGCTTCTTCTTGGGGTGTCATATGTCACTTGTGCTCACATTTCATGGGCCAAAGCAAGTCACATGACCTGGCTCGATGTTGATGGGCAGGGAGATAAATCCTCTCAGGGGGTGGGGCAGTGAAAGTGAGGACAGGCAATGTGATGGATCACGGTCATGACTATGGTTAATTCAGGGGCCATGGGGATGTGGAGGCGGGGATTGTCATTACCCAGATGTTTTATCTCAGTTTGCTTTGAATTGTGGCAAAATGGTCAGTTTTTCAAACTTTGTTGTTAGCGTACCTCCCCTCCCTTCTTGGTACCCACACCCAACCTGTCTGATCCCTCCTGCTGAAGGGAAAACCTCACAGAATAAATTCACAAAAGGTGAAAGTCAGTATTCATCTGAGAAGAACACTGAGGACGATGCTTGGCATGGTGGAATTAGGCATCAGCCAGAAGGAGGATAGTTTTGCCAAGGAGGTCTCTCAGCACATGGGCAGAAGAACAAGCCTGAAGAGGATTGATGGGGCCTGGTTACACCAGGCATCTGGCCTTGGAGCTGAGCCATCAGTAACAGTGAGGCCTGATTGGAAGTGTCACCCCCTTGATTTTGCTTTGAACCATGAGCCAGACTGTCCCAACCAGAGAACTTTAAGACCTGCCTTTAGGGGGACCTCTGAAATGCACCTGTGCGTTCTGTAGCTCCTTTCCCTATGGCTGGAATCTCGGGCTCCAAGGGAGGGGCAGACTTGCCCACCCGTGGGCTCTGGGCTGTGTTAGTCCTGCCTGGTGCCTGATCCCAGCCCTGGGGCTACTGCCCAGCTGTGATGTCGGGGCAGGTTCCTTGAGCATGAGTCATGAGCCCCCACGAGTGGGCGTGTCTTGCACCCCGCCCAGCACATTTCCAGCCCCAGGGAGGATCTGGTTCATGGCTTTCTCGTGTTGGTGAACTGAAGGTGTTTGATGAAGGTACATGGCAACCATGATGGTGACAACAGGTGCCATTTATGGTGTTTCCTGTGACCCAAGAGCTGTGTGGAGCATTTTACACCCATCATCCTATTTCATCCTCATAGTCACTACCCGAGGGTTGTTATTATTCCCATTTTATAGATGGGAGAACTGAGGCTCAAGGGAGTCTTGAGTCATTCATCTGATAAAGGATGGAGTTGGGATTGGGATCCAGGTCTTCTGACTCTAAAGTAAAAGTGGAAGTGACGCTTCTAGTGGGTAGGGTGGGGATAACATTGTAGTGGCCTTTCTAATGATGCTGTGTTAACAGGTAATATAACAGCAGTACAAATCACCACCGAGGAGACAGCTCTGGATTCAGAGCTGGTGGGGAGGTGCGGAGGAGGGCAAACCCTGTATGTTAATACATGGGGTTCCTTCACACATACATCATTTTGTTTCATCCTTATGACACCCTTGCAATATATACAAAATTAT
Organism: Phocoena sinus; assembly: GCF_008692025.1. NCBI lineage: Eukaryota > Metazoa > Chordata > Mammalia > Artiodactyla > Phocoenidae > Phocoena > Phocoena sinus. The sequence continues at coordinate 14,420,467 of NC_045763.1, read as the reverse complement.
ATATTATAAACTACATACTTTCTGAAGAGGAAATTGAGGTCCAGAAGGGTATAGTGACATGTCCAAGGTCTTAGAGCAAGTGGGCAGCAGAGTCAGGGTTGAACCTGGAGTTGAACTTGGTGTTGGTGATGGTGGACACAGTGGTTATACTGTTGTCAGAATGGTAATGTAGGTGGTTGTTACTCAATTGGGGTAAAGGAGAGTAGGCTACAACAAAGAGACCCCCCGAATGCTTATACATGGCAGAAGTTCTTTCTCTGCCATGTAACAATCTGGAAGTGTGTGGGTGAGAACTGGTGGGCAACTCTGCCACACTCCACATGTGGATCCAGCTCTGGGCCCAGTGTGGCTGCTCCAGCTCCCGCCATCACATCTGCATCGCAGCCAGTGAGAAGGTAAGTGGGAAGAGGATTACATGCTCATTCCTTTTCAGGCACAACCTGAAAGTGGCAGGCATAATTTTCTCTTCCATGGCATTGGCCAGAATTTAGCCATCTAGCCACACCCTGCTACAAGGGAGGGTGGGGATGTGGTATTTAGTGGCATCTTTGGTGGACACGGAATGCATCACCCAGATGCCCTTTCAGGACTGAAGAACTTCTTCCCCCCACTTCTGGGAGGGCTACTGGCTGGCCCTCAGTCCTCCCTAGAAATGGCTCTTGGCTGGAGAGAGCTGTCTCGCCTAAAGTTACATCCCCGTCCAGTGGGGAGCTTACAGGCAACAACCGTAAGCTGTGGGAGTCTCGAGGAATGTCAAGGCCAGTCTCTCAACTGCAGAAAACCATCCAATCTTCAGAGGTCCTTTGCTGAGCTGCCTCTGCATCCAGCTTCTGCCTCTGCCCAATCCCATTTCTTTTGCTTCCTTTCCACAGGTGTCAACCTCGAGGGCACTCCCCAGTAAACCTGCCCACTAATCTCAGAGTCTGCTTCTGGGAGAACCCAACCTGCATCCATCAAACATCCTTGGGAGTGCTGTTGTAAGGGAAGTAGGGGAGAAGGCCTACTGATGGGCAGCAGAAATCTGCTTCGGGAACGGTGGCGTCATGGCGGGGCTCATTGTGGGGATGTGAGAGTGTCGATAGCTATGATGGTGTCATTCATGAGGCTTGTTGCCATGGTGATGGAGGTCATGGCCATTATAGAGAGTGGGAAGCCATGGTGTTACAATGTTGATATTCATTCACATGGGGGTAGGCTTACCTGCCTGCTGGACCCCAACTCTGAGAAGCTGCTCCCCCTGGCCTTCACCTCACGAGCGGGCTCCTATAGGGACTGCTCTCTTCCTCTCTCTGGCGTTCCATGTAGATGACGGTCAACCTGCTTCCTGGCTCGTCAGACTCCCTAGTCCCTCTTTCTTCTAGCCAGCCTGCCCTGCCCTGGATGGGGCCCTGTCTCCTGCTTCTAATCTCCCGTCCCAACTCTAGGTCCCTCCAGTCCTCCCAGCTCTACTTCCCTGGTGACTCACTGAGCCGTTTGGCCCTCTCTGGGGGCTGAGACTCGGCCTCACTCTCTTCACCTAGATTTCCGAGTTCAGTGTCAGCTGCAGGGGGTCCCCTTTCTTCCCTGGGGTAACCCAACCTAGATCTGGCTCAGTGGTGATGGTAGAAAGGTTGGCGAGGTGTGGCAGGTAGTGATGGTGATGATGGTGGTGGTAATGACAGTGTTGGCAGTGATAATGTTGGCGGTGGCGCTCTTGGTGGTGATGGTGTTGATGGTGGTGGTGGTGGTGGTGATGGTGGTAGTTATTATGGTGGTGGTGATGGTGGTGGTTGTACTGGTGATGCTGGTGATGGTAATGAAGGTGGTGGTGGTGACAGTGATAAGGATGTTAATTCTGGTCTTTTCCTTTCCAGCTGAATGCCTTCATTAAGTCTCTCTTTTTTTTTTTTGCAGTACGCGGGCCTCTCACTGTTGTGGCCTCTCACATTGTGGAGCACAGGCTCCGGACGCACAGGCTCAGCGGCCATGGCTCACGGACCCAGCTGCTCCGCGGCATGTGGGATCTTCCCGGACCGGGGCACGAACCCGTGTCCCCTGCATCGGCAGGCGGACTCTCAACCACTGCGCCACCAGGGAAGCCCAAGTCTCTTTTTTTAGAGGCCAAAAGCCAAGATCACTTGTCCTTTCTTATACCAGCAATACGTAGACCTCTCTCTTTGTCAGATCTGGGTCATTAGGGGATCCATCCAGATTCTGGCTGAAGTGGAGCAGACCATGGGCTAGAATAGAGTGGGGATGGAGTCTGGAAGGAAGAGCTATTTTCCTCTTCAGCCCCTCATCGTCCACCCACTTCTCTAGAAAAGGGTGGGCGGGTCTGACCTGGCCCCTGACCCTCTGTCACCACAGTCCTAAGGGGCAGGCCTTGGGCTTGTGGCACAATATAGAGAGAGCACTGGACAGGGAGTCAGGAGACTGGGTCCGCTTCTGACTCCCTGAGTCACTGCGACCGAGCTTGCTGCTCTGAGCCTCAGTTTCCCCACTTGCATAATGAGGGGGTTGAACAGGAGCTGAGAGTTTCAGCTGTTTCTTACAGTGGCACAAGGACTGCTTCTGGGGCCTCAGTGACGCAGGATGTCCACACCGGGGTCCCTTAGTGACCCGGCCTGGGTGGGTCCAGCTGGCCCTCCACCCTGTGTACAGTTTGATCACCCAGGGGACCAGGTGGGAGAGCATGAATGGTTTGGTGTAGCTGACTCCTTTATAGCTGAGGGTGGGTTCGCTCACAGCTTCACGTGTGTGTGTGTGTGTGTGTGTGTGTGTGTGTGTGTATCTTCAAAACAGATCACAAATATGACCTCTTCCGGCCTGACACACCCTGATCTTACTCTGGGTTCCTGGGTAGCCCCTCCCTGGTCTCCGACCTTCTGCCCACGCCGCCTCTGCGGTTTATTAACTACATATTGTCCAAAGTGCCCTTCAAAACTTAAATCAGATCTTGCCACTTCCCTGCTCAAAACGACTCCCATCCCATCAGAGGGAAAGCCGCAGTCCTGCCAGGGACCCACATGGCCCTGCCCGGGTCTCCTTGTTCCCTCCCTGACCTCCCCCCCCCCCCTCCCCCCTCTGCTCGCTCTGCCCCAGCCACATCGGCCGCCTCACTGTTTCTCCAACACATTAACCTGCATGGCCCCACCTCAGGGCCTTTGCACAGGCTACTGGCTCGGCCTGGAAGACACATCCATGTACCTGGTTCTCTCACCTCCTTCAGGTCTCTGCTCAAACATTCCCTCTCAGTTACACCTCCCGAGCCTCCTTCTGTTCCTAGCCGCACCCTCCATCCCATACACACACGCTCCTTATCCTGCCTCTGTGCTCTCTTTCTCTCCACAGCCTGTATTGAAATCTGGTGAGATGTGTCTTTTGCTAATTCACCTTATTTATCTGTTTCCTCAGTAAAAGGGCGTTTTTTTGTTTTATTCTCTGCTGTATTTTCAGCATTTGGGATGGTGCTTGGCCCATAGTAAGTGCTCAGTAAATACTTGTTAATGAACTCCTGGGTGTTTTCGGATCCGTGTTGCTGTGGGCCGTTAACACTGCTGAATGGATTCAAGATGCAAACACTGCCCTGGCCGGTATCTGGTAGTGGGGGCAGAGGAGAGGGACTTGGGCTGGGGGCCACTGTCCCAGGGGTGAGACCTGGGGCAGTCACGTGGGGGTGATGTGAAGTTGGGCAAATTAGGGCACTAAGTTGAGCCTTGTTTTCCTCATCCGTAGATGGGATAAGAAGGATCCATCCTGCAGGAGGATGGCCCCAAGCTCCTTAATGAACTGTTAATAGGGGCTTCCCTGGTGGTCAAGTGGTTAAGACTCCACGTTTCTACAGCAGGGGGCACGGGTTCAATCCCTGATCGGGGAGCTAAGATCCCACATGCTGTGTGGCGCGGCCAAAAAACCCCAGAGAAAACCATAATTCAAAAAGACACACTAGGGACTTCCCTGGTGGCGCAGTGGTTAAGAATCCACCAGGCAATTCAGGGCACATGGGTTCGAGCCCTGGTCCGGGAAGATCCCACATGCCGCGGAGCAACTAAGCCCATGCACCACAGCTACTGAGCCTGCGCTCTAGAGACCGTGAGCCACAACTACTGAGCCCGTGCCTAGAGCCCGTGCTCCACAAGAGAAGCCACCACAATGAGAAGCCCGCACACCGCAACGAAGAGTAGCCCCTGCTCGCCACAACTAGAGAAAGACTGCACAGCAATGAAGAACCAACGCAGCCAAAAAAATAGTAATAATTAATTAATTTTAAAAAAGACACACGCACCCCAATGTTCATTGCAGCACTATTTACAATAGCCAGGACATGGAAGCAACCTAAATGTCCATCAACAGAGGAATGGATAAAGAAGATATGGTACATATATACAATGGATTATAACTCAGCCATAAAAAGTAAAGAAATTGGGTCATTTGTAGAGACGTGGATGGACCTAGAGAGTGTCATACAGAGTGAAGTAAGTCAGAAAGAGAAAAACAAATATGACATATTAACACATACATGTGGAATCTAGAAACATGCTATAGCTGATCTTATTTGCAAAGCAGAAATAGAGACACAGACACAGAACAAATGTATGGATACCAAGAAGGAAAGCAGGGAAGGTGGGATGAATGGGGAGATTGGGACTGACATATATACACTATTGATACTATGTATAAAATAGATAACTAATGAGAACCTACTGTACAGCACAGGGAACTCTGCTCAGTGCTCTGTGGTGACCTAAATGGGAAGGAAGTCCAAAAAAAAGGGATATGTATATACGTATAGCTGATTCATCTTGCCGTACAGTAGAAACTAACACAACATTGTAAAGCAACTATACTCCAATAAAAATTAATTAAAAACAATAAAATCTATCTCACTGCAAAAAAAAAAAATAAACAGTAGCTACTAGGATCTGACCATTACTATTATGAAGATCTATGACGTCCATGACTTAAAAGGAGGGAGGCAGGGGTAGGGGTTGGCCTAGGGCTTGGCTAAGGAACCTGGTAGAAGCCACCTTGTCCCAGGCCTCCTGCGCCTCCTGCATTGCCCTCTGCTCTGGGAGGAAGGCCTGACGGACCCTTTCAAGGCCTAACTCAGCCACATCCGCCAGGGATGTGAAAAGAGCCCCCCACCTTAGAAAGGGTAATCCAGGGCCCAAGGGGATGAAGGAGCCGGCCACGGGGAAGACAGGAGTGCTGGGCTGGGACACAGAGGACCTGGAGCAATTCCTAGTTGGCCATTGGCTCCTGTGACCTCGGGGATCCCTCCTCCCTCTGGGCCTCAGTCTCCCCATCTGTAAAATCGTGGACAGGTCACCTCCACTCTGAGGCTGCTTCCCTCCTGCATTCAGCAGGTGTCCGCACGGTGGGATAGGAGCATGGTGCCAGAGCCAGCCAGGGCCACCTTCCCAGCCACCTGTGGTCTCCCTCACTGCCCTCATCCCTTTGCGGGTTCTTGCCTGGGCCTCCCCGCCTCTGCAGCCCCCTTTCACAGGGGGTCAGGTGTGGGCATTCGTGTGGGAGAACACGTGATCTGTACAATGGGCCTTCCCATCCTGGGCAGGACTCAATGTGTCTCCCATTGCTTCACCCCAAGAATTTGAGAAAAACACTCCATTTGTGAGATGGCTGTGCCCCTCTTCCTGGGGCGACCAGTGGATCTCATCACTCCCTGACCTGGGGTGCCAACTTGCGTACCAACCTTCCCAGGAGCTTCTGACCAGGAGCCCCATTCTGGACCACAGGACTGGGGTGTCCCTGTAGTCTCAGCTTGTTCTCAGGATCTCAGTTCCTTCGGGAAAGCCAGCTGAGGGCCAGGCACGCTCTCTGCGGGGCAGTTCCAGAAACCGGCGGCAGGTGGTGCTGTTGACCCTGTTACTGGGAAAGGGGAGGGCCAGGAGTCTCCCGAGCTCCCAGCTCCAGGGCCTGGCAGTGCTGCTGGGGCCTGGGGTCCCCTCTCCTAGGAGGCCAGACTCTCAGGCACACCCTCCATGGCCCATCACTTGCCCTGGGGAAGCGCAGACTCACATAGACACATGTGCATACCAGACACACAGAGGCACACACAGGCTGTTCACCTCTGTCTGCCTGGCGCCAAATGCCCAGCCTGGCTGTCTTCACGGATCACACGTGTGCTTCCGTGTAGCCCACGTGGCTGGGGGGCCTGCCTGGCTGGGGGTGTGTGAGGGGAGGAGGGCTCATGGCAGGGGATGCTTGTGTGGGCTCCTGTGGGTCAGCGTGAGTGCACGAGAGCTCGTGTCTGTGGTCTGTGTGTCTGCACGTGCACACGTGAAAGGTGTAGCATGTGGGTGTGGGTGCACACGTGTGTGAGTGGGTGTTGTGTGTGTGGAAGCCCCCCAGCGCCCTGTCCTTCTGGGCACGACTGTTCGGCTGTGTGTGGGGAGACGTGTGTGTCTACAGCTGCCCATACAGGTAATCTGTGCACACGTGTTTGGCTGTGTGTGTGTGCTTGTGTGGGCGAATCTCAAACTCCTGGCAACCTGTGGGCTGGGCTGATGGATGAGAAGGAATAAGAAGTGGTTTGAGGAATAGAGAGGGTATAGACAGACAGGCTGCAAAGACGAATTCACCTCTTTGTTGGTGCCCAGAGACCCTGACCTGGCGGGGAGTGAGCCAGCGGTTCTCAGGCTGAGAGCAGGCAGCGCTGCCACCATGATTAAGTGCACTGAATTATGTGTGATGAAGTGCCAGGCTCTTTCACACACGGTCTCACCTAACACCCTCCTAATGTCCCCCTTTTACAGATGGAGAAACTGAGGATCAGAGAGGTAGAGGAATTTGCCTGTGGTCAGACAGGCCTGGTGGAGCTGGGTCTTGAGCAAAAGTCCAGCCCTGAGACTTGTCACTAAATCTCCTCTACGCCAAGTAGGCCTGGGTGATGGGCCGTGACGCTGATGTGTGTCAGGCCCCAAGCCTGGGATGGGACCGGAGGACATTTTCAGGGTCAAGGGCAAGATGAAGGAAAAGAGCCATGACTCCTGATGTCAAAGGAGGCAACTCAGACAGTGGAAGATTCCCAGCTCTGTGGCAAGAGTGGCCTGGGAGCGTTGGCCTCGGCCTGCAGCGAGGGGTCAGCCCCTGGGAGCCTCAGTTTCCCTGCGTGCTGAGCTCCGACCTGGTGCAAGAAGCCTTGTTGGGTACTGCCCGCCCCCATTCATTCAGCAAAAGTTTATTGAGTACCTGCTATGTGCCATGCATGGTTCTAGATGCTGGAGACACAGCTAGGAACAGGAAAGACGTGGTCCCTGCGCTCGTGCCATGAGAGACAGGAAAAAAAAACCAGCATAAATGAGACCTGTTCAGACTGAGGTAAGTGCCAGGAAGAATGGAACTGGCCACGTGACAAGCAGTGGCCGCCGCTCTGCTCTGCTCAGTGTTGTCAGGGAGGGTCTCCAGGACGGCCCTGGGGCTGAGGCGGGGTGGGGGGGGGCGCGGGGAGGGGCTGAGCAGAGGCAGCAGCAGGTGCTTGACAGGGGCTGTTGGGATGGTGGCCGGAGGATGGAGCAGGCCTCGCAGGCCATGGCGAACACTTGAGATTTTATTCTCAGAGCAACGGGGAAGCCGTGGAGAGGTTTAAGTAGGCGAGATCTGATTTGCCCTTTAAAACTGGTCTGGATGCCATGCAGAGAATGTTCCATGGCGACTGACGGTTCTGCAGAGTGGGACTTGCATAGGTGCGGCAGAGACTCCCTGACCCCTTCCCTGGGCCCTCAGGTTTGGAACACAGGAGGCCTGGGAAGTTGTGGTTTGAAATTTGTATCCTGGAGCAAGCCCTCCTCCTGCTGTCTTCCTTCCCATAGGTCCTATGTGTCCTGTGACTTCCAGCTCTGTCCCTGAGCCGGGAATTTTCTTAGGCCTGGAGATGTTTTCTTCGCCACTGTGGACCCTGGGAGTGAGGTCTCCAGGGGCAGACTCTCTATCCTGCACAGAGGTCAAATGCCGGCTCGTTTCTGATCGGCAGGATGACTTTGACCAAGCTACTTCTATGAAAGCCTCAGTCTCCTTGTCTGTAAAATGGGGATGATGATGCTTCTTAGAGTATCAGACAGTGCTGAGGCTTAGATGTGATGGAGCACGCAAAGGGTTCAGTACCGGGCCAGTCACGTGGCCGTCAGAGCTCCGTTAGTGTCCGCTGTCGCTATGGTGGTGATTACTTAGTTACCTGAATGCCTGGCGCGGGCCCCTTAGCACTCTGAACTGCAGTTTCTCCACCTGTAGAATCAGACCCACTTTGAAGGTATAGCCAGAAATTCAAATGAGATGTGGGAAAGTGCGTGGCAGACTAGGTACTTGGAAATGTGGCTTTGAGGTGCTGCCCAAGCTGGCCCAGCCTTCTTTGGGGGGCAGGCACCTGGCCAGCTCTGCACAGAGGTGGCTTCCGGGGACAGGGGCACGGCCAGGAGGGCTCCACGGGCCCTCCTCTGACTCACCTGGGCTCTTCCTCTATCTGCCCTCCCTCCAGCCCCCTCCTTCATCCTCCAGTGTGTCCCCGGGAGTGAGCCTTCGGCAGTCTCCCTGAGTCCCTTGCCTTCCCCCAATTTGCACGTTTAAAATATATCTGCAGACACATCTTGCAACTAAGGTCCAGCCTCCCTCCCTTCCTCCCTGCCGTGTCTCTGGGAGCTGAGCTACCTGCATGCACAAGAGCCCAGAAAAGCATATCCACTTGCTTCTTCATGTCAGCATCTTCTGAGATGCCCTGCTTTTATTTGGGGGTGTCAAGTTTTCTTTAATCTCCCCATCTTTGCCTGCACCCGTGGGCCGTGCTCACTCATTGGCTGCTGGGTGATGCTTTCAGATCACAGGCTTGACATTTCAGTGTTTGTGTCTTTGTGCTAGGCAGGCACAATCCCGAGCAATCGATTCTCCCTGCATAATCGCCAAGCACTGTCCATAACACTTCATCAGCCCCCATCAGCCCTTTGGGCTGCTTCCTCTGGGCCTCACGCTGGGTTACCCATGCCCTCTCTGCTGTGACTGGGTGCTCTCTTTCCAAATTCCAGAAAGAACCACCCCCCTGCTCCCTACTCCATCCTCCTTCTACTCCCCATGAGGCAAGTAGGGATGCTTTGATTTCTGGTCACCTCCACCTTCCTCTGTGTCATCTTGCACCGGCCACATTGTGTTCCCTTTAATTCCTCTAAGAGGAGGTGCCTTCCCACCTCAGGGCCTTTGCACACGCTGTGTCCTTCGCCAGAACTCCTTCCCAGTAGCCTCAACACAATCTCCTCTCTACCTAGCTCGCTGCCACTTGGCATTCAGGTCTCAGCTTAACTGTTACTTCCTTCAGGAAGCCCTCTTGGATTTCCCAGCCTAGGTTAGGTTATTCCATTCCACTCCTTTTTACACTCAGCCCGTTTCTTTTGTGCTCTGTCCCTCCTGTAATGATTTATTTGACATCTGTCCTCCTCACTCCATTTGAGGGGGCCTTGCCTCTGTTTTGTTTGCTTGTGTATCCCTTTGGCTCACATGGTGGTGCTCAATAAATGCTGATTGAATTGAATGAATGATTGACTGAATGCTTATTGGATGCAGTCTAACAAAGGCCTGAATTTGTGGCCAAGAAAACTTTCCTTCCATAATCATGGGGAAAATGTTCCTCTCCAGGCCATCCTTCATATAACGAGGTGGCAAGGCTGGGGCAGGAAGAAGTGGTCCCGACGATGGATGTGATCATGGCTCCCAGGGCTTACTCCTCTGTCTTAGGCTAATGTTTACTGAGCTGAATCTAAAAATGATGATGTGGCTGGTGGTGATGGTGGAGTCAGTGACGGGGAGGTTAATGGCAATAGCTCTTGGCAGTGATGGTGCTGGCAATGGCAGTAATGATAAGACCCATGCTGCTGTTGGTTACTTTTTTGGTGGTGAAAACAATGACGATTTTGCTGTGGTTTTGGGGTGGTGATACAAAGCATGTTTAAGAAGATGGACTTTGGAGTCCGACAAGCCTGGATTCCTCCCTTGTCTCTATCACTTTAGAGATTCAAGAAACCCTTCAGTGTCTTGGTTTCCTCAACTGTTAAATGGGTACAACAAGAGTACCTACCCCATGGGTGCAGGGCTGGGGCTAGGGTGGTCATGAGGATTAACTGAGGGGATTGCATGGAAAACTCTTAGCACAGAGCTTGGCCCACGTGAGGTTTTGGGCAAACATGTGTGGAAGGAAGTCACGGGGACGATAGCTCTGTGGTGACGGCCTCTGGACTGTTGCTGTTGCTGACGATGACGATGGTAGCATTTGTGACAAAGGCGATGAAGAGGGCAGCGTTGGTCCTTTCCTGCTGCCGGTGTAGTTGATGGTGGTGAGGTGATGGTGGTAATGTGACAGAGGGGATTACAATGTATTCATTCAACCTGTCCGTTAAAGAAACAGCGATGTGTTTAGTGCCAGCACATTTCTGGGAAAAAAATAAATAGAAGCCTTGATTTTCAGGCATCGTCAATAAAGTAGCAACTATACACACACACACACACACGCACGCACGCACGCACGCACACCATGGTATAAAACATGTGGCCAGATGTCAAGTGGATGTTTTGCATCAGAGGAAAGCCAGGGGATGGAAGATCAGGGAAGGCACCGAGGAGGAGGTGGCTTCAGGGCAGGAAAGGTGTGGCGCTCAGAGACTCAGGGGTCAGTGAGAGGCAGGGAGGAGAGGGAGTGGAGATGGAGAAAGAGAGAGGGCTGGAGAGATAAGAGCCATGGCCAAGGGTGAAGGGTGACAGTGCCTTGTGTCCCCACGACGTGCCAAGTGCCACGTGAGAACCCCAGTCTCTAGTCTGGAGCCTTGGTTCCAATCCCAGCTCTGCCACGATCCTCTGTGTGATCCTGGGCCAGCTCTTTCCCTCGAAATAGTCCCTGGGTTCCCTGCGACTCCTAGGGGATTTAGCTCCCATTTTAAAGATGTACACACTAGGTGCATTTGGACTCTTGGTGTAGAAGGCAGGTGGTGACCTTGCAGAAGGCACCCTTGGGGTATCAGGACCACACGTTTCATGGCAGTTGAGCCAATTTGTGAGGAATGTCTGAGCATCTATCCCTTCCTCGCATTTGCCTGTATGAAGTGTATCTGCAGAGGCATCGTGGGCTGCCAGCCCCCCTCCCCGCTCTGCCTGCGCCTCTGGGTGCTGACCTTTCCGCACACACACGCTTCGCTCCTCCGCACCAGCGCCTCCCATTCTGATGTTCGCTTCCAAGGTGTGAGTCACAACCAGAGAGGGCAGTGTCTTGCCCAATGTCACACAGCTAGGGGAGGCAGAACAGTGGCTTAAGGGACACAGGTGAAAGCCATTGTGTGACTCCCACCTTACCCAGGGCTCTCCCCACACTGGATTGACCACAAGGGTGGGGGGCAGGTGAGGAATGGGGAAATAGGGACGAGGGGAGCTAACCGTTATCTACCAGACACTGTAGTGTAATTAAGCCTGTGGACTTTGGAGCCAGAAAGGCCTGGGTTTGAATCCCAGCTTTTAATGCCATGGACTAGCTGTGTGGCCTCAGGCAATCCCCTCAGACTCTCTGTGCCTCAGTTTCCTTGTCTGTAAAATAGAGGTGATGACGATGGGACCTACCTATCTCTGAGGATTCTTGTGAGGATTAAATAAGTTTGTACATAGCCCCTAGGACGGGACTGCCCGGTGGTGAAGGTGGCTGGTGTTATGTGCCCTGTACTTCCTAGATTCACACCTGCCTCTTTGGATGTCCCCCTCTTTGACTACCCTCATCTCTACTTTACAGGTGAGAAAATCGAGGCTCAGAGAAGGGAGGTGGGAGATTCGCCTGGCCAGGATTCATGCCCGGGCCTGACTGGCTCCACGCCCCCTGAGCTGCCTTGGCAGAGGGACATGCAGGGGTGGGTCTGGAGAGCTGGTGGCGGGTGGAGGGGTCTAGAGAGGGGAGTGGGAAGCATTGAGCCTGACATAAGGCCCTCAAGAATGTAATCCACTTCCTCTGGGGTCCCTGGGAGCCTGGTAATCCTGGGGCGGCTGGGATGTGGGGAAACAGCTGTGCTGGGTTCGGTGGAGGGGGGGAAGCTCGAGGACCGTGGGCCTCGCTTCTCCGCTTTTCCTGCAGGGGTGGAGGCTACGGGACAATTTACTCTGGCAGAGCTAGAGCCAGGAGGTGGGAGAGGAAGCAGGGAGAGGAAGGCTCGAGGTGGTGGGGGAATCAGCCAGGTCTGAACTAGGCCAGTGGTGAGCTCACCCCGGGGAAGCCTGGTCCAAGGTGTGGCCAGCTGGCCCTCCCGGGGAGGTGCTGGGAGACCGAACTTCTGAGCTTGACAAAGGAGGAGGGGAACAGGCTTTTAAGAGTGTCTCAGCTGGAAGGGCCATTGGGAGTCCTCTAGCCCAATCCCCTTGCTTTACTGAAGGGGAAATTGAGGCCCAGAGAGGGACAGCAACTGGCTCAAGGTCACACAGGAGTCAGTGACTGAGCTGGGAATAGGCCCAAGGCCTCCTGGCTCCAAAGCTGAGAAATTCTCTGCTGCCCAAGTGGCACCCTATCCCTCCAACCTGCCGCAGGGCAGGAGGTTAACTGGACGGTGGATGCAGAATCCTTGGATTCTTCTGAGCTGCACCAAGGGTGCCTCCTGCAGGGTCACGTGTCCACCACACTGAGCTGAGTCTAGAAGGAGGGAAATGTGTGGTCCAGCGGAAGTGGGCAGGGAGGGGATTTCTGGCAGGAAGCTTGGTGAGCCCGGGCAGGGAGGCAGGGAAGAGTAGTCATGACGGTACTGAAAGTATTTTGTTGCTTTTTGATCTTATACATGGTTTCTAGTTTTTCTAGTTTCTATTTTACTGTATTTTCTAGTTGAGCAAGCCCTTCACATCCTTTGTCTCATACAGCCCTCGCCACACTCCATGTGAGCAGACGTTCTCACTCCCATTTTACAGGTGTGGACACTGAGCTTCAGAACGGAAGTGCTTTACTCAGTCACACGGCGACTGGTAATAGCAGTGAGCCTTCATAGACACTTGCTGAACACAGGCTCCCTCCTGCGAACTCGTCCACAGACCCCGTGGCTCCTGCGGGCCGTGGGCATTTGTCTTCCGTCTTCCCTTCCCTGCGCCCTCACACCCCATCCAGCAGCCAGGGGATGGTGCCTCCTGCACGTTTCCCAAATCATGGCCCCATCTCGTTAGTGCCGCTGCATCCTTTCCCCTGGATGACAGCTATGCCCCCCTTGCTGGTCTCTGCCTCTATTCTTGACCCCTGAGGCCCATCCTCCACAAAGCAGCCAGGGGCAGCTTGCCAGAGCGGGAATTCGATCCTGTCACTCACCCCCAGCTCCTGCTACAGCCCTTCAGGACTTCCCGTCCTCTTAGAAGAAACTCCGTTTCCTGAACACGGTCCCCAATGCGGCCCTGCTTCCCACTGTTCTGATCTCTGATCTCATCTCCCAGGGTTCTCCCCCTCACTTTCATCACCCGCTCCTTGCTTCAGACTCAGTGTCCTCCTTCCTCTTCCTTGAACCCGCCAAGGTTGTTCCCACCACAGGACCTTTGCACATGCTCGACCTCCTGCCTGAACTGCTTTGCCCACATCCAAACATGGTTGTCTCCGTGTCAGTTCAGCCGGCCTTTGCTCACTACCCTGGCTAATGCTGATCTCCAATAGCCTCATAGGCTTGACTTTCTTAATAGCACTTTCCAGCATCTGAAATCATCTGGCTTGTTTCTTCTGTTTTTAGGTTTATGATCTGTTTCCCTGACTTAGAATGCAAATATTCTGAGAGCAGGGACTTCATCTGTTCTGTTCACTGCTGTAACCCCACTCCCTAGAGTAAAGCCAGCACATAGTAGGTGCTTGATAAATCCGTGATCATTGACTGATAGGTGACCAAGGTTGTTTGGACCTGAAATGTAAGACATTTCCTCTCTATCAGCCTATCTGACTTTCTGACCCTGATTCACTGTTGCTGTCAGAGAGCAGCGGACACTTTGGGCCCAAACCCTGGTGCACTGGGACTCATGCTTCTTCATGTAATATTCAAATTATGGACATCTTGTTATGCACCAGGTGGACTGCGAGGCCCAGAGGCAAAAAAGACAAACAAAAAATAAGACCCTGGGGCTTCCCTGGTGGCGCAGTGGTTGAGAGTCCGCCTGCCGATGCAGGGGACGCGGGTTCGTGCCCCGGTCCGGGAAGATACCACATGCCGCGGAGCGGCTGCGCCCGTGAGCCATGGCCGCTGACCCTGCGCGTGCGGAGCCTGTGCTCCGCAGCGGGAGAGGCCACAACAATGAGAGGCCCGCGTACTGCAAAAAAAAAAAAGACCCTCCCTTCAGGGAGCTTAAAACGTAAAGCATAAGATAAGAGAGGTGGACAAAGGATTCTAACAAGCTGGAGGCCTTTAGTGAGCACGTACTATGTGGTAGGTACATTGCAAACCTGGTTACATTGAATCCTCACGGAATGAATAACTGTTCGAGGGAGGATGGGATAAATCCTCACAAAATCCCAGCACAGTGGGGACTCGCCTCCGGTGACAGCTGGGGAAGGGGAGGCATGCTGAGGATGGTGACTCGCCCGAAGCCACTCAGCTGGTAAGCGGCAGAGCTGGATTCAAACTCAGCTCTGCTGAAATCTACTCTGAAACCTGTATCTACCAGAGAGCAGTAGGTCAAGTCTGATAGGAATGGGGAGGATGCAACGGAGCGGAGTCTAGGAGGGGAAGGTGTGGGCCAGGGGAAGTGGGCAGGCAGGGGGCCCAGGAACTGCGGTGGGGAGGCACGGGAGAGCAGGACAGTCATAGCAAAGGGAGTGGCTTTCCTGGGGCATTCAGGGGAGGAAGGAAGGGAGATGAGGGGGGAAGGTGGCCTGGCCAGACCCTTGTCGTTTGTCTTAGCATCATGGCGGCACCGTGGGGTGACAAAGGGAGTGCTACAAAGGGTAGAAGTCAAACCCCAGCAAACTGGTCCTGAGGGTCAGATGCTGGTGTGTTGGGGGGGTGTCTCCTCTAAACTCAGGTCCACTCCAGGGGTTTGGGGGGATGGGGAGGACAGGAGAGGCCAACGAGAAAACGGTGTGATCGGGAGAGAATTTGAGGCTTAGATCTGTAAGGCTGGGAAGCAGTAGCCTTGCTTGGTGCTTTGAACAAGGGGTGGTGGGCGCTCTGGCTTTTGGAGTTGCCAGACCTGAGTTCTGATCCTGCCATTTCTGGACTGTGGTCTTTGTGTGCCAGACGGTCCTGAGTCTGGAATCTTCATCAAGAGAATAACAGGAATTCCCATTGCCATGAGGACTAAAGATCTTAACAAACATAATGTGCCCAGAACAATGGCTGGAGCAGCGTTTACACACTCAATAAAGATTAGTTTCTAAGCCCATCCCCCCTCCCCTCCCCTGCCACACGGGAAGCCCTAAAGGGGTTGCAGACAGACTGACTTGCCTGAGGAGGCCAGGTTGCTCCTGTAAAGGGGCAAAGTGGTTGGGTGGGGCTCTGGGGAACTATGTAGCCTGAACATTCTTTTCAAGAGAGGCTAGAAATATGGATTTTAAACCTCCCACAGCTACGGTGCGAAAACCCCCTCACCTCCCCAAATAAAACACCCATGGTCCCCGAGGCTGCCAGTCTGCAAACCCTCTCTGAGCACCTGGCTGAAGAGACTTGGGGGCACCTTCTGAGATTGGGGTGGGGAGCACGGGGGGTGGGGGCTGGATCAGTCCAGGGTGTTTGAGGCATAGAGGGCTGTTAACTGATGACTTAATGAGGGAGAAAAGCTTCATTGACCTGGTCAAGATCACAGTCAGAACAAGTCACATAGTGAGATTGGGACTGAAAGATGATGAGGTCTGGGAGCAGAAAGCAGGAATCTGGCCTTGGCTCTGGACAAGATTGCTGTGTGACCTTGGGCAAGCCCCTTGCCCTCTCTGAGCTTCTGTGACATGAGCGAAGAGGCTCCATCAACCGTTCTGGCATTCTAGGCTTTGATGGGGTGGGCACCTGGTCTCTACCCCTGAGCGGATGGTAGGGGAGGACTCCGGGGTAAGAGCCCCGCCTCTCTTCTTGGGTCCTGGGAACAGCAGGAGGTCTAATCTGCTGTTGACATTCCGCTGGGTCTAGGGGCTTGGGTTTCTCCTGGCCTGTGTGATCCCCTGGCTCCTTGCAGCAGGCGAATGCTGGGATGGAGCACTTGCTCCGTGTCACTCTGGGGTGGATTAGGGACCCTGGGGCCAGGGGATTGGGGGTGCTGAGAAGAGGGGAGTTGGGGGCAGGGCTGAGGGCCAGCTGCTGGCTGGGGGCTCTTCTTCCTTCTTAGTGTGTTTGTGGGGGATGTGCTCAGGTAACCTGACGGGGCTTTGGAGATAACGATTGCTCATAGAAGTCAACAGATGCTAAATGAGCACCTACTATGTGCCAGGGTTAGTAGGAACTCAACAGTCCGCACTATCTCACCGCTATTATCGCCATTTGACAGAGGGAGAAAATGAGGCTCAGAGAGGGGAGATGACTCACCCAAGGTTGTTAGGTGATGGTGGGGTTTGAATACAGGTAGCCAGGCTCTCAAGCCCACACATTTAACTCACGTGTGCTCATGCGGACCAACACCGAAGGCAGAACACAAGAGCAATGGATGCAGCCAGAGGGGCGTGGCCTGGGCTACAAGGTGGGCATGTGATGGGGTGGTTGGTGTAGCTCTGAGGGGCCCCCTGGGGAAGCGGGCACTGGTGTCCTGGTGAGCTTCAGCGAGGGGTGGGGGGCACTGAGGGGTCTTCAGTGGGGTCTGGTTTAAACAGCTCTCTCCCAGCGTGGTTCCTCAGAGGCACACCTGAGTGGGGCTGTTCTGAAGGCCAAGTCTTGCTTTTTCAGGCGCTGACCCAGGTGTCCCCATGCTGGGTTCTGAGCATCGTGGCTGACATCTACAGGGTGAAAAGAGGGCCTGCATTGTTCTGCAAAGACAGTTTCTCCTTGGGCTGCTGAGCTCCGCGGTGTCCTCCTTTCTCTCTCTTCCTTTCCCTTCATCCCTCCTCTGGTCTTGGAGCTAAATGAGAGACCGGAGGGCCCAGACGCAGGGGGGCACCACCTCTGTCCCCAGGAAACTCATGATTAGCTGGGAGGGCAAAGACGGGGACTTCAGTTACGGGGGTGCTAAGTCTCTAGTTGAGGCGTGCAGGAGGCTGCGGAGGCTGCCGAATAGCCTGGGGCACGTCGCTTCCTGAGACTGAGTTTCTCCGCATCACACCTTCACGGTGGGAGTGAAATGAGACGTCCTGTGGACAGCACCTCGTGCAGCCCGGCACACCACCTTCACGCATGCACTCATTCACTCATTCATTCAGTCCCATAGAGGGCCAGGCACTCTTCCAGGATCTGAGAGCATCACGGGCAACATTACTTATTTAATTGCTCGATGCCAGGCATGATGTTAAGATGTTATATTTGTTACCTCATTTGCTTTACACCGGTCCTCCAAGTGGAAGATACTATTTTCATGCCCATTCTATAGATGGGGCATGGAAAGGTTAGTTCCTAAGTGGCAGAGCTGGGATGTGAGCCTAGGTCAGCCTGGAGGCAGAGCTCAAGCCCCAGTCCACGGTTCAGCCTTGACCTGGCCCTCAATCCCACATGCCCCGTGTGGGAATGAAATCTCAGAGTTGGTCTCCTAGGCCTCTAGATTGAAAGCTCCATGAGGCCCAGGACCATGTCTGCTTCTGCTCACCTCCGGAGCCTCTTGACCAGGCACAGTACGTACTTGAGAAATGAATGGATGGATGGATAAATGATTGCACAGGCCAAGCCTCTCGGGAGTCCTGGAGGGAAGCCTGCGGGCCATGCTCGGGGCAGGCTCTGGGCCCAGGGACCCTCTGCCTTGTGGCTTGGCTGTGGAGGACGATCTGTCTGGCCTCTCCACTCCCCAGCCTCCTCCAGGATTTACGGGGCTTGTGGATATGGGCCCGTGGCGGGATCCAGAGGGCCCCGGATAGAATATCGGTGGCTGAGCCCTTGAAAATCTGATCTCACCCCAGCCCACCTCCTCAAGGTTCCCCCAAGACCATCAATCAGCAGCAAGACACGATCGTATTTTATAGCCAGGCCGGGGTCGGGGGGGCATGAAACCCAAGCCCCCACTCTGCCTGGGGTCCTGCTTGCCTATAAGGATCAAGGCAAACCCGGGCAGAGCCTTAACCCTTTGTGATCCTGTTCCTACCAGTGGTGGGCACAGCTCTCCCACAAACCCTGCCAGACTAGGTCCTTCAGGGTAATGGAGGGACTTAACGGAAAGGTGGGTAGGTGTTCTGGGGTCTTGGCTGCCCCCAGGGACTTGCAGGAAGGCCTCTGGATTAGAGGATGGTTTCTGGCTTAAGGTCTGCCCATTTGAAGCTGTGTGAACTCCGGTGGGTTGCCTCCCCTCTCTGGGCTCACTCGTCAGCTCTAATCTGGGAATCCCAACAGCTTCCTGCTTATCTTATTAGGGGTTATCCTACTGTCTTTTTTTTTTTTGCGGTATGCGGGCCTCTCACTATTGTGGTCTCTCCCATTGCGGAGCACAGGCTCCGGACGTGCAGGCTCAGCGGCCATGGCTCACGGGCCCAGCCGCTCTGCAGCATGTGGGATCTTCCCGGACTGGGGCACGAACCCGTGTCCCCTGCATCGGCAGGCGGACTCTCAACCACTGCGCCACCAGGGAAGCCCCTATCCTACTGTCTTTAACAAGGGTGAATATTGATTCTTGGTCTTGGGCCCCACGGTCTTTACAACAGGGTCCTTCCTGGACCCCTGGTGTAGTTTATCCGTAGTAAGAGACTCTTACCTCTCTCAAGGATTGGTATTTCCGTTTTACAGACAGGGAAGCTGAGGCCCAGATAACAGTTTCCATTACCCCGGATCACAGCCAGTTGCACAGCTGGTGGACTTGGATTGAGGGAGTAGAGAAGCTTGAAGTTGGCCTGAAGGTGTTGCCCCAGCTCAGAACCCTCAGGAGTGACCTGGGATGAAGATCACATGGGCTTCTGTAGAACCAAGGCTGGTGGGAGAAACCCCAGGGTGAAGGGACTTGTTAACATTACGAAGGAGGTCTGGTGACACCCCCCAGCTTTAGGGTGAGCCAGTCCTCAGCTGGGAACCTTGCCTAGGTGACCTTGGAGCCTAATTTTTTCGTCCTTGAATGAGAAGAATAATATCACCTTGCCTAGTTATCTTGAAACTTAAAATAATGACCACTCCCAACTGCTCCCTACTCAATGGACCCTCAGTTATCACGGGGCTACGCCAGTGGGGGCTGAGCGCCCTGTCACTGAGGGGTATTCAAGCAGACTATGGTTACGAGGTAGGGAGGCGTCTTGGGGAAGGGGTTGAACGAGGTCACCCTGAAGACCCCTTTCAGTCCTGATGGGGGCAGCGGTGTGAGTGGCAGGGGAGGTGCTTCCTCTGGTGTCCAGTAAACAGCTCCTGGAATTGCAGAGATCATTTTGGCAGCAGGGGGCGGGGAGGGCTCTAGGAACAGTTTCCTCAGGTGGACGAGGCTCTGGGGACGCAAGTGTCACACCAACAGCTGGACGTGCTGGGTTGATGGATGGCTGTTAGAAAATCAATTTTCTGAAGCCCAGTCAGTGGGGTGGGCGGCTGGCCTTGGGGAGACTTGGGCTGGTGTCGGGAGGGGCTCTGTGCCCTGCAGGTGGAGTTCAGCCCCCTCCCCAGCTCCAGAGGCCCTTCTAGGGGTCACCTCCCCTGCCTCTTCACTGGGCTGGGCCTCAGGCTTAGAGACCCTCTCCTGCCCCCTTTCTGGGCTCATGGGGAGGAAAAGAAACCAAGTCCTCATGGGAGGGTCAAGCCATCTGGCACCGAGTTCCAGCTCCGCCTCTGATGGGCTGTGTGAGCTCTCTGGGCCTCAGTTTCCCCATCTGTAAGTAGAGGGAATAGGGCTAAATTTCCCCCACTTCCCAGGGACCAGTAAGCCAGATCCTTCTTATGCTTCAGTCTCAGTTTAAACATCATCTCTTCATTTTAATTTAATTTAATTTTATTTTTGGCCACACCGTGCGGCATGCAGGATCTTAGCTCCCCCACCAGGGATTGAACCCACGTCCCTGCAGTAGAAGTGCAGAGTCTTAGCCCCTGGACCACCAGGGAAGTCCCATAGACATCATCTCTTTAGAGAGATGGCCCCTCCTCTCCAGCCACCCTAAGGCAACCATCCTTAGCAGCCTGCTCGCTTTCCCTGGCTCTCAGCACAGACCCAGGGGCTTTATCCATGCCTGTCCCTCCCATGAGGAGACGAACTCCATAAGGAAAGGAGCTATGTTGAAGGAGATGCTGTTGTGTCTCCGGGGCCTACACTGTTGTGTCTAGCACATAATGGGTCCTCAGTCAATGATTGTTGAAGGAATGAATCAGTGGCAGGCCCTCTGCTAAGCGCTCTGGAGGCCCAAGAAAACAATGACAAGTTTCTGTCTTCAGGGAGCTAAGATGGGGGTGGGGGGGTGTTCCCAAAGTGCTTTGATTCTGAAGCAGCGAACAGGCCAAGGAGGGAGGTGACCTGGAGCGTGGTGTGGGATGAGGGCCAAGAGCTGACGGGGATGGACCGGGGGGGGGGGGACCGCTGCATCTCGGCCCCTGGGGTTTTACAGGAGCACGGGCATTGCGATGGCCAAGTGGAAGTTCAGCCCTGGATGCAGGGCGGGGAGTCATAGGTCCGTCCTGCTGGACCAGGCGCTCCTCGCTTTCTTCGGCTTTTGCTCAGAGCCTTTGGCATTGTTTGAGTTCCTTCTTTTGGGAGGCCGCGGGATAGGGCATAGCGTCTGGCCTGAAACGCCCAGGTTTCAATCCCACTCACTCTGGGTGACCCTGCGGCAAGTTGTTAATTTCCCTTTTACACCCCTTCTGTGACCCCGCAGGGGGTTGTGAACAGAGATCCAGAGATCCACGTGTAAACCATCAGCAGGCATTGTCTCTGGCACTTAGCACTCAGCGGTCCAGTTCTCAAGGATCAAAAGCACATTCACACCCATAACTCAGCAGGGAAAAGTGAGGCCCAGGAAGAACTCCTACATTTATGCAATATTTACTTGAATGCCTGACTCAGTGGCACATGAGTTGGGGAAAAGCCCTCCTCCCCCGCTGCCTAATTTCTCTGCTTTTGACTCAGTTTTTCAGCAACTCCACTGGAACCCCACATCCGCCCTTGATAAACCTAGGCTTGTAGAAAACAGACCTGGAAGGGGCCTATCTTAGAGGTCTGTGGCCCATCGATCCATTTGGCAGATGAGAAAGTAAAGCCCGGAGAGTTCCGCCCGGCCAGAAGTGGACAGAGCCCAGGGGAGACAGAGCAGGTCACGATGTACCCTGAGCAGGAAGCCACGCCGGGGAGCTGTGGGTGTCTCCTGACCGTGCCTGGGGACAGGCAAATGAAGGGGGGGGATGGGCAAATGGAACGGGGGTGGGGGCTGGACAGCACTGTGGAAGGTCTTTTCTTCTTCTCTCTCTCTTTTGTCCTAAAAAAGAAAAAAAAGAAAGAAAAATCCCGGATCTCCCACGACTTGGAAAAATGGCCTGAATCCTGTGTCTGGCTCCGGAACATTTTATGGCCCTTTCCAGCCAGGGATGTGAAGCCCCTGGTGACATGAGCTCCCTTGTTCCACAGCCCTGGCCGGGGAGGGCCCATCCATCTTCCCCAGCTGGCAGCCGCGTGTGGGAAAGGCCCCACTGGCGGGGATGCCACCTGTTGCTCTCACTCTCCCTAAGCTGGCTGTTTCAGTCCTTCGTGGAGGCCGTGATGGGGGAGGGCCCTGGGGGGACCTCTGTCCCCGTTGCAGACTCTGAGCACCACCAGAATTGCCCGGGTGATGAGGCTGCCATGCGAGTCAAGGTCTGTCCAAGGCCCGGGCTCTTCAGCGGCTGTACCACACTGCATCCCTCCCAGAAAAGGTGGTGGGCCCTGGAGGATCCCCAGAGGGGGAGGGAGCCAGCCCTGGCCGGGTAGGGGAGGCAGACATGTCGGTGGCAGTGACAGTGCAGTGGGAAGCACAGGCAGCGAGGGAAGAGCAACCTAGGCTGAAGGAACAGCCTCTGCGAAGGCCCAGAGACCCAGCAGGGCAGGATGTGTTTGGGGAACTTTGTACAGGGTGTGAGGCAGGGAGGGACGCAGTCTCGGCCGGGGATGCAGGAATGGCCTTGATTGCGGAGCCAGGACCATGCACTTGGACGAGTCCTGAAGACAATGGGAGTTACTGAGGGTTCTAAGAGCCGGAGAGAGACATGCTCAGATCTGCACCAAGAACTGCTCTGCTTCCAGGGTGGAGGAGGGATTGGAGATGGATAACGAGGCAGAGATTGAACGGAGCCAGATGCACACGGGCTCACGCCCAGCCTGGACACCCCTAACCGTCGTCCCCTCGACCAGCCACCTCTCCTGTTTCCCCACCATTGGAGTGAGGGGGTTGGACAGGCAAGATGTGGAAGACCTTGGACCAATGCAAGCTATTCCCCAGAGGTGCCGTCACTCGGCGCTGGGAACAAGTGTCTTGACTCCCTGAGCCTCAGTTTCCCTGTTTATAAAGCATCAAACTCACAAGCAAGTTGGAAGCACCAGCTCACTCATTGGAAGCACCGGGCTTGGCACATACTAGGTGATCAAGGTTGGAGACTTTCTTCTGCTTTAAGCCCCTCCCAGGTTGAAATTGCTCTATTTCCGTGATGACTGTTATTGGGGCTTTCCTAGGGAAACAAGGCAGGGGCGTTGAAGGAAAATGGTGCCCCAGGGAGCCCTGAGTGGGGTGGAGGGAGAGGGTCGGAGCTCTGGAAGGGCCACTCAAGTTTCAGAAATCCGGGGACCTGCAGAGCTCCTAGGAATTTTCCCAGGCCAGGAGGCAGGCAGCTGGAAGCCATCCGTCCCAGGGAAGGAGAGAGGATCAGGGGTTCTGCCAAGGTCTTTCGCTGGGAACAAGTACTGGGGAGGGGAGCTGGATTCTCCCGTCCAGCCTGGAAAGACGAAACCCTTCTGCCGGGGCAGCTGCTCGGGGGGATGCCAAAAACCCAACGGCCGGCCCCTGGGCTCTCCTGGGGCTGTGACCGAGTTAAGGGGGCTGTTTGGAGCCCTGAAAGCCAGGGGAGCAGACCTGGAATCTGGCACCTTCTGAGTCTGAACAGCCTCTGGCATACACCTGGCCTGGGTGGAGGCCCAAGGACATTGCCCCAGGGGTGCTGAGGTTTCTCTTGGGTAGCCAGGGCCCCACAGACCGGGAGATGGGGAAGTGGGAGACAGTGGGGGTAAGAGTCCCACTTTGGAGATGGCCAAAGTGGGGAGCCCAAGTTCAAGGTCGCCACAGGGTCAGTATTCTCTACCCTGCAAGGTTGTTGTGAAGATTAGAGATAATACACTACGTGCACCAGCACGTAGTAGGTGTTCAATAGATGCTAATTATATTACTGGAGGGGATATGGACTAGTGATTAAGAGCACAGGCTGAGACTGACTTTCTGGGTTCAAATCTCGCCCCTGCCACTTCCTCACTCTGTTAATGTTACCATTTCCTGAGCCTCAATTTCCTCATGGGATGCACTTGAGACACAGCCTGGCAAGGCAGTGAGCCCTCCGTAAGCACTAGCTGTTATTATCATGCTTGTGGCTACAAACGCCCTATGAGTACTTTGGGCCCAGACCTACAGAATGAGGACATTCTTTTTTTTTTCTTGCCGACCCTAGTAACAATAACAGCTGCTACCCACACCTTCCCTTCTGGGTGCTGGGGGCCCCGCCTGATGACTTACTTACCTTATCGCAGGAGTCTGCTTACCACGCAGGGATATAATGATTTACTGTCGCATCTGGACAGGGGAGGAAAGAGAGATCTTAGGTCTGGAGAGACCCACCTAAGGTCCCACAGCCGGGAAGTGCCAGGGAGAAGAGATGTCAGGCCAGCCTCACACAGTACAGTAGCAGGGAGGGTTTCCAGGCACAAAGACAGTGGCAAGAGCGCTGGGCTGGGAGTCAGGAGCCAACACTCTTTTTCAAACACACCGTTAACTTTCTTAGTCTCACAGTTAAAGAAGAGGTGATAATAGTAGGTACTGCGTGGAGTCGGGATGAACGTTGGTTGAAATCATGTGTGTAGAGGACCTGGCACAGTGCCTGGCACAAAGTGAGCGCTGCCAGGGGTGGCGTGTCGGTAGGGAGTTTGCATTGTTGATGTCAATGGCACTGTTGGCTTTTCTGTTCGTGTTGACGTTGTTGCTGCTGGGCTGATGGCGTAGGTGTGGCTGTTGTTGGGATAATTGTCACTGTTGTTGATGGTGGAGATGGCGTTGGTGGTATAATTGGTGGTAGTGTTGGTAACGGTGACGCTCCTGTTATTGGTGTTGGAGTTGGCGGTGATGGCGGTGTTGCCGCTGATGGTGTTGGTGTTAATGTTGCTGTTGGTGGCAGTGTCGATAGTGGAATAGTATTGTTGGTGTCGGCAACGTGGTATTGCTTGGTGCCGGTGACGAGGTTGTCATCGTTGGCGGTGGTGGTGTTAATGTTCTGACTGGTGATACTGGGGTTGTAGGGACTCACTGTAACTATAGGTGGCGTTATTGCTCTTGGCAATGTTGAGGTTGTTCCTTTTGCTGTTACTGGGAGCGGTCAGGCTCATGTTGGTGATGTCGGTGCCGATGCTGTTTCTGGTGGTATCGGCGTTGTTGGCGGTGATGCTACCGTGATCCCTGGTGGTGTTAGTGGTGTTGGTGCTGATGACGTTATTAGTGATATTGGTGTTGGAACTGGTGTTGACTATTGCTGGTGGTATCAGTGTGGACGATGTTAGTCTTGGTAGTGTTGATGGTGGTGATACTAACGTGATCACTGGTGTTGGTGTTGGTGGTAGTGGTATTAACATTATTACTGGTGGTGTTGGTGTTGGTCCTGACATTTCTGGTGTTAATGGTGGTGGTACTTATGTGATTACTGGTGGTGTCAGTGTTGTTGGTGGTGGTGGTTCTAGAACGATTCCTGGTGTTTTGTTCGTACTCACATTGTTCCTGGTATTGGTGTTGGTGTTGACAATGGTAGTGCTGACATGATTACTGGTGGTGGTGGTGGTGGGATGGTGGTAGTGCTAACATTGTCACTGGTGGTGCTGGTGGTGGGATGGTGGTAGTGCTAACATTGTCACTGGTGGTGCTGGTGGTGGGATGGTGGTAGTGCTAGCATTGTCACTGGTGGTGGTGGTGGTGGGATGGTGGTAGTGCTAACATTGTCACTGGTGGTGCTGGTGGTGGGATGGTGGTAGTGCTAACATTGTCACTGGTGGTGCTGGTGGTGGGATGGTGGTAGTGCTAACATTGTCACTGGTGGTGCTGGTGGTGGGATGGTGGTAGTGCTAACATTGTCACTGGTGGTGCTGGTGGTGGGATGGTGGTAGTGCTAACATTGTCACTGGTGGTGCTGGTGGTGGGATGGTGGTAGTGCTAACATTGTCACTGGTGGTGCTGGTGGTGGGATGGTGGTAGTGCTAGCATTGTCACTGGTGGTGCTGGTGGTGGGATGGTGGTAGTGCTAACATTGTCACTGGTGGTGCTGGTGGTGGGATGGTGGTAGTGCTAACATTGTCACTGGTGGTGGTGGTGGTGGGATGGTGGTAGTGCTAACATTGTCACTGGTGGTGCTGGTGGTGGGATGGTGGTAGTGCTAACATTGTCACTGGTGGTGCTGGTGGTGGGATGGTGGTAGTGCTAACATTGTCACTGGTGGTGCTGGTGGTGATGCTGTTTGGGGGATGCTGTTGTTTTCTGGGTCCAGCGCTCACCCAGCCAGACTGAGACAATGCCATGGCTCGTGACTCTTCCGCCGCTCCAACCAGACTTGCCTTAAGGAATCCGTGCCCTGCAGACACACCTGTGTGCTTTGTCATCTGGCTTCCACCACCTTTCCTTGTTTTCCTTTTGAAAAACTCCAGCCTGGACTGAAAGAGAATCGCTCACTGTTCAGTTGGGTTAGGGAGGGGATCGGGGTATCTGGCAAGGCCTGAAGGAAAAAGGGGGAACAGCATGGGGTGGGTTAGACTGGGGGAGGTGGGGCCCACAAAGCCTCTCCTACCAGGGCTTTCCTCTTCCCCCCCTCCAGCCCTCAGACACTCCTTCTTTCCTTCCCTCTTTCTATCTACCCTCCTTCATTCTCAAATTCACTTATTCAGCAAAGACTCCCTGGGGTCCCTCCATGCCAGGCCCTGGGTGGGCCCCTGATGCACCCTGATGGACAAAACACATTTTAGACCATGAGTCCTGCGAGAGCAGGGAGGCCCTCTAACTTGTTCATCACGGCGTTCCCAGCTCCTGTGGGATGAGGGAATGAATGAATGCACCGATGAATCCCCATTTCTCAGGGGGCTCACAGACTGGCAGATGATCAGCAAGTATGGTGGGAGTGGCACCCAGGGTTCAGAGCCTGAGGGAAAGAGGGAGGGATTATTTTGCCTGGAAGGGTCTGAGGAAGCTCTACTAAGAGGTGACAATTGATCCGGGTATTAAAGGACCAGTAAGATTACCAAGAGGAGGGAAGTGAGAAGCACTGCACAGTTGAAGGCGCGGCCTTTACTGGGGGCCACCCACCCTCACTTCTCCGGCCCTGCCTCCAGAGACCTGGAGGAGGTCTTGTGCCTGACGGCCGGTGAGCTGCCCCTCTGGGATGGAGAGGGGTGGGATTGGGGATGAGTCAAAGCCTTGCCTGTGGGTGTTAGCATGGGCCAGAGTGCCACTTGGGGATGTCTTAAAATCCTCACGGAGCCTAGAATGTCGGTGAAGGAAGGGCCCTTAGAGGACGGCCAGTCCAGTGGTTCCCAAACTGGGTTTCTTGGAACCCTGGGGTTCCACTGAAGCTTCACTGGGCATGAGACGGGGACAGAGGGGCACTGGCCCAGCAGTACTTCTTTCACTGGGCCTCTCCACTTGGGCTCTGGGTAGAAACTTCACAATGCGGATCGTATTCCGTCTTCACCTTCAATGGCTCCTGTTCTTAAAGATCTTGCCTTGACCTACAGGGTCGGTATGTTCAGCCCCTGGCATCCTTTGATCGTCACCACACACCAGCTGTCCCTGCCTCACTTTGTCCTTGGAGGCGGCGTCCTCTGTCCCACCCCTGCTGCTCCGTCCTCCAGGACACCTGGCCACCTCCCACTCCTCCAGGTCTCTGCTTCCCCAGGGAAGCCTGCCCTGGTCCCCAGGGGCGGTGCTGACTCCTGTCACTCGTGCCTTCTCCTCGGTCCTTTCGCTGCTGATCCCACACTTCTCACTGAACTCCTGCGATGTCCACCTTCTCCGCAGACCGTCGGCTTCCAGAGGGCAGGGAGGGGAGGGGGCCTGTTTCCTGCACTGCTCTGTCTCTGGGGCCCGGCACACAGTAGGTGCTCAGCAAATACTGTGAAGTAAGCCATCTTTCCCAACCTGTTGGGTGGCAGATGGAGACGTGAGGCCCAGAGAGGGCTATGCGGGACCTGGGGTCGCACAGCAGGTCAGCGGTGGAGGCTGCCTGTGTCTTCCTTCCTTGCCTGTTCCATTGTTCCCTGTGGCCTCTCCAGGACTCTCCCCCATCCTTCCTGGCCACATCTCCCCACCCTCCCCCACCCTCCGCCTTAATCCTTGTGCTTCCTCTGAACGCTCCCTTGAACATCTGTAAACCGGGATGGGCATGGGAAACTGGCAGTGGTCTCATCTCCCTTGTGAGGGCAGGAAGTCTCTCTTGCTGCCAGCGCTGGCTGCTTGGCCCGCACCGCGCTCCTCTAAGCCCCACCCAGCCTGGGAAAGGCACTCCTGGCCCCAGTGTGGCATTCCTGGTCCAGCCTTGCCAAGGGCCTCAGCTGGTGAAGGCCAGGATATGGGGTGGGTGGCTGGGGTGCTGGCATCCAGACTCACAGAGGGGTGGGGGCATTTACGGGAACCAGCTTCTGCCCAGCTGCCCTTCTACTTCCAGGCTTCAAATGCAAGAAGCAGTGAGAGGGGAGAGGATTTGGCCAGGAGGTGGCCAGCAGCCAGGGAAAGATGAATAATGACACCAGAGAGGCCAGACTGCTTCTGGGAAACACCCTTGAAAATTGATTCTCAGTGTGGAAAACCAATGGGTGAAGCAGGGTCTTTTGGGGTCTTTTGAGCTTGTGGGCTGTGGCCTGCTCCCCTGAGTCCTCTGGGGCCTGCCATTCCCAGGGAGGCTCCATCCTGCCGGGATCCACCCAATTCCCAAGGCACCGTGCCCATCTGGATACACAGGGCTGCAGCCAGCTAGACTGAGACAACAACAGTAATAACCCCTGATGTTGTCTGCTTAGCTCTCTCTACCCCATCGTGCTGCAGGCCGGATTTGAGGCAGATCATTAAACTCAGGCTCTACTTTTAAAACAACTGAATGCTCTCACACAGTAGGTACACAGTGAGTGGTCATATTCCACTGGGGCTTCATAACAATGCTGAGAAGTGGTAAGTGTTGTTGATTCCCATTTTGCAGATGAGAAAACTGAGGTTCCCAGGTTAAGGTCTTGCCCAGAGGCTCCTATCTGGTGTAGAGCAGACCTAGGGCTCTGTCTGCAGACCCCACTGTCTCTAATTGGGAAGTGTGTGGGACTCAGGCCAGAGCATCCTGGGGGTGGGTCTCATTGTGCCAGCAGCCAGGATAGAGTGTCTTTGAGACAGAAATTGTAGACTTGCGGTGTCACAGGCTCCAGAACAAGCAGGCAACCCACCAAGGAACACTTTCTAGTGTTTGCTTATTTTTTCTTCTGATTATTGCAGTAAGACACGCTTATTAGAGAAAATATAGAGATGTATAAAGAAGAAAATAAACCCCATCTAAGGTGGAGGCAGTGGGGGGACGTTGAAAGTCAGATATTCTGGGTTCCTATCTCCATTCTGCCCCTGGGACAGGCACTCAAATTCTCTGTGACTCAGTTTCCTCTTTGTAAGCTGGGGATAAGAATCCCTGAGAAGATTATGGGAATAAGGTAATGTCTGAGCAGTGGTCAGGGCTCATCAAGTTTACCAGCTTATAGCAGGGTGGCTCCCGCTTCCCCACAGGTATTATTCCATCATGAGGGTCATGCTGTATATACTTTGAATCCTGCATTTTAAAAACTTTTCTATTTTGAAATAATTATAGATCCTCAGAAAGTTGTAAAGAGAGTACAGAGAGGTTCTGTGTACCCTTCACCCAGTCTCCCCCACTGGTTACATCTCCCATAGCTTCAGTGGAATATCAAAACCAGGAAATTGACATTGACATTGAAACTGACATTGAATTGCCTAGTTCTCTGCCATGTTATCATGTGTAGGTGTGCGTAACCCCCACTGTAATCAAGACACAGAACACAAGGGTCTCCCTTGTGCTCCACCCAATTTCTTCTCAGCCACCAGCCCTAACCTGACAACTAGGAATCTGTTCTCCATCTCTATGATTTTGTCATTTCAAGAACGTTATATAAATGGAATCATACAGTATGTGATCTTTTGAGGTCTTTTTTTTTTTTTTTAACTCAGCAAAATTCTCTAGAGGTTCATCCAGCTGTTGAATGTATCACTAGTTTATTCCTTTTTATCTCTAAGTAGTATTCCATGGTATGGATGTACCGCTGTTTGTTTAAATATTCACTTATTGAAGGATATTTTGGTTGTTTTAAACTTCGGACTATTACACATGAACATTCATGTGTAGGTTTTTGCGTGGACATCAATTTTTATATCTCTGGGATAAATGCTGAGGATGGTAATTGCTAGGTTGTATGGTAAGTATATGCCTAGCTTTTCTGAGAGACTGCCAAAGTATTTTCCAGAGTGGCTGTATCACTTTACATTCCCACGTGAGAGCTCGTTTTTCCTCATCTTCACCAGCATTTGGTGTTGTCACTAATTTTTATTTTAGCTGTTTTAATAGGCACGTGGCAATATCTCATCGTGGTCTTAATTTGCATTTCTCTAGTACCTGGTGATGCTGAACTTCCTTTTATGTGCTTCTGTGCCATCCTGAACCCTGATTTTTTTTACCCAGCATTAAACGTTAGCCCTCGCTGCCTGTGTTATTGCAAACCCTTTATAAACATTATTCGTGATGACTGCATAACCCTTTATCATATTTAATTTCACCATTCTCCTATTCTCCCTGTTATAAATAATGCTGTGATGAATATCATTGTGCATATATCATGGTCCACATAATAAACACTCACCTAGAACAGATTCCCAGAAGCAGAATTCCTGGATCAAAGAGTGTGGACCACTCAAGGCTTTGCTGCACATCACCGACTGTCCTAAGGGAGGTTTCTTCCCACTACCCTCCCCAATTTTCCCATAACTTCTTTGGCAACTACTAAATGTTTTAGAACACAGGGAAGCATATAACATTCTCAAAAGGAGATCGTATCTTGTGGCCAGGCTTTTGGAGGTTAAATCCTGGCTCTGCCATCCACTTGTTATGTGACCTTAGGTAAGTTACTTAATTTCTCTGAGCCCCACTTGTCTCCTTTGTACAATGGGGTAATTAAAGAATCTTCCTTTATGGGGTTATTGTGAAGGTCGAACGGAATACTCTCATAAAGAACACAACATAGCGTCTGGCACATAGTAGATGCTCAACAAATCGATGTTTACTACTGTCATCATCATTGTCATCGTCAGGCCCTTTGCCGGGCACTGGGGACACAGAGATGAATGATGTAAAGACTGTGTTGTGCTCATGGTAACAGTCAAGAGAAATGTGATGAAGTTACGTGGTTGGTGAAACAAAGTGCTCTAGCGGCCCAGAGTAGGGAGCGATTCTCTTTGTCTGGATCTGGGGAGCAGAAGGAAAGCTGAGGGGAGCTGGGGAAAGCATCACAGACAAACTAAGAGTGGAGGATGCTGAGGCACCCACAGGGAGGAGGAGGGCGTTCCTGGTGGAGGGAAGAGGGGGCACCGGTGGGTTGGTGGTGAGAGACGAGGCAGCAGAGGAGGCAGATTTTTGACTCTGGCTGCAGGGTGGAGGCTGGGTCAGAGAGACGGGAGAAGAGGCAGGGAGATGGTGGAGGCTCCTGAACATCCAGACAAGGCGTGAATCACGGCCAGAAGCAACCTCAGAATCCCTCGGCTGGGAGATCCCCTAAAATGTCCAGGGACTTCCCTGGTGGCGCAGTGGTTAAGAATCCGCCTGCAAATGCAGGGGACACGGGTTCGATCCCTCGTCCGGGAAGATCTCACATGCCGCAGAGCAACTAAGCCCAACTACTGAGGCCTGTGTGCCCTGGAGTCTGCACACTGCAACTACTGAAGCCCGCGCGATTTAGGGCCCGCCTGCCATAACTACTGAGCCCGCGGGTTGCAACTGCTGAAGGCTGTGTGCCTAGAGCCCGTGCTCCGCAACAAGAGAAGCCACCGCAATGAGAAGCCTGCTCACTGCAACGAAGAGTAGCCCCCGCTCGCCGCAACTAGAGAAAGCCCACGCGCAGCAACGAAGACCCAACGCAGCCAAAAATAAGTAAAATAAGATAAAATAAAATAAAATAATAAAATAAAATAAAATATCTAGTCCTCTCACTTTGCAGTCTTGGAGGGTAGGCCCTGAGAAGGCAAGTGACCAGCCCAAGGTCACACACATGGTGGTGGCAGAGACAGAATTACAGCAGGGAAGGGGGTGGATGAGTGAGCTGCTCACCCTGTGACAGAAGAGTAGGCGACATCCCAGGCTGTGGATCCCACCTAGCCCCTAACCTTTGTACCCCTTCCCCACACTGCGCCCAGCCTTTCCGCTGGAGCTCAGACAATCACATCACTGAGACCTCCCAAGCCTCCTCCCCCACTGGCCTCTCTGGAGACCACTTTCTTGGCCATTAGCCAGACTTTGCAGCTAAAATCTGAGCGACTAATAGAAGTTGATGGCTGAAAGGCCTCTCTGCTAATTGGGGCCTAATCAGAGGTGGCTGCAGCCACAGCTGGGCTGTGGGAAGGGCGCAGCCTGCAGTGCCGGCCCCCTGGTATCCCTCCTGCCACCATCACAGAAGAAGAGGACCAAGTCCCATGCGGCAGGGTCTTCATGGACCCCCATTCATTCATTCATTCCACAAAGATTTATTGGGGCGACTACGTGCCAGGTGCTGGTGATATAGCTGCCACCAAGAAAGACATGCGGCAGGCAGCCACGCCCTGCCTTCACAGAGCTAACTGTTCAAAAGCAGAGTCAGACGAGAAGTAGGGAGATAAGGCAATGTTGGCTGGTGACAAGTGCACTTGGAAAATAAAGCAGGGAAGGGGCTGGAAATTTCTGGGGAGTGGGGTGGGGTTGTGTTGGAGATGTGTGATCAGGGAAGGTGACAGTTGAACTGAAACCGGAAGGATGAGGAGAAAGGAGCCAAACAGATCTGGGGGAACAGCATTCCAGGCAGAGGGAACAGCAGGTGCAAAAGTAGAACTTGGAACCGGGAGTCAGAAATCCATGACTTGCTGGGTGGCCTTGGGTCAGGCTGGGGCTCTCCAGCTAGGGCTGTGCTTGCTTATCCCTGCGAGCCTTAGCTTTTGTATAAGTGGGAGCTGTGAGCGCCGCAGGGGGTGGGGGGAGGGTGGAAGAGAAGCTGGGATTTCATATGGGAGCTGGGCAGCTCTGGCAGAGGTGTGGAAAGTCCAGCCGAAGTCTGCTGGGCTGTGATTGCAGGCAGGCTGGAGGCCCCAGCTTCACTCTCTGGCTAACTGAATTAACTCTTTAGCACTTTAGCAGCCAATGCCCCCAGCTCCAGGCTTCTCACATTTGCCCAGCTCTGGCAGTAATTTAGGAAAGGGTATTTAATTTCTTCAAGGTGGCTGGAGAAGGTCACCCAGCAGCTGGGGCCCCTGAGGAGGTAGACCAGATGTCTCCAGGAATGACGGGCCCTCAGAAACCGGGGCAATTAAGGACAGTCAGGTGCAAAACTGGGGTGAGAACCAGTGCTCTCCTCCTATCCTCACCCCAGAAACTCCCAGAATGATGGGGAGAAATAGTCCCTGTTTTGAGGGACTCCCTGTCTGATGGGAGAGATACAGCTCCTGCCCTGGGAAAATTGTCTAACGGGGGAGGCACAGCCCTGACCCCAGAAGAGTTCTTGGTCTGATTTAAAAAAACAAACAAACCAACAAATGTAAAAACACGTACCAAGAAACTTACGAAAGAAATCAGACCTGGTTGCTGAGGACCTCAAAGGAGCACTGCAGGTGCCTTGTTTTATATGAACTTTGTGGCAGGCGTAGGGGTGCCTGGTCATTTGGGCCAATTGCTTATGGACCTCAGATGTGGCTGGAGGTGAGAGGTGGTGGGGCACGAGGGGTGAAGAGAGCAGGCTCCAGGGCTTTACACTTGGCTCCAGCACCTGCCACCGTGTGACCTTGAACATGCTATCTGACCTCTTGCGTCTCAGCTTCTTTCATGGAGGTGGTGGGACTTCCATCATTTTACACCTGTAAAGTGCTTAGACCAGGCTCATAGTCGCAAATAACTCTTATTTTGATGATTTGTATTCTCCCCATTTTGCAGCTGAGCAGACAGGCTTGGGGAGGGGCAGAGATTTGCCCAAAGTTCGTCAGTTAGCTGTGGCTGCCTGGGGCTTGAACTCAGACCTCCTAACTCCATGCTGGGTCTTCTTTCCACTGCTCCCTCAACGTGGCCACATGAACAATGTCCCAGGATCCTCACAATTGCCCTGTGAAGTGGTCCAGGGAGATATGGGTGTCCCATTCTGCAGATGAGGAAACTGAGGCCCAGAGAACTTTGACCACCTGGAGGTAGGAACCACGTCTTATTCACTGGAGCATCCCCGCCCTTGGCCCACAGTGCATGATGAGACAACATTTGTTGAAATGAAGAAAAGAGGCGGGGATTGGTGGGGGCAGTGGTTGGGAGCTTAACGTTCCCCTGGGCTGGAGCTGAGACTCCAACTCAGATCTTCTGCCTCTCGGGTCAGCGTCTCTCTCTCTCTCCATCTCACGGCCCATTCCAGATGCAGACATTTGAATTAGCATCCTGCCTAAGGCCCCTCTTCTGGCTTAATAAGTCTCACTTGCAGCCCATCTACTTGAGCTGGGGGAGGTCTATGTGAGGACAGCGGTGGTGGCGGGGGTGCCTCTGGGCACAGACGCTGAGACCTCGTGTCCAGGGCCTTGGGAAACCTCACACCTGGCTGGGGAAGATGACAAACATAGCAGAACAGTGTCTGTGACATCCTGTGAATTAATCTGAGCATCCTGGGCCTCGGGCAGTACAAGCAGTTGCAGCGGGGGGATCCCGTCTCCAGCCTTGATTAAATCAGAATGTTCTGCCAACCTGTGCCTATTAGTACACCCAGGAAGGGCAGTGAAAGTGGAGAAGATGTGTCTGACACGTGAGGGGAGAGGGGCACCAGGGCTGTGGGTGCGGGGCTGGGCCCAGGCTCTGAGCAGCCTGGAGCAGAGGCTTTGGGCCTTGGAATCCCCATCTGGTCAGTGGGGTTGCTCACTCCCACACAGCCTAACCTGGTGATGTGAGCTGCCTCTGAGGCTCCCAGGGGAGCACTGGCTGAGCAGGTCCACTTGGTCTCTGTAGATCCCAGAAGTATTCATTATTCTGTGTGTGCAGAGGGCAACTCTTGAACTGGGCATTGTCGGCTGAGTAGGAGTTTTCTTGGCTCCTTTCCACCACCCTCACCTCTAATCTCCCCATCCCCTGTGGTTGGCTGATTCACGCCTCTATGCCTCTGCACATACTCCTCTCTGAGCCACCCAGCAAACTCCTGCACATGGTGGAAATAAGCAAGTCCAACCAAAGGAGAAAAACAAAGGCTACTTATTCTGAGCTTGCTATAGCAAGGAGTCAGCCACTGTCACTTGTGTTTTGGCAGAGACTCAGAGGCAGGCAGAGAAGTGGGGAAGATTTATAGCGGGAAAAAGTGAAGGCTTCAGGTGTGTCCTGCTTGGAGGCCATGGGCACAGGGAATCTGCAGATGAACTAACCAGAAGCAGGGCATCCTATGTCATGGTCAGTGGAGCATATCTGGCTTTCTCTGGTTGCTCCTAAGTTGGAAGTATAGGCAAAAATGAGGGAAGCTGCCAGTTATTAATCATGTCCTGGCCATTTGGGGCCGACTGTTGTAAAGTTCTCGTTTAGTGTCGTGAATTGTCACTCAAGATGGCAGGCTGGCTTCCTGCAAGGCTGACTGATAGCAGGCTGACTTCCTGGGCTGTTTGTTGTAGATAAGGAGTTGGTTTCCTGGGCAGCTTGCGGCAGGTTGTGGGTCAATGTTCTATTTTTATGTGTGGTGTGGCCATTGTGCATTTGTATAATCAGTCTCTCAACATCTTTAAGAACAAGATCAAGGGCCACCTCCTCCAGGAAGCCTTCCCTAGACTCCACCATGATCTGTGCAGATGTCCTTCCTCCATGCTTCCAGACTCCCTGACTCACATGGAGACATCGAGCCTCTTAGTCCAGACAATTAAGGGTTTGAATCACTCTTTAGCCGTGTCTGCCCTGAGCAAAGTGACTTAATCTCTCAGCTTCCTCATTGGTAAAATGGAAGGTAATGATAGTATTATCAGGAAGATGAGTTGAGATAATAAATATACAGCGTTTAGAGCATGGCTGTTGTTATTCGTAGTATTATTATTACCTCCACTCCAGCAAGACTCAGCGTGGGTGGGATCATTTGTTTATGAATCTCTCTCCCCCTTAGATTGTCATTGCCAGGTCCCCCCTCCCCTTCAACCAACCGGCTCCCAGTGCAGCCATGCACTACACAGGCATCTTTACCTGCTGACCCTACCGAACTGTGAGCACCTTGAGGAAAAATCGATTTCTTATTCATCTCTGTTCTTTTTTTTGGTTTTGTTTTAACATCTTTATTGGAGTATAATTGCTTTACAATGGTATGTCAGTTTCTGCTTTATAACAAAGTGAATCAGCTATACATATACATATATCCCCACATCTCCTCCCTCTTGAGTCTCCCTCCCACCCTCCCTAACCCACCCCTCCAGGCGGTCACAAAGCACCAAGCTGATCTCCCTGTGTTATGCGGCTGCTTCCCACTAGCTATCTACCGTACGTTTGGTAGTGTATATATGTCCATGCCTCTCTCTCACTTCGTCCCAGCTTACCCTTCCCCCTCCCCGTATCCTCAAGTCCATTCTCTAGTAGGTCTGTGTCTTTATTCCTGTCTTACCCCTAGGTTCTTCATGACATTTTTTCCCTTAAATTCCATATGTATGTGTTAGCATACGGTATTTGTCTCTCTCTTTCTGACTTACTTCACTCTGTATGACAGACTCTAGGTCCATCCACCTCATTACAAATAGCTCAATTTCGTTTCTTTTTATGGCTGAGTAATATTCCATTGTGTATATGTGCCACATCTTCTTTATCCATTCATCCGATGATGGACACTTAGGTTGCTTCCATGTCCTGGCTATTGTAAATAGAGCTGCAATGAACATTTTGGTACATGACTCTTTTTGAATTTTGGTTTTCTCAGGGTATATGCCCAGTAGTGGGACTGTTGGGTCACCTCTGTTCTTAATGCCTCATTCAGCGTCTAGCCAGGAACGGGAGCCCAGAGGAGGTTTGCTGAATGGGTGCCTACATGAGTGAGTGAATGAACACACAACGTGGTCTCTGAATCACCCTGCCTTCCTTTTCCCACCCACCTGCCTAAGCAAGCCCTCCTCCTCCTTGGTTCTGACAGGTGGTGTGTGGGGGGAGGTGGCTGGGACTCATGCCCCGGGGGAGGTTTACGCTGGAGGGGGGCTGGCGAAATGGGAGGAGGATGGGGAGAAACGTGAGAGCTTCAACCCAGGGCAGCCTTCTGACAACCAGAGCTCTGCAGTAGTCAAACTCCCTCCAGAGGGGATGAGTTCCCACTGGGGGTGTGTAACCAGCATCAGAGGTGCTACGGATGGAGCGTTTGTTTAACTCATTCACTTACTTTTATATGCATGTTTCACTTATTGAGCACCTCTCTATACCAGGTACTGAGGTGGGCTCTCAGGGCAGAAGGGTAAGTAACACTGGATGGAAAACATCAGATTAGTGATTCCCACAGTGCTGGATATGTGGAATAAGAGCCCCGCTTACCCTTCCTTGGCCAGAAGTGTCCACAGCTTCCCACTGACCCCACGTCACAGGACATTCCTGATGCAGCGCTCCATCTCTCTCTCTCTCTCTCTCAAAAACCATAGAAAAAAAAAAGAAAGTCATTCCTGGAAAAATATACCCCTAACTACAAAGAAAGCCAGTTCTCACTAAAAACTCAGCTACCAAGAGTGTTTGGAAAAGTAGATGTCACCTCAGGGTGCCAAGGAGCTGGTGAGCTGAGCCTGGCTGTAAGTGGCCAAATTGTGACTTTAAAGTTAAAAAAAAATTTTTTTATTGACATAGGACATAAACACAGAAAAGAGCAGAATTCATATGCATACAGCTAGAAGGATTTTCTCCAGGTAAACACACCTGTGTAGCCAGCACTCAGATCAAGGAACAGAACACCACCAGCTCCCAGAAGCCCCCCTCATGCCTCTGCCAGGCACCACTCCCCCTCCCCCGAAGGTAACCACTTTCATAGACATGGAATCACACAGTGTACACCCTTTCTGTCTGGTTTCCACAGCTGTACTCTGTTCATTCATTCTCATGGCGCTGCAGTTTTCTACCCCGTTGCGTGAATAGACCTCAATTTATTTATCTCCTCTACTGTTAACGGACATTTGGAGAGTTTCCAGTTTGGGGCTACTATGAACAGTATTGCCATGGGCATGCAGGCTTTTGGTGACCGTAAACACTCGTGTTGGATGGGTATCACGGAGTAGAAAGCCTGGGTCCTAGGGAAGGCATATGGTCAGCTCCACGAACACTGCCTAACAGTTTTCCAAAGTAGTTTTACCAGTTTCCACCCCTGACAGCAGAGTAAGAGCGTCCCAGTTGCTCTACATCCTCAACAAAGCTTGGTGTCTCCTCCTCACCCCCATTCTGCCATATAGTTTTAATTTGCGTTTCCTTAATGATTAATGACATTGAGCACTTTTTATTTCTTTTCTCTTTTTTTTTTTTTACGGTACGCGGGCCTCTCACTGTTGTGGCCTCTCCCGTTGCGGAGCACAGGCTCCGGATGTGCAGGCTCAGCGGCCATGGCTCACGGGCCCAGCCGCTTCGCGGCATGTGGGATCTTCCCGGACCGGGGCACGAACCCGTGTCCCCTGCATCGGCAGGCAGACTCTCAACCACTGCGCCACCAGGGAAGCTCCACTTTTCATATTTTTAATTTAATTTTTATTTTATATTGGAGCATAGTTGATTTACAATGTTGTGTTAGTTTCAGGTGTACAGCAAAGCAATTCGGTTATACATATACATATATCCATTCTTTTTCAGATTCTTTCCCCATATAGGTTATTACAGAATATTGAGTAGAGTTCCCTATGCTATACATTAAGTTCTTGTTGATTACCTATTTTATATATAGTAGTGTGTATACATACATATATATAAAAATATATATATATATATATATATATTGACTTTGCCGCACAGCATGTGGGATCTTGGTTCCCTGACCAGAGATCGAACCCGTGTCCCTTGCATTGGAAGCATGGATTCTTAACCACTGGACCACCACAGAAGTCCCAGTAGTGTGTATATGTTAATCCCAAACTCCTAATTTTATCCCTCCCCCCTCACATTTCCCCTTTGGTAACTGTAAATTTGTTTTCAAAAAAACAATATACACTTCCTGGTGGCCATTGCTGAAGTAGGTGTGTGTGTGTGTGTGTGTGTGTGTGTGTGTGTGTGTGTGTGTGTATGTGTGTCAGAGAGAGACAGAGAGAGAGAGGTATTGATTGGATCACACAGTGATGGGAGAGGTTGGGGGAAGTTTTCCTGGGTATTAGCCTCCCAGCGTATCTCAGGATTGTTTTTCCACTGAGTGGATTGACAGGGACTGGGTTAAGGGCTAAAGCAGGTCAGAGCTTAGCATTCCTCTTCCTGCATCTTAGCATGTGCCTTTGGTAGCAATGATGAAGTTCAGGGTGAGCACAGACCCAAGTGCTAATTTTATGTGTTTTGCTTCAGTGACACTCTCTATCACGGGGTGGGCTGCAATTACAGGAGGGCTTAGACACTTCACTTAGCAAGCTAATGCTAATTGTCTTTGAATCAGAAATGAATGAGAACTTTTAAAAAGTCTTTAGTAGTGAAAAATATAGCATTTTAATTTAGTCTTTCTGGGAAAAAATCAACTACCACTGTCAGGACACATGGATATTTTCTTTGGTGAAGTGTCTGTTCAAGTCTCTTGACCATTTTTCTATGGGTTTCTCTATTTCTTATTTATTTGTAGAAAAAAAATTTACTATTCTGGACATGAGTCTTTTGTCATATATAGGCAAATACCTTCTCCCTCTCCGTGGGTTGCATTTACACCTTTTAATGATGTCATTTGATGAGCAGAAGTTCTTGATTTTAATATAGTCTAGTTTATAATTGTCTTCTTTCATGGTTAGTACTTTCTGGGACCAGTTGAAGAAATTACATCCAGGTCACAGAGATGGTCTTCCCTTTTCCTGTAAAAGTTTTATTATTTTACCTTTCACACTTAGACCTGCTGTCCATCCAGAATGACTGGATATGGTGTGAGGACGGGTTTAAGAATCACGTTTTTTCCATGTGGATTTCCAGTGGTCCCAGTGCTATTTATTGTTGGGGAGGGTGATGTGGGTGGAGGAGATGTTCGCAGAGACAGTGGGGTTGGGGGAGCAGGGTGAGCAGGTGGGGGCATCTTTTCCCCTAATTAGCGGAGCAGTTATCTTGGGGCGTCTGTCCCATGATGTCTATCTCCTAGACCGTGGGACTTAGGATTTGTCCTCACGCTACTCCTTGTCAGAAGCCCACGCAAGAGGCTGTTCTCAAGTAGTAACTGCCCCTGCCCCTCCCACATTGGAGGAGCTTGATTGCCCAAGGCTCTGAAGCACTGGGTGGTTGAATGTCTGCTGTGAATACCCCTTTCTGAACAACACATGGCTTTTATTCACTCATTCACTCATTTCTTCATTAATTTATTCACCCATTTCTCCCTCCCTCCATCCTTCTCTCTGTTCGCCTCCCTTCCTTCCCTTCCCTTCCTTCCTTCATTCCTCCCTTCCTCCTTTATTCCTTCCTTCCTTCCACAGACATCCTATGTAAAATCCCAATCTCCCAACCCTAATTTCTTTCTTTGGTTTCCTCTCAGCATTGAGAACCACCTGATACCATATGTTTTTTCCATACACATATATTTCACTTATTTTTTACTGAGGCTTAATTTATATACAGTAAAATGTGCAGATCTTACATGCATGGTTGGAAAGTTTTTTTTTTAACATCTTTATTGGAGTATAATTGCTTTACAATGGTGTGTTAGTTTCTGCTTTATAACAAAGTTAATCAGTTATACATGTACATATGTTCCCATACCTCTTCCCTTTTGCGTCTCCCTCCCTCCCACCCTCCCTATCCCACCCCTCTAGGTGGTCACAAAGCACCGAGCTGATCTCCCTGTGCTATGCAGCTGCTTCCCACTAGTAAGCTATTTTACGTTTGGTAGTGTATATATGTCCATGCCTCTCTCTCGCTTTGTCACAGCTCACCCTTCCCCCTCCCCATATCCTCAAGTTCATTCTCTAGTAGGTCTGTGTCTTTATTCCCGTCTTACCCCTAGGTTCTTCATGACATTTTTTTCCCCTTAAATTCCATATATATGTGTTAGCATACGGTATTTGTCTTTCTCTTTCTGACTTACTTCACTCTGTATGACAGACTCTAGGTCCATCCACCTCACTACAAATACCTCAATTTCGTTTCTTTTTATGGCTGAGTAATATTCCATTGTATATATGTGCCACATCTTCTTTATCCATTCATCCGATGATGGACACTTAGGTTGCTTCCATCTCTGGGCTATTGTAAATAGAGCTGCAATGAACATTTTGGTACGTGACTCTTTTTGAATTATGGTTTCTCAGGGTATATGCCCAGTAGTGGGATTGCTGGGTCATATGGTAGTTCTATTTGTAGTTTTTTAAGGAACCTCCATACTGTTCTCCATAGTGGCTGTACCAATTCACATTCCCACCAGCAGTGCAAAAGGGTTCCCTTTTCTCCACACCCTCTCCAGCATTTATCATTTCTAGATTTTTTGATGATGGCCATTCTTACCGGTGTGAGATGATATCTCATTGTAGTTTTGATTTGCATTTCTCTAATGATTAATGATGTTGAGCATTCTTTCATGTGTTTGTTGGCAATCTGTATATCTTTTTTGGAGAAATGTCTATTTAGGTCTTCTGCCCATTTTTGGATTGGGTTGTTTGTTTTTTTGTTATTGAGCTGCATGAGCTGCTTGTAAACTTTGGAGATTAATCCTTTGTCAGTTGCTTCATTGGCAGATATTTTCTCCCATTCTGAGGGTTGTCTTTTTGTCTTGTTTATGGTTTACTTTGCTGTGCAAAAGCTTTTAAGTTTCATTAGGTCCCATTTGTTTATTTTTGTTTTTATTTCCATTTCTCTAGGAGGTGAGTCACAAAGGATCTTGCTTTGATTTATATCATAGAGTGCTCTGCCTATGTTTTTGTTTGTTTGGTTGGTTTTGCAGTACGCGGGCCTCTCACTGTTGTGGCCTCTCCCGTTGCAGAGCACAGGCTCCAGACACACAGGCTCAGTGGCCATGGCTCACGTGCCCAGCTGTTCCATGGCATGTGGGATCTTCCCGGACTGGGGCATGAACCCGTGTCCCCTTCATTGGCAGGAGGACTCTCAACCACTGCACCACCAGGGAAGCCCCTGCCTATGTTTTCCTCTAAGAGTTTGATAGTTTCTGGCCTTACATTTAGGTCTTTAATCCATTTTGAGCTTATTATTGTGTATGGTGTTAGGGAGTGTTCTAATT
The DNA here is from genome assembly GCF_008692025.1 of Phocoena sinus. NCBI lineage: Eukaryota > Metazoa > Chordata > Mammalia > Artiodactyla > Phocoenidae > Phocoena > Phocoena sinus. Next base: position 14,378,626 of record NC_045763.1, on the reverse strand, counting down.
TCATACTTTTACATGTACCTGTCCAGTTTTCCCAGCACCAATTATTGAAGAGGCTGTCCTTTCTCCACTGGACATTCCTGCCTCCTTTATCAAAGATAAGGTGACCATATGTGTGTGGGTTTATCTCTAGGCTTTTTTTTTTTTTTTTTTTTTCTGGTACGCGGGCCTCTCACTGTTGTGGCCTCTCCCGTTGTGGAGCACAGGCTCGGGACGCACAGGCTCAGCGGCCATGGCTCACGGGCCCAGCCGCTCTGCGGCACGTGGGATCTTCCCGGACCGGGGCACAAACCCGCGTCCCCTGCATCGGCAGGCAGACCCCCAACCACTGTGCCACCAGGGAAGCCCCTATCTCTAGGCTTTTTATCCTGTTCCATTGATCTATATTTCTGTTTTTGTGCCAGTACCATACCGTCTTGATTACTGTAGCTTTGTAGTATAGTCTGAAGTCAGGGAACCTTATTCCTCCAGCTCCGTTTTTCGTTCTCAAGATTGCTTTGGCTATTTGGGGTCTTTTGTGTTTCCATACAAATTGTGAAAATTTTTTTCTAGTTCTGTGAAAAATGCCATTGGTAGTTTGATAGGGATTGCATTGAATATGTAGATTGCTTTGGGTAGTAGAGTCGTTTTCACAATGTTGATTCTGCCAATCCAAGAACATGGTATATCTCTCCAACTATTTGTATCATCTTTAGTTTCTTTCATCAGTGTCTTATAATTTTCTGCATACAGGTATTTTGTCTCCTTAGGTAGGTTTATTCCTAGATATTTTATTCTTTTTGTTGCAATGGTAAATGGGAGTGTTTTCTTAATTTCATTTTCAGATTTTTCATCATTAGTGTATAGGAATGCCAGAGATTTCTGTGCATTAATTTTGTATCCTGTTACTTTACCAAATTCATTGATTAGTTCTAGTTGTTTTCTGGTGGCATCCTTCAGATTCTCTATGTATAGTATCATGTCATCTGCAAACAGTGACAGCTTTACTTCTTCTTTTCCAATTTGGATTCCTTTTATTTCCTTTTCTTCTCTGATTGCTGTGGCTAAAACTTCCAAAACTATGTTGAATAAGAGTGGTGAGAGTGGGCAACCTTGTCTTGTTCCTGATCTTAGTGGAAATGGTTTCAGTTTTTCACCATTGAGGACGATGTTGGCTGTGGGTTTGTCATATATGGCTTTTATTATGTTGAGGAAAGTTCCCTCTATGCCTACTTTCTGGAGGGTTTTTATCATAAATCGGTGTTGAATTTTGTCGAAAGCTTTCTCTGCATCTATTGAGATGATCATATGGTTTTTCTCCTTCAATTCGTTAATATGGTGTATCACGTTGATTGATTTGCATATATTGAAGAATCCTTGCATTCCTGGAATAAACCCCACTTGATCATGGTGTATGATCGTTTTAATGTGCTGTTGGATTCTGTTTGCTAGTATTTTGTTGAGGATTTTTGCATCTATGTTCATGAGTGATATTGGCCTGTAGTTTTCTTTCTTTGTGACATCTTTGTCTGGTTTTGGTATCAGGGTGATGGTGGCCTCGTAGAATGAGTTTGGGAGTGTTCCTCCCTCTGCTATATTTTGGAAGAGTTTGAGAGGGAGAGCTGTTAGTTCTTCTCTAAATGTTTGATAGAATTCTCCTGTGAAGCCATCTGGTCCTGGGCTTTTGTTTGTTGGAAGATTTTTAATCACAGTTTCAATTTCAGTGCTTGTTATTGGTCTGTTCATATTTTCTATTTCTTCCTGATTCAGTCTTGGCAGGTTGTGCATTTCTAACAATTTGTCCATTTCTTCCAGGTTGTCCATTTTATTGGCATAGAGTTGCTTGTAGTAATCTCTCATGATCTTTTGTATTTCTGCAGTGTCAGTTGTTACTTCTCCTTTTGCATTTCTAATCCTATTGATTTGAGTCTTCTCCCTTTTTTTCTTGATGAGTCTGGCTAATGGCTTATCAATTTTGTTTATCTTCTCAAAGAACCAGCTTTTAGTTTTATTGCTCTTTGCTATCGTTTCCTTCATTTCTTTTTCATTTATTTCTGATCTGATCTTTATGATTTCTTTCCTTCTGCTAACTTTGGGGTTTTTTTGTTCTTCTTTCTCTAATTGCAAGGTTAGGTTGTTTATTCGAGATGTTTCCTGTTTCTTAAGGTAGGATTGTATTGCTATAAACTTCCCTCTTAGAACTGCTTTTGCTGCATCCCATAGGTTTTGGGTCGTCGTGTCTCCATTGTCATTTGTTTCTAGGTATTTTTTGATTTTCTCTTTGATTTCTTTAGTGATCACTTCATTATTAAGTAGTGTATTGTTTAGCCTCCATGTGTTTGTATTTTTTACAGATCTTTTCTTATAATTGATATCTAGTCTCATAGTGCTGTGGTCAGAAAAGATACTTGATACAATTTCAATTTTCTTAAATTTACCAAGGCTTGATTTGTGACCCAAGATATGATCTATCCTGGAGAGTGTTCCATGAGCACTTGAGAAGAAAGTGTATTCTGTTGTTTTTGGATGGAATGTCCTATAAATATCAATTAAGTCCATCTTGTTTAATGTATCATTTAAAGCTTGTGTTTCCTTATTTATTTTCATTTTGGATGATCTGTCCATTGGTGAAAGTGGGGTGTTAAAGTTCCCTACTATGAATGTGTTACTGTTGATTTCCCCTTTCATGGCTGTTAGTATTTGCCTTATGTATTGAGGTGCTCCTATGTTGGGTGCATAAAGATTTACTATTGTTATATCTTCTGCTTGGATCGATCCCTTGATCATTATGTAGTGTCCTTCTTCGTCTCCTGTAATAGTCTTTATTTTAAAGTCTATTTTGTCTGATATGAGAATTGCTACTCCAGCTTTCTTTTGATTTCCATTTGCATGGAATATCTTTTTCCATCCCCTCACTTTCAGTCTGTATGTGTCCCTAGGTCTGAAGTGGGTCTCTTGTAGACAGCATATATATGGGTCTTGTTTTTGTATCCATTCAGCCAGTCTATGTCTTTTGGTGGGAGCATTTAATCCATTTACATTTAAGGTAATTATCGATATGTATGTTCCTATTCCCATTTTCTTAATTGTTTTGGGTTTGTTATTGTAGGTCTTTTCCTTCTCTTGTGTTTCTTGCCTAGAGAAGTTCCTTTTAGCATTTGTTGTAAAGCTGGTTTGGTGGTGCTGAACTCTCTCAGCTTTTGCTCTTCTGTAAAGGTTTAAATTTCTCCATCAAATCTGAACGAGACCCTTGCTGGGTAGAGTAATCTTGGTTGTAGGTTTTTCTCCTTCATCACTTTAAATATGTCCTGCCACTCTCTTCTGGCTTGCAGAGTTACTGCTGAAAGATCAGCTGTTAACCTTATGGGGATTCCCTTGAGTGTTATTTGTTGTTTTTCCCTTGCTGCTTTTAATTTGTTTTCTTTGTATTTAATTTTTGATAGTTTGATTAATATGTGTCTTGGCATGTTTCTCCTTGGATTTATGCTGTATGGGACTCTCTGTGCTTCCTGGACTTGATTGACTATTTCCTTTCCCATATTAGGGAAGTTTTCAACTATAATCTCTTCAAATATTTTCTCAGTCCCTTTCTTTTTCTCTTCTTTTTCTGGGACCCCTATAATTCGAACGTTGGTGCATTTACTGTTGTCTCAGAGGTCTCTGAGACTGTCCTCAGTTCTTTTCATTCTTTTTTCTTTATTCTGCTCTGCAGTTGTTATTTCCACTATTTTACCTTCCAGGTCACTTATCCGTTCTTCTGCCTCAGTTATTCTGCTATTGATCCCATCTAGAGTATTTTTCATTTCATTTATTGTGTTGTTCATCGTTGCTTGTTTCCTCTTTAGTTCTAGGTCCTTGTTAAATGTTTCTTGCATTTTCCCTGTTCTATTTCCAAGATTTTGGATCATCTTTACTGTCATTATTCTGAACTCTTTTTCAGGTAGACTGCCTAGTTCCTCTGCATTCGTTAGGTCTGGTGGGTTTTTAACTTGCTCCTTCGTCTGCTGTGTATTCCTCTGTCTTCTCATTTTGCTTATCTTACTGTGCTTGGTGTCTCCTTTTTGCAGGCTGCAGGTTCTTAGTTCCCGTTGTTTTAGGTGTTTGCTTCCAGTGGCTAAAGTTGGTTCAGTGGGTTGTGTAGGCTTCCTGGTGGAGGGGTCTAGTGCCTGTGTTCTCGTGGATGAGGCTGGATCTTGTCTTTCTGGTGGGCAGGTCCACGTCTGGTGGTGTGTTTTGGGGTGTCTGTGGACTTATTATGACTTTAGGCAGCCTCTCTGCTGATGGGTGGGGTTGTGTTCCTGTCTTGCTAGTTGTTTGGCATAGGGTGTCCAGCACTGTAGCTTGCTGGTCGTTGAGTGAAGCTGGGTGTTGGTGTTGAGATGGAGATCTCTGGGAGATTTTCGCCATTTGATATTACGTGGAGCTGGGAATCTCTTGTGGACCAATGTCCTGAAGTTGGCTCTCCCTCATCAGAGGCACAGCACTGACTCCTGGCTGCAGCACCAAGAGCCTTTCATCCACACGGTAGACCACTGGTTGATTATAAAAGGATGTAAGTCAGGAGCAGACAGATGGAAGAGATGCAGAGGGCAGGTATGGGGAGAAGGTGTGGAACTTCCATGCCCTCTGCAGGAGCCACTCTCCTAGCACCTCCACGTGTCCACCAACCTGGAACTGAAAAGTTTTGACAAATGTATACAATCATGTTATCACCTCCCCAGTCAAGATATATAACATTTCTATCACCCCAGAAAGCTCCCTCGTGCCCCTTCCAGCCAATCCTCCCTCTAGAGGCAACCATTGCTCTGATTCCTATCGTCGTACATTAGTTTTGCCTGTTCTTGAGCTTCATATAAATGGAATCCTACAGCAACACTATGTGTTTTGCTTATCTTGTTTATTGTCTGTCTCTCTGACTAGACCTGTAGGAGTGGATTTTTGTTTGTCTTGTTCATGGCTGAATTCCCAGCTTCTAGAATAGTGCCTGGCACATACTTGGACATATTTGTTGAATAAATGAATAAGTGTATAAATAAAGCTATAGAGTTGCCCTTTCACTCACCCATTTACTCATTTTTTCTCTAATAAGAGTGAGAATGAAGTTAGGCAACAGGGCCCCAGAGACAGCCTGCACCCTGGCTCCAGCACCTATCTGCTCTCTGAACTGGGAGAAGTTGCCTCAGCTCGTTCATTTGTGAAATGGGGATACGAATGTTCCTACCTCATAGGATAGGAATCTTACCCATAGGATAGGGTCGTAGGAGTTGATATATATAAAATGATTTAGTAAGCTTTCATTAAATGTTAATGATTATAATTAATTGATTAATCAACTGTTTGTTAACATACACTTGGAGGTTATCCAGGTCATTCATTCATTATTTGTTCAAGAAATATTTATCGATGACTTGACTGGTGACACACACTGGTATTATAACAGTGAATAAGTCTAAGTCCCTTCTTCATGGGAGCTGACATTTTGGTGAGAGAGTATTTTAGTATTACATATTAGTATAAGCTACTAGAAGAAATAAACCCAACAATACAGTTTCTTAAACAACTTAGAAGTTTTTTGTTTATTTAATTTCTTTTCACCTTGAGTAATACTCCAGAAATAAGTGGTTCAGCCCTGCTAGGGCAACTCTGCCACCCTTAGCATATGGCTTCTACCTCTGGGTCCATAATGGCTGCTGCAGCTCCTGCTGTCTCATCTGCAACCCAGCAAACAGGAAATGGGAAAGGGCAAGAGAAGTGTCTATTGTTTCCTTTTAAGGCATGACCCAGAAGCGTTCTATGTCACTTTTATTCACATCGCACTGACCAGAACTTACTCATGTGACCACATCTCATCACAAGGAGGTCTGGGAAATAGACTCTCTAGCTGAAACTTCTAAGAGCTTGGGAATTAGTGGTTTGGAGCACTGACTTCATATCCCCAGGTGAGCCAGACCCCTTGTGGGGTAGTTTGGGATATCTCAAAGCTAGGACTGCCAGATTTAGCAAATAAAAATACAGGATACCCAGTCAACTTGAATTTCAGATAAACTATATTTGGGACATATTTATACTAAAAAGTTGTTCATTGTTTATTTGAAATACTGTATTTTATCCATCAATCCTGTTCAAAGCTCTTCCTTGGGCAGGGCCTAAACGAGTCTTCTCTGGCTCTCCCAGTCCATCCTAGCTCTGCCTCCGAAGCCTATGGGACAATTAAGCCAAGACTTAACTGTGCACCTAAGGGGTGCTAAACGCTGCAGAAGGATGCAGAAAACACAGCTGATGGGGCACCTTCTCCTTGGGGCATAGCCGTCAGGACAGGCAGCTGCATCTTTCCCATGAAGGTGCATTAAACAGAAGTCCATGGTTTGTGCCATGGGACAGCTGATCCAAGCCAGCCTAGAGGTGCCCATCCCAGGAGTCTCATCACAGTGGGCTGAGGTCTGCCTGAGAAGGCTTCTTGGAGGAGCTGAGCTTTGAACTTGGGGTTTTCACTTGGTGCCAAGCAAGGCCCAACTCCTAGAAGCACCCTAGCCCCGGTTCATATCCCAGGTCTGCTCCTTCCTAGCTGTGTGACCTTGGACAGGTCCCCTCACCTCTCCAAACCTGGGTTTTCTTTTTCTTTTTTTTTGCGGTACGTGGGCCTCCCATCGCAGGCTCCAGATGCGCAGGCCCAGCGGCCATGGCTCATGGGCCCAGCCACTCCGCGGCATGTGGGATCTTCCCGGACCGGGGCATGAACCCGTGTCCACTGCATCGGCAGGTGGACTCTCAACCACTGCGCCACCAGGGGAGCCCTAAACCTGGGTTTTCTCATCTGTAAAGTGGGGATGAAAAGAGAACCCACCTCAGAGCATGGTGGTGAAGATCAGGTGAGACAGTGTCCATGCAGTGCTCCCAGTACACCTTTATCTTGCAAAATAAGATCTGGACTAATGTTCCTTGTCTGGTTGTTGTAACTACTTTCGTTGAGGCTTTGAGGGAACAAAGGATTGGGATGGTTATGCAGGGGGCAGCAGGACTCTCTCAGCAGGATGGGGGTGGGAGGGAGTGCAAAGGTATATATGTAAAAGGGGTGGGGTCGTCTTCCTGGCCGCCCAAGGGGATTTGGTACCCCAGGGCTGGGCTTGGTGTTGTGGGTGACCTGGTTGGGGACGGATCAGGGCCAGCAGGACCCCGAAGGCTGGCAGCACTGTCCATCCTCTTGTCCCCAAGCCCCTGCCTCTCAGTACCCCCTCACTCAGTTCAGTGTGCCTCTGGTTCCCACGGCCCGCTGCGTCCTAGCCCACTATAGCCACAGCCACAGCCACGCTGTGGAATTTCCAATTTTCAGCTAATGTGCAGGTCGTGACAGAGGCTCAGAGGCCCTGGTCGGACATAATGGCAGAAGAATTGTAAATGTCGCCCCAGTGAATGGCAATGAGGAAGGGCGGGAAGGAGACATTTTCCATCGGCCACGCGCAGAGCCCGGGAATACATTTGCTCTCCGAGTGTGTCGCATTAGATTTCCAGAGGTGCTGGGGATCCAGGTACATGTCATTAGTAACAGTTTGGTTGATAATGAATCCTTTTATTTCTTTTCCTCACAGCTCATGAATACATAACGAGGCCCCGCTCAGGCGCATCTGGCCTGGGCCCTGAGCCTCTGCCACCTAATCTCGTCCTGCTCCAATATCCAAGAAGCCCAGCTGGGGCCTGCCTTAAAGGAGCCATGTGCCCTTTCCTGCCTGGGGAGGACCAGCCAGGCCGGCCGAGGGCCTGAGCCCTAGCTGAGAGTTTAGCACCACTGAATCCCAGGACGTGGAGGAGAGCCGAGCAAGGAAGGGGCCCCCAGATCCTGACTCAGCTGTGAGTGCCATACAGTGCATCTAGCAGGCACTCAGCAATGCTGCTTAGTGCAGTGCCTGCCTGGCTAGGGGCGACCTGCATGAAAGATTTCTGGAGATGCCCTTGTTGAGCCTGGCCAGCTGTTCTATCGGGTGGGGTTGTGTGGTGGTGACCCCATTTTATAGGTAAAGAAACTGAGGCTTAGAAGGGTGGGGGGCTTCATCTTGGGCTTAGCCAGGCAGGCCAAAGCAGAGCCCAGCTCCTCCCCAGCTGGCCATAATTTAGGGCGGTTCCCAGGGAAGGACATTTTATCAAGTGATTCTTGGTTTTATAAAATGTTCCCTACCAAGAATTTGGTTTCTGTATTCATTGTAAATCTGTGTAGTTTTATCACTTAACTGAGCAAATGCTTCAAGGAAGAACAAAGGGTTAGTTTTTGTTTGTTTGTTTTGCTGTACGCGGGCCTCTCACTGTTGTGGCCTCTCCCGTTGCGGAGCACAGGCTCCGGATACGCAGGCTCAGTGGCCATGGCTCATGGGCCCAGCCGCTCCGTGGCATGTGGGATCTTCCCAGACCGGGGCACGATCCCGTGTCCCCTGCATCGACAGGCAGACTCTCAACCACTGTGCCACCACAGAAGCCAAGGGTTAGTTTTTTAAAATTGTTTTCCGAGATGTCTACAACCTTCTTTTCCAAAAAACTCCATCCTCCCTCCTCCCCTCTTTGGCCCACCCTATTTCCTTCACTGCACCCCATCAGGTCCTCACATGCTCTCTTACATCTCACATTATATTTGTTTACTCTCCCATGGGGATGTGAGCCCTGTAAGAGCAGGGACTTTGTTCTCAACTGGATCTTCAGGACCAAGGACAGTGCCCACCACACAGTAGGTGATCAGCCTACAGACACAGAACAACTAACCAAGTTGCACCCCAGTCATGGTCACCCCAAGGCTGGGCTCTGGACTCCACTGGCTCCAGGAGGAAAGGCCTCCATGGTGGCAGGCCTCCAGGTGAGTGTGTGGCCTCGCACCTGAGGCTCTCTGGGACTTTCAGGTGTGGTCAGACCTGGGTGGCCTGGACACTGTGGAGGGTGGAGAGGCCGCAGGCCGCATGTCTCCTGGGTGCGAGGGTGTGGAGGGAAGGTTCAGACGCTGAGATGACAATGCTTTGTGATGGCCTGGGTCTCAGCTCTCTGGTGGTCCCTCCTCAGGCAAGAGGCACCCGCCCCCAGAGCCACAGGGATCTGATAATGTGAAGGTCACCCTGATGCTGGGACCCAGGCCAGGACATCCATCTACTGAGGGCTTGTTTTCTGCCAGGCAAAATTACAAACACATTAAAAACATTAAAAAACACTTCACAACTTAACTCTTCTGAGAGGCAAGTAGGTATTATCACACATCCCATTTCCTCGTGTAAGGAAACAGAGGAAATGGGGTGCGTGAGAAACCTAGGCAACTTGCCCAAGGACACACAGCAGTAAACGGCAGAGGTAGGATCTGAACCCAAACTGTTTGGATTCTGCACGCAGGTTCTTAACGACAAGACCATTCTGCTCTTCTGATATGATGCTATCAAAAGGCAGATAGCATTATGAGGACCCTCTCTGCAAAGCCAGCCAACCCGTCTTTCTGGATCCACTGAACGCTGAGAAACTCTCTACTATTCCACTCCTAAATCTGAGCTGTGTTGGTATGAAGTCCCTAGTGGACCAGGGCCTGGGAGGCAGTGTTACAGTGTTAGGTGTGTGGGCCCTGCAGTCAGACAGACCTGGGTTGGAACCTTGGATCTTCTACTTAGTGCTCTGTGACCTTGAGCAAGCCACTTTGCCTCTCTGTGCCTCAGCTTCCTCATCTGTAAAATGGGGGCAATACAGCACCACCTCGTAGGGATTCTGGGGGGATCAATGTGCCAATACATGTAACACTTTTAGAACAGTGCCCGTGACGCTCAAGGAGTGTTAGGTTTTTCTAGAAAAAGCTTGAGGGGGTGCAGGGGAGGTACTCTGGTTAGGGCTCCACCATGGCCTCCTCGTGGCGATCACCTGTCATGACCTCTCACCTCACCTTTCTTCCATCTTCCCATCTCTGCCTCCTGCCCCTGAACTTCTGCCCCGGCTAAGAAGCCTTCCCAGATTAAAGGACAGAGGGAGAATAAATGCCACCCCCTTGCCATCATCTGTACGCACTTGCCCATGGTCTTGCTCAGACTTTGTGCCATAGCTTTCAGGGGCATGCCTTAGGGCTGAGTGTCTGCTGGGCAGGCTTGGCCCAGGGAGGCTCAGGAAGGCAGGAAGCCAAGTGTCAGAGCCTTGGTATCCAGCCCTGCTTCTTATGGTGCCAGAGCCCTTGACCTAAACCTCACCACCCCGGCTTTGCCATTTCCACCATGCACTTGTGGGGAGGCAGTGTGATCTGGGGAAACTATACCCTGGGCGGAGGGAGAAGGCCTCGATCCCAGCCCCAGCTCAGCCACTTACTAGCTTTGTGACCTTCTGGCCAATGGCCCCTCTGATACTCCATTTCCTCATTTATAAAATAGGCGCAATAATGCTACTTCCTGTGTAGATATTGTCTGTGCTCGAAACAGTGGCCGGCACTTGGAAGTGCTCGGTAAACGTCAAGTTATAATTATAAGGATTATTTTATTTCCTTCTCTTGGGATGTCTCTGTCCTGGGGCCCATTCATTCAGGGCCCTGCCTACACAGCCCTTGCTTGTCTCCCTTGCTGTGTTCACTCTTTAACCCGTTTTGTGAGAGTTGCCCCGATGAGTCTTCTGAGAACCCCTCTCTGATCATGGCAATGCCACGCCCAGGAATCTTCAGTGGCTCCCTATTGCCTCCAAGACAAAGACCAAAGCACTTACTCTGGCATTCACAGCCCTTCACACGCAGTCCTCAGCCTCGCTCACAGGGCCCCAGGCAAAGCCTCCACTCCCCACAGGCACCCACCCCACATGTGGCCGGTGCTGCCTCATTCATTGCTGTATCCTCCTCCTGGAACGCATTCCCCCTTCCAGCTTGAGTTTCACCTCCTGCAGTAAGTGGTCCCTTCACCTGACCTCATTGAGCCTCTGTTTTCTCATCCGTCAAGTGGATGTCCACCGTGCCCATTTTGGTGGAGTTTCCATGACAACCGAATGTTCTAAAAGCACAGTAAGGACTTTGAAAATTGTCACTATGGGACATCTTCTCGTAATCCCCCCCGGCCCCTTCTCCCGATTCCCCGGTACCCAGCAGGGCGTGCCAAAGCCTGAACAGCAGTGCTGCCCCTCGGATGCTGTCTGGTGAGGACTGCCACCCATGCCCTGTGCAACCTCTCCCGGCCTTGCTGTTGACTTTGGCACACAGCCCTCACCTGAGCTGCCGTGACCAGCCTGGAATTTCAAGCTGAGTTTGATTTGACCTGTTCCGCGGGTCTGGCCCCTAAACCAAACCATATTCCTGCTGAGGCCCCAGTGCCCAGTGTTCCCTAGGGAGCTGGGGATGGAGCCTGGCTGGGCTACCGCCTGGGGCCGCCTTCACCAACCCCTGCCCAGCGCTGCCTCCTGAACTAATTCCATAATCCTACCTCCTGCCTGGCCCCGGCGGCTCAGGAAGGCTTCTCTGGCAGGCTCTGATCCCACCTTCCTGCTCAGCCTGGGCTTGCAGCCCCTCGGCCCCTCACCAGCCCACACGAGGGCCCTGCTGGGGCTCTGAAACTCATTTAGGCCCTGTGCTCTGCTGCCTTAGCACCCCGCCCTGGACCCCCAGCCAGGCCTTGTAACAGGATCCAGATGTTCCTTCCCCTGTCCCCAGGGTCCCTGGGATAATCCGTGGCAGTCGGGGGGCCAGTGGGGGCAGGCACAGCTGCTGGGATAGAGGACAGAAAGCGGGTATGAGGCCCAGGGCCCAGGGTCAGTGGAGGGATAAACATACACCCCAACCCAGGCACCCTCGGTCTACACAGCTCCACCCTCCTCCAGAAAGCATCCTCATCTCCCCAGCTGAGGGTGGAAGTGCTGTGTGACCTTGGGTGGCTGGTGGACCTCTCTGTGCCTCATCTGCCTCACCTGTTTGACCAGCTCTGACCTCACAGCATTACTCTGCATAGGTGAAGGGCTGATTTGGTGCAGGAGCCTGGTACATAGTAGGTACTCACCAAACGGTCTTGGGGAAGTCACCTCATCACTTGGAACTTCTTTCCTTGCATTTCAGTGTTTCAGGGAGAACTGGCACAGAGCAGGGGTTCAGCAAATGGCAGGTGTTCCCCTCTCGCCTTCCAGGGTCCCCGGCCAGCACACATGTGGCAGAAGGAGGGGCCAGACATCTCCTGGAGTCTGCCTCAGAGGCTTAGACTAGCTCGGGGAGCCCCTCATCCAATGGGGAATCCAGGTCAGGAAGACACGGGTTCCAGTCCGAGGTCCACCCCCAGGTGAGTCCCTTCCCCTGAAGGCCTCAGTTTTCCCATCTGAAACATAAGTCCTTTTCCAAACATCTTCGAAACACAGTTGATGCTCCATGAATATCTGTTGAATGATACACAGGATGCCCTCCATCCTTTTCTCTCTTCCACAATTTCTGTGCCCACTGCTGCCCCCACCCCCCCTAATGGCTGAGGCACCCCTGGGCCTGACCACATTTCCCAGACTCTTACAGCCACCCCCGCTCAGCAGAGGAAGGATTGAGGGCCAGGTGATGGGCCAGGAGGACAGGCCCTGGAGGGACCTCCTGGCCTTCCCAGGCTCCCTATGGAAGACGCCGAGGGGACAGAGTGGGAGACCAAGCTTTGGGTTGAGGTTGGGGTCTCAACAAGTCATTCAGCCCTTTTGTGCCACAAATTCTTCCTTGGAAATATAATAAGAGTAGTTACCATGACCTGAGGCATCACAGGGGTCAGGCACCGAATCAGGGCCTTTATGAGTCTGTCCTCCTCCACCCTTATCTGGATCAGGGATGCTCAAAGTTGTTGGCAGCAGCTGGGAGCTGGTTAGAAATGCAAATTTTCTGGCTCCATTCTAGATCCGCTGAATCTCCAACTCCGGAGGTAGGGCCCAGCAGTCTGTGTTTAACAAGCTCTCCCGGTGATGCTTGTTGGGGACTCAGGCAGGAGAGCCACAGATCCACATCCTCCTCTTCCTCGCCCCAGGCCCTTCTTGTCCACAGTTCCTCTGAGACATCCTTTAACAAGCCCACCCCTTCCCCAGCAGGCCACAGGGAACTTCCCCTACTTCTCAGGGGCTCCAGTGTTACGAGCTGTGCTCTTCTCTGTCTGGAATCAGCGGCTTTTTGCCACACACCTGTGAGGTCCCTGCAGGCAGATGCCCTGCTCCTCCCTCAGTGCATCCCCAGCTGCACAGGTACTCCGGTCTTTGAGGTGGGTCCGCTGCCAGCCTACTTCTTTACAATCTTTTTTTTTTGTGTGTGTGGTACGTGGGCCTCTCACTGTTGTGGCCTCTCCCGTTGCGGAGCACAGGCTCCGGACGCGCAGGCTCAGCGGCCATGGCTCACGGGCCCAGCCGCTCCGCGGCATGTGGGATCTTCCCGGACCGGGGCACGAACCTGTGTCCCCTGCATCGGCAGGCGGACTCAACCACTGTGCCACCAGGGAAGCCCTTGGCCTACCTCTTTATACATGGACAAATGCCTGGCAACCATCAACAGACCACTCACCCTGTCTCCCTGCCCCATCACTGTGACCTAGTGAAATGAAGTTATTTAAAGCACTGACAGCCTGGGTTTGAACCCTGACTCCTTCACTTACTAGCAGTGTGTCCTCAAATTAGTTTCTTAACCTCTCTATGTCTCATTTTCTCATATTTAAGCAGAGATAAGAATACCTATTTCTAGGATGGTTGCAAGAATTAAAGATGATAATATGGGTAACGCTTAGGACAACACCTATCATGTAGCATGTACAGCATACGTGCTAGAAATTATGGTTCCCTGGGTCCTGTCCACACCCCCCCAGGCTTACCTGCTTCTCCTTCCCTCCATGTACCAGGTCCAGCAGCCAGACTGAGCTACTGTGACTCCCTGAACCTGCCGTTCTTTTCCATGCCTCCCTTTGTATACACTGTGATCTCTGTCTGGAGTGTTTCTTCCTCTTCACCTGGAATACTCCTGCTTGCCCACCCTTCCTGGTCCTGTGACTGATGCTTCTCCTTTCACAGCCTGATTGGCTTAGCTGCCTGCCCCACACCACCCCGCACCTCGGCCCCATCAACGTACACTCTGATCCTTCCCTCCAAGCCCTCAGTTCCCAGGTGCTTAAATGCCTAATTTGATGTTGGGCTTTTCTCCTACCATGTAAGTTCCTTGAAAGCAGAGTCTGGGTCTTATTTATCTCCATACTCTGGCTGGCTTTTAGTGGGTATTTAATAAATGTTTATGGAGTAAAAATTAGGAGTGAATTTACAAAGATGAATTAGAGTTATAGGGACTGACAAAGAAAGATCTTCAAGATACAGCAAGTGAAACTGGCGGAAAAATAACGAACGATATGATCCCATGTAATCGCCCACCCCAAACTGCATATCTGTGTATATATTGAATGCCTAGAAAGGAATCTGGAAGAGTGAACACCAAAGTGACAACAGACATGGACTTGGACAGGGAGACTAATTTCAATGGTGGGTGAAGGGGTCTCTGTCACCTTGTCTTATCTGAACTATTACAGAGAGAATAAATTGAAGTGTTATCTGTGTCTTAAAAACAAATTAAATAGTTCTCCTCCTCCTGTAAAATGTTGACACGGAACCCTTGCCTCACTCTGCTCTAGAGTCAAACTGGACATGCCAAGCCTTTTCTGCCACAGGGCATTTGCACTTGCTGTTCCTTCTGCCCGGAATGCCCTTCCCTAGCTTCTGGGTGGTTGCCTTTTCTGGATCATTCAGGTACCTGTAAATATAGCATCCTCAGAGGCATCTAATTCAGCCTGTCATCCTCTGCTCTGCTTAGTACATCTGCAATTATTATTTTTAATCTTTATTTGTTCGGTTGCTTACTATCTGTCTCCACTTACTAGAACATAAGCCCTCTGAGGTCAGGAACTGTGACCATGTTGTCCCTGCCACACCCCAGTGCCCAACAGCTCTGGGATATAGTAAGGGCTCATGTAATATTTGTTGAATGGATAAAATCCTCTTTAATTGTCTTTTTTTTTTTTTTTTTGGTCCAGTGTTCTTGAGCTTTTGGGGGGCGTGTGCGTGTCTCTCTCTCTCTCTTTTTGTGTGTGTGATATGTGTCTCTTTTTTCTTAGCTTCTCTAGTTCAAACCTTGACCATCTAATACATTCCCTGCCCTTGGAATTCTGGGGCTCTCACCAACTTAGGCTCCCTTAAAGAACTGCCCAATGGTCCAAATAAGCTTTTCAAGCAACGACAGCGAGGAAATGCAAGCCTAATGCTGTGAAACCCCAAAGCTTCTCAGAAGAGATGGTTCAGAGACTGTTCTGATGAACACATGGTTGGTGATGACAGCATATCTGTGCTTTCAAGACCAATGCGTCCTTTGTTTTCCTTAAGTGTCAAAATTTTTAGCTATTGACTCATACATCCACATGATTCAAAAGGACAAAGGCATCTCTCCCTGTCCCCCTTTCCACACGACGACCCATGTAACCAGCTTCTCATGGAGCTGCCAGAGTTTTTATATATGTTCAAGCAAGCACATGTATACATGTTCTGTGTTTCCTCTTTCATACACATACAAATGGTGATATACTATACACGCAGTTCTGCATTTTTTTAACCTGACTGGATCTCTTGGAGACCCTTTCGTGATTAATAACTAAAGGGCATCCACATATTTCCTCTGTATCGTTCCAATTTTAGTATATTTGCTGCCGAAGCGAGCACCACACATTTCCTTATGGCAGCAGAGAGACAAATGCTTTCTTACATGCAGTGGTCCAGCTGATGTTCACCAGGCTCTTGCCTAGTGAGCCAAGCCTGGTGGTAAATGTCAAGAAACCAGGGTTTGGGGCTTCCCTGGTGGCGCAGTGGTTGAGAGTCCGCCTGCCGATGCAGGGGACACGGGTTCGTGCCCCGGTCTGGGAAGACCCCACATGCCGCGGAGCGGCTGAGCCCGTGAGCCATGGCTGCTGAGTCTGCGCGTCCAGAGCCTGTGCTCCGCAACGGGAGAGGCCACAGCAGTGAGAGGTCTGCGTACCGTGAAAACAAGAAACCAGGGTTTGAGTCCCAGCTCTGCCATTGGCCCTTGAGTGAGCAGCTTAAGTGGAACCTCCGTGCAGATCTGCAAAGGGGACAATCCCAGCACCTGCCTCATGAGTAGTGGCCAGGATTAAGTAAGGTCATGTGTGTCGGGGTTTTAGTTCTTACACATAAGGTGCTCAATAAATGGGGGCTGCTTTGACAAGTATTATTAATTATAAAATAAGTATTATTGTTCAGTCCCAATTGCTCAGCCAGGGGGTGAGGACTGTGCATACTGTGACATGAGTGTCCTGTTGAAACTGGAACCCTCTGTTTATTACTATTTTTTAAAAATTATTTATTTATTTATTTATGGCTGTGTTGGGTCTTCGTTTCTGTGTGAGGGCTTTCTCTAGTTGTGGCAAGTGGGGGCCACTCTTCATCGTGGTGCGCGGGCCTCTCACTGTCGCCTCTCTTGTTGCGGAGCACAGCCTCCAGACGTGCAGGCTCAGTAATTGTGGCTCACGGGGCTAGTTGCTCCGCGGCATGTGGGATCTTCCCAGACCAGGGCTCGAACCTGTGTCCCCTGCATTAGCAGGCAGATTCTCAACCACTGCGCCACGAGGGAAGCCCTATTACTAGTTTTTTAATTGAAGTGTAGTTGATTTACAATGTTCTGTTAGTTTCTGGTGTACAGCAAAGTGATTCAGTTATACACACACACACACACACACATATATTCTTTTTTCATATTCTTTTCCATTGTGGTTTATTACAAGATATCGAATATAGCTCTCTGTGCTATACAGTAGGACATTGTTGTTTATCTATTTAATATTTTATATATACTTGTGTGTATCTGCTAATCCCAAACTTCTAATTTATCCCTCCTCCACCCCCTTGCCCCTTTGGTAACCATAAATTTGTTTTCTATGTCTGTGAGTCTGTTTCTGTTTTGTAAATAAGTTCATTTGCGTCATATTTTAGATTCCAAGTATAAGTGATATCATACGGTATTTGTCTCTCTCTGTCTGACTTACTTCACTTAGTATGATCATCTCTAGGTCCATCCATGTTGCTGCAAATGGCATTATTTCGTTCTTTTTTGCAGCTGAGTACCATGGACTCCTCTGTTTGGAAGAAGCCATGCTGATGGCTCATGGGAGGTGGCCTTGGTGCATCTGGGCAAGAAGGGCCCTGGGAGGCCATCCACACTCCACCCCTTTCATGTGAGAATGGGACGAGGAGCAGAGGCCACCAGCCCAGGAGTCCTCCTTGTGCGTCGGGAGACAAAGGGCTGAGAGCTTTCCTTTGCAGCCTCACAGCCTTTTTTGTTTCTAAGTCACTGGACACATTTAGGCTTGAAGCTTTTTGGATTTTGTTAAATTCCTTTACTCCATTTTCCTTTCCCATGTAGAGGCAACTTCTGCTTTCCTTGGAGAGTAGTCATTAACAAGAGGTGATAACCAGGAAGAGGGCATTTTTTCCCCTCTTTCTCCCACTTACTCGTTGTCTGTCTTTTGTTTTATGAATTTCTAGTTATCAGAGTAATAGAGCGTCTTTTGGAGAGTAAAAATCCCCACAATCCTGTCCTCAATGGCAATTTCTATGAACACTTTCGTACTGTCCCCTCCAGTCTACCTTCTACGCACTTCAACATACTCGAGATCATATCAGAAAGCCAGTTTTCTATTCTAAATGATTTGGATCATTGTTGGAGCATCACCTTTCCCCTTGTGGTTAAAAATGTCATAAATGTCCATTGTAATGGCTACAGAATAGCTTATTGAGTGGAAATACCATATTTCCCATAATTATCTTCCTATTGTTGGACCTTTGGGTTGTTCTCGTTTTATTTCAGTTTCCTGAGCATTCACTTAAAAGAGCTTTGCCCCCATCACAGGTTTTTTTCTCTGAGGCTTGGATTCCCAGGGGTGGAATCCCTTGGCCAATGATTATGAAGGAGTTTAAGGATCTTGATTCTCCCTGCCCCCATTATCCCCAATCAGTTTTATTTTAATATGTGGCTTAGCAATTCCTGCTTCCATAACAGACAGGGCTCTGATCTGCGTGACATAAATTTCACATTTGTTTCCCTGAAAGCATCTCCGAAGTCCCTGACTCCAAAACCATTAGAACCTGGTGGAAACGACTTTCCAAGGCATCCATGATGGCCCTGCCCAACTGTCAAAGCAGCTGAGTTAAGGACAGAAAATTCTGCCATGTGCAGCAGACCTGTGTTCCAACCATTCCCACCTACCACCCCATCCCTGTCACTTTGTAGCTGTGTGATCTTGCAAAAAAGCTTAGCCACTCTGAGCACCTGTCATCTTTTAAACAGAGTTAATCCTCCACTCATCTGAGTCTTGGTTGGTGATTTCCTAAGGTCGCTACAGTTCTAAGAGGACTGAACATTCACTCATTCGTTTACTCGGTACGTATTTAATTAATGTTGTGTCAGGCTCTGGATTTGATCCCTCATTCTCCACAGTTTCATCTATACTCATTGGGTCAACAGAGGCATGAGCTGAGGTCAGACAGTCAGCGGTGTGGTACTTGGGCAAGTCATTGAACTTCTCTGAGTATCCATTTTCTTACCTGTGAACTGGGAACAATAATGGTACCTGTAAGGTGGTTGTGAGGATTAAATGATGTACTGCATGGACTTAGAAAGCATCCAGCGAATGTTAGCTATAACAACAATTGTTAACCTGCTATTACATTGCATAAGAGGGTTTCAAACAACTTATAAGATAGTCACTTTGCTCCATATTCAGGACGACCAATTGTTTTGTTTTGTTTTGTTTTTTGCTGTACGCGGGGCTCTCACTGTTGTGACCTCTCCCGTTGCGGAGCACAGGCTCCGGACGCGCAGGCTCAGCGGCCATGGCTCACGGGCCCAGCCGCTCTGCGGCATGTGGGATCTTCCCGGACCGGGGCACGAACCCGTGTCCCCTGCATCGGCAGGCGGACTCTCAACCACTGCGCCACCAGGGAAGCCCCAGGATGGCCAATTGCCTTAACTCTGTTCCCCTTGTGTGGCGGAAGAGGGAGGGGAGAGGCTGATATTGCCTGGGTACCTACCAGAAGGTTCTCCAGGGCTTGTTCATGGGGCTTGTTTGCACCGTCCCACCAAGGGTCTGGCCACCATCCTGTCCATGACAGAATCAGATACAGGTGAATTGAGGATTAGAGGGCTTCAGTGGAGACCAGACAGATTGAATGTTTGAACGAGGCAGCGCCTGCATGTTAGAATAATGTTATAATCAAGGGTGACAGTGTCATAACGTTAGGATGTTAAAATGACTTCAATGTGTGGATATTGTAATAACCGATAGAACGTTATACTAGAAGAACTTTGTCTTTGGAAGGGCTTATTGAAGAGGATCTTGTCTTTTGCTGAATCTGTAGATAGGCAAAGCCATAGCAAAAAGGCAGTATAACTTTTCGGGGGCTTGGTAGTAGTAATTATAGACAGAATTGTGAGGGGGAAATTTCAGAAGTGAACTGGCACCATCTTTATGTTACAGCATGCACGTGGGAACAGAATGCAAAATTAGAATGCATTTTTAAAATCAGTTCTTTATTTGGTTTCACTGTGTCTTGGTTGCGGCTCACTGGCTCCTTAGTTGCGGCACTCGGGCTCCTTAGTAGTGGCATGCGAAATCTTAGCTGCGGCATGCATGTGGGATCTAGTTCCCTGACAAGGGATTGAACCCAGGTCACCTGCATTGGGAGTGTGGAGTCTTATCCACTGCGCCACCAGAGAGGTCCCTAGAATGCATTTTTAAGATTAAAAAATGTGACCATTTAAACGAATGTTGGTTTGGGGTGGGCTGTTTGGGGTTATTCGCCTTCTCCAAATGCCCTGGGCACAGCACCCATGGTCCCTCTTCTGTACCTTGGGAGGCTTGTGGAAATATGGGCAGACCATTGATTTCAGGTGAGACCTTCATTCTACAGATGAAGATGAAGAGGCCTAAAGATACCCAGTGATCTGGTCAAGCCACATGGGAGGCTGTGCAGAGCCACAAGTGGAATCTGACCTCCTCCTAACTATGCATCCCCTATCCCCCCACACCTACTGCCTCAGCTGCTCCCTAGGTCATGGTCTGACCAGAGTGCCGCAGGGGTGCTTGGTAACACTGCCTCCTATACTTGGCATCAGTGAATTCTGTCTTGGAATAAAGCTAATTGTTTACATGTCATTCTCAACCCACTAGCTGTTGACATGCCTTTGTTTCCTGGGACAACCACAATGTTCATTGCAGCTCTATTTACAATAGCCAGGACATGGAAGCACCCTAAGTGTCCATCGACAGATGAATGGATAAAGAAGATGTGGCACATATATACAATGGAATATTACTCAGCCATAAAAAGAAATGAAACTGAGTTGTTTGTGGTGAGGTGAATGGACCTAGAGTCTGTCATACAGAGTGAAGTAAGTCAGAAAGAGAAAAACAAATACTGTATGCTAACACATATATATGGAATCTAAAAAAAAAAAAAAGGATATCTGCTCATATCTTTTTACTGACAAAAATAAATAGTTGGGAAAATACAGTCATCTGGTCTACCTAGAACACTTGACTATGGCAGTTTTCAAGAGCCAGGTCTCCAGTTCTGCCACTTCCTAGCTGTGTGAACTTAGGCAAGTAACATAACCTCTCAGTTTTTCCATTTTGTTAAATGGGGCTAAAAGTAGCCTCATAATATTTTTGTGTAGATTAAATGAGAAAATGACCCTTGCGCAGTGCCTGTAACAGAGAGCAGATACTTAATAAACATTATTCTATTTATAACAATAATTTGTAATAATTTAAAATAATAATCTTTCCTTTCTGCTTCCCCTCAGCTCCTACCACCCCTCCCTGGACCTTCACACATTCATCTTTCAATACCCTGGTGTCTGCTTCACGCATAGTAACTTGACCCACTCCCAAACTCCAACATGTTTCTAAGTGATAGACATTATGGGGCTTGGGGTTTCTTGATGAACTGGAAAGATTTTTTTTTAATATCTCAAAACCCCTTAGCAAGCTGGGAGCCACTGCATGAGGGGAGGAAGTTCACACCTGCTGAAAGCCTGCCACGTGCTCTCAAAGTTAGTTCTCACGGCCTCCATGCAGAAGTATCATTACCTCCATCTTCTAGGTGAGAAAACAGAGGCACAGAAACCAATTTCTTTGGCCAAGGTCAGAGAGCAAGAAACAGACGGAGGTTAGATTCTGAAACTCTGAATGCTTGACCCTAAAACCCATTCTGTTTCCACTAGGACAGCCCATTTTGCTTTCTGAGCTGGAGTATGACCCAGTTTTCATCTGGCCCTGGGGTCAGAAGGTAGGTGAGTGGGTGGAGCATAAGGTAGGAGGGAGTCAGAGGAAGAGGATATGGTCCAAGTTCACAAAGCTCCGTGAAGTGTCTTCCAGACAAACAGCTGGGAGCCGTGGCAAGGGGTATGGAATTGCTTTGGCAATTTCCTGCATGGGTCTAGAATACCTGGTTACTTCCTCGGTAACACGCTCTGTGTGTTCCTTGTGGGTGAGGTCCTCTCCACGCAGGGCAGTTGCAAGATGGGATGGAGCTGAAGCAAGCGAAAGTGCTTGGAAAACAAAAGCAAACATGCTAAGAAAAAGCCAGGGCCTCTAAGCCCGGCATCTTATCATCTGGGTTTCTCCTCAGGCTCCTTTTACATCTCAAAGAGAAGGTAGAAGGCTGACCATGCTGAATGAAGGACACTCGGGCCAGGCTCTTGACTAGCCCAGGATGGACTGCTGCTGAGCCAGAAGTACCATCAAGGAGGGAAAGGCAGGACGCAGCTGACAGAGAGACTGAAGTGAGAACACACAACCGATAGGAACCAAGTCTTGAGGGCAGCGGTGGGGGGTTTGGGGGTGCTGAGGCCCCCACAGCAGACGATGGGTCAGGGCAGGAGGCTCAGAACCAAGACCGAGAACCAGGTGAAAGGTTGGAGGTCTGCTCTTAGGTGATTTGGATGCAGACCTAATGGTCCAAGAGGTCCATCCACCCAAAGCTCAGACCAAAGGGATGGGTTGTTCAAGATGGCGGGCTTACAGACACAGGGAAAAGACGGATTCGCGTAGGAATGACCTTCATCAGAGTTACCCAGCTTGGGCATTGAACAGAGAGCCCCACCCAGGAACTAAGACCCACTGGCCGCCTGCTTCCTCCACCCCTGCTGAACCCCACAGTTCTTTATCTAACCCATGGGGGCTGGAGCAAGCCACAGGCAGCGGCTTCTCATCCTTCCGTCTTCAGCCATAAAGAGACAACAGGATGGAAAAATAATTAAAACAGAAGACTGGAGGTTGCAGAGGGGGGTGCATTGGTAGGGGAGAGCGGGGGGCTGGGGAAGCGATTTCCAGAGAAGAGAGAGATGGAGGGTCGGAGTGGCTGGCGTTGAGATAACCAACAGATGCGATTCTTCAGATAAGCGTAGCAATTTAGATAAATCTCAGGCTTTGGAGCGGGTCGCCTGCGTCCCCTCTCCTCCGTCTGCCTTTTTTCAATTTTATCTCTGAGCCAAGGTAGGGGGAGGGGGAGGGCAGGGAACTCTGAGGGGTGAGGAGATGGGAGATGGGGGGGCAGCGAGGGGGGCCAACTTCATCTTCGGGGACTTTGGCTTTTCTTTTTAATGTGTTTTTCCCAGAAGGTGGGAAATGCCAACACACACTCGGAGACCTAGAAGGCGGCCTATGTTTTTTAAAAAGCGGCGGACAAAAATCAAAATATTTGAAAATGTATTTCATGGTAATTATGTCATATTTCATGGGCTGGTGCCACTACTGAAAGAGAGGCTGAATGCCTTAATTTGTATAGAAATTGTAATCATTTGTTCATTTCAAGGTGAAAATTGCATTTTTTAATTTAAATTGTATCCTGCATGATAGTCTATTATCTAGTAAAATTGTCTCCATGTCTGAATGCCTTATATGCAGCTGCAATTCTTGTTACAAATCCACTTATATTCATAAAAGCAGGTGGACATCTCAGGAAATGGAAGCCGTTGTGTGTGCGTGCGTGTGGATGTGTGTGCGTGCGTGTGTGGATGTGTGTGGATGCCGTAGCGCCTCTTGTCCATCTCACTTCTGCCCCCTCCCGCCGTCCCCTCCCCACACCTACGACTCTCATGTCAGCATTTCCAGATCTGCTTAACAAATGATAATTGGAATAAATGAGGAAGCTACACAATGTGGAGGAACAAGCCTGGGACTGAGTCGGGGGGCCGGGCAGGGCTCTCTCTCCACCTAACTTCGCACCCCTGAGCAGGTTGCAGCCTTGATCCCCACTCTGGGCCTCAGTTTCCCCATCTGTAATATCGGAAGTTTGACTTCCCCCGAGTGAAGTTTCTGTGCTCACATGGCAGCAGGGTGGTTAAGAGTCTGGCTGTCTTTGCCTGATTGTCTTTGTCACTAGCAAGCTGTGTGATCTGACACAAATTCTTTAACCTCTCTGAAACTCAGTTTCCTTATCTTTAAAATGGATAAAAACCAAATCTACTTCATCTGGTTGTTATCAACAAACGATGCCCGGTGGACCAAATCCGTCCATCACTTGTCTACACAGCCTACCGGCTTAGAATGGTTTTTGCATTTTTTAATGGTTGAAAAATAAATCAAAAACAGAATAATATATTGTGACATAAGATTATATAGATTCAAATTTTTGTCTATAAATAAAGTTTTACTGGAACACAGACACGCTCCTGGGTTTATGTATGGCTGCTGTCACCCTTCGTCAGATTGAGTAGTTGCGACAAAGCCCACAGGGCCTGCAAAGGCTAAAATATTTACTGTTGGCCCTTTATAGGAAAAGTTTGCCAACACTTGAAACAGCATAGGTAAAGTGCTCAGCCCAGTGTCTGGGATGTCAGAAGCATCAATTCTTGGTAGCAGTTACTACAGGGTGGGAGATCTAAGGAAGTTTGGGTGTCAGGAAGAAAATCAATCAACCAGTATTTATACAATAGTTACCAACAGTTTACCATCTGCCTTATAGACACAGAATTTCTCATTGGGGCCAAACCATAACTGGGGCCTTGTTTTTTCAGAGGAATTTTACCCAGAGTTACCAAAAAAAAAAATTATATAGCATTTAAAATAAAAAACAGAAGTGTCAGAAGGGGCTCTGGATCAGAAGTTAGATGCTCTTTTCCATTCACCTACTCTGGGCCTTAATTTTCCACGTAAAATGGATCCCTTCTAGCAAAGGTACAACTTCAAGTGCCCCATGTCACGTGTAAAGGGTTAGCATGTTCCTGGGCATATAGTAGTTGCCCAGGTGGTTAATTCCTTGCTCTCCTTTCACTGGGACATATTCCTTGGTCATTGGAGGACCCTGTTTAGAAGCACCTACTCCCATCTTTTAGCCCAGCTCCTTCCCTCCCTCCCTCCTCCCCTCCCACCTTCCCTATTTTCCTCCCTCCTTCCCTTCCTTCCTTCTTTCCTTCCTTCCTTCCTTCCATCCTTCATCCGACAATTTCCAAGCATCTCTATGTTCCAGGCACTGTCTTGAAGGAGACTATATGTGGTTCCTCTTAATTCCAGGCTCCCTTTGGCAAAGGAGAAAGACACCTGCAGTCAAACCCAAGCTGAGTGTCCTTTGGTGAGTGACTTTGTCTCTGAACCTTGTTTCCCCAACCAGAAAATGGAACTAATAATTTCCCTCTCTCTCACAGGATTATGGGGGAGAATTCAAGGAGATTGTGTGTGTCAAAATGCCTTGTCAACTGTAAAGAGTCATGCAATTGCTATTTAAGGATTTACCTTTTCTAGGACTCAGGTTGGGGATGACTTGCCCAAGGCCACACAGCTAAAAATTAACCTAGTTGGGTTTTTCATCAATGCTTCAGTTACGGACTGAATGTTTTTGTGTCCCCCCAAATTCATATGCTGAAGTCCTAACTCCCAATGTGATGGTATTTGGAGATGGGGTCTTTGGATAATTAGGATTAGATGCGGTCATGAGGGTGGGGCCCCATGATGGGATTAGTGCCCTTATAAGTAGAGGAAGAGACCAGAGCTCCAAGTGCACAGGGGACAGGCCATGTGAGCACACAGTCAGGAGGCAGCCATCTGCAAGCCAGGAAGAAAGTCCTCACCAGAACCTGACCATGCTGGCACCCTGACCTCAGACTCCCAACTTTCGGAACTGTGTGCAAGTAAATGTCTATTGTTAAAGCCCCAGTCTACAGTAATTTGTTATAGCAGCCTGAGCAAATGAAGTCTCTTGGGCTCTCACCACCCAACACACTTCTTCCCTGGACATTAATTTATGAAGGGAAGAGAATGCCATCCTTCTGTTTGTAGCCTGGGGGAATTTCAGGTAGGAGAGATTTAGGGCTAGAGTTCCAGGGTCTCAGTTTCCCCATTGATTGTCAATATTGGCTGTGTGACAGAATCAACTGGGGAGCTAAAAAAAAAAAATCATAATAATAGCAGCAGTAGTAGTAGTAATAATGATGCCTGAGCTTCATTCCCAGAGGTCTTGATTTAATGGGTCTGGGGGGGCCTAGACATTGGTATGTTTTGTCACCCCGCCCCACTCACCCATCCCTCTGTGATCCACACAGAATAGTTGTTGGGTGGAGGCCCTTCCCCAAGCAGCAGCCGTCTGAACATGTGATGATCCTCATACTCTCTCATCGGCCCAGGGGAAGTGAACAGGTGCTGGGGTGGTGGGACCTGTTCGCATGGCAAGTCCATCCATGCCTCATACACACCCAGAATTCCTGTAGGGCTCCCAACGCTCTGTGCCAACTCCTGGGAGTCCGAGAATGTTGAAATGATTCAACCAGAGTGGATCCTGGGGCTGGAGGGCTGGGGCCTCAAGCCTGCCTGCCTGGCTGGGGAGGATCTGCATCGTTGAAGAGGGGCTAATAGTGGACTGATGGGCAGTGGCGAGGAGTTTGCAGATGGGGTGCTTTCTTGGCAATCTTCCAAGCATGTTTAAGCATTAATGATGGTATTTACCAATTACTGCTGGCCTAGAATCTTCTAGATGCTTTGCTTACATCATCTCACTGAGGACCTACTATGTGCCAGTGTGTTGCCTCATCCCCTGCCTCTCCTCTTGGCTTCCGGCACCGTCCTCCCCTGCTTGTCCTCTTGTCCCCAGCTGCTCCTTCACTGATTCTTTCCCTGAATTCTTCTTCTTCTTCTTCTTTTTTTTTTTTTTAACTCTAAAGGATAGAGTAACTGCAGCCCAGTCCTTGGCTCTCTTTTATTTTCTTTTCTACCTCACTCACTCCCTAAGTGGTCTCAGCCAAACTTTAATACCAACCAAACTTCCATAGTCACCCGTGGAGCATCACCCTCTCCTCCAGATACAGGATTGTCAAGCGGTGTTTTCTCCACCTGGGAATTCTCAGTTCTAGCGTGGCTGAACAGGCCTGTTGAATCTCTACTCCATAATTTATTAAAGTAAAATCCAAACTCTTTGCCAGAGTCTACAAGGCCTCCCATTATCTGGCCCCAGACCATTTCACCCGATTGGCGGACTGAACAAATGAATGAATGCATTTTTTGGGAAGGACCTGGACTGAGATTTAAGACATGGGCTCAAGCTCTGGTTACTCTGGAACTTTGGACAACCACCCTTGTCCTCTCTGGGCCTTTGCTTTTGATATTTGTTGGAATAAATTCTCCTATGAAGTAGGTATTTTTACACCTATTTTATAGATGGAAACAAATCATCTTGGAGGGGTTAAGTCCCACGTCAAGGTCACCCAGTGGTAACTGAGAGGGCTAGGATTTGAACACAGGTCCATCTGGTTCCAAAGCCCACGCACAATTTTCACCGCGCTTCTGCTCTGATTGCGGCTTCCATTCCAGACCCCTCCCCTGGTCTCCAGGTTGGGACCAGAGACACATACAGCTGCTAATGGAACTTCTCCTCCCCCTTCCTTCCGGCTGGGAGCTGGGGCCCCTCATTTTGCAGCATCCTTCATCCTCCAGGACCTGGCCACTCCCAGACCAGCTGCACAAGCGTGGAGAAGATACTTTATAAGCCACAGCATACCCGACTGAAAACGGACACGTAGCCCCATCCATCTGCCTTCCGGAAAGGACCAGATCAGCTGCTACTCTCTCTGATAAAGACGGAAAAATTCCGTTAATTTAGTGAGTCTGGACACAGTGTGGGATGACGGAAGCCTCAGTCTCCCAGCCTCCGTGTGATGGAGCTAACCCCCTCTTGATCCTCCTCTAATCCTGCATTTCTCAACTTTGGCACTATTGACATTTGGGTCAGATAATTCCTTGCTGCAGGGACTGTTCTGTGCATTGTAGGAGGTTTAACAGCCTCCCTGGTCTCCACTCACTAGATGCCAGGAGCAGGCCACTCACCCAATTGTGGCAACCAAAATGATCTCCAGGCTGCTAAACGCCTCCTGGGCGGACCCAGATTGCCCCTGGTTGAGAATCACTAACCCTCAGCATAGCCTGTTCCTTATCTGTTCTATCTTACAGCATGGAAACCATTATCCTAAATGGTTATTGTCCATGCATCAGGCTTCTAATGCTTAATAGCTCATGTTGAGCACCTACTAAGTGCTAGGCACAGACAAACTCAATCCTCACAGCAGCCCTTTGGAATGGGTATTATTATTATCCCATTTCACAGATGACGAGACAGGCACAGAGAAATTAGGTGAGTCACTTGACCTCTGTTCCTGTAGACCACCCGCTTCAGCTAGGCAGTCTGCTGGGCATGTGCCCATATTCATGTTCTCGTTCACGCCTTGCAACGTTGCAAGTCACGGTGTCATGAAGCTCAGATTCTGAGGAGGAAACTGAAGTTCACATGGTGTCCATGAACTCACCCAGTGTCCCATAGCCATTGCAATGGACAGAGCCGGGTCTGAACCCAAACTTTATGGTAAAGCCCATTATCTTCCCACCTCTCCCGGCTGCCTTTTAGAGACTTGTAGATATATTTTCAGCTTGATAGGCCCTTAGATATCATTCACTTACTCAACAAATATTTATTGATGCCCATTCCGTGCCAGGCCCTGTGGTTAAGAATGCGGGCTCTTCCTCATCTATTAGAGACACTTCCTGAAATATCTAAGGATAAGATGAGGTGGGATCTGGGATTTGCTCCAAAGCATGGATGTGGAGGGGAAGTGGGCGAGGGTACAGATGAAATGAGCTTGGTGGTGAGTTGATAATTATTGAAGCCAGGTGATGGCTACATTTTTACTCTTGTAGAATTTCCCATCATACAATACGTTTAGAAGTGTGGATACTGATTCCTTGTCTGGGTTCAAATCCCAGCTTCACTGCCTTTGGTATGATCTTGGGTAATTTTCTTTGCCTCTCTAGACCTCAGTTTCCTCATCTGCAAAGTGAGGGGGTAATAATTTGTAGCTTGCAGGGTTGTTGTGAGGATTGAATGAGATAATACCGAGTATATGTGATAGTTTGTGAACAGAGTAAGGACCTGGCTGAGAGCAGGGCTCCTCTGGGGTCATAGCAGCTTGTCTTTCTTCACTGCAAGGACCTCAGTGTCTGCAAGGGGATGGGGGACCCAGCTTCACCACAGAACTCCTC
This sequence comes from Phocoena sinus, assembly GCF_008692025.1. NCBI lineage: Eukaryota > Metazoa > Chordata > Mammalia > Artiodactyla > Phocoenidae > Phocoena > Phocoena sinus. The sequence continues at coordinate 14,350,115 of NC_045763.1, read as the reverse complement.
CTAGCAGTATCCTTGGTCCGCCTCCAGCCCTGGTCACCAGCGAAGCTCTACGCCCTATGGTGGCCCTGGAGGGACTCTAACACCAAGTTGCCCACAGAGCTAGGTGAGGACAAAACTCCTAATCCCCATGAAGGACTCTGAGTCCATGCAAGTCCCCTCTTGGCCTCAGCTGTGACAAATCCTCATCTGGAATTCCTAATGGCCAAACCGCTAGCAAGATCCTTGCAGAAGCCACAGTTGAAAGGCCGCCCCTGCCCATTCAGCCCTCTCCCTCACTCCCTCTGTTCTCCTGGGGGGACAACCCCATTCCTTCATCATCAGCTGTCTGCGCTGGTTGAATCATTTCGATGTTCTCAGCCTCTCAGGAGTTGGCACAGGGTGTTGGGAGCTCTCCAGGAATTCTGGCCGGTTACAGGGCATGGATGGACTGACTCCATGAGAACTGTTTCCCAATCAGTGCCCATCTACTTCCCCTGGGTTGATGGGAAAGGATGGGGATCACCTCATGCTCAGAAGGCTGCTGCTTGGGGAAGGGCCTCCACCCAACAAATATCCCACGGGTTGCCCTACATCTCCCAGACTGCCTTACAGCAGTGAGTTGGAGCCTTGCGGCCAATTCCAGGAGAGGAGATGATGGGTAGCTTCTGGGCTGAGGCGATTAAGAGCCAGTGTGCCTCAGCCCCACTTCCCTTCTCAGCTACAGTGACCTGGGGGCCCAAGCATTCCAAATGGTGTAGGAACACGAAGGAGAAAACAAACCTTTACTGCGTAGGGCCACCAACCTTTGGGGATTGTCTGCCTCTGCACAGAGCCATGTCTCTCCTGGCAGATATAACAGGGGCTGTCTAAAGGATCAGCCCCACCTCCAGTGTCTGGAGACTGCAGGTAAGCCACGTGGGCAGTCAGCCTCGGCTTCCCCAAAAAAACTCTGCACAGCAAGGCTCAGGTGAGCTTTCCTGGTTGGCAATAGCCTGTGTGCACAGGTATCGCCATACCTATTTTCCGGAAGGAGGTAACATGATCTGTGACTCCACAGGGCAAGAAGCTCTGTGTTTGGAGCCTTCCTGGATTCTGTCCAAGCATCTCTTTTCTAGGCTGTTTTTTTTTAATTTTTTTTTATTTTATTTTATTTTTTTTTGCGGTATGCGGGCCTCTCACTGTTGTGGCCTCTCCCGTTGCAGAGCACAGACTCGGGACGTGCAGGCTCAGTGGCCATGGCTCACGGGCCCAGCCGCTCCGCGGCACGTGGGATCCTCCCAGACCGGGGCACGAACCTGTGTCCCCTGCATCGGCAGGTGGACGCTCAACCACTGCGCTACCAGGGAAGCCCCTCTAGGCTGTTTTTAATCTACATCCTTGAGCTGTCCTAAACCATAATCGTGGGTGGAACCACTTTCAATGTGTTCTGTGAGTCCTTCCAGCAAATTATTGAACCTAAGCATGGTCTTGACCCCCAAAGTCTGAAAGGAGTGAGAGTCAAAAGCAAGGGTGATCTTGTGGACTATACCCCTAACTTCACAGTGTTTGTTCTTCTGTCATGGAGGAATTATAGTTGAATGTGACGCTGTGTGAATGGACTTTGTGTGCTCTGGAGATGGGATTCACGGGCCAATCTGTCCTCCTGGGACAAAACCACCAATGTGGAAAATGGCAATGAGATCCCCCTAGGACAGCCCTGGGCTATCCAGCCGTGCTTGATGGCCTCACAGTTCCACTGCTGGGTGCTAGGCCAGGTCTACAAGGGGGCTGGTGCTGCGATGTTCATTTAGCACTGTCTGTGGAGTTGTGGGGTGTGTGGAGCTGGAGGCCACCCAGGCATGCACCGCTCAGGGGTTGGAGAGGTAACATCTGATGGAAGGCTACATAGCACACAGAGCTGATGTTCCAGCACATCATGTGGATGAAGTTCAGTGTCACCTGAGGACGGAAGAAACAGAAGACAATCCACAGCACAAAGATATTTATGTAAATTCATAAAGCACACAGAGCCATTTTTCAAAAATCTGTTGAAGGATGTACATTCAACATGGAGGATGCTAATGGATGAAGAAAGTGATAAAATAAGACAATGAGAATTAACATCTGATTGGAGATTATAGAACTATAAACCATAGTTTATAAAATTACTCTTGCAACTTGGTGGCTTATTTGTCTTGGCCTCATTGGGGGTCTTTGCATTGCACTGCCCCCCTTTCTTGACTTTCATTTCAAGCACGTATGGCAGCCAGCATGGATTTCAATGAAGTTCCTATGTCTTATGTTTCCCTGGTTTCCCACCTTCCTTCAGCACCCCATGAGCCTAGATACACTGTTGGGTAGACCTCAAGCCTCCTCCCAGAGAGTCAGGGGGGTCTTAGTCCTGATTGCAACTCAGAATCGCTTGGGACACTTCGAAAATTACCCACCCCACCCCACCACAATGTTGATGTAATTGGCTGGGGTGGGGTCTGGTATTGGCCCTTTAAATGGCCTCCAGGTTGCATCCAGGCATGGGAACCACTCATCCCCGGGCTTCCCTCGGTCAGAGCCCCACTCATTGCCAGTGAAGTTTTCTATGTGTCTCTTCCCAACTTCCCGTTTCGGAACCACCTTGAACAGGACCTGCCATAGACCAGCCTCTCAGGAAAATGTTTCTTTGAGATGAACTGTTGTTAAGTTGCTCAGAGAGATGGGACACATATGTCCTTCTTCAGTTCAGCCTGGCACTGCACTCATAATTTTTTTCAGCCACCCCAGATTCAGCTTCTAATTCCCACTGGGATCCTGGTCCTCTTTCTGACAGAGGAAGAAATGTCTTCTCTTTTGTTTTAAAAGTTTTAAACAGCTGGGATCCACTGCCTTGTCAGTCCACTGCTTCATGGGGAGGCTATGGCTTTGAAGTGGTAAACCCAGTGGTTCAGGGCAGGCTCTGGGATCATTTGGGCCTGGGCTTAACTCTGTTCCACTACTCCCTAGGGATGAGACTCAGCGCAGCACCCCAATCTCTCATCATAAAACGGGCTGCCTCGAGAATGAAGAGCGATAGTATATGCAGAATGCTTAGTGCAGTATCTAACACATATACATTTGTCATTAGCACAATCCATTAAAATATTGAGTCACTATGTTGTACACCTGAACCTAATACAATATTTTAAATCAACTATATTTCAATTTTAAAAAAGCTATATGAGCCCCCAACCCCCCAAAAAGCATCATTAAAACCCACTGTTTTTAGCAGCTTCCTTTGGTGATGTTAGGCACTTCCGAGCATTAAAACTGCCTGTAGAGCTTGAGGTCCAAGAAGGCACAGAAGCCTGGGGTCCATGGGCAGAAAGGTTATGGACCAGTGGCCACAGGGATCCCATTCACCTGCAGGTGGAAAGCTCTAAAACCTTGTCTTTCTGGCCATAGGACCAGGAAAAAATGTCCCTGTGAGCCAGAGGGTATGAGAGAAATCTCTATTTTCTTCTTATTGTTTTAAAAAGCTATGCCCTGAGGCCAACCCTTGCAGAGTTGCTGCACCACCACGAGGGCAGTGGTGGCAAGTGGATGCCTAAGAGTAGGGAAAACCTACACCTCTGGACAGAGAAACCAGGCAAAGGGGCCTCATGTTGCGAAGAGTGTGGAAAAATCCCAGGGTTTTATTATTTTAAAATCTTTTGTGCTGTCTCCCTGAAGGTGGGTGAAGTCACATGCAACTATGTGACATCATGGGAGGCTAAAACACTGAGAGAACCCTGTTTTTCTGGTCGGAAGGACCAGAAAAGGGGGCCCCTGGGAGTCAGAAGATATGGCGGAAATCTCCAAGAGGAGAGAAATGGGGACGGGGAAAACCTAATTCTGCGTGTGAACTGACACAAGCACCTGTTCAGGCTGCGTGTGCATGGAACACAGATGAAAACACAAAACAACATGAAAACACACAAAACAACAAGGACCTACTGTAGAGCACAAAGAACTATATTCAATATCTTGTAATAACTTATAATGGAAAAGAATCTGAAAAAGAATATATCTATATCTAGATAGATAGATCCTTATAGATATATCTGAATCACTTTTCTGTACATCTGAAACTAACACAACTTGTAAATTAACAACACTTCAATTTAAAAAATGGTTAAAAAAAACCTACAAAAAGGTATGCTTTTCAATTTGTTCAAATCTTATTCTGTCTTCCAGTAAGACTTCAGTTTTCTTCACATAACTTCTGTGGCTTTCTTTTAAAATGTATTCCTAAATAATTTAATAATTTTTTCATTACTGTGAATGGAATATGTGCTCCTACTTCTGCTTTTAGGCAATCACTGCTTAGAATAAAGAAAATCTACTGTCTATTGTATAGTTATCTTATATGTAGCCATCTTAACAAATTTTTTTTAAGTCTAGTTGATTTTTTATTAGAGTCTTTAACTTTTTAGATTTTTCTATCAGCAACCAAAATACAGTTTTATGTTCAATTTTCTCATCTTTATAGTAAGTCTTTTCTCAGTGCTTTCATCAGCATTTGCTTAATAATAAAAAGCATAGTTCTGACTTTTAAAAAAAAACAAAATATAGCAAAGACTTTGAAGACTGATATAAACCACTATTCAAGACCCAGACCAACCCCTGAATGGCACGTGAACAGGGCAGACCCAAACAACATAGCAAAGGCTTTGAACACTGGAGTGAGGTTGAAACCACCATTCACAGAAGACAAGACAGACATTGAGATCTGAATTTAAATGGGTTGATTGTCTGCTAAATTAAAACAGCAAAACAAACAAACAAACTATTCTTCAGAGGATTTTTAACAGATCCAGAGACTCAGAATGTAATATTCAGAAAGTTCAAAATTATTTGACATATCAAGAACCAGAAAACTCTAAACCAGTTCTCAAGGGAAAAGACATCAGATGCTAACTTCTAGATGACCCAGATATTGGAATTATTGAAGACTTTATATTTATTATCATACCTCATGAGGTAAAGTAAACATTCTTGAAATAAAGGGAAAGGTACAATAGAAATTCTAAGCAGAGAAATAGAAACTACAAAAAACAACCAAATGGAAATTTTACAAAATACAATATCAGAAAAAATTTAAAAAGTCACTGGGTGAGTTTAATTGCAGAATAAAGATAACAGAGAAAACAGTCATTGAAGTTGAGAGCAGATCAATAGAAATTATCTAATCCACAGAACAGAGAAAAACATTTTTTTAAATTAACAGAGCCTCAAAGACCTGTGGGACTATAAGAAAGGATCTAATATCTATCATTGGAATCCTTGAATGTGAGGAGTAAGAGACAATAGGAAAAATATGAAATAAAATATAATGGCTGAAAATTTCCCAAACTTAAGTGAAAAACATACATTTACAGGTTCAAGAGGTTAGTGAGTCCCAGAGAGGATAAGCCCAAAGAAAACCATGCCCAAATACAACCTAATCAAACTTCTGCAAGTAAAAGAAAGAAAAGTCATTAAAGCAGTCATAGAAAAACTACATGTTACGTAAAAGAGAACAACAGTTCAAGGAACTGTGAATGTTCCATCAGAAATCATAGAGACCAGAAGACAGTGAGACAGCATCTTTACAGAAAGAAAATAACCATCAACCCAGAATTCTATATCTAGCAAAAATATCCTTCAGATATGAAGATGAATTAAAGATATTAGATGAAGGAAAACTAAGAGAACTCTTAACCAGCAGACATGCGCTAAAAGAAAGACTAAAGGAAGTCCTGGCTGAAGGAAACTGATATAAGAGGGAAACCTGGAACTTCAGGAATAAAGGAAGAGCAGCAGACATGGTAGATATCTGGGTAAATATAACAGACCATTTTTTTCCTCTTAAGTTCTTTAAAATATATGCTTGTTTTATAAAAGTATTACATTATTTGGGAAGGTTCGATGTATGTACATGTAACACATACAACTATAATATCAAGGGTTGTAGGTGTCTATGTTTTATAAGAAGTTGTGAAATATTAATGCTAAGTAGACTGTGAAGAAGTTAGGTATGTATATTATAGTCCCTAGACCATTCACTCAGAAGTAATATAAAGAGATAGATGAACTTCCCTGGTGGTCCAGTGGTTGAGACTCTGTGCTTCCAATGCCGGGGCGAGGGTTCGATCCTTGGTCAGGGAACTAGGATCCCACATGCTGCACAGTACAGCCAAGATATTTCTAAAAAATGATGAAATAAAATGAACCTTTTGAACAAACACTTTGATGTGTGGGGAAAGGCCATTTAAAAAAGAGAGAGCCAAAAAGCCAAGAGATAAACAAAAGTGAAATAGTAAAATATATTTTAAAAATCCAAAATAAGGCAGGAAGAAAGGAACAGAGAAATTAAAAATGAGGTTACAGGGCTTCCCTGATGGAGCAGTGCTTGAGAGTCCGCCTGCCGATGCAGGGGACGTGGGTTCATGCCCCGGTCCAGGAAGATCCCACATGCCGCAGAGCGGCTGGGCCCGTGAGCCATGGCCGCTGAGCCTGCGTGTCCCGAGCCTGTGCTCCTCAACGGGAGAGGCCACAACAGTGAGAGGCCCGCGTACCGCAAAAAAAAAAAAAAAAAAAAAGAGATTACAAGCAGAAAAATAATGAAATAGCAGACCTAAATCCAACTACATCAATCATTACATTAAATGCATTTCAGGAGTTTATTCTTGAGTTGTTATTTATTATATCACCCTGTCCTATTTAGGAAGATACCAGGGAGAACCTTCCTTTAGCAAGTTTCTTAGGTCTCATTGACATTGGTACTTGGGTAACTTACCAGGTTTCCCATGTTCCATTGGCTGTTAGGAAGCTACAGGAACCTCCCCATAATGTTAATAAGCACTCCTACAATAAAAGATTCTGTGGTGACATAAGCCTGTGAAACACAGGGCTAAAGAAATGAAATACATTTCTTTATTCTGTCTCATTTAATCTTGGTAACTACCTTGGGAGTTGATATCATCATTATGCCAGTTTTATAAATGACAAGAAAACTGAGTCTTCAGAGATGTTTAGACTACTTGCCCAAGATTAGCTGGCTGTGACATTAGGATGGGAACATAGAATGTCTGACTTCAGACTCTGCCCTCTTAAAAATGTAGAAAAATTATGTATATAAAGTCCCTGGCACGTAGGAAATGCTTATCCTTATGGCATGGGTAGCTCAAGGGCTGGCCTCAAGCCTGACTTCACAAGAGGAGGAAGTTCTATAGGGTCAGACAGGTGTGACCCAGCCCAAAGAATCAAGGAATCCAGCCATCCCTACCCCACCACTTACCTAGGTCCTTCTGCTTGGGGATGCTCGCGCCAACACCAGTCTTATCCAAAGCTGCTCCTGATGACACACAAACCTCATACTGACCCCCTCATCCTCACCCTAACTTCTCCTAGATTCCACTTTCCTCTCTTTGAGCCTTTCTTCAAGAGGTAGATTTGCAGGGCTGGGGAAGGGGGCTTCACGGACTTCAAATACATGGAGGTAACTGCTTATTGGTCACCTGTGTAACCATGGAAGTAGAGGAGGTAGAACCAAGCAGACAATTTTTTTTTTTTTTGCTAAATTTGTTGTACAATGGGTACCAGTTCTTAACTCCCCTGTGATAGAATTCGACATCCATACCCTTTCTGTGCTTCAAGATGTGTGGAATGGACCTCCCCAGCCCTTGACTTTGGGCTTGCCCATGAAACTTGCCGTGGCCAGTGGGTTGTTAGTAGATCTGATAAGAAAGAAGCTTGAAGTGGGGCTTGAAACGGGACCACCTCACACCCACAATGCCCTTAGAACTCTGGCGATCTGTAATCATGGCCCAGTATCTTCCTTCTTCATGGTCCTCTCAGAAAAGTTATTGTCAGACTTAGAGCCTGAAGCCCAGCTGCCCATCTGTATTATTTTTCTACTGTTGCATAAAAAATTACTACAAACTTAATGGCTTAAGGCAAGTCATTTATTATCTCATAGTTTCTGTAGGTGAGAAATTTGAGCACAGCATAGCTGGGTCCTCTGCTTAAGATCTCACCAGGCTGAAGTCGAGGTGTTGGCAGGGGCTGTGATCTCATCTGAAGGCTCGATGGGAAAGAATCTGTTTTCAAGCCCCTTCAGGGTGTTGGCAGAATTCAGTTCCTTGTGTAGGACTGAAGTCCCCACTTTCTTGTTGGCCGTCAGTCAAGGGTCACTCTCAGCTCCTAGAGGGTGACCTCATATCCTAGCAATGGCCCTCTCATAACATAGCATCTCATTTCTTTAAAGGCAGTAGGAAAACCTCACTCCACTCTGCTGTGATGGAGTCTTATGTAATGTAGTGTAACCACATGAGTGACTATCCCATCACCTTTGCCAGATAACATAACCATGTCATGATAGTGACCATCTCATCATCTTCACACATCCCAGCCACACTCAAGGGCAGGGGACTATATAGGGCATGTACAACAACGGGCAGGAGTCTTGGTGGAGAACAGAGAGTTATGCCTACCACACCATCCAAGCCAAAATTAGCCAGACCATGGTCAACCTCCCCACAGGTGAAGGTGAGAATGGATGCTTGTTGCAAGCCACTGGATTTTGAGACAGCTCATTATGCAGCATTATTGTGGCAATGGCTAGCTGATACACTTCTTTTCAAGAAGCGTTGCCCTCCTAGGTCATATTTCCATTCTGGGGAGGCAGCTGGCTCTGACGGGCAGGGCACTGGACAGGAGAGGTCTGGGCTTGAATCTCTGCTCCTCCCCCTCCTGGTTGGGGGGCTTTGAGACAGTCGCTTCACTTCTGTGGATTCACTTCCTTACCTGAATAGTGGGACCCACAGTGCCTACCTCATCAGGATGTTGGGAGGGTTAACTAGAACAATAGATGAAGATCACCTGGCACATAGTAGGCGCCATAAATGTTAGTGTCTTATCTCTCTAAAGCTCACAGCCAACATGCCCCTATTTTCAGAGGATGAATATGATATGGATTCTGGGAGGGGCCACTGCATTGCTGATACCCGTGCGTTGCCTGGGTGCTGTCTCATCACCAGATGAGGGGCTGACCTGCCGGACTCTTTGACCTTGAAAGGACTCTCCGTTTGAGCCAGATTGTAGAAGGCAGCTCTCCCTGGTTTCTGTGGGGTAGAGACCCTGGGCATCCACCCTCAGATGAGACCCCAGCTTTTTCTCTCCTGCACTTTAATTTTAAATTATTTTGAAATGTGACATGGAAGCCTTCTTTTGGAGAGCTCGGTTTCTTCCACTAACAGACAGTGTGAGCTTGGGCAAGTGATCTTAACTTTCTGACACTTCTTTTCTTCCCCAAACATTAAGGGTGAGATCCCCACCTCACAAGGTTTTTATGCTGATGATATGACAAAAATTGTGTGCCTGGGCGCATCACAGAAGCTTCATAGACTGTGTACCCATTCCCACAGAGTAGAGACTGTTTACGTCTGTCCTTTTAGTGTTACTCCCTGGCCCTCCCTACCTGCAGGAGAAGAGCACAGACCAGGTGCTTAAGGAGATGTTTGCTTTCATTTTCTCATCTTTAGCCTCATGTGATCCTAGTGTAAACCCTCTGTGGCAGGTGGAGGTGGTGGTCCTGAGGGTTGCTTCCAATAGTTCCGCTTCCCACCTCCCAGGCACAGGGTGGACTAGGTTTCCCTGCTCCCTTTCAAGTCCATGTGGCCATAGGACTTGCTTCATCAATGGAGGGTGAGCAGAAGTGTCCTGTGTCACTTGGGCGGAAGCTTTAGGAGGCAGAGCATGATTCAATACCTCTCTCTTTCCTTCTGGTACCAGCGACAAGTAACACTCAGGACAATGCCCATTCTCTATCAGGCTGGCTCATCAGAGTCTTGAACGTGAACACGAACAAGAAAAACAGTAAACCTTTGGTATTTTAAGCCACCGAGACTTGGGGTCGTTGGTTACTGCCTTCCAACCTGATAGAGTGGGACAGACTTTATCTCTGTTCAAAGGATGTTGGGAAGTGGCTTGCCTACAGTCACACAGAGGGCATCTGGGACCAAGGGCAGGGCTTTACCTGAGAAAGCACATTTGACTCATTCCAGGGGAGAGAGTGGAGGTGACTGGAGGCTTGAACACTCTCTCCCTGGTGCCTCTGGGAAGTGACTCTCTGCTCCCTGCCATAGCTGTTTACATGATCAGAAGCAAGAGTGATTCTCTGCTCAGAGTGAGTCAATGACAGCCTGGGGAGTGGACAGGACAGAGTTCTGGAAGCTGTATTCTTGGGAGGACTAGACATTCTAGACTTAACTCTGTAACAGACAGGATTATACTCAGAAGGCCCAGTCTCTGTTCTGTTTCCCTCCCATCTCAATGGCTCCATTTATCTCCTGTCTCAGGAGACTCTTTCCTTCACTAGTAAATTTTCTCAAGGAAAGGCAGTGAAACTCACCCACCATAAGGTGTGCCTGACAAGAGGCCAGGAACAGAGATGGCTATGTTATGTAGCATTGCTGTGGCAGTAGCTGACTGATACACTTATCTGATCAATATCCATTCTTCTCTTGTCTCTTAGGTACAGAAACCTGACTTTATTCTGGATAGTAGCGTGCCTGGGCAGGGGACTATGTTTCTCAGTTTTCCTTGGAGTTATAAACAAAGGTTGTTGAGTGGGATCCATAGGAAAGCTGCCTAAGAGGGGGTCAGAGAACTCTCTGGGGGTCCCCAAGGGCAGGTCTGTGTCTGGAGCAACTTGGCATCCTACATTCAGCACTCAGCACATTGTTTTGCTCCCTTAGCACTGGTGATGGACAAGCTCCAAGCCACTCTCTGGACACTCTCTGGGCTGCTTCAAGACCAGCCTTTGGCTCAGTTTATTGTCTTGGTAACCTGGAAGATCCTTAGATATCATCTAGCCTGCTTATTTTTTTATTTATTTATTTTTTTTTTTGCGGTACGCGGGCTTCTCACTGTTGTGGCCTCTCCCGTTGCGGAGCACAGGCTCTGGACGTGCAGGCTCAGCGGCCATGGCTCACGGGCCCAGCCGCTCCGTGGCATGTGGGATCTTCCCGGACCGGGGCACGAACCCGTGTCCCCTGCATCGGCAGGCGGACTCTCAACCACTGCGCCACCAGGGAAGCCCCCTAGCCTGCTTTTTAAAAAGTATACTGAAATAAGGCCTGAGAAGGGAAGAAAATTGTCTCAGGACCCACAGAGAATCACATGCAGAGGTCAGGATGGAACCTGACTAGTTCTTGACTCTCCCTCATCTCTTCCTGATTTACTGAATGACAATTGCTTGGTTGGGGTGGTAGGTAGGGAGACAGACCTGGGGTGAAACGTAGTCGGGAGCCCTGGTTCTGACATAAACTGCCTGGATTCCACAGGGGGCTGGTATACAGCTCATCACACTGCAGGGATTCTATGTGGAGAAGGATGCTTGGCAGCCTTCCGATCGGTCTGAACTTGGGAAGAGAACTTGGCTGGATTGGATGGACTCAGGTCCTTCCTTCCCATCCCCCTTACCAATGTTTCATGTACACTTTCTCCCCAAAACTCTTCCACCTCGCTGCTGCCCAGTTCAGATTACCCACTGGAATGACACAGGTGCCCTGGTGTAGAGCCAGGGGAACACATGTGGAGTAGATGGTGCTGGCCCTGCCCAGAGGCCCTTTTACTGGGCCAGCGCACCTGTCCCCTAACTGATATGAATGTTGTTGCTAAGGGCTCACTTCCACACCTTTCTCTGGAGAACTGCCCTCAGCCCATAGGAGCCACTTTAACCAGAGGTGCTGTGAGCCCTTTACCCACCACCCACATCCCCAGGGACAGCCAGCAGCCAATGACTGACTGACTTGCGCAACAAGAGTCCCCTGGGTCTTAAGGTGAGACTAACTCCATGCTACGATTCACACTCCAGCGCTCCCTGCAGTATCAGGTGGGGCTAGACGCCAAGTAAGACCTCCTCTTTGCCAGCTCCTTCCCCAGCCCTATCTTGCCTCCTTTACTCCCTTATGGATTCCTCTTGAGGGCTTTCCCTCAATAATTCACCTGCCCAGAATCACCACATCAGGCCCTGTTTCTACGGCAACAGGTAAGCTTCTGAGCTCTCTCCCACCTTCCAAATTTTATATACTGGGACATGACCACAGAGGGTTCTAAGTTTAGTGGCAGGAAAATTTTTCCTGGTGAAGAGAACTGAGGTTTTCCCAGAGAGATACTTGAGAATGGCCTCCATGAACGAAATACTGCTGAGGCTTTCGCTACGTGTCGAGCATCTGCCTAGCACTGGGGGGCCAGGTGGGGTGCAAGAGAAATGCAGTTCTAACTCCTCCACACCCAATAAACTAGGTCAGAGCTCTTGACGGCCCCCAGCCTCTTTTAAGGGCAGCCGCACCATGACGATCAACTGAGTACACGGAATCTTGGAGATGCTTTTAATTTCTCTTTAATGTATATGTAACAGTTACGCCTGAGTTACAGAGGAAGCGCTTACAAGCAGGTAGTTAAAGCGAATGCCAGTTTCTCTTTCTAGTCTACTACTTCATATAGCTGAATAAATTATGGTGCGATTATATTTAAACACACACCTTCGCGCCCACACACGCCCACGCGGACACACCACTCACACTCTCATGCACACACACTCACTCCCACATGGAGGAAAATGGCTGTGAGTCAAACATGGAAGCAACCAGTTACTAGGAAGAAGGAATGATCTAGAGTGCTATGCGGATAGTTCCCAGGTAGGGGATTGGCCTTGTTAGAGCTGGCAGAGAAAGCATTCGATATACAGATGTCTGAGCATTTCAAGACGGCAGCTGAAGGACCCCCATTTGGCCTTGGTTCGGTGCCTCTGCAGGAGGGGAGAAGATCTGTCAAACTCAAAAAGCATTCAACAGTGAAGGGCGCATTCGGGAGCTTGAGGAGAACATAAGCCTGAGAGAGGCCCCAGAGCGTGTCTTTTTGGGGCCATCACGGAGTTTCCCAAGTCCCAGGATCCAAATCTCAGAATTCTTCACCCGTTCCATCTCAACCAGCATAGAATTTCGGTGGAGTGATCGATGTCTGGGACCCACGGTGTTCTCAAGCCATTGTCAGATTGGAAATCTGACCTTCTCGTTTTTCTTCTGGGCAAACCTCTCTCGATTCTTCTCCCATTCCTCTAGCTCTCTTCTCCTTCATGTTCCTCTGGCAAAAGAACGGCAAATGTAAATCAAGGAAAACGTAAGAGTATAAAAGCATAGCTTGGTTCTTACATGTCACTTCTTTTTTTTTTTTTTCCAATAGCAAGAGAGAAATACCAAATGAAAAACAAAGCAATAAAAATGAAAGAACCCAAGAGAGCCCGGAATGTATAATTTGAAACACACGATATGCAGATATATCCCTACAGATGGTCCCTGGCACTAGCATGACACGCACTGTGGGGGGTTTCGTTCCATTTTTAGTGTGTGTGTGTGTGTGTGTATATATATATATATATATATATATATATATATATATATATATATATAAAGTCAACTTCCTATAAACGAACAGCACATCACCACATTTCCAACTAATGTACAATGAGTTCAGAAGAGGGGGCCCCAAAAGTAGGACCAACAGCTACTTGTGATAAGTTGGGGGAAATATCTTTTATTTTGCTATGGAATCTATTTACAGGGATGGATGGGGATTGTTCTGGGCTGGCCTAGCCACTGGGATCCAGGCCTTCTTCCTCAGCCTGTGGTCAACCCTCAAGAGTTTGAGGCCTTGTAACTCTCACCCAATATCATCTTTCTGGTGAAGTTGCAAGCTGCCAACACAAGACTGAATTTTATAGACTGAGTTGGCTAGACACATTAATACACTGGGTTTTAGGAAAACCTGTCAGGGTCAGGGTCTATTTCTGAGGAGCGTGGAGCCCCTGGGGGAATAAGACCCATTTTCTACCAAGATGGTGGCTTGGGAGAACTCCAGAGACAGTGGACGTAATGAGAAATCATTTGGTTTATTCCCATTTCGCCATGGGGGGCAGATACTTGTCATTGGTCCTAGCATTGGAATGTCACTTCCTGGGGGAAGGGCTGGGTGGTTTTGATGTCACCTGCCTGAGATCCCTGCTCCTGGGTAACCTAAGGCGGCTCAAAGGATTTCTGAGACAGGCCTCCAGGGGGAAAGATTGACCACTTAAGGAATGTGGATGAAGACTGTGGTTGATCTTAAGGAAGAACTGCTTCCTGGCTGTGACAGCTACAAAAGCATGGACCGGGTCACCAACACACAATACGCCCTTCCTTTTTGTCCAGAGCGTGAAGAACCCAAAGTCTCCTGCCGTGTATGCTCCCACTGAAACCTTGGCTGAACTTGATGGGCCACACGTGTCTGGGTGTCTGCGGCTACCAGAGTCTGTTCGTCCCCAATTAATAATAGGTTCCTCAAAACCAGAGATACAAGCCACCTTGGTCATGGTCCAGGACAGGCCTGATATTACTGAGTCTGAAGATGAGAAGCAGGTGAGCATTTGTCACAGAGGTGATGTCCATGCAGGAAAGTGTCCTAGTATCTTGCCAACCCAGCTCCCCAGTAGGGAGGAACTCAGGTTGATTCTCAAAGCAGCAGCCCTTCCCTCTGCGAGTGTCTTGTTGGCTGAGGGCAAGAGGCATGGGTTGAACAAAGAGGTGGCCTCAGGTGCCCAGGTAGGGCCAGGCAATTTGGTCCGGTCTTCATGGATTCAGTGCTGTGTCTCCCATCTCAAGTGCCTTTGACCCGGCAACACTTGATACAGGTGATCTAAGTGTAGATTATAATGATGGCGATGGAGAAGACGAATACAATTTTGCTCAATAGGTGAAGGTGGTGAAAAGTTCAAGGGAGGCCACAGTCAGGGGCTGGAACCATTCCCCAAAGGTCTCAACTTGTAAAGAGAGGGGAGCTTGGGAGAGCAACTGGAGTGGCCAAGGAAGGCAACTTTGCCCTCTTCTCCGGAACCTTTGGTGTCCCCCTCTGCCCGGGGGTGGTGGCTCAAAGATTGGCCACATCTCTTCACCCAGCTGTGCTGGATCAGAAGACAGAGGCATCTTGGCGGAGAATGTGTCCACACTGAAAGATGCACCTCTGGGTGGGACAGGGACATGCCTCCCCCGCAAATGCCAAGGAGAATCTGTGGTCATGTCTGTGGGGCAGCCAGTCCCTGATGATCCAAGAACCCTCCTCCAGAGCCCCAAGGGAAGCTCTCTGCACCCCCAGCAGCTTAAAGGGATTCCCAGACCAATGGAGGCCCCATTCCTAGAGGGTAGGGCATGCAGGGGATAGGCCTGGGTCTCTGAGGGAGGCTCTGTGAGAAATCGAAGCTCCATGGGCCGTGGACTTGGAGGCATAGAGCTGAAGCCTTTGGCAACAAAGGTTTGCTGCCCACAAGCAGAGGGACCCCAGTTACAGAAACCCCTTCTGAGCCTGCCTCTTCACTTATGTGTCCTCAAGACTTGATCCCCTCCCCCTGCCATCTGATTCAGTGAATGAGAAAACTGGAGGTTCTGTGGGCTCCCCAGGCTCTAAGTGGGGTGGGCAAAGTTGGAACTGGGGCTTCAGTCTAAGAGCCCAAAGCTGCTTCCGGATGCCTGGCTTGGGTCCTGGTACCCTGGGCTGGCCCACTGCCGACAAGCCCCACCCACATGGCCCCGCCCCCGGCTAAGCCTGTTCCTGGTGGTCCCAGTCCCCCTGCCTGGGCTGGATTCCCCCCTCCATCCAGCAGAGGTGTGTGGAGAGGCTCCTGAAGTCCTCAGAATTCCTAGGTGATTCCCTGGGAATGCCTCAGGGCTAGGGTCCCCCCTTCTGCTAAAGTCCCAGTGTTCAGAGGAGGAATGGCCGCGGTTCTGGCCCTGAGCCGGACACCCACCCGGGAGGGCCGGCTCCCAACACTCCCAGCCAAGAGCGGCCCTGTGAGCTCCACCTCCTCCTCTGGCCAGGGGACCAACTGGAGTTGGGTCCAAAGGGCTCCAGGACGTCATCCCAGACACCATCCTCCTTTGGGCGCTCAAGGTACTCTCTATTCAGGGTGAGCTGTGATCTCTGTGTCTGAAATGGCACAGAGGCCACGACAGGATTTGGCTGGGGGAAGACTGCAGGCTGACCAGAGACCCTCCTGGGGGGACAGTGAGGGGGCAGACTCCAAGGGGGTTACTCCAGGTCCCTCATCACAGGCAAATGGTGGATGGGCTGTTCGTCTCCAGAGCGCTGGCCATGAGAAGGGAATGGGCTCCTTTCCTGGCCTCCTGGGACCCCAGGGCGATGAAGGGACTGAGGCTGGGAGGCTCAGGGATCAGTAAGGGTTAGGCTGGGACTTGGGCTGGGGCAAGTCGCCCCAGGGGCCCTAGTAGGCCTGGCCAGTTTCCACAGGCAGGAGTCCCAGCACAGCCGAATGTTCCCCGAGCTTCATGCGACGCTGTGTGGAGAGGCTCACGTTTTTGGCCAGGTAATCAACAGCAGCTGGAAAAAAAAAAGATAAACTCCTAGAAATTGAGGTTCTTTTTGCCTATTACTCAGTCTGCCCCACATCCGTTCACCCATCCATCCATCCATCCATCCATCCATCCTCCATCCATCCATATATCCATCTATCCATCCATTTATTCCTTCATTAATTTATCCATCCATCCTTCTGTCCATCTATCCATCTCTTCTTCCATCCATCCATCCATCCATCCAATCATATATTTATCCATCTATGCATTGTCCATCCATTTATCCATTCATCAGTTTGTCCATCCACTCCTTGCCTCTCCATCTGTTCATCCATACATCCACCCATCCATCCATCCATTTCTTCATGAAGCTCTTTCTCTCACTTCCTCTCCAATCATTCAGTATATATTTGCTTAACACATTATTTACCCAGCTCTTTCGTGGATTCTGTAGGGAAGTACGGAGGGTATCACATTGTTTAGTGAAGAATTAGCTCCTCTTTCCACCTATCCCTGCTCTGGGGGACATCCAGTGAGTCCCATGGCATCCAGGTAGTAATGAGGACAAGGTCCTTCTGCCTTTTTTGGACTCTAAGCCCAGCTCATGGATGAGGCAAAGCAAGACCTCATACTCAAAAATCAAAGGAGATTTTTCCGGGGAGCTGAGGGGTCCACGCAGAAGGAGGAGCTAGGAGCCTGTAATGCAGGGAGTTGAGACGTTCAGCCTTGTCCTTTCTGGTCACCCGGAGGAGAAGAATGAGAGTTTGAGGGTGTGTACTTGCGTGTGGTGAACCGTGGAAACGAGAATCTCCGGGATGTAGTAATGGGCACGAACAATACTTGTACATGTACGTGTGCACCGAGGTGGGTGAGTGGTGTGCACCTACATGTGTAGAAAAACAGTGGGAACACCTGTGCATGTACAGGTAACTGCACAGGTGAGCTCTACCTAAGCTAGGTCCATGTGTCCGGGTGAGTGTGTTTGTGTGTGCAGGTATGTCTACGTGTGTTCTGTCCTCACTGTCCTAATTGTGCCTGCCTGGGGCTGCAGCAGAAATCATCCCTGACCAAATGACGACTGGCATGTGACCAAGGCCTCTTGAAAGGCACAGAGATGCCACCTCCCAAACCAGAATCTGTGGCTGTGATCAATCCAACCCCCTGGACCCCTCGGATCCAGAGGTGAGGGGAAGATGGAGAGGGGACTATGGTAGGAATCACGAGGCCTGGCCCAACGCCCTCTCTGTCACTTGCCCACTGAGGGGCCCTGTAACACTCTACATGTCTCCTCAAGGTTGGGGGCTCCTGCCTTGGATGGGTGGGTAGAGCCAGGAGGTGATGGGCATGGCTAGAGTGCAACTGGGGAGGTGAGATGGGCTGTATCGATAATTGAGCTCCAGTGGGACTTCCCTGGCGGTCCAGTGGTTAAGACTCCACGCTTCCACTGCAGGGGGCTCAGGTTCAATCCCTGGCTGGGGAACTAAGACCCCGCATGCCACCCGGCATGGCCAAAAAAAAAAAAAAAAAAAAAAATTCTAAAAAATAATTGAGATCCAGGAGGCTGTATTGCCTAGGGGCTCAAATGACCTAGATGCAAACTGCTCCTGTCAACTCTCCGTGTGTGATTTGGGGCATACCAACTCACCTTTCCAAGCCTCAGTTTCCTTGGGAGATAATAGTAGCACCTAGGCTGAAGGGTAATTGGGATTAAATGAGAAAATGTATATAAAGTGGTTAGCTAGCACTGTGCCTGGTACATAGTGAGTTGGATAGATGTGGGCTCCCGGGATTGGGGCTTAGTAAGCAGACATGCCCTTTGATGGTGGCAAGAAGGAAAGGAACAGTGAATGGGGCAATTCAGAGGCCCAGTTACCTCCTGCTCACGTGGCTTTGGGCAAATCACTTTGCCTCTCCAGCGCTGTTTCCTTGTCTGTAAAATGGGGAGAACAAATTCCAGACTCCTCAAGGGCTGTTACGAGAATCAAATGAGATAATGGGCTTTAAGATGCCGGGCACGGAGTGCTCAGGGCATGGCCTCCTAGATTCCTAAAGGATGTGCAAGAGCCCTGGGGTCTTTCTGGAGTGTGTGGACCCTGTGCCCCTCAGCTTCCCAGGCTCTAGGGACTGAATTGGGCCCCTTGGGTGCTGCCTCTGAGGTCATTCAGCCTCCAGGCTCCCAGCAGGTAGGACAGAGTGGTGGTGGCCTGCCTTGGACCTAGCCCTTACTCTGGGTGAGGGTGGGAAAATCTCCCATCTCTGGCCTCAGGGGGACCCGGCAGCTGTGGCCACACCATCTCAGCTACTCGGAGCCAGTTTCATCTGGGCTCCAGGTCCTGCCCACGAGAAGGCCTCACTGTCAGGGTGGTAATAGGAAGGGGAAGAGGGGAAGCTAACGTTTCCCCAGAGCTGGCTCTCTGCCAGTCCTGTTTTAAGCACTTCATGTGCCTCGTCTCATTTAAAATTCTCGCAACAACTCTGTGGGGTTGGTATTATTATTATCATCCCCATTTTGCATATGACAAAACTGAGGCCCTGCCCTGACAGACTGCATAACTTGAAAGATCCCAGGGCTCCTAAATCATGGAATCATAATTCAAATGCAGGCAGTCTGATGCCAGCTGCTACTCACCCCCGACCAACCCCACCCAGCAGCCTCCTATAGCATCACCCTTGTTCGTGTACAGCACTTCAGAGTGTATGGAACACTCTATACCCCAAAGCCTGCAATGGCCCCATTTTCTACTTCAGGAAATGTAAGTGACTCGTCTAAGGGCACAGCTCTTCCTGCAGGTGGGGCAGAAAGGCCTGGCTTTGAATGACAATGATGGATGGGAAGCACTAGGTACTAGGCGGACAAAATCTCATCTGATTCTTTCAACAGTCCCATGCTTTAGATACGGTTGTTCCCATTTTACAAACATGGAAACCAAGGCTCAGAAAGATGGCCGGCCCAGAGGCACACGCATGGCACGTGAGCTGGAGGAGCCTGAATTTGTCCTGCTTGTGCCTCTGGGCACTCTGTCTCTTCCTCTTTAGCCTCTCCCTGTCACCAGCCACAGCCCTGCGCACAGTAGGTGCTTGTTGTCAAGATGAGCGAGGAAACACCAAGCCAAAATCTACCTACGACCCAGCCTACTTCAAGGGCACCCGTCATCCCGCAGAGTCTGCCTCTCCCTGGGGTCAGGCCGGGGTCCGGCGAGGGGCAGGGCTGTGACATTTCTCATTATGGCGTCTGTCAATGGCCCTTCCTGTCCTTCTGTCTCTCTGCGTCCCCCTCTTTTGCCTCGCGCCTGAGCCTGGGCTCTAAATGTCTCAAATTAGATTAATCGGGAGTTGGCAGGAGAGGTGGCAGCGATGCCAACCAGTAAACAAATCTCAGCCGTCAGCGTCTCGTCAGCCCGCGGCCCCAGAGGAGGACCCTTCTAGACACAAATTCTTATTAGACTTGTCAGATCTATTAAAATTCTTTTCACACTTCTGCGTTCTATCAGCCCCATCATTAGTACGGCCCTGGCCTCTGGGAACACCGGGGCCGTATTAATCGGCCATGTGCCCCGTCCCTGCCCCCCTGCCCCCACCCCCTTTAGGGACGGGGAGAGACGGATGGATGGACGATGGCAGGGAGCAGGAAAGGAAGGTGTGAAGGTGTCCCTGGGAAGATGAGAGGCCCGGGAAGAGGAGGTGGACCCTGCTGCTTAAGAGTTTGGCTCACGTCACTCCAGGCACACCTGAAAGTGATGCTTTCCGTGGCTAAAGGTGTGGCCGTGTGCACGTCGATACATACCACCGGGTGATCTCAGGCAGCCAATCTCTCTGGGATCCCATTTCCTCATCTGCCCAATGGGAATAATCCTGCACCCTGCACGGGGTGGCCGTCAGGATGGAATGCCAGACCCACAGTAGATGCTCAAGAAACCATCATTTCTCCTTCCTTTATACACATACATCTTGAATAGTTCTACCTTGAAGCTATGTATAGACACACACTAGTGAATACCCACAGAGAAATAAATCTGTCCATGCACAGGTGCATGTGAAGTTGTACACATAAATCCACACCCAGGTGGGTCACGGTGTGCATCATTACTCAGGATCTTATACAGGTTTGTGGTTTGACCCAAAGAGAACTAGGTTTGAAGTTAGGTGACCTGGAGTCCATCATTCACTTTCTGTGTGGCCTTGGGGAAAGTTCCTAGTCTCTCTGAGCCATAGCTTTTGCATCTGTAACCTGAGAGCAAATAACCTGGGATTTTTGAGGATTACACGAAATGAGGAACATGCATTTAGCCCAGTGCCCAGTGGGCTAACCTCATGCATGGGACGGATGTGAGAAGATGACAGGTGGTCCTGGGCATACACAGCACGGCTTGGAACATGAGGCTCTCACACATGGGCTGTGGGAGCCCAGTCATAGGTGGGTTCGGTCACCCACGAACATGGGGCAGTGGTCAGTGGGAACACCGTGTGTCCCTGGGTTGTCCCAGGATGTCAAAGGTGAGGGGGATGGTACCAGGGGAAAACATCAAGACGATGGAGTCTAATCCCTGGGCCCCCATTTCACAGATGGCAAAACTGAGGCTCAGAGAGGCAGGTGACTTGCCCACACCGTGGTGGTGGAGGGGCAGACTCTCCCTCAGGCCCCTCCCAGCCTGCCCTTGGAGCCTCTGTGGGGTGGGTGGAGGGGTATGGGGTCTGAGTTGGGAGTGCAGGAGAAGGTGGCCCAGGAGGTCCTCTGAGCGACCCTGGAGGAGCCAGGGGAGCAAGGGTGGAGCTAGAGGGGGAGTGAGTGGGAGGAGGGAGAGCCAGAGGGAGGAGGGAGGAGGGAGGATGGGGGGGTGAGTGGGAGGGTGAGTGGGGACAGAGGAGGAAATCGCTGGCCAGCTTTTCCCCAGCAAAGGGGAACAAAACTCCTTTCTCGCCTCCTGGGCCCTTTTCCTTTTGATCCCCCCTCCTTCACGGCCCCCGTGCTGACTTTGGGGTTAATTTTATTTCCGAGTTGGGCAGGCGCCCCTGGAGTGGGGCACAGGGCTCCGGGTGTGACTAACGCCTGCCCCAGGCCAGGGCTGCCGCCGCCGCCACTGGAAGCTGCTCTAAACTCTTTATCAAGAGCATGTGTGTCCCGCTCCGTGCCCGGGAACACGGGCTGGGGCAGGGGGTCACCCTGGCCCCTCTGGAAACACTCCCGTGCACATGTAGGCACCCTGCTCTCAGACATACACGCACACGTGTGTTCTATGACCCCATGCACACACATTCACGCAGACACAGTTATACGCACAGACAGCATCGTGTGTTCACACCCAGACGCACAACTGGACACCAGTACACACAGCCACACCTATGCACACACTCAAGCAGACCCACAGCCGCATGTACGCTCTGCACACACACATACTCCCCAATACACTTACACACTCCAGCGTATGTACACGCTGAACACACATGTACACACTGCAACACATATTCGTACACTTACACACACCCCTACACACATGCACACATATTTGTTATACATTCCACATAGCGACGTAGGTCAAACACAGGCACCTACATAGACACTGAGCCACACGTACACACGTCAACACACGTGCATATGTGCTGTAGCCACATATACTCACGTGACCAAATGTGTGCAGAAGTGTTAACATACAAACCCACATGCGACCACGTGCACACGATATGCTCATTTATACCCACACACGTGTGTCATACACACATATACCCATATGCGCCACTCACACATTCACATATATACATATAAACATACTCACCTATATGCAAGATGTGTGCACTTACACGTGCATGCCGAAACACCCACCCACACGCACACACACAAACTGTAAGGTATCCATGACGCATGTATTCGTACTCGCCCAGATACACGTATGTGAACACGCACATATACAGGGAAGGGGCTGCGAACACGGCTGGGAGGCGGAGGCCGGCACAGCTGGCCCTCATTTAGCCGTGGGGGCCAAGGCTGCGTGAGGAGGGGTGGGTGGGTGTGGGCTTAGGAAGCAGAGGTCAGTGGGGCTGGGTCAGGGCTACACTGAGGGCAGAGAAGCACAGAAAAGCCCTGGGGCTGGAAGGTCACACCCTCTTGTCACATGCCCTTCTGATCGGTTTGACACCAGCAGGTGACGCCTTTGCCGGGGGCGAGGCAGGAGGGGCAGCCTGTGACCTTGGCTCCCCGGGCTGTCTTGACTGGCCCTGTTGCTGCCCCATCCGTCAGTCCGTCCATCCCCGTCCAGCTGGAGGCT
The DNA here is from genome assembly GCF_008692025.1 of Phocoena sinus. Lineage (NCBI taxonomy): Eukaryota > Metazoa > Chordata > Mammalia > Artiodactyla > Phocoenidae > Phocoena > Phocoena sinus. Next base: position 14,327,497 of record NC_045763.1, on the reverse strand, counting down.
GTGGCCCAGCCCGCCTTTTGCAGCCTTCGGTCTGAGGGTCTGCCGTCTCTAACCCCAGGCCAGGTGCCAAGGGTGTGGCAGCTGGGATGGGGGCCTGAGACCAGCTCACGGTTTGGGGAAACCAAGGCTGAGGATGGGGGCAGGGGAGATAACTCAAGATACTGCCTTGCCCTATAGCGGAGGTAGGGCGGGGAGAAAGGGGCAGGATCTCTCACGCGGCGTTGTCTGACACCAGCACACATGGCTCTCCGGAGCACTTGAAATGTGCCTGGGGCAACCGGGGAACTGAATGTTACCTTTTGATTTCATTTTATCCAACTTAAATTTAAAAACTGAAATTCGCTTTAATTTAGTGGTTGGGAAACTTTTCAGTATATTTGGAACAACTTGGGTGTGTAAATCTACTTCCTCAGTTGTAAATCTGATGCAACTTAAATGCAGATCGAGTATTTCCAATGAAAACAACATCTGAATGAAAATAGGCTGGATTTCAAAGACAGTGTACGAAAAAAAGAATGTAAAAAAAAAAACCTTCTTACTAATTTTGTACGGATTACACATCGAAATGATCACCTCTTGGATATACTGGGTTACATAAAAAATGTTAGTAAAAATCATTCCACTTGTAAAATGTGGCTACTAGGGAATTTTAATGACACTGGTGGTTCGTATTATGTTCCTATGGGGCAGCGCGGCTCTAAGACAGTAGTAGTGTCTCAGCATCCTCCTTGGACAGCCGTTCCGCCTTCTTGGAGCTCAATTTCCTCACCTATGAAATGGGCACCAGCACCCCAGCACCACCTTGCTGTTCTCTACACATAAGTGGGAGGTCCTTGGAGGCGGGCGGGGCAGGGAGAGGGAGGGGGACGCCCAGGGCGCCAGGCACTCACTCTGGCCATACTGGCCGTACTGGTAGCCAGCCACGGGGTCCACGCTGTAGCCGGGGGTGCTGTAGGTGGGCGGGCAGTAGGACTGGGAGGTGGGCAGGCTGTCTCCCGGCTTGATGGAGTCAGCCCGCTGGCTGCAGCTGGCCGAGATGGAGGTGGCGGAGTCCAGGCCGCCGTGCAGCGGAGAGATGGAGAAGTCGGCCTGGGGCTGCGGCGGCACTGCACCGGGGTTACTCAGAATGCTCATCACCTGCGGGGGAGAGACCGTCAGTGCTGGCGCCACGGCGGGCGCGCGGGGCTCGGAGGAAGGACCTGCAGACGCGAGGGTGAGCAGGGGAGATGCCGGGCTGGCCTTGGACAGGCCTCTGCTGGAGCTGCTCCCTTGAGGTCCCTGCAGCCTTGAGATACTCCATTTACCTGGCTTGCTTGCCTCTGTGGGTAAGATGGTTAGCAGTTTCTCTGGTCGAGTCCTGGCCCATGGAGCCTCCCTCCACTGAGAGCTTTTGCGGGCAGGGCAGGCGTAGTTCCCCTCTCTATCCCTAGGCCTGGCTCTGAGGGGCACCTTGTTTCTGTCTGCCCAATGAATGAATGCATACATGCATAAACAAATGACTGACTGAACCAGCTAGTTACGTCTCTCCCATCAGACTGGGATGCCCCCATCTTCCAACACAAAGGTTAAACTCTGGATCTGTCCAGCTTTACTCCCCCGTCCTATGCTACTATGCTCTTGCCTTTGGGCTTCTGCCCCTACATGGCCAATGCTTTCAAATAGCATTGATTCTGGCAGCTCCCGGATGTCTGTGACCATCACCCCCTTCCTGCTTGGCCTGGTTTAGCAAACAGGAACTCACCATCAGTGCTGGCAACCCCAGCTGACAGGGTGAGGCTTGTCTCTAGAAACTCAGCTTAAAAACCTGGTGTTGGTTCATCTGTGTGTTCACTTATTCATTCAACAAACATGCATTGATGATGACTATGGCTCTAGGCCTCAGGCCGGGCCCTGGGACTTCAGAGGACGAAGAGCCGTGGTCCCTGACCTTGACCGGAGGAGTCTCTGGGTCTGGTGGGGGTGGCAACTAGCAACAGCTCATCAGAATATGGAGTGATGAGGGGCATGGTAGAGGCAGCAGAGGGGGCTGTGGGAGCCCAGAGGAGGGCACCCAGGCATCCCGGTGGCCCAGCTACTGGAGACAGAGTGGGAAAGGTGGTGCAGGCAGCAGGTGCGGGCGGGGGGGAGGTGCGGGTGGGGTGTCCTGGTCAATCCAGGAGAGATGACGGGGAGGGGGATAAAGAGGCAGCCCTTGTGGACCTGACCTGCAGGGCCCGGGATCCTGATGGCCTCTTGGTAATGCCACCCTTTATGGGGAGGGAGGCCCCAGGGCCGGGGTGGTCAGCCTTGCTGATAATCTGCTCAGCACGGAGCTGAAGGGCCATGCTGCAATCCATGCTGGGCATACGGTGTGCTCTCTGATGTCCCCACGCACCCCCCTGGGGAGAAAGCAGGCCTCGGGCATTGGAGCAATGATCTTTTTGCCAACTAGACACCTTGTGAAAATTTTCACCTTCCCGTTTTTGACCCATCCCTGCCGCAGGCATGAGGCCTGGGCGGGGTGGAGGGCATGGACATGGAATCCTCAGGCCAGGGGCAGACGCTGAGCTCCTCCAGTTACTGGCTGTGCAGCCGCCAGGGGTCCCTTAACCCCTGTGACTGCCCCCATCCTTAGAGTGTGGCTGGGAGGTTGAGACAGGCTCTGTGTGTGGAAAGTGCTCAGGTATCAGCAGCCCCAGATCCTCTAATGCTCCTCTTCCCCTTCTCCTTACCTTTCCCTCCTCTTAGCCACAGACTCGTGTGACTCTCCCGGTGCAGAGCCCTGCAGAGAGGTGTGAGGTGGAGCCATAAGGCCCATTTCTAGGATGGAGAAACTGAGGCCTGCGAAGGGCTGTGGCTTCCCCAGATCTCACAGCAGGTCTGCCAGGGAGCAGTCCAGGCCTGACCCCACTCCCCTGATGATGGCAAGTCTGACTCTCCAAGATGGGTCTTAACCACGGTAGGGGTTCTCACCCCAGATGTTTGTTCCCTAGCAGCTGTTGGTGGGGGTGTGCAGTGCGGTCCCTCACCCCTGGGGGGCCTGGTTCCTCTGGAATGCCATGAGCACAGCCTCCCCCTGACTCTTCCCACAATGTACCCAGAACATTCCCCTCAGCCCTGGGGGTCACCCCTCCTCCTTTCTTTCTCCACCCTCTCCCAGAGCCAAAGTCAAGGGCACCAGGCCCGCTGGGGCTGGACTTTGTCTCCACCGCAGCTGGGGGGGTTTAGGTGGGACTTCACGGGGTGTCAACCCAGTGAGATGGCAAAGACACACGGGGATGGGTCTGGGAGAAGGAGACACCTGGACTAGTTTGGGTGTTTTTAGGGAGCTGAGTTCTCCCAAACTCACTCTTTGTTGAACATACTTCTGAGGCCTCTCTCATGGCAGGGTCCACCCAGGGGTGCTGGTGAGAGGGACCCGGTGAAGGGGGTGGTGTGTGAGGACGTCTGATACCGCTGAGCTGGGTTTGTTGCTCTCTGAGTGTTGAGATGGGGTCCTGGGTCCGAGGAATTTGCTGGTGTGTGTGTTTGGTGGGCCTGGCGGGGGGTGGGCGCGGTACTCAGGAATCTCACACTGCCCCGATTCTCTTCCAGGTTGCCTGTCAGGTTCCCACCTTCCATCTGAATTAAGAAAACCACCATCATCTCATTCCCTACCCCATATCAACAGTAACCCTGCTCTTCCCTTCAAGGAGGCCTGGGCTCCAGGAATAAACTTAGAGGCTTGGGGAAAACACACAGGGCCCCATTTCTTTTCCTTCAAAACGACAAGTGTGGGGCTGGGAGACTCTTGTGAGGGTTTGTCAGCTCTGGTGAGACCCCAGTTTCATCCTTACCTCCTGCGCAGCACCCAGATGCCACCCCCAGAAAGGATGGGATGGAGGGTACAAATCGGTTGTGGTTAGGTTGTGGTTAGGGAGAGGAGATGGGTGCTTTGGGGGATGGGCTGGGAGCTGTGCATAGACCCAGTACTCATCCTGCAAGGCAGAGCCCTATAGACAACCACCACCAAATCTGACGACATGGAAGGCTTGAATTATCTGTGGCTCCTCGTACCTCCCAGATAAACAGGGCAAAGTCTTCTTGTGACTGGACCTCTACCTGCCTGTCCCAACTCCTCCCACCCATTCCTGCCTTGCACTTTATGGCCCAGCTATCCCAAACCATATAGTGTTTCCTGAAGACATCCTTCATTCATTCACTTATTCATTGATCAAAACGTTTCCCAGGCTAGAGCTAGGGCTGGACTGTGAGCTCTTTGAGGGCAGGATGGAACTGTGTTTCATCCATCATTGCAGCCTCAGTGCCTACATTGTGCCTGCTACATACTATAAGCTCAGAAAATCCTATTGAATTCATGCGTATTCACTTAGCAAATATTTATTGAGCACCTAATATGTGCCAGACACTAAGCCAGGCGCTGAGATGCAGTAATGAACAGCAGCAGCTCCACGACCTCCTGGAGCTGTCAGTCGAGTGAAGGAGGCTGACAACAAATAAATGGACAAATAATATAATTTATGAAACTGATAAACGCTATGGAAGAAAAATAGAGTATGTGGAGTAGTCAGGCAAGACCTCCCCAGAGAGGTGAGATTCAGCAAGACCAAAAAGAACCAGCCAAGGGAAGACAGAGCAGAGAGTTTTCCAGGCAGAAGAGTCAGCAAGTGCAAAGGCCCTGAGGTTGGAACCCCTCAGGTCTGAGACATAGCAAGAAGGTCAACGATAAGACTGAAGATCCTCGGAGCTGCAAGACTTCCTGGAATGCTTTGTCAGAAGGAGCTCATGTGGTGCGCAGTGGCTTGGGGGGCTGGGACCCTGGGTCATTAAGAGACAGCTCAGAATCAGCTCAGGCCCAGGGAGCTCTCCTTGTAATGGGATTTGTTCAATGGGATTTGCCTGGGACATCAAATCAAATCCACACCTAGGGTAGGTGTGAATGGGGGCTGTGCAGCATGTGTCCGCTCTCTTCCAGAGCGCCTGGAGGCCTGGGGATCAAAGGGTTTCCCTTGCATCCAACCCCTGTCTCAAGGCATGACCACTTCCAAGCTGATGGGATTGGACCCATCTAAAGAGTGGTGGGAGCTTCCCTGGTGGCGCAGTGGTTGAGAGTCCGCCTGCCGTTGCAGGGGACACGGGTTCGTGCCCTGGTCCGGGAGGACCCCACATGCCGCGGAGCAGCTGGGCCCGTGAGCCATGGCCGCTGAGCCTGCGCGTCCAGAGCCTGTGCTCCGCAACGGGAGAGGCCACAGCAGTGAGAGGCCCGCGTACCGCAAAAAGTAAATAAATAAATAAAGAGAGGTGAGAGAGGGGAGCACTGAATGACTTCTCCAGCAAATGGGCTATTACCCCCATTCTGCAGATGGGGAAATCGAAGCACAGGAACGTGAAAAGGAGTGCCTGAGGTCACACGACCAGTAACTGGCAGAGCTGGGATCTGAACCCGTGTCTCCCTGACCCCTAGCTGTGTTCCTTCCCCACAGCAAGCTGTGTTGGAGAGCACGAGAGAGAGAGGCCCTCGGCAACCGCACTGCACAGAGCCCCGCAGGCCTACGTGGCCCTCGCCGGCCTGTGGCTGGCCCATGGGCCCCCGGGAGTCCCTCTTTGCCCGCGGAAGCAGGAAGCGTTTGCCCAGAGTTAGGGGCCCAGCCGAGGTCTGGGGCCTGCAAACTTTTGAACTAGAGGAAGTCCTGGTCTGATGCGGTAATCCACCCCCCCTCAAGTATGCTAAGGCCTCTCCCCCGGTGGGTTTTACTTTTTTCCCCGGTGACCTTGCTTTCACTAATGTATTACTTCTTGGTACGTTACCGTTACTAACTCAAAATCAATACCGACCTCCACATCTGTAAGGTTTTATCTGAAGGCAAATCTCTGGGCTGTCTGTCAGGCTGAGTGACAGCCATCCCTTCCTCTCCCCCTCTACCCGCCATGCCCCCCCCCAAGCCCCTTCCTCTCCCTCTGCTCTAAATCAGTCCCAGCCTCCACCAGACTAAATCAATAAGGGGCCGGTCTCGCCCCGCCACCTTCTGCCGCCCGGGAGAGGCTTCTAGGTTTTGGGGGGTGGGAGCTGCGGGAGCCCAGCATCAGCCCCCCTCCCACATCCTCTGCTCACCGCCCCCTCCTCCGGGACGTGCCGGCGCTCCCCTACTTTAAAAGAAGGGGATGGGAAAAATGTAATTAATTCCCTCCGCTCCTGAGCTGGCCCCGAGGGCCTGGGACAGAGGAGGCTGAGCTGTGAGATCTGCACCCTCTGTGATAACCGAACGTGGCTTTGGGAGCGAGGCTGCAATTAGAAGGGGTGATCACCGTCATCGGGGCTCCATGGCCAGGTTCAGGGTGGGTGAGTGGGCCCATGGCAGGATGCAGGGGGGGAGGGAGGGGCAGGGGCCGAGACTGGTGAGGTCGGGACAGTGGACCTGGAGATGAGACTGGGGTTAGAATGAGGCCAAGGACCACGGGACCAGTGACCAGGCAGCAGGTGGGGAGCCCCGCCTCTGCAATGCCAGAAGGGGACCCTGAGGCCTCAGAGGGACAGCGGTTTCACCAAAGACACTCGGCCAGTGAGTGCTCTGAGGGGCTTCCCTGCAGCACTGGGGGCCAGGATATCTGCGTGAGCGTCCATGCTCTGCCACTGACTAGCTGTGACCATGGGCAATTTCTTTAACTTTTTGGACCTCAGTTTTCTCGTCTGTATAATGGGAATGATAGTAATTGTAGCTACCTATAGGGTTATTGGAAAGAATAAATGAGTAAATGCACATAGGATGCTTACGCAGTGCCTGGCATGTTATTTGTTCTCGGTAAATGTAAGCTCTCTCCCTCCTCTTCCTCTCCCCCTATATTCCACCTGGATTAGATGGGACACGGCTTGAGACAAGGCAGACACAGGGACCTCCTCCCTGTCAGGGACCCTGTCTTTTCTATCTCTTCTCCCCCATGGGGCCTGGCACACAGTGGGTGCTTTCTGAACGGAGCACCACTCTGCCTGCACTCTGGAAAGGGAGCAAGGCATGTGTCACGTGGACACATCATACCCCTCCGGGGGATGGTCTGGGGAGGCCCAGTTCATGGCTTGCCTTGGTCCCCAAGGGTCCCTGAATGTGCTCATTTGTAGAGAGTGGCGAATCTATGAAGTCTCGAGCTGAGAACTAGCGAGGCCCAGGATTCACACACCCACACAACACACACACTGCACAGAGCAGCCCACACTGCACCTCCACAGGGACACACACCTGCATCCCAGAAGGTGAGACAACTCAAAACACCTCTTATCCAGATCACCACATGGCTTTTCATCAAAACTCCGATAAACTGTCATGATAAACTTCACGTACACTCACCTACCCTTCTTAAACTCATCAATGCACTTTTGTCCACACACCTGCACGTAAGCACATCTAAATACACACGTGAAAGCTGGGAGGCACCTCGGAGATCGGCACATCTTCAGAGATGCGGAGACGGAGGCTCAAAGAGGGGCAACGGTTTGCACTCGGGCAGCGTTGTCCCCGCAAACTAGCGGCAGTGTAGCCGGTCCTGGGGCTCACGATGGCCACCCCTCCTGCCGGTAGGCTCCGGTTTGGCCCCAGAATGACCGGCTGGCTTGGCACACAAGCGCTTTGATCTCCAAGCCTTAGGTCTGATTGCAGCCCCGCCTGGTCCACCCGCTTACTAACTCATCCTCCTGACTTCCACAAGAGCTGAGAGGGGCACGTTTGGGGAGCAGCCTGTCCCCATTGTCAGGGAGAGAAGGTAAGGGCACAGCTTGCCAGGAATGGAACACGATTTCCGTCTGCATTACATGAAATACGTCTCTTTGGACCACAGACTGTCCCAGGCTGAGGATGAGCCGGGGAAGCCCAGCTCATGACTTGCCCTGGTCTCTCAGGGTCTGGGGTCCGAAGTCCACCTCTGTGTCCAGATAAACCCCATAAGGGCAGGCTAAGGGCTGGGGAGAAGCCACAGGGCGGCTCCCCTGGGGTTTCTCCGCTCGGAGACCGCTTCTCCATGTTGGCTGCCCAGTGCAATCACCTGGAGGGTCTTTTAAGATGTTGACGCCAGGACCCCACCCCTTAGAGCTGCTGATTAATTGGTCTGAGGGTCTGGGAATGGAGATTTTTAAAAGCTCACTCCTCCAATGATTCTAGTATGCTGCCAACTACGAGAACCACTGCTCTCAGGTCATCACTATTCTTGCTACACACACAGTATGACTACACCTCCACACCCAGTGGGTGAAATCACGGGCACGCACACAGAGTACACACAGACACTCATACCGGGATAAGCACGGCATTATACAGACAAGCCAACACGACACACAAAGAATGTGACACATGAACAACTGCCCACCCCTACGCCATCCACACACTTCGCAGACGCACACGGGCAAACAGACCTACACACACCACACAGCGCAGACACACGTCACACAAACGCACACCTGCCCATCCCGCCGCCTGTTCCCAGCTCCATGCTGGGATTAGTGCAAGCGAGAAATCACCCACCCGGATAGCCGCCCACCACCGCTGCTCCCCCTCTCTCGCGCTCAATTCTCCGCTAAGAGGATCTGGGCGCCCGCCCCTCTCCCTGCCTCCTGTGGACAGCGGTAATGGGCTTTGGGTGCTGACTTGAGCATCCGAAACAAGATTTCCCGCAGGCCCCCCTGTCGCCGCCCCCCACTTCGCCTTCCATCTTTCTGCTTGTGGCCCTCGCCTGCCACACCCTCCACCAGCCACATCTCACACAGCAGCCCCCCGCCAACCAGGAGAGCTGGTGCCCAGGCAAGCATCCCTCCCCTGCCCGACCCCAGCCCCAGCCCCCTGACTCCTGTTCCCCTCACGCTTGTCCCCACCCAGTCTCCCATGAAGGCCATTCTCTTGCACGAGCATGGAACCTTACAGTTTCCAAAGCCATCTCCCTTTAAGCCTCAGAACCATTCTATGAAGTGCTGTTACCTCATTTCTCAGATAAAGAAACTGAGGCTTAGGAGGGGCTCACCCAGAATCACCTAGGGGATGAGCACCGGGGCAAGAACCCTTGACCCCTGACCTTTAGTCCGGTACTCTTGCCCTGCAATGGCTGTGGTCTCCACTTACCATATGTGGCTCTGGGTCATTCTTAACACTGTGTATGTGTGTGTTGTGTGTGTGTGTGTATCATACGGGAGCACACGGGGGATACTGCATGTGTGAGGCTAGTGTGGGTGTGTACGCACGCAGGTGCACATGAAAGTATTGTGTGTGTGTATATTTGAATTTTGTATGTGTGTCTGTGAGTCTGTGTGTGCGTGTGTGTCTCATACGTGCACACATGTACACACGAGAGTACGTCTGCAAATGGGAGTTCTGTATGTGTGCTCCTGAGTTCGTGTGATAGTATTGTGTGTGCATGTGTGTGAGTATCGTTTGTGATGCTCATGTGTGAGTGTTGCTAACGGTACAGCACGTATGTCTGGGCACATGTCCGGTCTTGCCCCTCTAGTTGATCTCACCAAGGGCACACGCTGGGGCTTGGGGACCTCAGAAGCTCAGAGGGCACTCGGGAAACAGGTTGTCACTGACTGTCATCTCTGGCCAGGAGGGCCCTCCCCACCGCCAGAGTCCACCAGCTTCTCTCCTCCCTCCACGTGGGAGTTCCACAGACCGCACCCAAAAAGACTCAGGAGTCAGGCTCTGTTTGATGGGAGAGGAAAGCAGGGAGGATAATTTCTGCAGAGGAAGGATTCAGCCAAGACTGTGGTAAGAACCTCCTGGTGTGTGAAGGGAGATACTCTGAGAGACGAAGCCAAAAAAGGGCATCACTGAGAGAAAACTTTCAGCCCTGCCATGGTCCCCCTTTCTCCCCTGGGCACAGACTGACCTTGACCTTGGATTTGACCAAGAGCTGCTAGAGGCACATTTGCCGTCCTATTGATTCCCTGTGCCCATCACACAGTAGATGTCTAACAAATATTTATTGAGTGAGTGAACCCGTGAATGAATGAATTTACTTATCTTTTATCCCCAGCACAGGGCCTGGCACAGAGTTGGGTGGGTGAAAATAAACGGAAGGTCCCTCCTCTCCCCAGGGGTCCTTGCCGGCTTAGCTAAAGGCTGTTTCGAAAATGGCGGGATGCACAGAACGACTTCCCACTCATTGTCCAAGAAGCTAAGACTCTCTCTCTCTCTCTCTCTCTCACACACACATACAAATTTCCAGTGTTTGGTCTACAAGATGTCAACCTCCAAATATGTGGAAACTTCTAGAAGCATCTAGAAACACTGGTGGGGTGGGGGCAGACTTTGGCTTCCCCCTCCCTAGGTGGATCCTGGGTTGGCCCCAGTCTGAAGGGGTCTGTGCCAGGATGGGTCCAAGGGCTCCTGGTCCCTGGTGGGTGCTGGAGCTGATGGGGTGCGGTGGGATTCAGAGACCATTTCTGATGGCGTGATAATGGTGGATGGGATTAGCGCAACTCCGCTCTCAGAGCCGTGGTGGGTTGGAGAAGGAAGGGGCCGATCGCCGGGAAAGATATGACTATTTAAAGATAATGATTGCATAAATTTAATTAGCACACTTTCACGCGGCAAATGGCCGTTTTGTAATTAATGTATCTGGCCTTACTAAGCATGAAAGATCCCATCTCCTCCCCCCTCCCCTCCAGCTCCCCCTCCTCTGCGGCCCTAATGAAAGACAGAGAGCAAGTGACAGAAACAGTTTGTCAGTGGCTCCAGGTGTCAGGGGCCTAATTGGCTGAGCTGAAGGGAGGAGGGGGAGCCGGGAGGGCTGAGGGGGGAGGGGGGCCTCCTTGACTTTGGCCGGGCCCAGGTTGGGAGAGGAGGAGGGGGACAGGGTGGCCTGGGCTCTCGGGCCCCCCTGGCGTGGTGGGAGTTCTCCCCCTCAGTAATTACCAGAGGACGAGGACGCAGATTTGGCCATGGCAGGGAGTGAGTGGTGGCAGGGAGGCCTCGTTAGTACCTGGGCAGACAAGCTGGCACGTATCACAACGTGTTAGGGACTCACGGCCATGATGGCTCAGGCCCTGCTGGTCCTCTCAAGGAGCAAAGTCCCTTAAGTGGAAAGAACGAGTGAAAAAAGGAACAAACCTCAGTGTCCTCTTGTATGAAACAGCCCCTGGTTATCAAGAGGCTCACAAGGAAACCTGATCGTAGCCTTCCGTAATTAAGCACCTACTACGTGCCAAGCACCTACTATGGGCGGGCAGCACTGCCATCCACTCCTTACCACAGCTGTCAGAACAACGTGGATGTTCATCTTTCTAGAATTGGAATGCATTTCACCATCCATAGCACCTTGATACGGCTGTGGTAGCAATGACACCAGCTGCGTGCAAAGGTTCTGTTGAGGTCTTCTGAGAAGATCAAGAAAGGACCAGCATCAAATCATCTTAGGTTCAATGAAATATGGGTATAGGCTGTTCCATGTTACAGATCAGGAAACTGAGGCTCAGGGGAGCTAAAAAAACTCACCCAAGTCTGTACAATCAGGAAGTGGTGGACTGGGGCTTGAACTCAGAAGATGTAACTCCAAAGTCGATTCCCTTTCCAGCATCTATCTCCGGGACCCCCCGCAGGGCCAGCTCGGCACCTCTCCTACACGCGTGGTACCACGCCCTGCAGGCTGCCTAAGGTGCTTGCCGGGCCCCAGAGGGAAGTCTCTTTGTTAGGTGGGTATAGCAGTCAATTGCAATAACGTCCCCCAAAGTTAGAGCTGCCTGGTTTTCTTGTAGGGTGAGCCGGTAATGGGGTCGAGAGGGTTCCAGCCGCCATGCCTGACCCTTATGCCTTGGCCGCCTTGGTGGCTGTGTCCTCTCCCACCTCTCTGACAATGACCCTCCACCGTCTTCACCAGCTGCCCTCTGCCAGCCTCAGCCACCAGCCCCTGCCCCAGCCAGCCCAGCCCCTGCCCAGTTTTCTTGGAGGAAGGCAGGGCAGGGAGGCCTTGAGCCAGCCTCGGCCGGGTGGAGCAGGGCCCAGCCGGCCCTTTCCCAGACCAAATTCAATTTCGAAGTTTAATGGGTTTGCGGAGGAGCTGGGTGAGCTCACTGACGCCACTCCTTGCCGGCTGGGTGGTTCCGGCCCGGCCACCGAGCGAGCAGCGGCCCGGGCTGAGAGAACCCTGGGGTCCGTCGAGAGTGGCGGGGGCCCTGAGTGAGTGAAAAATGTCAGAGCAAATTGCTCTTGACAGCGTTAATATCTGCACCTCATAGCAATAATTACATGTAAATAAATAGCAAAATCACACTCAGCTGGAGGCAGCTTGGCGAGGACAGACGCTGCTAAGGACCAGCTGGGGACCCGGGATGCTCTGCTCCGTCCTTTTCTTTCCTTCTTGGAGTCTCTGCTCCCTCCTCATCCTCAACCAGATTCTTGCTGCAGCACAGAGCAGGGACCTCAACGTCCCGGCCACCCATAGTAGAAATGGAGGGGGAAAAGAAAACATGTGGGCCCCCCCATGTTCTCATCCAGCCTAGAAGAACAGCTGGACCAAGCATCCTCCCAGCCGCTTTCAGCACAGTATTCCGTCTCTGTGTCTCTATAGAGAGAGGCCTCTGAAATCCACATCTCTGCCCTGAGCTCTCTCCTGGGCAGCCCCCTGGCCTCGACCTCCATACATCTACCCCGATCCAATCCTCCTCCTGCACTCCCTGTATCTGTCTACGATTACATCAGCCTCTTGGTCACCCAAACTCCACACATCCAGTCATCTTTGCCTCTCCCTCGGTCCCGACACCCGTGATGTTGCATGGCGTCACGTGCCATACCAAGCCACGAGAGAACATGGCACAACTTCCTGGAGTGTCGACTAGCCCTGACGCTAATTAATTTTATTGTGATGGTCAACAAATACAGCTCCACAGTGGCAAAGCATGCAAAATGAGCCTGCATTTTAAAGCTAATGCATACAAATCTGTTACAGCCCACCTCCAGGGCCTTGGGGGAACACACTTCGGACTTTGGAGAGAACTTTGAGAAGCCCAGTGTGCAACCAGTGTGCCTCTTGCTGCCACGTTTGGAGGCTTCTGGGTTTGGTTTTGTTCTTTTGTCTGTAAAAGCAAGGACCACGTCTCATCCGTGTCTGGGTTCACAGTACTTAGCAAAAAGCCTTCGGAGGTATTTGAGGGAGGAAAGAAAAGAAACAAAAGGGAAGCAAAAGGCTAGGAGGAAGGGGAGGAGGGAAGACAAGGGCATCAGAAGGTAGGAGACAGGGAGGAAGCTGCCGCCCAGGGAGTTGACACTCCAAATGAGCCCAGGGATGACAGGTAGCTGGACTGAACCCGGGGTTCCACTCTCTCCTCCCCAGAGGGACCCTGTTCTCCGGGGACCCAGCCTCCCTCCCACTTCCTGCTTCCCACTTCCCAAGAGTTAGGGCTCCCCTGCCCGGGGAGAAGGAGCTCAGAGGGCCGGCCCTCCAGCTACTTCACCGCCCTGCCTGCCTCGCCTGCACAGGGAAGGCAACGCGGGCTCCATTCTTTGCGAAACAAATATCTTCTCCGGAGCAGCCCCTGCATCCCACACCATCTTGTTTAGCTCACCGACTAATCCACTTATCGAGGATAAAGCGCCTGTGAATCCCCGTTTGATAAAGGCAGCCACAAAATTAGCAGAAACGTGCCCACGGCTCCGACGTACCAAACAACAAGAGTCTGGGGACGGTCACGGAGAGATGCCGTCTCTTTGCAGGCCCCAGGCTGGGAGAGATGCGGGAGGAGACAGCAGCTTTCTGCTGGTGCTGTGGGCTGGGAAGGCGGTGCCCTGGGTTATCTGAGAAGGGGGTTGGGCAAGGTGGGGTAGGAACCAGAATGGAGTGCCCACCCCATCCTCTACCGCATGCACCCCAATGCAGCTGGTTTCCCAACTCCCAGCACAATCCAACTCCATGACCCTGCGCTGACTGCACTTCCAAAGGTAACCACCTGTAATCCCAGCTAACAGGCTTCGGTGCTTACTCCATGCCAAGCAGGGTCCTAAGCATTTCCCGTGTTAACCTATTTTCTCCTCACAACAACCCTGTGAAACAGGTACTGCTGTCATCCACATTTTATAGATGAAGACACCAAGGCCCAGAGAGGTCAAGTCATTTGCTCAAGATCACACAGCTCGTAACCACCCATCCCAGCTGGAGAGTTATTATCTAAAGCTCTCCCATTCGACCACGACCAATTTGAACTCAACCTGCATCTCCAACTGTCGTCCCCAACTCCGACAGAAGTCCCCAACACCACCTGGCAGTACCCCCAACGATCCATGGTCCCCTCCCCTGCCACTATGTATAAGAGCCTTCAAATGGCTGAAGGCTGTATGCTCCCTACATGGTTTGATGACTGTCTAATTCACCTCCCGGGGTCACTGTCAGAGCCAAAGTTGTTCTTCTATGCCCTATGTCCACCTTTAGTGCTTCTGTTATCAGGGCTGTAGGGTCCTCCCAGCAGGTTCCCAGAGGTCTCTCTGCTTTGCCCCAAGGGATTCCGGGCCCTTTGCTGACACAGCCTCCTAACCGTGGCTGCAGGATTATGAATATCACATCACACAGATGAGAAAACGGGGACTTGGATGAAAACTCAGCTCATCTGAGTTTAACTGGCTCCTCTGAGGTTGGCTTTGAGGAAGGGTCAAGGAAGAGGGAAAACCAGGCGGGGATTCTGGAAGGTTCGGTCCCTAAGCTGCCCACACACCCACCAGCTCTGGCTTGGGGAAGAGGGGCAGGTCCCAGGCCTTGGGGATGGGGACATTAATCACAGGGGAGCCCCTGTCAGGGTGGCATCTGGAACTAAAGGGAAACACTCATCAAAAGGCCAAGACTTTTCACCCTGGGCTCTGGGGGCTTGGAGACCAACCACTGCCACACCAGGAGGCCAGGGCTGGGAGGAGGGCATCTGGGGTTCAGGCCTGGGCTTGAGAAAAGGTCCCTGCCATGGACACCTGGGCCATAGGGGAGAGAAAGAGCATGGAGAGGAGCGGGGCTCTGGCAGGTTCCCATGTCCCACTGGTGCTTGGCAGGAACCCCAGGTAAAGTTCCTTCCCTCCCCAAGGCCACACAGCTAGGAGGAGGTGGGGCTGGCATTCACACTTGAGTCTGACTGCAGAGCTGGGTATGTGTCTCTCTCAAGTCCTCTGCCCCTTCCCTCCTCCAGCTTCGGGGTCCTCCCTCCTGTCTGGGCTCCCTTCCCCATCCCACTTCTGTAAGTTCATCTCCCTCCAACTGTGCCGTCACCCTGGCGTCTCCCTGTTTCTGCCTTTTGCTCCCCATCCCAGTCCCTGTCTGCACACTCTCTCTCCTTTTCTTTCTCCCTGTCTTTCTTCCCATTTCTGTCTCTTGGTCTCTGGGTGTCTCTCTCTGTCTCTTCTCTCGTCCTGCCTCTCTCCCTCTGCCTCCGCCGCTTCTCCATCCCTCCCTTTTCCTGACCATTCTGCATATCTGTCTGGACTGACCTCCCTTCTCTCCACCAGCATCTCACACCCTGATTCTCTCTATGGGTCTGTGGGTCTGTCTGTCCACGTTCATGCCCCTCTGCCCTCCACTCCTACACACCTCCAACAGGGGGCGCCTCCCAAATCAGCCCTGGAGCCTAGTGTGCCAGAACTGAGGCCACTAGGCCAGGAGGCCAGGCCGGCACCCTGGTCGAGCTGGTTGTCAGCCCAGCACTGGACTACAGGCTGGAGGAACCCTCAGCCGACCTCCTCTGCTCCCCTGCTTCTTCCTCTGAGGGATTTCGGCGGCTTCCCTCCAAGGCCCCTTCCTTTCCCCTTCCTCTGCTGCCCAGGGTGGTCCATTCTGAGTCACTCAAGGAGCTTATGGGGCATCTGAGAGCTGGGACGGCATAACGAGGTCATTTTAGCCAGTACTTCTCAAGCTTTCCTCAACATGGGAATCCCCTGGGCGCCTGTTCAAGTGCAGACCAGACCCGGAGAGGCAAGGGTTCTGTTCTGGCAGCCCGGCACAGAGGACAGAATTGAATCTCTGGCATTGGGCGGACCTGGCTTTTGGATTCCAACATTGTCCCTTGCTGCTGACCTTGAGCTTTGCCCCTCTGACAATTCCAGGCCCTCAGGGCTCAGTGAGGACCGAATAGCTAATGGGGGCAAAAGCACATCGTTGACTCCTCTGGTTCTGAACAAATCGGGGATTTGTTGTAATTATTATGAACAGTAAAGGTGCTAGAGAAGTAACTCCATTTCTTTGGGAGCCAAAGCAGGGTGGGACCCCAGTTGGGACAGCCGCTTCCTCCAGAGGCCTAGAGAGGGAGATTGGAGTTGGCTGGGGTGGGAGTCAGCATCCAGGGGGCTCAGGGAAGGATGCCTGGGCAGTTAGGAGTGGTGGGGGGCATTATCTGTGATAGGGAAGGGAAGGCAGCCCCTAGGGGAGGCTCAGGAACATCTGCCCCCAGGCTTCATGTCTCAATTTCAGCCTGGACCGTCCCCTTTGTGCAAGACACTTGCCAGGGCTCTCGTGGGACCTTAACCCTCCGATGCCGCAGGTCACACCCCGGTCTGGCAAGAGGGTCGCCCGCATGCTGAGTCTCCGTGCTCTCTGCTGGCCCCCAACAAACGAGCAGGATGGAGGGACAGGAGCCAGGCAGGGATGGGTCTCCCTCTCCTTGCCCGGTGCTCGATCCTTGGAAAGGTTGCCCAGGGCTTTGTGTCAAAGCAGGGATTGCCCGTGCCACTTGGAGCAGAGGCAGAGAGGACTGTAAATGCTGTCCACCGACCCCCTGGAAGGATCCGGCCATTGCCACACCCACCGTGCCCGCGGAAAAGCCCGGCTAATCCCTGAGTCTTTCTAGGCGGTGAGAAGGGTGGAGGGCTACCGCAGGTGTCTCTATTATAAAAGGAGGCAGTGGGTTAACTACTTCAAGGGAGCCTTCCAGCCCAGAGACTGCTGGAGAGGGGTCTCAGTTCAACTCAAACAGCCCTGCCCCTGAGTCACTTCCTAAAGAAAGGGCGCTGAGGGTCAAGGTGCTGATGCGATGCTGACAAGGTGAAGGCTCGCTAATCCGGTGCTTTCCACGTGACAGACCTCACACCAGCTGCCTCAGATGGTGCCTTCCTTAAAACATAGAAGAGCTATATTTTACACAGCAGAGCTACTGTCCTGACCTATCAGGGTGGAGCCTGGGAATTTCGGTTTTTAACAGGCGTTCCGGATCATTCTGATGCACAGCGTTGGGAAGCACTGACTCTAACTGAATCCCCTACCATTCTAAGAACCCACTCTCCAATAGTCTTGACAAAATCAGATCCTGCCTGCACCCCAGAGATGGGGATTCTGCCTCCCCATGATCTCTGGCCCCTGCCATCACCCCAATCGTGCTGGCTCTCTCTGTCCCAAACAGACGGCACCCTGAGGCTTTAGGCTGGGATTGTGAAGGTTCCCTTTTGCTCTCCCTTGACATAATCTGACCTCTTGTCACCTCCTGAACCTCCAAGGTAGACCCCAGTTTGCCAACGAAGGTGGTGGGAAAGCCAAGGTGGACCTCCAGCTGGTCAGTCCAGTCCAGCCTAGCCTAGCATCCCCGAGAAACATATTTCTCTTGTCAGGTGGGTGCGGGGGCCACAGATACTTCCCTACCTCCCCACACCCTCTTGTCTGGGGCATCCCCTCCTCTGTGGAGGCTTCTGGCGCCTGGTTTCCTTTGCTTTCTTTTTCTTTTTTTTTTTGCGGTACGCGGGCCTCTCACTGTTGCGGAGCACAGGCTCCGGACGCGCAAGCTCAGCCGCTCCGCGGCATGTGGGATCCTCCCAGACCGGGGCACGAACCCGTGTCCCCTGCATCGGCAGGCAGACTCTCAACCACTGCGCCACCGCCCTCCTTTGCTTTCTTTAGCCAAAATAACTGGAAGGTTTTTGAAGGCAGGGACCGTGGGGCTGGGCATACGATGGATGCTGTGTCCAATGCGGACCCACCGCTGTTTATCAGACCCCTGCTATGAGCCAGGCTTTGTGCTGGGGCCACGCGCCCCCAGAAAAGCCTGGTTCTTGCTTTAGGGGGAGAGAGCAGTATCCAGAAAGTTAGAATTCAGAGGCAAATCTGTTACCCTGGGAAGGAGTGCGGCCACCCAGACTGGAGGACGGGAAGCTTCTCAGAGGAAGTGAAGAGGGCTTAGCTAAGGGATGAGAAGGGAGGGTGAGAACATCCCAGCAAGTGCATCCTTGGCTAAGAGGAGCGACTGAATGGAGGATGGGAATGAGGGAGGAAGCCCTCACTGGAGGTGCTACCAAGCAAGGAAGTGCCTGTCTGCGGAGCGCACTCACTCCCCTGGCCCTCGGCCACCAGCCACCGTGCGCACGTCGGCTGGGCCGACGGAGGCAGAACCCGCTACCGCAAGCCCCGCGCCGGGCCCGGCGTTCCGGGCGGCGGCCAGGCTCGCTGCTGCTCCCCGATCTCAGGCCCGGGCCGCAGGAATTAAGCAGGCCGCCGAGCCCGAGCGCGTCCTTATCTCGGGGAGACAGTTGTTGGGAATCACTCTGACTGAGTGGTTTTGTCTCCCCGCATTTTCCACTGTCAGGCGGCCTCGGGCCATGGATCAAAGGCGCGCGGCGGCGGCGGTGGAGGCGGCGGAGCGCGGGGAGGGGCGGCCGCGCGGATCCGGCCCGATCCCCCCACCTCGATGCCCCCGCCCCGACCCGGGTCTGCCGGGCCGGAACTGCGCCCGGTCCCTGCCTGGAGCTCACCATCAGCGGGCTGGAGAGGAGAGAAGGGGAGAAGGAGGAAGACAGAACGGGAGGGGGTAGAGGGTGAGGGGGTGGGGAGGGGCTGGACGGGGAGAAAGAAGAGGTGTTTGCGGGAGAAGCCGGGAGAATGAGAGAGATTAGGGGGAAGAGAGTGGGGGAGGGGACTGGATTCGCGAGAAGGAAGGATGGAGCAAAAGAGGGTCGGATGCAGATGGGGCTAAAAGGGGAAAAGGAGCAGGAGAGCTGGGGATTGGGGGGAGGAAACGGGAAAAGGAGAGAACAAGGAAGCGGAAGAAAACCAGTGCAGAAAAGAAAGCAGCGGTTAATTTCCCATCAGCTGGGCCCAAGAGAAAGTTCTGGGCTGAGGGAGGGCACATGGAGAGGAGACTGGCTGGAGGAGGACGGGGGAGGGCAGTCTGGCTGCGCAGGGCTTGGGGTGGAGACTGTTCTCCCTCCAAAGAAAGTGCTGGCTCTCATCACTGAGAAGGACAGGGAAGCAGAGAGTGGTGGTGACTGGCCGAATTACCCCGCAGGAGCTGGGGTGGCACTCAGGCCTGACCTTCCAAAGGTCGTTTGCGATGCCTGGGGGACAGTAGCCCAGGTCTCGGATACTCCCAGAAGCCCCAGGAGAGGAGCCTCTTCTGCCTGTTTCCTCCCCATCAGCCTCAACCCCACACAGCAAAACTCCCAGGGGCAGCTCGAAATACCTGTCCCAAGCCCTTGAAGGTGTTGGAGAAATGTTCCCAGCTGGGGCGAGGGCCAGCAGAGAGAAGGGACTGGTGGGAGGGTCTGGAGAGAGGGGGGAACCCTGGGGCTGAGGCTGGGGCAGGGCAGGAGGGTAGACAGGGAGGCAGGAAGGAGCAGGGGAACTCAAAGGTGCTGAGAAGAATTAGCTGGGGGCCGGGGCCTGGCCCTGCACCAGCTCACTGTGTGGCCTTGGGAGCCCCCATCTGCAAACAGCTACCCGGCATTGTGCCAGATGCCAACCTGCTCTGCATCTATCAGCACGCTTAATCCTCAGACTGGTTCTATGAGATGGGAAGTATTTATTAACCCCACTTTACAGAGGGGGAAACCAAGGCAGAGAAGAACCTGTTTGGAAGCACCCAGCTAGGAAGTGATGGTCCTGGGGATTGGGCACAGGCCCAGGGATTCCAGAGCTGGTATCCTGACGCCTCTCCTCTCCTGCCTCTTAGGGAACTGGGAATAGCCGAGATCAAAGAGTTTGGGGCCCTCAGAGATCCCACCAGCGAGTGGGAAACAGACCATTTTTGTGACATGTACTGGCTAAGAGCATGGTCACTGGGGCCAGGCAATCTGAGTTCAAGTCCAGGCCCTGACACTTGTTAGTTCCTGACCTTGGACAAACTGTTTAAACTGCATGGTGCCACTGTCCACCACCTCATCTGTAAGACAGAAATAATTCCAGGCCCTCCCCTTCCAAAGGAGATGTTATGAGGATTAAATGGAATAATCCACATAACGGGCTTAGCATAGCACCTGGCCTGCGGTCTAAGGGCTCAAAAACTTGAACCATTATTATTATTACTTAATATTTGTCTACCAACACAGGTACTTTTAATATACTGATAAAATGTGATAAATGCACAGGGAAAGCACAACTAACCCAGCATAAGGGGGTGCAGGAAGGCTTCCTGGAAGGGACCAAGTCTTTAAAAGTAACTAAGGGTGAGTCTGAGATGGTGACAGGATGGTGGGGGATACCCAGGCCGAGGGAGGAGTAGGTACCAAGGCCTGGAGGCAGGGGACAGTATGGCCCTCTGGGGACCCTCAAAGTCACCCCTGCCTCTCCTATCTGGGTACGTGCCTGGCCTCCCAGGTCCGGCTGTCCTGCCATCCCAGAGGCCTCCCTCCTGCTGGGGACCCCAGGGACGGGCCTCAGCAGTTCTGAGTCTGCCTGCTGTATTAAATGCTAATCTCTCTCATTTTCTTCCCCTCTATCTGCCGGGACTGTCTGGTTCAGAGGCCCCAGCCCCGTGCTAATCAGAAAGAAGGACAAATCCGTTATTTGCATTCTTTCCCACCAAGCCCGGCAGGTCTGGTTGGCTGAAGCCCCAGCCGGTTGGGAAGCTCCCCAGGCCCAGGCTGGGGCCCCAGGAGGGTGAAGAGGAAGGCTGGCCCCCACCCCGAGACCTAGCGGCTGTGACTCACGTGCTCATACAAAGAACCCACGGGAATCACGGGCTCTGATCAGGAAGGTTCCTGACTAGAAGTTGGCCTCTCACTTTCATTGGGAAACTCAGGCCCAGAGCGGAGAGGCATCTACCAAGGTCGCACAGTGCGTTAGAAGCAAAGTCTGGAGGGAACTCAGATCACCTGGTTTTCCAGCCAGTGACCAGGCCTGGCCTGGGCTGAGCTGGACCTCCAGTCCCAGAAAAGAAGGGCTAATTCAATTTTTCCCTTTTCCAGTATGGTTTATTACAGGATACAACGTAGTTCCCTGTGCTCTACAGTAGGACCGTGTTGTTTATCCATTCTATATATAATAGTTTGTATCTGCTAATCCCAAACTCCCAATCCATCTCTCCTCCCTCCCTTCGCCCCCGATTTCTAATTAGGGCAGGGAGAAGCAAAGAGGGGAAAACTCTCACTTATTAAGCTCTTCCTCTATTGCCAAGCATAGTTTTAGGTATTTCACATAAACAGTCTCATTTATTTCTCAAAATACTACAAGGTGACCAGTATTGGCCCCATCTTCCAGATGAGGAAACTGAGGCTCCGAGAGCTCATGTAACTTGCCCGTGGTCACATAGCAAGTAAGTATAGAAGACCCGGGATCCAAAACCTGGTCTGTATGATCATTTCACTCAGCCCGTGATGTATCTGAATTAGACACTGTTTTAGCATTTGCCATATTATTTGCTGCTGTCCAGTCTGTACCAACCTCTTACCCCTTCCCTTATTTTCCCCTGAGCAAATGCTACCTTGCCCTTTGAGACTCCTCCTCCAGGAAGCCTTCTTCGACAATGCCCTCCCTTTTCCAAACTCCTCTGCTCTTCCTATCCTGTCTGACCAGAAATCCCTCTAAACTGTCAATAACTGATTCTCTCATTGCTCTTTGGTGGTGAGCGGGGCTAGTACTGTCTCCCCTAAAACATACTTGGTAAGAGCAGAGACAGCCATGTGTTATTTCTTTTTTGCGCCTCCCTATACATTGTGTTAGTAACAGGAGTCAAGACAAATGAATGTGAAGGCGACTGAACATACTAACATTCAAACTAACTGATCAGCTGCCGTAAAAATCTCTTGGGTACGGACCACAGCTGTGTGTAGTCAAGCCTGCAATACTCCTGGGGGTTCACCAACACTTGCTGGAGGCCTACTACGGGCCAGACACTGAGTTCTGTGTGTCACTAGAATGAATCACCATGCACAGAGTACCACTGCCTCGCCTGTGGTCCTACTGAAGACCGTGGTCCCTGACATCAAATGGTGCGTGGAAACATCTAGGTCTCCTCTTTCCCACTTGTTTATACCAGGCCTTACTGTGCTCATGGGGAGGGGCAGAGGTCAGCTCCTGCCCACACCTTCTCAAGGTATAGGTCTTGATTGCTATAGATGTATCAGTAGTGGACAAAAAAGAGGCCCAGAGCATCCCTCGAGGGCAGCCCTCAATCCACAGCCCTTGTCCAGACTCAGGGAGATGAGCTCAAAATGCCGTCTTCCCAGAATCCCACTCAGTCCTCTAAGGAGAAAAACCCAGGGTTGCCCTCAATGGTAGAAAGACCCCAAAGTTGGGGACTTCTCTGGCGGTCCAGTAGTTAAGACTTCTCCTTCCAATGCAGGGGGTGCAGGTTCAATCCCCGGTTGGGGAGCTAAGACCCCACACGCCTTGGGGCCAAAGTACCAAAACATAAAAAGCAGAAGCAATACTGAAATAAATTCAAGAAAGACTTTATAAATGGTCCACATCAAAAAATCTTTAGAAAAAAAAAAAGACCCCGAAGTCACCCAGAAGCCAGGCCATAAGCTAGACCCCCCAGTTCCTAGCAGGGCCTGTACATAGGCATGACCCGCCTCCATCACCAGTATTCTGGAAAGTTCCTGATCCCGGTCTCGTCTTTCTGTCCACCACCCCCTCAGTCCCCTCCACCCAGGAAAAGGGGTGAGAAAGGCAGAGACATAAACACGAGTCTGTTTTCACAGGAGACGAGGCTCTGCCCAGGCCTCTCCCTGTGGGCTGGAGCTGGGCCTCTGACTGATGTGAACAGGTGGCTTTGTTTGGCCAGCCACCGGGGGGAATAACTCGGCTTTTCCCACTGAGGTAGGTTAACCATGGCCAAAGGCAGAGCTGGATATGAGAGCAGGGTCTTGGTAGGTCTGCCTGCTCAGGGGCTGGAAGGACTGGGGATGCCTGGGACCCCCATGGCTGATTCTCTGAGCCTGTAGCTCATCCTCGTCCCGGGGTGGGCCTGGCCGGGAGTTATGGGGAAGGGGCGCTGGGGGTGTGCGGAGGCCTGATGAGGTAAGTGGACGCTCCTCACGACCTCCAGTTGGTACCCTGATCAGGGCTGTGACTCAGGCTGGCAGATGTGGCTGGCTGATGTGGGGGAGGTCTGGGAGCTGGGCTGTTACTGGTGCAGTGAAAGCCAGTCAGGGAGGGCAGATACTGCAAAAGGGCATTTGGCTTCAAGTCCAAGAAAATCTGGCCACAGGGTCTTGGTCCTGTCCACAAGCTGACCCCTGACCCCACACCATCACCAGTGGTCACCGTGAGCAATGGGTAGGTGGGTGAGGTGATTCAGTTAGCTTTCCCCTAATCCTGGGAAAAACCAGCGTCACAGCCTGTCCTTCCAACTGGAGCCGGTCACTCCTTCCATCCCAGCTCATCTTTCCCTGGGACCTGAGGGCGGAGGGAGGGAGATGGCCTTTCCTGTGCTTTCTGCAGAGAGGGGTGCTACCTGCACCCTGTCACCCTCTCTTCCCAAGACTGGAAACCAACTCAGGCATTTTCCAGGTGGGAAGGAAAGGGGGAAAGAGATAGAAGAAATGAGGTGGCAGTAAAACAGAGTTGGGAGGCCAGGGCACAGACGGGGGAGGTGGGTGGAGAATTTATTAAGCACCTACTATGTGCCGGGTACTGTACTCAAATCTCCCTTAGTCCTCACAGCACCCCCTGAGAGGTAGGGATTATCACTCCCTTTTACAGATGAGGAAAAGGAAGCCCAGAGAGGTTAGGCAAGCTGCCCCAGGGCCACACAGCAACTTAGATAGTGGCAGAACCAGAACTCCAACTCAGGGCTGCTTGTTGGCAGAGGCCAGCCCGTTTCTCTTGCCCCAGGCTTCCCAGGAGAGACTTCCCGGGAAAGGATGAGCCTGGAGGAGACCCTGAGAAGGCGAAGGGAAGGAAGCTGGAGGCAAAGGGGCCGCCGGGAAGGGAGGAAAAGGAAGGGCTGGGCGGGGCCCAGAGGCGCGCTCACTCGGCTGGGGTTAAAGCCTCATGTTCCTACAACCCGCTAAGCCGGAGAAATGAATTCTGATCCTTCCAAAACCCAACCTTGGAAAATGTGCGAGAGAAGGGTCTCCTTTCAGGGGAGCAGGAAATCCTCCACACCTCCTCCCGACGCCCCAGTAATGCCAGGATGTCCCCAATCTGCTTTGAGGAATGGAGAGATTAAGAATAATAAAAAAATTGCAATAAAATATGTGTGAAGGAGGGGGTAATTGTGGACAAACGCAGCATTCAAATTCATTTTTCAGCTCTTTTACACACCATTTCAATCTTATTTTCTGCTTGTTAATGAGATCTTGTTGCCTGGGCTAGGCAAAACCTTCCAATATCAGGACGTAATTGCACATAATTTTCTCTCCTACCAGTGATTTGCATCAGTTTTTTAAAAATTCTGGGCTATTTAACACCCCACGATCCCCCTCCCCGTCTTCTTGCCGACAAATCTCTTATGCCCTCCTCCTTCCCTGTCCCTGGTCCAGCAAGACTCATTTTAAATGCTTATTATAAACGCAGTGTCGCCAATAAAGGGAAAAAAAACACACAGAGGAAGTGAGGGGAGAAAAAGGCAGAGGGAGTTTCCAGTGGCCACCGCGCGAAGGGCCCTGGCTCAGTTCCGCAGCGTGAGAGGTTTCTCCATCTTATCCCGCTGAGGGTGATGAGAAGGTGAGGTGCGTGGGTCAGGCACGTCTGCCTTAGAATTGCATCGCCACCACTCACCTGCTCTGTGGCCTTCAGCAAGTTACTTAAGTTCTCTGAGTCTATCTTCCCAAGTTCTGTGGGGCCAGAGTAACTTCACAGAAGCAAAGTGCTGACAGGGGATGTGGCATCCCATAGGTGATCAGCTGATGGGGTGTCTTTCCTTGCTGGATTGGCTCCCCTGGAGGCCTCAAAGGATGCCAGGAGGGCAGTGGTGGGACTCTACCACGGAGAGGCATTCTGGAGACCCCGTTCATAAAGAATTGAAAAGCCCTGAGCTTTATTCCTACTGGTCTAGGGAGGAAGGGGAAGCTTGAAGGTGTAGACCATGAACCTGACCATGCCGTTAACTGCCACTGTGGCCTCAGACCTCAGTTTCCCCATATGGACCACAGGACCAATCTTACGGGGCAGATACAAGAGAACAGCATAGTGGGCTCTGGAGCCAGACCATCTGAATCCTAGCTTTGCCACTTTCCAGAACCTACCACGGGGCCTGGCATGTGGTAGGGCTTAATTAATATTTGTTAGATGGGCGGATGGATGGATGACCCTGGACAAATCCATTTCCTCATCTGTAAACCAAGGTCACAAGGTAGCCGCCAAGACTGGCTGCATGAAAGCTGGTATGACATTTAGCCCATTCACGGCTGGCCCACGGTAAGCGTTCATTCCATGTGAGCCATCACTGTAAGTACTATGGGAGGGAAAGGACGACGAGGCTTGGTGTCCTGCGATTGCGGCCGTGTGATTAACGTCACACTTAGAGAATATCTTTCACTAATTCCACATGGGGGAGATTGTAAATATGTAAATCCCTTTACAGGTTCCTCCACGTTAAGCTCCAGAGAGGAACAAAGGGGACGATGCACAAGGGACGTCATGAAGAGGCAAGAGGAGGGGTGGTGGCAGGAGAGAAACGCCCCCTTCCCATGAAGCAGTGGCGGGAGCTGTGGGTGAGGTGTCCGGAGCCCTTGGGTGCGGGTCCCAGCTCAGCTGCGAACCTGACAGTGTGATCTGGGCAATTTTCTCCCCCTCTCTGGGCCTCAGTTTCCACTGCCAACTCTGATAGTCTGCCTCTAAGAAAGCCTGGGGGACAAGGCAGCTCCAGCTTCGGGCTGCCCCTGGTAACACATCTGCACAGGCCCCGGAGAAGACCCCAGCACGGGGCAGCCTGCCTGTGGCCTTCAGCTCACATGACCCTGCAAACAGCAGAACCTTGATCCTGATGCTTTGCTTGGGAGCTCTGACTGGTCAGTGCTGCGGCTATGAATGGCCCCCGTGGCCTGTCTCCCCCATCACATTGGGAACTCTCCAAGACAGGGCTGTGCTTCCACCATCAGACTGGGGCGTCTAAGGACAAGGGGTTTCCTGAGGACAGAGTCGTGTCCCTCCTCTCAGACTGAGAGCTCCTCAGGTTGGGGGCTGTGTCTCCCCCATCAGACCGGGGAATCTCTAAGGCCCTGAGTGTCCCCTTTCTATCTCTGCCCACCGCCCTTAAACTTGTGCCCTGCTCGTGATTCCCACACGTGGGCTGGTACGAACTGATCCACCTGCAGGAATCAGATCACTCGAAGTGATGTCACAAAAGGGTCCTTTTGTCCTAAGCTGTCCTGAGCTGGTTTCTAAGAGTTGTTTCCAAGCAAAGCCAGGGCCGTCCACGTGCTGAGTCCCTAATCCTACCAGGCTGGGTTCTGGGGGTGGGTGAGGGCCTAGGCCCCGAGGGAACCAAGCCTCAAGGTCATCTAAGCCTCTCATACGACTCAGCTCTGCCTGTTGGCCCCTAACCTGAGTTAGGCCTCAGTGTTCTCATCCATGACATGGGCTGAAGGAGCTTTCCCTTCCACCGAGAAGGAGGGACTGGCTTCCGAGATGATTTCTCCTCGCCGCCAGCCAGTCTCTCAAAAAGAGAGCATGTGTGCGCGTTTCTGAGAGGCAGGAGGGCAGTGTGAGTGGGTAAAATCTCAGGTTCTGGAAACGAAGGGTGAACCCAGGGTTTGACGCTCAAGTAGATTAACACATAGGAAACACTGAGAACAGGGTCAGAACATCACAGAGGCTCAGAAAGGTTAGCTGTCCTCATCCACGTTGTTATTAAACATGTTGCACGCCTTGCTGTTTTATTATGCTTATTGTCTGTCTGTCCCGTTACACTGCCAGCTCCACTAGAGCAGGGACCTTCATCCCTGTGTTCACTGATTTATCCCAAGTGCCGAGAACAGAGCTTGGCCCATAGCCGGCACTCCATAACTGTGTGTTATATTAGAGCCAGAGGACAGGCCCAGAGCTTAGATGAGTAAATGGCTTTTCTGTGAGATTCTGCTGGGCAGACTCTCCGTGGAGGCTCTGAGGCTTGGAAGCACCCACTTCCCAGGCTGGGTCTGAGGCCAGGACCCGGGTCAACAAGCGGGGAGGAGGCAGGTCCTCTCCAGGCAGCGGCAAGCCGGTCGGTGAGACAAGCAGGTGCCCAGCAGAGCCCCAGCTGGGTCCCCGACTGCATCCCCTTGGGCTTCTCTAAGAACATGGGCAACCGTGGACCTGAGATCCTGGATGAGGGAGGGTATGCTGGCCCCGCAGCCCAAGTGGGGCCCATCCTCCCCCTGCTGCCCAGGTGAGCTATGGAGAAACCCCTCCTGCTGGGGAGACAGACATGGTAATGAACCTCTCTTGGTGGAGAACCCGCACGACCCCCAAGACCACAGAGATTGCTGACCATGTGTAACTGGCCTGTCAGATGGGGGAGGGAGTACAGGGAAACGCCAGGGACTTCCGTACAAGACCCTAAACACCCCCTCGCTGCCCCCTTCCTTCAGGAAGTGTTTGTAGCCTAACGCGGAGGTTCACACACGCAGAAGCACACACAGCCTGACCCTGCCCTCACGTCCGCCCCGCACGCAGCCCTCTCCCTGCCCTCTAGCAGCTGTTCCCCTCCTGGTCCCCTCGGCCCCCGTCAGATCCTCCATCTGTCTTCACACCTTTGGTGGGAACCTCCCGATGGGTCTCTGAAGTTCACGCAATCCGTCACGCCCCGCACAGCCCCTCTGCCCTGAGGAATGGGGCGGAAGCCTTGAGGGTCTCTCAGAGGAGGGGTGAGGGTCCAGCTCAAGTGGGGAAAAGGTCGGGTTTGGTCTGGCTGCTCACCTTAGTGGGTCAGGCTCTCTCCCTTCTTCTGCTTCCCTCCCTGAGGTTCAATTCTGGGCTCAGACAGTGCGCGGAACATCTTCTCTTTAATACCATTGCTGAACCACATGCTCCAGAAGCCAGGGGCCCCTTCATTTGCTAGTTTCTCCTCTGTCTTGTGACAGAAGTGCTGTTCTGGGGATAAACCTCCGCCCACATGGAGATGGGTGTGCATGGAAGAGCCGTGGTCAGGGAGCCAGATGCCCCAGACTCTCGGGCCTGGCCCAGCCGACGTGTCCTAGCCCTCCACCTGTAAAGTGGGCTGGAGGGCCCACTTGATCTCAACACCCCTCTTCAGATTTTCTCCAATATGTTTTGTACCATAAGGCCAGGCCTGGACCACATTCTCGAATGTGGACACTGTGGGTCTCTGCAGCCATCCTTACCCAGCCAGCTCTGGATCCTGTCATGTCTAAACCTGGCTCTGGAAGGTTAGCTTGGCCAGTTAGTCCTCGGCACTAATGAGATGGAGCTGGTGGCCTTGAACCCCAAAGAGGCCAATTAGGTTCTACTGGAAAAACATTCTGGTCTACAGGCTGCATCACCCTCCCAATGTGGGGCCCATGAGGACCTGCTGCTTCACCCCTGGGAGCTCTCCCTTCAGCTGCTTGGGTTCACCGGGCATTCAGCTCTGCACTGGACCTGGCCTAAGTGCTTTACCTAGGTCATCTCATTCAATCCTCAGCAACCCTATGAGGTAGGGGCTAACATCACCCCATTTCACGGATGAGAAAACTGGGGTGTAGAGAGGGGAAGGGATCTTACCCATAAGCAAATGATGGAACTGAAATACAATTAGTCCTCAACGACACACATTAATTGAGGCAAATAGGAATGACCCCCAAACATGCAGAAATTGAACATTTGGGGGAATATTTAGACCAACGGTAGCCAGTTTTTTCTATAAGGGCCAGTCATGTTTTAGGCTTTACAGGCCACGTGACCTCTTTTGAAACTATTCAACTCTGCTGTTGTAGCACAAAGGCAGCCATAAATAAATACGTAATGAACGGACATGGCTGTGTTCCACTAAAACTTTACTTAGGAAAACAGGTAGCTGGGTGGAAGTGGCCTGGGGGCATGTTGCTGACCTTCTCTTTGGTCTTTTTCTTTAGGTAACACATTTCTCATACTAACTATATTGTCCTGGCAATGGCGGGGGTGGTGGGGGTGGGTGCGGGGCGGGGGTGAGAGAGCTAATGTTTATTTGGCCCCTATTCTGTGCCAGGCTCTGTGCTAAGTGCTTTCACCTGTTAGCACATTGAATGCAGAGAACACCCCTCTTAGGAGGTTAGCAGCTCTCTGTTTAATTACTCTTTTGTTTAATGGGGGATAAACTAAGGCTCGAAGATGCTTACTAGCCTAACACCCTGAGCAGTGGAGCTGGGATTTAAACCCCCTCCACGCCTCACCTTTTCTACCACGTTACAGCTGTTCAGATAAGTTTGCACCCCATGTGTTCTCACCACAGACATGACAGAGGTGTCTCAGAAAATGGGAGGCAAGGTAAAATGAGACTTGGACTCAATTCTTTCCCCCACAGATATTTGAGAGCCTGTTAGAGCGACAAAAATGAGCTCAGCAGTTCTTCCAATTTACTAAGATTTCGAGCATCACTGAGTCCTGTTCCCCAAACCCACCAATAACCACATCAGCCTCAGCCTTGTCTTTCTGGCTTCAGCTAAAGATGGTCCCACCACTTCTAATAGCACCATCAGGCAATGAGTGACTTAACCAGCAACCAACCACATGTGAGTAAACAGAGTTCCAAGACCCAATGAGAGTAGAATTCCCGGGCTAGAACCATCCCTCCCCTCCCCACCCATTGCCACAGTTCTCTCCACCAGGAGTACTTGGTCCCACCTAGTGACCAAGGTGGGAGATGGAGCCCAGGATGGAATCCAGGAAAGACTCCTGATTCTAGAACAAAGCCCCAACCAGTCAGCATCCCATAGGAAATGGTGCAAGGCTTCCATCAACGCGCTGAAAATGCCTGACTTTTACGGACTGAACAGCCATGAGGGGGGTGATGGGCCAGTTTAATAAGCTCTGGGTGGTGAGAAATATGGAAACCTGTGATGGAAACCTTTTCTCTGCATCTGCCCGCTGGGTCACCCAGGTCTGTGGCTTGAAGAAGATAAACCCAGGGTGAAAGGTCACAGAATAGTGACAAGTGAAGGTGGAAGGCACATCCCCGCCTCCCACTTAAACTCTCTCAAGGTGTCCAACAGCCATTCTTCCCCGAGGGAGAGTCAGCCTGTGTCCCCCAGAGCCCTCGCTGGCTGGACTGGCGATTATCTGGTGATGGGACCTTGGGCGGGGGGCCGGGACACCTACCTGAGGAGACAGGCCATTGCTGACAGGGTTCATGTGGTTGGAGGGCGCTGCCGGGTTCATGAAGCTCTCGGAGTAGCTGGTGAAGCTGTGGCGAGCTCCGTAAGCAGAGCTGGTGTCCGCGGCTGCAGCGGCCGCAGCCAGGCCCCCCTGGTGCATGGTGGACGGCGGGAGGGGCTGGGGCCGGTGCACGGTGCTGCCCCCATCTGTGGAGAGACCCAGGAGAGGGCCTGAGCAAGTGGCCTCACCCCAGAGGGCGAGGGAGGGCAAGTACTTCCTGTTTGGAAGGAAAGACCTGAGCCACCTCCTTCTCCCAGCCTCTGTCCGTCGGATGGAGCAGGGAGGGGACCACCTTCTCTTGCTACTTGGGATGGGACGACTGGCTTCTGGGCAGGACACTACGGACTGGCAAGTCTTGACTGACCGCCAATCAACATTCCAGACAACCTCTAGGCACCTACTATGTGCTGGCCTTGTTCTCAGTGGTTGGCACGTAGTAGGTGCTCAATAAACATTATCTGGACTGAAAGTCAGATCTCCTTGAGGACTGTGTCAATCTGCCCAGGCCTGTCCCGATAGCACTTTATGAGTGCCGACCACTCACCAGGTGCTTTTACAAACAGTGTCTAAGGGTATGAAGCAATAGTGATTCCCACTTTACAGATGAAGAAACTAAGGCTCAGCGGGCTCAGGGCCCTTGTGCAAGGTGACAAGGCTAGGGAGTGGGGGGTCAGAGTTTGATCTGCCGTTCTGTTCCTAGCTGCTGGGCTGCTCTTCCTCTCTGTCCCAGCCCCTCCACGTAGCCTTCCGGCAGTTGGGACCATCACCATTGGCCACAGTTCAACTTCTCATCAAAAATCACAGGGAGGCCTCTCCTCAGCTTCTAGAACTCTAGCCTGCCAGTCCTTTACGAGGAGGCCACGGGGCTCCATGAGGCAGAAGTCAAGTAGCAGGATTCTTAATGTGCGCTGGGGGCAGAGGGTGGGAAGGGGAGGGCAGACTGGGGGCCAGGAGCCAGGGAGGGAGGGGAGTTACTCTTCTCTGCCCACCATCATCTCTTCTGCATTTTAATAAGACCCAGGAGATGCATGTGACTTTACAGTTTGAGAAGCTCTGTTCTAAACAGGTGCATGGAGGCGACCCTGTTTATCTCCACCCGGATGCACAGCCTAGTAGTTCAAGGGCAGGACCCCATCTCTTTTGTCTTAATAGTCTGTCCCCATGAAAGCAGCCAGACAGCCATTAAAGAGAAACCAAACACCCTCTTATTCTTTCTTTGTTAAGGAAGGAAGGAGTGGGTGGGGGTGGAGGGGAATGAAAAGGTGTGGCTGAGATGCCAGGATGGGCTGAGCACTCACCTTGGGAGATGGTGGTGGTGGGGTAGGTGGAGTCTGGCAGCTGGTAGGGGGGCAGCGTGGGCATGCCGGTGGGCGGGAAGCCGCCTGGCAGAAGGTGGTTGAATGCTGCCAGCTGGTTGGCTCCTGCCTGTTTACGCCAGCGGGCGCGGCGGTTACTGAACCAGACCTGGGGGATGGAGAGCGGAGCATGGAGAGCCCTCAGCTTGGCTCCTGGCAGGGAGCTGAGGCACGGCTATACCCTCCATCCAGCCAGCATCCTCTTCTGTGGGAGGAGATCCTCACCTCCCTGCAACTCGGAACAGTTTGCAGAGTGATTTCATAGGTACAATCCCATTCTGTCCTCCCGAACGCCCAATGAGGAGGTCATTATCATGATCCCCACTTTACAGATGAGCAAACTGAGACCCAGAGAGAGTGGGGGACTTGTCCACGTGACAGGGTGGGTCGGAGAGGCACAGCCGGGTCTGAGTGACTCTCAGTCCAGTGCTCTTTCCCTGCAGCTGCTCCCGCCCTCAAAGATGTGTGACCACCCTTGTTCATACACATGCTCACTCCACACCTCCTCCAGGAAGCCCCCGAGGAGGAGGCCGCATATCCAGAACCCACCTGAATTGAGACCCACCTGCTACACTCAGATGCGAAAGCCAGTTCTTTGTCTGGAGCCTGAGGCCCTGCTTGGCTTTCGCTGCATGGACCCCCTTGATTAGGAAAGCCCACCTTCCACAGACACAGGGATTGATTAAGCACCAGTGGGAAGATAACCTAACATCTTTTTTTTCTTTTTTTTTTTTTTTTGCAGTCCGCGGGCCTCTCACTGTCGTGGCCTCTCCTGTTGCGGAGCACAGGCTCCGGACGCGCAGGCTCACTGGCCATGGCTCACGGGCCCAGCCACTCCGCAGCATGTGGGATCTTCCCGGACCGGGGCACGAACCCGTGTCCCCCGCATCGGCAGGCGGACTGTCAACCACTGCGCCACCAGGGAAGCCCAATCTAACATCTTCGGTCCTCCCTTTCCTCTAAGACCTGTGCTAGCTCTTCGTACGTCTGTTCATACATAGACCCATGAGGCCTG
The DNA here is from genome assembly GCF_008692025.1 of Phocoena sinus. Taxonomy (NCBI): domain Eukaryota; kingdom Metazoa; phylum Chordata; class Mammalia; order Artiodactyla; family Phocoenidae; genus Phocoena; species Phocoena sinus. The sequence goes on along the minus strand of NC_045763.1, from coordinate 14,294,734 downwards.
CCCTTCTAGTCCCATTTACAGAAGGGGAAACTGAGGCTCAAAGAGGTCAAATCACTTGCCCAAGGCCACACCGCTAGTCTGTAATAGATGTGAGGTTCAAACTTCAATCAGTCTGACTTCCTAGAACCTTCGTGTCTGGATTTGCAGCAAATTCCCTGGGAAAAACCAGAGAAATATTAATACAAGAATGAGTGTGCAAAACGGGGCTGCTGTGAGAGAATCCTTCTCCACCTCTGGACTTTGCACACGATGTTCCTTCCAACCTAAACGCTCTTCCAGGGCTGGCTCCTTGGCCTGCAGGGCTCAGCAGAAATGCCTGCCCCCTGCTCCAATGAGGAACCCCTGCCTCAAAAGTAAGTCCAGGCAGGTCCCCATCCCCTTCTATCAGGAGGCCTCCAGCTGTGAGCTGTCTCATACAAACAATTATTGTCTTTATCTGTTTCTTTGTTTCCCCTTCAGGCCCTAAGCCTCACAGGCAGAAGCCAAGAATTCCTGGCCCATGGCTCACAGCTCTATAGGAATACTTGTTGAATGAATGAATGAACGAACAAACAAATGAACAGTGGAAGGCAGAGATGGCTCCGGTGTGCCTTTGCTGGTGTTTGGCCATAAGGCTCAGTGGGGAGTCCCCCCACTGGTGGGTGAAGACACGGATCCCCTGGCATGGATCACTTAAGACACCCAAACCTCTGGACGATGTCTGCTGACCTGAGGGCGGTCTCAGCAGGGACGGAGGGGTGTTTATGGCCCCTGGTATCGGCTGTCCTTTCTCCGAGGGGAGAAACGGTGTTCAGCTTACCAAGCTGGATGAACAGGGCAGCTGGCTCTTACCCGTTAAGGAGTCACAGAAAAAGGAGATGTGGCAGCGAAATCAAGATCAACTGGCTCCCAAATAAAATGAAGGTCCTGGCTTTTCCCCACCTCCCCAAGGCAGCGAGGGCTTCCCCACGGGCGTCCTGGGCGGGATGGATGCCTGCCAGTCCGACTGAGGCAGTGCTACCTGCTCCCTGCTTCAGACGGAGGGTGTGGGAAACGGCTTTGTTTTAAATCAGCATTTCCCAAAGGGTGGGGCTCCTACACTCCGAGGTGGAGAGACATCCCCAAAGGCGAGCGACACAGATGATAAATAACCCTGAACCACTCCCTTCTCTTCTGGGCCTGGGGCGTGTGGAAGAGACAGTCTCAGCTTGGTGCTCAGCATCCTTCGGGGCTTCCTAACACTTGCCAGTCTCCCTGTTTAAAGCACAGGGAGGATACCCTGGCAGGTGATGTATTCCGGCAGGACTTTCCCATGCTGTCTTGTTTTCCCTTGTGTGAGTGTTTCCAGTTGCCTTCCTTTTTATGAGAGTGATATGCATGTTTATTTTAAAATACACTGATTTGGGGCTTCCCTGGTGGCGCCGTGGTTGACAGTCCGCCTGCCGATGCGGGGGACACGGGTTCGTGCCCCGGTCCGGGAAGATCCCACATGCCACGGAGCGGCTGGGCCCGTGAGCCGTGACCGCTGAGCCTGTGCGTCCGGAGCCTGTGCTCCGCAACGGGAGAGGCCACAGCAGTGAGAGGCCCGCGGACCGCAAAAAAAAAAAAAAAAAATACACTGATTTTATTTTAAAAAGTAAATGACAATACAGATAATATGCAAACGTGGCCAAAGTCCTGAAGATGGTCAGAGAAAGACTTAAGTTTGGGACACTGTGTTCTAGTTTCGCTGCGTGCAGCTGTTTCTTCGGCATGGGTCATCCGTTCCTCAAACAAAGAGGACTCAACCAAGTTGGAAGCGTTCTCCCCCTTTCCCTTCCTTTCCCTTCCTTTCCCTCCTCCTTCCCGCCCTCCTTACTTCCCTCCTTCCCATCTCAAACTGTTCCTGGGACTCCACTCTGTGTCAAGCAGGACAGTAAGGATAGAAGGTGAGCAGGACACAGTCCCAGCCCTCAAGCTGCCCTTGGCCTGGGCACACGACAGCTGCTCTCTGGTGCAGTCAACTCAGATGAGGTGGCATGCAAGGTGCTATAAGGGTCTGAGGAGGGGTTTCCAACTCCTCTCAGCATCCAGGAGGACTTCCTGGAGGAGAGGACACGTCTTTTGCTTTTTTTTCCTCTCCTCGCTTCTTCCTCACTGTCCTGTCTCCCCAGGGCTGCCTCCACCACAGCAGGCGCCTCCATCCTCACAAAGTGTGCCATGATGGTTAAGAGCAGGGACTCTGGAGCCCAACTGCCTGGCTTTGAATCCTGCCTCTGACTCCTAGCTAAGATGGGCAAACTCCGTTATTCCTCTGGGCCTCACTTCCTTTGTTGCTAATAACCACCTACCTTCTTGGTGGTTCTGGACCTCAAAGGAGTTAACACAGGCAAAGCGTTTACTTAGAACAGCATCTACAACTCTTATTCTGCTGGAAAGCCTCCGATGGCTGAGCTGGAAAGGCTCTTAGCCAGTATGTACTTCAAGCTTCCTATTTACATATGGGGAAATGGAGGCTCCAGGAGGGACAGTGGTGGCCCCAGTGTCCCACCCAGAATCCCTGCTCAGGGTTGAGTTCTTTAAAAGTAGAGGCTGGATTTTATTACTTACTTTTGGTCCTTCCCTCAACACCTAGCCCTGGTAGCAGGACACTGTAGGAAGCATCGGTTTGCCGAGTTGAACGTTTCACCTGGCCCTTCTTTCAATGTAGCACCGAGGAAAAGAACACGACGGACAGACCTGGGCTCGGGTCCCAGGACAGTCACTTACTATGGGTGTCTTTAGGAAGTTGCTTCTCTTAGTGAAATCTCAGGTTTCTCACCTACGAAATGGAGAGACTAATCGTCCCTACCTCCTAGGATTACAGTGGGAATGATGAAGATTATGTATGTAGGGTGCTGGGCATCACGCCTGGCGCATAGAAAGGCATCATAAATGTCATCTACTGTAATGAAGAGGTTTGGCGTAAGTTATTACTTAGCCAGTCCCTCTAGGGCCTCCAAAATGCAATTCTGTTCAGAATGTGCCCAGCCCACCCCCAGGCAAATAGCAGGGTTCTGATTTGGGGCCATATGTAAAGAGGTGCACACAGCCCTGGTCTCTTGGTGCTGGTCATCTGAAGGGTGAGATGTTTTCATAGGCAGTTGTGGGAGACACCTGGGGTGGCCTCGGGACCTATCAGACCTGCAGTCTCTGTTTCTAGAAGAAACACGCAGGCTCAGGGATCTTGGAGCTCAGGACGAAACAGATTTGTTTACCTGCAAGGAAGATGTATGCAAAGGTTGGCTTCGGGACCCCAGTTGTTTAGAAATGAAGATTCTTCCAGGGAAAGGAGTCATTGGTCCCTAGGCATGCGTCCTCCTGCCTCACACCCCCTTCCTACCCTTCATGGTGGTTGGGCTTTCTGCGGGCTGAGATGGGGCGTCTCCACCAGCCATCGGGGGTACCATATAACACCATATAATGCCCTGCGGGCTTCACAAGGAGGCTCCCGACCCTCTGCTGGGGAGCAGGGCTGGAAGGGAGGCAGAGGGGGTGACACACTTGACTGATAGAACCCTGCCTGACATATATTTACCTGCTTCCTTGCTTACTTGGACATCAGCCCCATGACAGCAGGGATTTCTTGTCTGCTGAATCCCCTGTGCTTAGAACAGTGTCTGGCACATAGTAGGTACCCAATATGACTGCCAGATGAATGAACCTGGAGTTTCAAGGGTGGCCAGAATTGGAACCACTAAGAACAGGTGGAGTTTAGTAATAATGGCCCCTACTCAGGGCACTTCTGTGTGCCAAGCACTTCCTGACTCTGTGTCTGTGCGTTTACGTGCAATCATTTAATCCTCAGAACAAAGTGGACCCTATTTTTGTCATCTCCATTTTGCAGATGAGGGAACTGAGGACCGGGGGAGTAAGTGATGGAGCTGGAATTCACACGTGGGCGTCTGGCTCCGAGACCACTCTGAACCATTCCACTATCCCGCCTCCCGGCACCATTGAAATGTGATGGCATAGGACTGCAAAATCCCCGGATCATAGACTCTTAGAATCAAACGCCAAGACCTTAAAAGTATACAGCCCTAAAATCAAAGCAGTGCTCAGAGGGTTTCAAGGTCCCTGCTCCCTTGTCCACAGCAGGAACCCTCTCACCAGGGTCTCCGATCCACTGGACATTGCACTTTTCCTTGAACACTTCCGGTTACAGGGATCTCATCACTTCACAAGACAGCTCTGATAGTCAATAAGGATCCTAGAACTTTAAGGAGCCTTAGTGTTCATTTAGCTTGATCCCTTTATTTACAGATGGGAGACTAAGTCTCAGGAAAGGAAGCTGACCTGTTGAAGGTGACACGGCTGATCAGAGGCAGACACCGATGGGAACCCGGCCTGTGGCCCCCAATCTTGTGTCTTTGTCCCTGCAGACCTTTATATGGGATTTAGGACATTGTCCTATCGGCCCTGGTCTCCCCACCACTCCGAGGGGCCTCTCAGAGCAGCCGTGTCCTCCAAGCCTTCTCTTCTCTGGGACAAATATTCTGTTATTCCTGTCTTGATTTTGGGGTCCGCCTTTATTCATTTTTTAAAAACTAACATGTATTGATCCCTCCTCGGCTGGGATCAGGCCAAGTTCTCAGGCTAAGGGTTGTGGGGAGGCCCCACCCCGCCCTGGGGAGCTCAGAGCCGGAGGGAGGAGACCCCGCCCCGCCCCGGGGGAGCTCAGAGTCTGAGGGGGGAGGTGGAGGACGGCGGTCTTGGTCCCCTCACTGTGAGTTTGCCTGAGCTCTGGCTGCCCACCCTGTTCCCAGGCCCCCCTCCATCCTTGGACCTTGAGTGACACCTGTTTCTGAGTCCCCTGGGCCAATAAAAGCACTGCCCTGACAGCCAAGAAATTTTACAAGGAGCAGTCAGGCTTCCAGGTGGTGGGAAGCAGCCGTGGCCACCAGACGTGGGAATGAGGAAGCACCCAGGAATGTGCCCAGAACAGCTGCAGGGGGATCAGAGGCGGGGGAGGGAGGCTGGGGGCTGGGGGGCCGGCTCGGGTATCACCCCGGAGAGGAGGGGAAGGAATGAGAGGAGCTGGCTGCTGCTGCCTGCCCCCTTCCCCTCAGGATCTCCCTCAGGGGCAGCCAAGGGTCCCCCACTCCAGGATGGGGGTGGGGAGGGCAGAGGGAGGTACGTGGGTCCCTGCATTGCTTAAATGCCAGTTTGCTTCTAGAACTTTATTGCTTTTCAAATCCCAGGCTCTGAGTCCATTTCTTCCTTCTGAATGGCTAGAACCTGGGCTTGGCATCCATCAGGCTTGAGTTCCAGGCCCAGCTCAGACTCTGCTGAGCTCTGTATCCCCCTCATGTTGCTTCTCTGAGCCTCAGCTTCTGTGCCTGCGGCTTGGGGAGTGGCCACCCCGACCTGAGAAGGCGGTCTGCGCTTCCACCAGGTCACGTGGGAGTAGCCCCCAGCACTGCGGCTGGCATAAGGTAGGCGCCCAACCAAGCCTGGTCCCCCTTGGGTAAGATAGAAGCGCCCCCAGTGAACAGTTGGGGGCGGGACCTCTGTAGACCCGCCTCCCCCATTCACAGAGAAGCCAGGCCAAGAATGGGCCCCCGCAGGAGCTGTTCCTCAGACCCCTCTCTTCCTCCTCTGCACCCTCCCCGACCCACCCAGCCTGAGCCCGTCCCAGCCGGGCCCCTAGAGGCTCTGACTTAGAGAACTGTAGACCTCGTGGAATCCGAGAGCTCAGCTTGGGGAGCGGAGGCAAGTTCCCCCATCCCACTGCAGGCCTTGAACCCCAGACAGACTCTGCTCTTTCCATGCCCTCCCTTCCCCCAGGCCCACTGATTAGGAACCACGCACTTTGAGGGTGTAGAGGGCGTGTTCTAGGCCTGCCCACCCTCCCCCGCATGCTTCTAACTCACCAGGAACATGCTCCCAGTCGGCTTGCATGCTTCCCATAACAGGAAACTCATTACCCATCTTAGGAAGCTACGTCTCTTCTGGAACGTGTGTCCTGATCACTTCCTCCCCTCCTCAGAGATTTGGAGACTTTTCTACTCCCTGAGCTCCCTCTCTTGTGGCTGAACCAATGTCCTTCCTTCCTCCCTCCGTCACCCTTTTCTCCTCTCCCTTTCTGTCTCTCCCTCCATCCTTCCTTCCCCCCTTCCCCGCCCCCCCCACGAAGTTCTTGTCGGCAATCCAAGTCCTCACTGCCGCTCCTGGCTTCCCTGGGACTGCCTAGGGATTAATCAGTCAACATTCGCTGCCCATTTACTCTGTACCAAGTGCCAGGGCAATACTTGCCTACACGGTTCCTGGATCACTTGCTGCAGAACCTCCATCCCCACCTGGGGGGTGCCCACTAAGCCCTCTGACCCCGGCCACTCCCACCTTCCCAATCCTGGTCTCCGGATGATGCCCACAGCACAGCACAAAGCCCCAGGCGCCCCCTCACCTGCACTCGTGCCTCCGTCAGCTTGGTCCTCTGTGCCAGCTCCTCCCGGGTGTAGATGTCCGGGTAGTGAGTCCTCTCGAAGGCCTTCTCCAGCTCTTCCAGCTGCTCGGCTGTGAACGTGGTCCGACTGCGGCGCTGCTTACGTTTCAGAGGGAGGTCAGGTTCTGACTCCACGTCTGAGCCCTCATCCAGACGGTTGCCTACAGCCAGGTGAGAGGGAGGAAGAGGGTGGGGGCCCGGTGAGATGGAGGGGTGCTTTGTGCACACCTGCAGGCCACCATGGCACTGAGCCTCAGATCCCTCCTGAGCACAGGAAGGATGTTCCCCCCCGGCACTATATATCAGCGTGAAGGCTGGGAAGCAACCTCTCTGCCCAGCCTTAGGGGATTAGCTAAGTACCTTATGGCCCAGCCATTCCTTTAAAAAAATAACCCCTGTAGTTGGGCATTTAGGTTATTTCTACTGACACGGAAGGATGTCCATGACATAGCACTCAGGGGATGGTTTCATGATGAAACACACTTGTCAAAATTCCTAGAACTAAAAAAAAAAAAAAAAAAATTCCTAGAACTATATTCTCCAAAAGGGGGAGAATTTTACTGAATATTCACTGCACCTCAATAAACCTGACTTTAAGAAGAAGGCAAGGGGGTTTCCCTGGTGGCGCAGTGGTTGAGAGTCCACCTGCCGATGCAGGGGACACGGGTTCGTGCCCCGGTCCGGGAAGATCCCACATGCCACGGAGCGGCTGGGCCCGTGAGCCATGGCCACTGAGCCTGCGCGTCCGGAGCCTGTGCTCCACAACGGGAGAGGCCACAACAGTGAGAGGCCCGCGTACCGCAAAAAAAAAGAAGGCGGAAAGGTACAACCAGTATGTGGAGATCAATCCCACTTTTGGAAAAAGCGTGCGTAATACATTATAGAACACTACACTCAAAAAGACCAACAAATGTTAACCTTCATGGTGACAGAATTTTTGTTTTCTTTTTAAAACTTATTTATAGTTTAGTATTTCTTAAATGATGATCATTTAAACAATGACACTATTGCATTTTTGGAAAATATTGCAAAAACTAACGAAAGGAAAAAGCAGGAAGAAAGGAAAGGTTGGAGGAAGGGAACAAATGCTTGTGCCCAGGGCTGGCAGTCAGGAAGCCTAGATTCCAGGCTTGGTTCTCCCCCAGATGCCCTGAACTGTGACCCTAGGAAGGCTACCTTCCCTCCTTGGGTCTCAGTTTCCCCATTCACAGTATGAAGTGTTTGGACTACGTGACTTCCACACCCAGGCCCTTCCTGGGATGTTCCAGGATCACTGAGTGATCTTACAGGCTGGAGGAGACTTCATATGATGACCTTGGCCATAGCCATGACTCCCACCACATCATCCCCATTAATTTCCACCCTGGAGCCTAGGGTTAGATGAAGGCCTTTGCTTCCTGTGCAGAGAGAGCCCAGGACTCTGGCCCTGGATGGGCTGTCAGGACAGGAATTTACTTCTGTCCCAGGTCCAGGTGATGGAGGCTGCAAGAAGGGCCTGATCAAGCTCCTCGGCAGTCAGGGCTGAAGACACCCTGGGGGCTGAACTGACTCTCCACCCCCATCAAGCTTGGGCCTCGTGCCCATCCCTGATCCAGCAGAAGGAATGCTAGCAAGGAGCCCCCTAGCCAGGGTTGAGGCTGCACCCTCAGGAGCATGGAGGAGGGGGCTGGTGAGAAGAGGAAACCAAGGAAGGGAGAAGAGAAAGCGGCAGAGATGGTCTTCCTCCTCCCCACTCCTGCTTTCTCCCTTTTCTTGTTTCATTTCTCTCTCCCCTCCCTTTCCATCTCCATCTTTGGTATTTCTGGAAGTACATCTGGGTTTTGTCATTCATTCATTCCCCAGAGCATTGACAGAGCACCTGCCATGTGTCATGCGCAGACTACGTAAGCTGTGTTCTGGAAGCTCACCTGAGTCAGGCTGGAAGAGCCTCAGACATCATGTGCTCACACTACAGATGGGAGAAGCTGAGTCACAGAGAAGTAACAGCACACACCCGAAGTCCCTCGGCAAGTGTCCACACCCACACTCAGACCCTGCTCTCCTGTCCCCCATCCTGTTCTTACCCAGTGGCTTCAAATGTTGGTTATACAGATAGGTCTAGGCTCCTCCCACAAGGGAAAACTGTCCCCCATCCCTGAAAAAAACACAACACCTAATGCAACCTCTTAGATGTCAAGCGGAGGTGAAGGGAAAGGCATTCCAAGCGGGGGGAAGAGCACGTGCAAATGCCTGGTGTGTCAAAGGGCAAGATGCGTGATGCCATCATGGGGCTGCATCCCGATGACGCTGCATCCCCCAGAGGCGATGCTCCCCTGCCCCAGACCCCCTTTCCCCCATCCTGCTAACACGGCCATCGGGAGGTCATCCCTGCTTTTCACTGGCTGCTGATTGTGACGTCACACAACAAGGGAACCAATGGCAAGGAGACCTGCCTTCATGGCTGCCTGCCTCACCCCTAAAGGCAGAGACCTGGGGTCGGATGCAGCCACCCCCCTGCCCTTTCCCAGCTGCCCAGCTCCCTGTCACTAAGAGGAGGCCGGAACGGTCACAGCTGGCATGCTGGGGTGCTTTCCCCAGCACGGCTGGGGCTCAGAGCCAAATACAAGTAATCCCAAGGATTCACTTCCTGAAACTCACTGCAGAACTTCCATTTTCTGACGTTGACAAGGAGAGAGCCCTTGGGGCCTCAGAAGGAGAGAGCTGAGACTGGCAGGCAGCAAGGGAGGCCAGCCTGTAGATGAGGAATGGGACACCGGGCTCTGTCCTCCAGTGGGGACCCTTGGGCTCGGACAGGAGCTGAGATGGGGGACAGGGCTGTTGGGGGCAAAACCTATGGGCAGAGATCGTACTCAGAGCTGTGAGGTCAGATCGGGGAGGAGATGGAGAGCCCCAGCCTGATGGAGAAGGCACAGCCCTGTCCTGGGAGAACCCCCAGCCTGATTAAGTCTCAGTTCAGTTTAGAGCAGGGCCGTCCAATAGAACTTTCTGTGATGATGGAAATGTTCTAGGTCTGTGCAGTTCAATACGGTAGTATCAGCCACGTGTAGTACCGAGCACTTGAAATGTGTCTAGCGCAACTGAAGATCCGAGTTTTTCATTTTATTTCATTTTCCTTCAAATTTACTTAGCTGCACGGGGCTGGTGGCTACCCCACAGGACAGCGTGTCTTTAGCACCGCTGGTCTCTCTTTTTAGCAAGGAGAGGACAGGCCTCAAGATCTTTCTGCATGCACTAGTCTCCAGGTAGAATCTGATGACACTGTTTGTTTTTAGGATATTTGTTTTTATGGTTCCCACCTGTTTATAGGACGTGACAGGCATATTTCATTTACAAGAGAATTCGTTTCCTTGAATTCAGTTTTGTTTTTTTTTTGCGGTACGCGGGCCTCTCACTGTTGTGGCCTCTCCCATTGCAGAGCACAGGCTCCGGACGCTCAGGCTCAGCGGCCATGGCTCACGGGCCCAGCCGCTCCACGGCATGTGGGATCCTCCTGGACCGGGGCACGAACCCGCGTCCCCTGCATCAGCAGGTGGACTCTCAACCACTGCGCCACCAGGGAAGCCCCTGAATTCAGTTTTTAAAGATACTTTTGCACCAAGTAAAATATTAAGGAAATAGTAGAATAGGCTGTAGGACTGTAACCAAAATCATGAGTGCAGTTAGCAAATGACTGACTGGAGATAAGTTCAAGGTGCTTCTGTTACTAGAACTTGCCCAGCCTCAGTGCCCACTCAGGCCCCATGTGCATTGGATGCTCTTGCCATCCAAAGTACTTCTGGCTTTCTAGGTGCCTCATGGAATTCTGTGTTTATTTCTTCCGCATCTCCCTGTCCCTCCTGCCCCTTATTGAGCACAGATCTGGGACCTCCTCGAGCCCAGAGAGACACCCAGATGGCAACCCAGACTAGAAAAGGTAGAGCAGGGCCCACAAGTCTCTGTTGATTGAAAAGATCTGGAATGATCCACTAGGATGATGGTGGTTGCCATAACAACCTTCTGGATGCTGAGTGGGGAGAGCAGGGCCGTGTCCCAGTAGCTGGGAGATCCAGAGAGATCTCAAGAGAGCTGGACTACTACAGTCTGTGACTGCAGTCCCTGGAGAAGATCTCCCGCCTCCATCCTGGCCCATCCCAGGGGAAGAGAACCCCCATGCTAGGTTGGAGCCACTCTGGTGTGCCATCCTCATGGCAGGTCTATGAAGCTGGCACTATTGGTTCTTTTACAAATAGGGAAACAAAGTTCAGAAAGGTTCAGTAACTTGAGAGCGGCCACATAGCCAGTAAGCCCATGCTCATTCCTGGAGATGGATGGGGCGGAAGGACAGGTTGAGAGGGAGTTTCGGGGGCCCTCTGGGGCAGCTCTGGTCTAGTCAAGAGTCCTTTTCTGGGAGGCCTGACACCTGGATTCTGAGCTCCGTCTCCTCCCTTGCTGTGTGGCCTTGGACAAGTTGCATCCTCTCCCTGGACCTCCACTGTCTCGGAGGTAAAAATGAGGATAATGATACATCCCTGCATGCCTCACCAGACTGCTCTGAGAACAGAATGAAATGAAGACTATGGGAGTAATTTGGAACATGTAAAGGGCACATGAAGGATTATTATTATTATTGATGAGGATAATGATGATAATAACAGGAAAAAGGAGCATCAACGCACTCCTACTCATCCAGCAGAACCCAGATGGTGGGTGTCCTCCCCCAGGAAGCCTTCCTGGCCCATCCAGGCCAGGCTGGTTTCACTGCTCATCCTTGGAGCTCTCAAAGCTCATCAGGAGACATCAAACTCGCCTGTTTATGGGTCTCTTGGTCCCACTGGACTGGGAGAAGGGACACAAAGAGCCCTGATGCCACCACATCACCTTCACTTTGGTTTCCCCTGTGCTGCCTCTCCCCCTCCCCACCCCTGGGAACCCTTTAGCCTCTGAGTTAAATTAATAGGATTAGGTGGACTTGGCCACAGAGGGGCCCTGCTGGCTGGGGCTGAGTCCTCCATGCATTGGAAGCTGGTTGCCTCTTGGTGAAGCCTGGGCAGCTGGCACATAGGGAGGGGGACATGGGCTCACATCCATTAAACAGAGGCTGGATTTGGGGTGACCAGTGGGGGAGCAGCCTCCTGGCCATCTGCAACCCCTGCCTTCCTGCTCTGAAGCAGCTCTGGATAGAAAGGTCCCAGTGGGGGTGGGACAGAGCCTGGAGCTGGTCTGGATAGCCCCAGGGGAGGAATACGATGAGGGACCCTCTCTCTGGGTTCCCAGATCCTGTCTTGCTTAGGGATGTGAGGAGTCCACTACAGAGCAAGGAAGAAACAGCCCCTCCCTTGGGGCCCTCCGGATCTTATGGGGGAAAAACAGTCTCTGGCTTAGGAAGCTTCCAATCTGATGGAGGAGGCCTCACCCCTGTGATAGGAATTTCCCAGTCTGATGGAGGAAACACTACTTCCAGATGAACTGGGGCCAGGACAGGCATAAACGAGGAAGACAGCTCCGTGATTTGAGAGCAGCCTGAGGAAAGAATAAGGGATGAGCGGGTGACAAGAGCTGTCTGGCTTGTCAAAGCTTTAGGGTGGACGGGAGCAGGTCTGCTCAGGTCAGAGTCCAGCTCAGGCCAGGTTGATGGAAGTGGAGAGAAAATCGCTGGGGGGTAACTCTCCTGTTCTCTACCCCAGCCTCTGCCCCCTCCTTTGAAGCGTGCTGAATTTCACAGCCACTGACGTGGGGGGCCTCAGTTACACCAGCGAGGCCCCACCATCATTGGCCCTGCCCACATGTCCAGACTCACCCCACCACTCCCTGTCCAGCTCTCAGAGTCCTAAATGACCCAGCTGGGCTGTCTCACACCTCCCTGCCTTTGAACTCCAGCCTCCTCTGCTCGGAATGCCTCACCCTCTCATCGGTGCACTCCTGTTCACCCTGCAGAACCCAGCTAGTGGGAGTCCTGGGTCCATCCAGGCCAGGCTGGTTTCACTTCTCATCCTCGGAGCTCTCAGAGCTCATCGGGAGACATCAAACTGGCCTGTTTCTGGTCTCTTGGTCCCACTGGACAGGGAGATCCCTGAGTCCAGCAGAGACTGTGCCTGGCACACAGCAGGGGCCTAATAAAGCCTCCTTAAATGAACAGAGCTTGGCAGAATGCTCAGAAAGTTCCTTTCAAACTCTGACACACTGCAGTAGTCACGAGCCTATACTTGTGCATGCACTCTACAGTTTACAGGCCCTTTCATAGTTCCGACACTAATCTCTCCCAATGGAGTGTCAAGCAGGCAGGATTAGCCCCATTTTACAGATGGTCGGTGAAGTCTCAGGTCAGTGAGGCCGGGAAGAAAACGCAGGACTTGGGACTCCCAGCCCAGTGAAAGCCAACTTTGCTATAATTCCCAGGTGATGGAGAATTCCATTTCTGATCATGAAAACCCAGGTGGCTTCTTCTCCATCCCACCCTCCCAAACTTTCTCTGTTCTCCCTTTTGCCAAAGAAAAGCATGGAAATGAGATGGTGACAATTTCTGGACCTACCCACCTCTCCCTCAGAAGGCGGGAGGGAGCTGAGCCATCTCCAAACCAAGTCCTTGTCATCGAAGATCCGTGGAAGCCAGCAGTTGGCCCTGAGGTTTGGGGTCCTTATCTCAGCCCCCCCAACTCAGAGACGCCCTCCCACCCCGCTCCTGAGCTCCCCCGTCCCCGCAGCCTCCCAGCCCAGCCTTTATTACAGTTTAACATAGGCCGGCTCACAGCCGCAGCAGAGAAATGAATCACATAATAGTTGATATGCGTTTTAATCAAGTAATTCGGGCAGAGCCGAGAGCCAGCGAGTGTGGGCTGGGTGTCCCTGAATACCAAACAGGCCTGGGCGCAGGTCTTGGAAAATGGAAAAGTCATTTACAGCTCAGCTGGGGGCCCCGGGCCGTGGCGGGCGCCCTCCCAGCCCCTCCACAGGAACTGCTCAGCTGTAACCAGCGTGGGGTTCGTGCAGCTCAGTAGGGCCGGCGGGAGCTGGACCAGACAGCACACAAGGCCTGGTGAAGTGGGTGGATGGAGAGGAGGGAATCAGACCCCTAGTTACACGTCCCTGGAAGCGACCCCTCCCACTCACCTTCTCTGCCCAAACTTCTCTTGGGTACCCTTCTCAGCACCAGCACCCAGGCATCCAGGTCACAGACCTTAGGAGTCCTTAATAACCCCTTTGCTCTCCCATCAAGCCTCACAGGCAGTCAGCCCAGCACCAGAAGTGGGTGATTCAGCATCCCGCTTAGCTGCGAACCCACCCCGCCACTCCACCCTGGCCCTGCCCCAGAACCTGTCCATCTCTCCCTGGACTCCAGCAGTTGTCTCCGGCCCCAGCAATAGTGGGCCTTTGCACAGGCTGTGCCCTCCGCCTGGAACACCCTTCCCATTCCCCTCTTGGCCTGCAGTTTGCTGCTGGCTGGAGCAGGACATTGAAAGGCACTGCTGGGACTTCCCTGGCGGTCCAGTGGTTAAGACTCTGTGCTTCCACTGCGGCGGGCGCGGTTTGATCCTGGTCCTGGAACTAAGATCCTGCAAGCCCAGCGGCGCGACCAAAAAAGAAAAAAAAAAAAAAAAAAAAGCATAGGCTCCCAACACAGTTTGCTTGGATTCTGTAGACTCCACACGTTTAAAATATGGATAATGATGGGAACCCCCTCCCCCCAAGAACCACTTTCCTTGCTTTGCAGTTTTTCCGCAGCACATAGCACAGTCAGATATGCTAAATATTCCATTTTATTGCCCGTCCCCACCCCCCTCCCCGCATCATCCTGGCCCTCACTAGAGTGCAAGCTCCAGCAGCTGGGCGTTTTTGTCTCTTTTGTTCGCTGCTGAATCTCCAGTGCTTGGCATAAAGTGGACACCCAAATATTTGTTGAATAACGGAAGGAATGAGTAAATGAGTGAGTATATTAAGGCCAGGAAAGAGTGCCAGGGACAAGCGCGTGCTCAGCAAGTGTGAGCTTCCATCAAGCCTCGTCATTTTCCCACTCAGTTTGGGACCACTCCTCCAGGAAGCCTTCTGGAGGATGGCACCCTCTCCATCTGGGTCTGGGGTGCCCACCTCTGTGCCCTCACGGCTGGAGCTCAGCCAAACTGTCCCCGTGGATTCATTTCAGTCCTGCTCTCCAAGAGGCCTCCCGAGGAGTCGGGAGGCATTGGTGAGGTAGGGGTCCAAATAGGTTCTGTCTGACTCCAAATCCTATGCTATTTCTCAGCGACTGACGGAGACCCAACTTCACTCTGCCAACTCCAGGAGGAGAAGGAAGGGAGGAGAGTGTCTTCAGGACGACTGGGTGGAACTCTCACTTTGTTCATAACCTAAACGTGAGAAAACTTTTCCTTCTCCCGGAAGTCCCCATCAAACGCCAGCAGGCTGCCTTTTTTAAAAACTCTGAACCTTTGGTAGCTGATTTGCATTACAAAATACGAGGCCCACGTGGGGTATTCTCTGATTGTGGCTTCTATGCTCACAGTATGGTCCTGTCCTCAGGCACTAGAGGGCACTCTTTATACATTCCTGCCAGGAAGGGGACTATCTAGGAAGAAGGAAGTAGTACTGTTTGAAATGGTACTGTGTAGTTGTATCTCCAGAATTCAGAGCCATGTTTTCTCATGATGGATCCAGAGCTCTGTCTGCACCAAACTGTGAACCAAGCCCAAGTCACGTGTGGGGGAGAAGAGTGGGTTGGTAGAGGGCTGGAACTGTCTGAGCCAGCAGTCAGTCAGGGGAGACTTCCTGGGGACAGAGTTCAAAACGAATGTTCCCCTGCTTAGGGCAAGAGGTTGAAGCTGAAGAGTGGTGATTAGTGCTGGGTAGACAGCAGAGTCAGTTCCCGAAAGGGGGTTTGCCAACGGGGCTCCGCCTCACAGAGCATGGCCGAGCCTGTCACCGGCAGACACTGGGAAGAGGTGGGCAGAACAGAAGCTGTGGGGTCAGAAGCACCTGAGTGTGAATTCTGGCTCTGCCCCCTACTGCTATAGATGCCGAATGTGTGACTGAATTCCAAGCCTCGTTCTCATCCTTTCTAAAATGGGGGTAGTGATGGGAGTCAAGGAGGAAAGGAAGAGAGAAAACTATGTCTGGAGGCTGAGCTCCAAGAGTGGGGGTGATGCCCCCCGCAGCCCTGGCTGAGCAGACCCCGTCTTTCTTCTCATTCAGGCAGAAGCCTGGCAGGCGGGGAGCCGGCACTCTGGGCTCAGTCCCCGACCTGTTGTGTAACACTGAACGTGTCACTCGTCCTCGTGGCATCTCCATTTCCCCATCCACCCACGGGAAGTAAGAACTGCCATCCGCCTGCTCCTCAGGCTGTTGGTGTAGCTGCACAGATGGAAACCTCGAGAAATCACCAAGGGGCGCCTCTGATGCAATGATCACAGCCTGCTGCCCTACTCACTCAGGAAAGTTACTTCGCTCCTCTGGGCCACAATTTCCTCATCTGTAAAAGGAGGAAAGTCACATAGCGCTGACCTCACAGAGTCGTCATACATGAAAATTAAATGAACTACTGCAAGACAAGGCTTACAACACTTCCATGTATACAGTAAGTGCTCAACATATGTCAGTTATTATTATTGCTATTACGACTGATGCCCGAGTACAATGAGAACTTCCTCTACCTCTGGAGCAAGATATCTGCCTGGCACAAAACTCAAAGGCAAGGAATGCAGGCATGCAGGCATGCATGAACAAATGAATGAATACCCCTTGGTCATTCCTTCCTTACTCTCCTACGGTGGAGGCTTTGCACACCCCCAGCTACATCCACGGACCCCGCATCCCATCCCCAGGGGGAGCCATCCCCGGAGCAAGTGGTGCCCCTGGGGAGGAGAGGTGCAAGGGTCTCAGGTAAGCCATCCAGCTGGGGCACTAATGCTGGCAGGCACGAAGGGACCAAGGCAGGCACTCAGAAAGCTGGGCTGGGAGAGGCCTCCAAATCCGTGAAGGAGAAATGGCAGCACCTGGGGCCCCAGGGGCCAGACGAAGCCGCCCTGCGTGGCGGCAAGGAAGAGGCAGCCTGGCCACCCGTCAGAGCCCCACAAAGCCACTGTGAAAGGACCCCACGCCTGGGAAGTCAAGCCTGCCCAGACCCTCCTTCCTCCACCTCCCGACCTCCACTCACCCTCCTCAAAGCTGGAGCCTGGAAGGCTGCGGCCACTGGAAAGTCGTCACAGAAGGTGGGATGGAAAATGGTTTCAGGACCCCGGCTCCATCCATCAACCCTCCTGCCTCCAGGCTCAGCTCTGAGGAAGGGCTTAAACCTGGTGCTCACTGAACCCTGAAGACTGGGCTCTGTGACCACACAAAGTCTCCTACAGCACAACCGGGCAGGAAGGCCACAGGAGAATAAACATTAAAAGAGCTGCTGATGTGTATGTGCCTTTCTCGTGGTAAGTCACGTGGTCGGTCCCATGATAACTCTAAGAGGTGAGTGTTACTATGAGCCCCATGTTACAGATGAGGAAACTGAGGCTCAGAGGGACTTAGTGGCAGACTGACAATTAAACCCGGGCAGCTTGCCCCTGAGTCCCTGTCTTCACCATCAAGGTGCCCCCTGTGAGCCTGGCATTCAGGGTCCTCCCTGCCCTGCCCCAAATGTTCCTCCCCTGAAGGTCAGTGCCAGACCTTTGTACCCTGCAGTGGCCTGGGATGGTGCCCTCACACTAGTTCCTACTGTCTCACTTCCCCCATCCTTCAAGTCTGGACTTGAAGTCCACCTAGTCCAGGAAGCCCTCCATGACTGCCACACCCTGAGCGCTCTCCTGGAATCCCTGTGGCATTTGCCCCCCATGTCACCCTCTCAGCACATGACCTCGACTCCTGCTGGGGGCTGCCAATTAAGTTTGTGGGGTTTTTTTTGTTTGTTTGTTTTTAGTTTTTCGCCACACCTCACAGCATGCGGGATCTTAGTTCCCCGACCAGGGATCGAACCCGTGCCCCCTGAATTGGAAACGTGTAGTCTTAACCACTGGACCACCAGGGAAGTCCCAATGTTTTAAGGCCTGTGTTCTGTTTATCTTATCATCCAGTTCGCAAAAGGTTTATCTGAACTTCTCGAGGATGGGAACGAGGTCTCCCCCATCAAGTTGGGGACGCTCCAGAGTAAAGGCTTCACCTTCACAATAAGACTGGCAGCTTCGTAAAGTTGGAAACTATATTTCTTCTGTTATAACTGGGCATTACCCCAGGGTGGGGTGACTGGGCATAGCTCTGAGCTCCTATCATTCTAGAATGTTCTTAATAACAGTCTCCCATGGAAACTGTAGCTGTCAGTTAAACGAAGAAACCATGGACCTTGCCCTCCCAAACACAACAAGGAGAAATGACTCAAGCTTCCTCAAAGTCACAGGTTCTCTCTCGGGACTCTGGGCTGATTCCTTTTCCCTCGGGAGCCATTTATAGCCATCCAACTTCCATCCAGCCCCACCTCCATCTTTCTTTAAATGGGCCTCCCAGAAAACTCTGAAACCTAACATCACATTGCATAACAAGGTGCACCTTACTGGGTGCCCCACAGACCCACACGGACAAAAGCCACAGCAGTTACCGTCCACCGCCACGGAAACAAGCGCATTTCTCAGAACCCTACCGCCTTCGAAGAGAACCACTCATACAGGTGGGCAGTGCTGTGAGCATGGGTTTGAAAGTGAAGCAGGATTACTGGAAAAACAAGTCAGACCCTTCATGTCGCTTAATGGAGTCCAGCCTTCCTCCTTTGGAGCAGAAAGCTTTACCTGGGAAGCCCACCTAACAGAACAGACTTCCCCGCTCTTGTAGAACAACACCGAAGCCTTCAACGTGAGTTACTTCTCCACCTATTGCTGCCTCCGGGAACTCCAGATTAAAATACAGATAGTCACTGCAGACGTGACACCCCCAGGCCTTCTACAGGCAGCTGGCACCCCGGCCAGAGGAGGGTCTCCAGGGAGCCTGCGGGCTGCTTGGAAAGACTAGGGGATTCCAGACTGGAACCCTGAAGTTTGTTCCTGACTTTGTCTCCAACTTGCTGTGTGACTTTGGCAAGTCTAAACCCCTCTCTGGGCCCCCTTTTCCCCCATCCCTGAAAACCAGACGTCCTCCTGGGTCTCTAAGAATGACCCTGAGAAGGGGGCCTGGGCTGTATCTGATTTATTCGTTACTTCACACTCAAGAACCCAGTATAGTCACTGGCATACGTAGGGCTTTGGATAAATGTCTGTTGCTGGATGAAAGAATGATGATGGATGGGGCTAGTGAGGAGCTCCGGAAGGGATTGGGATTCTAAGCTGGGAGTGCAGTGTGGGCTACAAGACACCCCAAGATCATCTGATTCCTGTGGGGGTGAAGAAGGATGGATTTCGTGACCCTCGTATTCTGCCCAGGGCCAACCCTGCTTGCCAGTAGTCCCCAACCCTTCTTTCTCTCTTAGGGGAAGGTGGTGGGGGAAGGCTTTTCCTCTCCCTGCCCCTCCCCTCTCCCCTCCCCGCCCCTCCCCCTCCCCTCCCTGCCCCTCCCCCTCCCCTCCCTGCCCCTCCCCAGTCAGTCGTGGGCCCCTTGTGTCTATGGCTGGTCGCTGGGCAGCCCGGCCTTTCATGGTGCATTCTCCTGCTTGCCCGCTCCCCACCCTCGCTCCCCAGCAAGCCCATCCTGTCGTGCCCCCATCAGTCTACGGCAACCCAGCCTCTCCAGCTGGCCTGGCTGGGCTGTTCCCAGGCAGAGCCGGTCCACAGTGGAAGGTGGTGGAAAAATGTGGACAAATTTCTGATTTGCAACACTCTGGGAAAGAGTTTATTGCCATTGTTTGAGGACGAATGTATAAATAAAGCAAGGCGAAGATTGCAGGGGGAGGCTGATGAAAGGCAGAAAACGAGAAATTTTATGGCCATAAGGAGCGTACTCTAATGGTGATTTTTGAGGCACTGGACCATGGTAGTTACTTAGCCAAATGATCGCTGTGAAGCTGGGCAAGGCGGCTTATTTCTTAATTACTGTTACGTATTATATCAGGCGGACGCCCCAGCCCTGGAAAACTTGGTCTTGAAGCAGACACCGGCTCGGAGCCAGGTCCCAGTGCTGGGATGCTGGTGGGTCCACGGCAGGCCATCGACCGCACCCATCAAGGGCAGGGGGTTCCCAGGGCCCGATGACCTCTCCTCCTGCCCCCGGATATTAATTCATTTACTCAACACATAGGTGTAGGTTCTGAGCCAGCTATGGGTGACAGAGCAGAGGACGAAATGGACAAGACGTCCAGTTTGAAAAGATATTCGTAGAAGGCAGCTAGGGGCTCACTTGGGGCTCCTCCTGCAAAATAAGTGAGCAGGCCCAGGACAGAAGGGGGAAGGAGGCAGGCTGTGTGACCGGAAGGGGGTGGAGAGAGAAGAGGGATGCTCTGGTGTGCTGTGTCACATGGGCCAGGTACACAGCCTCTGTGAACCTCTGTTTCTTCACCTGTGAAAAGAGGGGCAGGACTAAATTCTCCCCTTTTGGCTCTAACATAGCATGGTTCTGAAATTCTAAGATGCTGTGATTCTGTTGCTGTTGGGGTTGGTGGGGTTGATTTTTCAAAGGTGATCAGCACTTGTCCTGTTAAATACTTTCATCTTTTGTTTGTTTCTGGCACGTGATGCAGTAATAGAAGGGGGAGAGGTCACAGTTTATTTAGGGTCTGTAGGTGCCAGGAACTCAACACGCATTGTGCCCTTTCATGAAATCCTCACAAGTATCTCTTAGGGCCAGTGCTCTTTGGTAAATGCTCAGAAAGGTGTGGAGACCTGTCAGGGGCTAAGTGGCAAAGCCTTCCTTCAGCCGAGGTGGGTTCCAGGCCAAAGCCAGCGAGTGCGTTTTAAGTCAATCAAGCTGTCCCCCCAGCATCTCCTACAGGAGTGGTTCTTAGGGCATCAGAATCCCTGGGAGGGCTTGTGGAAACACAGATTGCTGGGCCCCTCCCCCGGGGGGGAGTTTCTGATTCAGTAGGTGGAGCCTAAGAAGTTGCATTTCCAACAAGCACCCCAGTGATACCGCCTCTGCTGCTGGGGGCCACACTTTGAGAACCACTGTTCCATAGAAATTCAAAGAAAAGTAGCAACAGCTAACAAACAAAAACCACGCTGCTCCAGGGAAAGGGAAAAGCATACTTTTCTTGCTATTATCAGAATGGAGGTAGAGCGGCTGAAAGTGCCAAGCCCACAGCCCTTCACCGCACCAAAACCCTAGATCTTTTTCACAGTGATGGGGGAGAAGACACTCACCCAGGGGGACCCAGCGGGGGGCCAGTTTGGCAGGTGAACTTTCTTCTCTGCGGTCCTTGCTCCTGCAGCTTGCCACGGTGGCTGGGTCATCAGACTCAGGACAGACCACCTGGGTGTCTGGAACCCTGACCAGGGCCCAGCCTGTCCCTGCCCTGCCCCAGTCTCTGGACCCACCTCTTTCCACTCCTATCTACCCTGGCTTCTGTCCTAAGCCCTCTTCCTTCTCCCACCATCTTTCCCTCCACCATCAGCAATCAGATGGGTTATTAACAGGGGAAAGAGCTGCCACAGCATCAAAACAGTGACTTCAAAAGGCTGAAGTCAGGGACCACGCCTGACACATGCCTCCTCCCTGACCCATCTTCCAGCCTCCCAGCTTGAGTTATTTGAATAGGTGATGTTTCCGCTCCAGAAGAACGAGGACCTTTATCTGTTCTGTTTACTGCTTTATTCCCACTGCCCAGAAGAGGGCCTGGCCCATGGGAAGAGCTCAACACAGATTTGCTGAATGAATGAGTGAATAAATGCACATTTATGGAATGAATGCACTGCCCCCCGCCCCCATATGTTGAGAGCTCGGCAATAACTTGCAACGTTCCGACAGATGCTGACGAAGGTTTGCTCTTCAGGCCAAACGTGCTTATTGGCAAGTAGACTCATCCTACACAATGATCTCATTAGAAATGTATTTATGCATCGCCAGACACCTGGCACCAGGCTGAAAGCCCCAGCTAGCCAGCTGAACGGTTCCAAGAGGTCTGGAGGATTGACGCTCTGTAAAGCAACACACAGGTACTCCACTGAATCCCCTCATCCACATCCAGATGTTTGGTCCACTCAGAGGCGGCCCAAATGCTAATGCGGTGTCTGAAGGATGGTGGCAAAACAGCCTCCGCGGCCGCGGAACCCCTCAGGCACCCCGGACGGCAAGCACCTCCCTGCAAAGCATCAGACATCTTTGCAAGTGGGCTGTTGGAGGAGCCCGTTTTTAAAGGAGTTAAAATCCAATTTGATCCTGCTGCTTACGCCTTTTCTAGTTTGATGTGTTTTTGATAAAAAAAATTTTTTTGATCAATAAAAATAAAATCTTTCACTCGCACCCTGGGGCAATTATTGCTCTGGGCCCAGTTTGCTGAATCTTGATAGAATAAATAATGTTATTCTCCCCAAATGTGGCCAGCTATAGGTTAGTTACGTTAAACCAGCAGGGAGGGGGTGGAATCTGAAAACATAGCGGTTCTCAAAGGGCAAAATCATGCTTCGAGATGGTGAGGGACTGGACTTCCCAGTTCTGGGGAACAAGTGGGGATAAAACTCCACGGGGATAAAACAGTGATAATAGGCATTTGCGATGCTCTTACTGGTGCCAGGTGCTACGTCTGGCACGCATAACCGGCCTCATCCCACAACACTCAGAGCTGGCAGGCACTGATATTGAACTGGTTGTAAGAATGAGACTCAGAGGAGGGGCAATGACTTATCCAAGGTCACACAGCTCTATGTGGCTGTATCAGGACTTGAACCCAGGTCCATCAGAAGTCTGAACCTATGGTCAGACCCCGTTGCCCCTCCATCTGCCTTTCACTAAGTGAGGGCAGTGACAAGGCCTTGGAAACTAGAGGACGTTCACAATCCAATGCCCCTTTCTCTACAGTCCTTTGCTTCCTTCCCCTCTCCTTGCAGTGCCATACTGTGCTTGCCCCAAATCACCCTGATAGGGTTGCTGAAAAGACCAGTGCTCTCTGGCATGGGGTGGCATTGGTGGTGAAGGGATGCAGCCCTCGATAAGTGGATGAACATCATGGGAAGGTCTGGATCCTGTGCGTTGTGAAATACACGTGGAAGGACCCACATCTACTGTTAGCCGTGGTCCCGCTGGGTGTGTGCACGCGTGCTTACAGTCCACGGGACTTTTACTTTCTGTTATATATTTCTGAACAAAAAAGTTGACCTTACACTAAAAGAATCTGAAGTATCCTGCAAGAGGTCGAGGGAGGAGGTGAAGGAGCGGGGCGGGGATGGCTTGGCGACCTCAGAGGCTGAGCTAGACGTGTGATACCGGGAGTCTAGGGGACCTGGAGGCTAGATTCAGAGGGTCAGCGGTGAAAGAGAGGGAGATGGTGGAGTGAGATTCTGAAAGTCAAGGGGATGATCCAGGTACCTGGAGATTCGGAAGGTGTCAGTGACGGAGGCGTGGAGACGGGTAAGGTAGTGGATGAGGAAGGACAGAAATATACAAACCCAGAGGACCCAGTGTGGGTCCAGCTCAGATCATACATTCCCTCATTTCATCCTGACAACTACAGCAATAATGAATTTTATCATTCCCTTTTTTTTTTTAACCGTACCATGCAGCATGCGGGATCCCTGTTCACTGACCAGGGATCGAACCCGTGACCTCTGCAGTGGAAACGCAGAGTTTTAACCACTGGACCACCAGGGAAGCCCTTTCATTCCCATTTTTAAGTGAAGAAACAGATGATCATATCAAGCCTCTAACTCAAAGACGTACGTCAGAGCCAAGATGCAAGATTCGAATCCAAGCAAGCCGAGCCTCCCGTGATGCTGGGAAGGGAAACGCATCCCCCAAACCCCACTTTTACCCTCGCAGCCCTCCTCCCACACAGCCCATGGGGCCTCCCAGACCCAGCCTCCAGCTTTCATTCCCCCCACAGGCTGGGCCGCCTGCCCTCTAATTAGATTCCCCTGGAAATAAGAGTGCATTGTACCGTTCTGCTGAAGGCAAACTGATTTTACAATTTCTTTTCTTTCCTCCTCTTTAATAACTCACAATGTCTCAAGGAGGTTTTACTTAGGGCCTGCACACTGGAAAATTATTCTGTCTCTCGTGCACTCGTTTTTCCTCTTGAGGAAAATTGAAAACTGGATTCTCCTCCATCACCGGCCCCCTCTCTTGGCCTATCTTGTGCCCAGAATATGCTATAGTCCATTCCCAAACCCCTCCTGGGCCCTCCTCTACCTCGAAAGCAAGGCCCCCTGCCATCCTGCCCCACAGCTTGGAAAGGCTGGCAGCCCCAGTGATCTTGGGAACAGTGAAGAGTCTTTCAAAAGTTGAGAGACCAGGCAGGCGGGCAGGCAGGGGGAGGGGCGGGGCGGGGGGAGCAAAGCCGTTCACTCCACTTTGAGATACTTTTGCCTCCAGAGAACTGGACCGGCTCCAGCACTTTTGAGGTGGGAGTTGGGTGAGGGCAGGGCCTTTATTGGTCCCATCGGGTTCCCGTTAAGTGTCAGAGAGTAAATTATAAACAAATGGGTCCCATTTCCATTTCTGAAAGCATCCCCGGCTCTGCCTTCGCCCTCCACATTTAAGGGTACATCCCTTTAAGTGGAGCCTGATGGGACCAGGAGCCAGGTGGATGGTGTCACACAGGCGTGGGCGGTCATCTGTACAGTCTGCAGCCCACACGGGCTGCTGGGCACCCACTCTTCAGTCGCTGGAGCCAGACCAGCAATGACGTGTGACGAACGGACAGATTGACGGACGCCCGCGGGGGACTGCAGATCTGGGCTCTGAGTGGACAGGTTTCATAAATTAGAATTTGAGAGCTCTGCCCAAGGGAAGCAAGAGGGCGGAGTCGGGGAGCTGGCTGCAGAAAGAGGCCCGGGCTGGGGCTGCGCTGAGGGCGCGGCGGGCGTGACCACGGCCCCACGTGGACTAAGAGGATGGTGGAGCACAGCGGGTCCCCGGGGCCTGGGCACTCAGGACATGTGGGACGGAGTGTCTTTGGCACCCTGAGCAGGGCTACATCCCCTCCGTCCCCCCACTTCCCAGCTCCTACCGCCCCTGCTCCCATTATGGGGCTTGGAGATGGGAGAAAGACTCAGCTGCGCCCGTACACATAATTCAGTTTACAGTAACTGGGACCAGGGGCCAGGCACCGAGGTCCAGGCACTTATTATCTCATTTAATCCTGGCAATATCCCCACCAGGTAGGCACTGTTATCCGCCACTTTACAGAGGAGGGCTCTGGAATGCAGAGAAAACCATTCCAGTGGTCATTACCGCTCCCAGGAAGCGCTTTCCATGTTCCAGGTGCTGTTCAAAGGCTTTTTGCGGATTAGTGAACTCACCTAACTATGGCAACATGTTGCAATGATTATTATTCCATTTACAGGTGAAGAAACCAAGGCTCAGAGAGGCAGAATGTGAGTTGATCTCAGGTCTGGTGCAGGCACCGACCTCCCTGTTTGGGAAGGGGAGGCTTCCCCAGATGAACTTGGTCTCTAAATGTTTGAAATCTCCTTTTTGTTTCAAGAGAGTCCGTTGGTTCAAGCTAGGAGCAACCTGAGAGATCACTGGGTCCCATCTCATTGGGACTCAACTTACAGTTGAAAAAACTGAGACCAGAGACGGGGTGTGACTTGCCTGAGGTCACACAGCAAGTCAGTAGGAGAGCCGGGACTGGTGTCAGGCCCCCCTCTAGTCCTAGAGACCCGCAGACACTCTCAGGGTGTGTCAGCAACAGGGGGAGGGGTGGTCGACAGCAGGCCTCCTGGACAGGGCTCTGGAGAGGGTGCTGCCAGTATGGCCATTGTTTTAGCTAAGTCCTGGGGCCACTGACTCGGGATGCAGGCTCTGCATTCAAACGATGCCCTGAATTCCTCCTGGCCCTCCCCTGCAAACCCGGAAGCAATGCCATCAGCTGCCACCCCCAGTCTGAGGGTGCTCCAGGACTGAGAGGAGGGAAGGAGAAAAAGGAGAGTGAGGCCAAGTGCCAGGAACTGAATGGTGTCAGCCAGGCTGGGGATCAGAGCATCATTCTTTTGTTCCCCAGGTGGAACTAGAGGCTGCCAGCAAGATATGGCTTTGGAGACCAAGAACTGGGAGTCTGAATCCTGGGTGAGCTCGGGCTGGTACTTAGCCTCTCTGAGCTACAGCATACAGGAGGCAGGTGGGTGCTCAGGTAAAGTAAGTGTCTGAGGATGGGAAGGCAAAGGAGAGACCCGCTGTCCTTCACCCCCATCCCTCCCAAGGGCCCCCAAGGAAAACAGACAGAGGCGCTTGCTACATCCTCATGGGCCCTGACAAGTTGCAGGAAGAAACTTGAGGAAGACAGGCCTGGCTGGGGAAGGGACTCGGCTACAGCTGAGTCACTGTTTGCCGAAGGTTACCTGAGATGTGTCCAAACGAGAACCAGCCAGGGTCCTCCTCCTCCAGGGCCTCCAGACATACCCGCCTGTCCAAAACCAGGACAAAGGCAACCCTCCCCCTGGGAAAAGACGTGCCAACCCAGGAATCATCCAGGTCCCGAAAAAAGCTTATGTAAATGCATGCAAAATACCTGGCACTGAGCGTGTGCTCCATGATTGGGAGCCATTATTATTTTGACAAGCATTTAATGAGCACCTACTAGGTACCACGTGCTTTCTCACATGCTCTCCCTTCTAAGCTGCCTTCCGGCCTAAGAGGGTTCTGATGGTGTCTGGTTTTTGCAGGTGAGGAGGCTGAACCTGGGAGGGTGTGGCTCAGGCGTCCATGTGGTTGGAATGCCCACAGCTCTGATTCTGGGCCGCTCATAAGAATCCCCTGGGGAGCTTTTTAAACATACTGCCCCCCTTCTGATGTAATGGTCTGGGGTGCAACTTTGGCACTGAGATTTTTTAAAGCTCCCCCGCTGACTCTCCTGTGCGGCTAAGGCTCCTGGGCTTTGCTCCAGAATTTCCCGTCTCCTATTTAGCTCTCGAGGTGGCATGGTTAAGAGATGGACGGTTAAGAGATTTCAGAGGAAAGGGGAGAATCAGGATCATGTGTCCCATTGAACTTGGCTGGGGGAAGAGAAGAGCAAAGATTGGACCCTTCCCAAGCCCTGGTGCTGGCTGGGCTGGCTCAGGGGTCCCAGCTGAAGGTGACAGGTAGGCAGGAGCTCCTGGGCTGGGCTGGGGAGGTCATTCAGACCATCCCCCTGCCTCTGCCACATTCTCAGAGTAAATCCCACCCCCGTCCCCCAGCTAATCTTCCTCCTCACCCCCAGGACCTCACGACTGGTAGAGACTAATGAGCGTGCATTTCCCTAAACCTAACCTCAATCCCCGCAGTCGCATACCCCTGGAATCTATCTCCTGGAATTTGTCCTCCTTGTGCTGCGTTACTGTGTGAGGATCTAGGCTTCTTGGGAGAAGGACTTCCCTTTATTGGGCTGCTGCAAGGTCAGGGGTGTGTGTAGTCCCAAGCATCCTTCCTTCCCCTGCAAGTCTCTGAAGGATGTAGATGAAGCCCAGCCACAGAACAAACTTCTCCCTAGCCCTTCCCTTTCTGTAGGACTTCACACTTGACCAAGAACCTCAGAGTGGGTATTATTATTCTCCTCCATTTTACAGATGGGAAACAGGCACAGGGAGGTAAAGCAGCTTGCACACGCATCTAGCTCTGACCTGCAGCAGGAGGGACTAAAGTCAGACCAAAGGAAGAACTGCCCAACCTTAGCAGTCCCAAGCCCTAGAACCAGTTGTTAGGGGGAAGCTGTAGGGTGTCTCGGGGGCTTTTCTGGATGACCCCAAAGCACCCCTGGCCCCTAAGCCTACCACTGGAGCCAGGCTCCCAGGTACTCCCACCACCAAGCAGTCTGAATTTTCCCCCAGTGTGAGTCGGAAGGGAAATTCAATCCTGTTTCCTTTTCTCTGAACTTGCCAAAAGCTTGTTTTCTCTCTGAGAGGCCCGTGAGGCCCTGGCTTCCTCGGTTTCAAATAATTGAACTTTCAAAGCCTGTCTTCAGGTGGAACGCTGCCATGCACCACCTTGGGCAAAGGGTTGAACTCCGAGGACTTTGCCAGGGAATGAATGGGGAGGTATCCAAGCTCCGAGATTGGCTGGATGCCTCCCAGAGTCGTCTCAGGGCCCCACCAACCCCTTCCTCCACCCCAAAGCCTTGCCCACAGTCACCGGCTGCCATGGAGTCGACTCTGATTGGAAGCCAAGATGGGCAGGCAGGCTGCAAGCCCCGGCGCACCCTGGAGCATCTTACTGGGCAGCTATTAGAGGGAATGCGGCACTTGCAGGGGTGTTCACCTGTGCCCTTAGCCCTTCTGGGGCTGGACACCCAACAACATCTTCTCTGGAGGGCGCCTGAGGTCCCCACAGGCTAGCGTGCTCAGGGTCCCCCTGGACTGAAACCAGACCACTGGGTGGAGAACAGCTGGGGATAGGCCTGAGGTTTGGAGCGGCAGATTAAATGATTATTTTGAAACAGAATGAGTCGAATTAGCAGTCTCTGGATAAAGGAGGTGCAGGAAACTTCACCAGCTCTGCGGCGTTCCCCTCCCCAACCCCAAGCCTGCGCATGCCCACATCTGTCTAGCTGCAGGCACAAGACACCTGGTCCCTCGGCCTTCTGTGTTGGCTGGAGACCTGGGAAGGGCACGTACCACAGGTGTGCTGTCAAGGCCACTGGGGCCGAGAGCTGGGCCAATCTCAACCCCTCTCAGTCTGTCCTGGAAGTAAAAATAATCAGCGGCCACGTTTATCAAGAGGTGTGTCGCGGCTCTGTGCTGAGCTGTGTGCGGGCGTCACATCATGTAAACCACTCAGCCGTGATCTGTAATGAAACTCCACAGTGAGGGAAGTAAGGTTCAGAGAGATGAGGTCGTTTCCCCAAGGACACACAGCACAGGACAGTCAGCATTGGAACTCGGGGTCTAGCTGACTCTGGAGCCTGGGAGCTTAGCCACCACCTTGCACCGCCATGTTTAGAATCACTGGAAGTAAAGGATGGTATCTCAGGCTGGGCCTCATCAGGAAGCTGGCATGGTTCCTGGGGAAGGGAATGCATTGTCCTGCTTCCCCACAGGATTTGGGGTTCACCTGTCATATGTCTCGGGGAACAGTATGTGTCTAGGGGAGGAGGTCCTCGAATAGTGAGCTCCTGGCCTCCCCTCCTCTGGGCCTTACCTTTCTCATCTGTAAAATGGGGGCAGAGAGCTAGATGATCCCAAAGCTCCATGCCCCCACCCCAGCCCTGGACTGACACTCCATCACTTACTGTGTGGTTCTGAGCTACTGATGTCATCCTTTGGGCCTCAATTTCCCCATAGGTAAAACAGGGTGACAAGGCTACTCCATAGAGGGTTGTAAAGATCACAGCCTTGGAAGAGCTTTGTAAACTGTAAAGTAATGGCCAGAGGAGAGGGCTGTGATAACTTCGTAAATGGACGCCCACCATGGCTGCCTCACCCTCAGCCCCGGGAGCAGCTCTTCTCCCCCACCCTCCCCCAAACAGGCTTTGTCTTCCCTTTTCCAGGTCACTAGCTCCCCATTTGTTATGCCTCTTGCTCTCCTCTGGGTCTGGAATACTCGCAACAGTTGGGAAGGAAAAACCCAGATGTGGCTATAGGCCGTGTGGGGGCCGGGAGAGAGGTCACCACTGCCTCAGAGGGATGAGATCATCTTTCCAGGAAGATGGAATAGGTCCCGGTGCTGCCACTAATTAGCCGTATGACCTTGGGCAAGTCACTTAAAGTTTCTGGGGCCTTTGCCCCTCCATCTGTGAAAGTGAGAGGGTCAGACTAGATGCTTCCAGAGCTGATATATGAGATGAATCTGATGCAGGAGAAGCTTCTTTCAGCTCCAAATCGCAATCTTAGTGCAAGGATCTGGGGGAGCTGTGAGTTTCACCATCCTAGATGGGAAAGGGAATTGTGGCCCCAGGACCCCATGTTCTTAATGCCAATGGATGAGATGTGGGTTGACATCTTTTTTTCTCTCTGCTCTCTCTTAATAAGAGGGAGAAGGGAAGGCTGCGGTATTAGTGAGCCATCTTGGATGGGCTGGTACCAGCAGGCCTTAACTTCAAGGCCATGTTAAGGTCTCGTAACAGTTCCTGGCCTGTCAGGTGAATGTCAGCACTCCTTATCTTTCGCCATGGGGCCAGGCCATTCTTATCTGGAGTCTGTCCTCGGAACTCGGCAGTCGTGTTTTAGGATGGGACCAACTCCTCCGCACACCCCAGAATATTCCAGAGGACTTAGAATCAGAAAACCCAAATTCAAATTCCAGCTCAGCCACATTCTAGCAAGGGGCTTGAAGGAACATTCTACTTCTCTGGTCCTCAGTCTTAACCATCTGTGAAATAGGGGCAGCAATGGCTCCTGGAGTTAACAGGTGAGAATGACAGGCACAGGGCCAAAAGCACACCAGTTCTCACTTGTCAGATCAACAGTGACAGAACAACTGACAAAGCCCATGGCTCGTGAGGAATCACAGAGGAAGCAGCTTCTTGTACCAGTCTCCAGGAAATGATGTTTGACATTTTCTTGACACCGAACTGTTTAAGCCTGGAACCGTGCATATTGCCCACTTCATCAAAATAAATATATGTATGGGTGTGCACATTCCCCTGCAGAGAAATATCTAGAAGATCTGACTCCCAAATTATTCACAGTATTTAACTCTGTAGGATAGAAAGAAAGAAAAGGAAGACAACTTTCTTTACTTTCTACATTCTTTTCGGGTGTTTGACTTTTGTACTCACATGAAACACGTTAATTCTTTTATAATAAAGAACTAATAGGATGTTAGAAACAGCTTTCTTTTGTCTAATTCTAAGCAGAAGTCTGACCTGCAGCTGTAGCCTCTCTTACAGGGCGAGAGAATAAGTGAATGAATGAATGAACTAAAGAAAGAACAAAGACGCCACTACAAACTCCACGACTTCATAAAGATTACCGAATTTTTTCACGTCACTGAGCATCACTTAGCGCATCCGGCAAGGGTGCTGGGGCAGGGTCATCATCTTTAGGTCTGTTTTGAGGACAAGATCACTGAAGCTCAGAGAGAATGAATGACTTGGCCAGGGCCCCGGTCACACGATTCAGAAGTGCTTACTTCAGGCTCTGGGAAGCCAAGGCTCCTCCCCGCCACGCCCGACTCAGTGTTCTCCCCAGCCTGCCAGCAGCTCATGGAAGAGAGGCTGCCCCCCTCGCCCTTGAGTGCCCACCCTTTCCCTGGCAAAGCACCCACCCCTGCTGTCCAGCCCCAGAGCAGCCTCTGAGGACACCGGTGCAGGCCGAGACCAGGCTGTGCTCAACCAGGGACCAAAAAATAAATAACACCACTCTCTGGGCTCCGGCAGGCTGGCTTCTACCCCCTCCCTGGAAACGTCCTTTGATTTCAAAACAGGCTGGAGTGTAAAACCAATAAAGCTTCCTGTGCCCATAAACAAACAGGCAGCCGCTTAACACCCCCCCTCAGGGAGCCGTCCGCCTACCCCCTGCCACTGGAAGTCGCGGGCGGAGGGCAGGGCTGAGCGCCATTGTCCTGGGTAATTAATTGCAGTAATAAGGAGCTGCACTGAGCTTCAAAGGCTGGCCCGGCCACAGGAGCAGAGCCCTGGCTCCTGTGTGCAGCTGGAAGGCAGCTTGGGCTCCAGGCCCACCTCTGCACCTGCACCCTGAGGACCCACTGTGTGCAGGCCTGGCACCAGGCACTTGGCTTTTTCCAACACTGTACTTTGGGTGTCATTCACCCTATTTTACAGATGAGAAGACTGAGGCTCGGAAAGTTTTGGAAAGATGCACAGGAAATGTGAAAAACTAAAAACAAATTCATTTCCACCTCTTTTTTTCTTATTCTACCATTTTTTTAAATTAATTTTTATTGGAGTGTAGTTGCTTTACAACGTTGCATTAGTTTTTGCTGTACAGCAAAGTGAATCAGTTATATGTATACATATATCCCCTCTTCTTAAGATTTCCTTCCCATTTAGGTCACCATAGATCATTGAGTAGGGTTCCCTGTGCTAAACAGTAGGTTCTCATTAGTTATCTATTTTATCATAGTACTGTATATATGTCAATCCCAATCTCCCAATTTGTCCCTCCCCCCCTCCCCCCTTGGTAACCATAAGTTTGTTCTCTACATCTGTGACTCTATTCCTGCTTTGCCCATAAGTTCATTTCCACCTCATGAAACTCAAAGCCTGAATCTCTCATGGCCCCTGTGCCCCACCCCAAGCACCTCCCACACTGAATGTGGGGGGGGGGGCATATCTGTATGTCTGTCTGTCCCCTACGCCAAACAAGGGGCCCCTGAGGGCACGGATGTTCCCATGTTGTTCCCTGCTTCAGCCCAGCGCCTGGCATTTAGTTAGAGCTCAACAAAGGCTAATTGATGGACTGACAACCGAGCGTCAACTACTTCAATCCTCAATCATCCCCCACCCCCATTCTGTGCCCCTGCTTTATCACATTTTTCTTTTCATCTTTCCCTTCTAGCACCCTTGAGCCCCTATTGTGCTCCAGGCTCATGCAAGCTCCTTCCACCCACATTATTTCACCGAATCTTTACAAAAACCCTATGAGGACAATATTTTTAGCTCCATTTTACAGTTGAGAAAACTGAGGGTCAGAGAGAAGAAATACCTTCTCATCTGGGGAGTCGGCTGCCCACTGCTCCTCCCCTAACTCTCTCCACCTCCCGGGTATCCTCCCACCCCCCCACCCTCACCTCTCCATCCCCACACCCCCCCTCCTCGGCCACGTGATCACAGCCTGGGTCCTGCCCCACCTCTGAGCTCCCTTCTGTTTTTTCACTCAGGATTCCTGAGCCCAAGGAGCCGTGCTTGTTTATAGCCCTGCCTGCCCTGTTGCCTGGGTCCCAGCCCAGGTCAGCTCTCTGGGGCTAGTAGGGACTTTTGAACGTGCTAAATACAGGTTACAGGGGTCAGGGGGTCACGGCCCTTCCTTGGTGGAAGTTTGACTTGAACCATCCATGAAATAGTGACTCTTATCTTGGGGGGGCGGGGAAGGGAGGAGAGGCAGGTTTCTTAGATATGATGACACTTCAACCGCTTCCCCACCCCACCCCCACTATGCCTCACTCAACCCCACCCGCTTTGGTCTCTGGATAGATTCGGCATCTGGATTTCCCGTTTTCTTCCCTCTAATTCTGTCCTTAAGCCAGAAAAAAATAAGGGGTCTGGGGGGACGAGCAGAGCAGAAGTGAAGGGAGGAGTTGACATTCGTTGGAGGCCTGCTTTGTTCTGAGCAGACTGGGACTTGAGGGGTTCTCACCTCCCTTTCAACAGGCCGGGTGATCCCAGGTGGCAAGTGGCAGAGCCCGGACTGGAACGCAGTCTAAAGCTAAGGGCCATCTCACCAAATGGGAGTCAGGCCCACCCTGGGGGCCCCTCCCCGGGAAGAGGCTCCCCCGCAGGCTCTAGCCCCAAGCTCCACTTCCACCCATCTGGGGACCCCCCTCAGCCACCCAGCACAAGGGCTCGTGCCCAAGAAGCACGCTCGAGATACAGCCTCACGAGCACACAGCTCTCCATGCTTTTCCAAGTCCCTCTGCGGTCCCTCTTCTCAAAGCTGGGATGAGGCTGAGATAACCCTACTTGATGGTGACACATCTGGGCCTCAAGGCCAAGGAGACTTGTCCCCTGCACCCCAGGATGTAGGGTGAGCAACCATCCCAATTTGCCTAGGACTGAGGGTTTCCTGGGAATATGGGACTCTCAGTGCTAAAACCAGGACAGTCTGTTGCCCCACCAGGGAGGGAAGGCCCGATGCAGAGGCCAGGCTCCTAGCTCCCAGGCAACAGTGTCTCCCTTCCACCTGCTACTTGCCTAAGCCCCCTTCCCTTCCCTCGTCTATCCCTTTTTCCAGGGAAAAACCATCAGGGAGGATGACTGCAAACACCCTCACTGGCACTGCTACAAGGGAAGCTGTTCAGAAGGTAAAGGCAAGTAATCCAGGTCCAATTCTCTAGCCTATGGTCATAAGGGATGCTCCCTTTTCAGGCCCCTCAGTACCCAAATTAAGACAGGTGTGGGATGGGGAGAGAGGGAGGAGGAGAGGGGAGGGGGAGGAGAGGGAGGGGCGGGCCTCACGCTCAGCAGAGGCCTGGTTGCCCCCTTCCCCTCCGACTGCTCACGTGTCTCAGGAAAGTTCCAGATTTAGGAAGCATGTATTGAGCACTTACTCTGTCTACAGCATCGTACCGACCAGAGGGGATCAAAACAGAACACCACACAGTTAACCAGTGCTTGTCGTCCAAGAAAGTTCTAATCTGGCACAGGAGACAGAAGCATGGAACGAAACCCACTAGGACAGTGACTCTGCGGGACACACACACGTACACACGCACACACACATACGCACAAAGGCACACACACTACTGCACGCATGTAGCCGCATATATACACACATGCACACACAGCCAGACCCATACACAAACACATAACACACATACGCACTCCCCATCCTAGTTAGAGGGAATCTGGAATTTTTCCCTTACAGTGGCTTATCTGAGTGATAAGCAGGAAAGGATTCTCCCGAGGCCACTTCCAACCCAGCACCCCTGCCAGGTCTTCTCCCACAGCCCTGTGTCCTGGGGCTCGGGCCTCTTCCAGACAACTGCCCTCTCAAAACACACTGATTCTCTCTGAGCTGAGCTACAGCCTCCTGTTCACAAGCCCGCTGCCGTCTCACTGGGACTAAGATTTGCTTTGGGCTTCAACCCCTGTCCTGAGCGCAGCCCCTGAAAAACAGGGCAAGGCCTCAAGCATCAGTCAGGCCTGGAGTGCATCCCAGCTGGATTCTTCCTTCTCTCTTGCCTCACTTTCCCGTCCACAACTTGGGGGAAATAATACCATCATCGACGTTAAAGCTCACCTGAGTGATGACACACATCCGTCCCCCCTCCAGCCACCGGGACATAGTAAGTGCTCAATAAAAGTGGTTAGGATGATGGGGACAGACGGGAAGAGACCCCGGTCTCTCGCTCTTCTCCAGAAACACCCACCCTGGGGTCCCTCGAAGACTCCAGCAGGCTGTGCTGGGCAACATATGGCTGGGGGGAGGGGCTGGAAGTTGGGGGAGGAGGGGCAGCTGGGGGCAGGGAAGAGGAGGCAGGGTGTACTTAGGAAAAAAGAAAAACCCACACAAAACCGACAGAATTCCAGCCGATTATTTCTCCTGCTACAGATGTACATTAATGCAGGAGAAGCGGGGACGGAGCTCTGGGCCGGGGGAAAGAGAAACAGTTCCTTTTAACAAGCCGTTGTCTGGCTTGATCTTGTCACTCTAAAGAGGGCCATTGAGGGGTATTCATGCGTCGGCCCTGGGGGGACAAAAGGGCCCAGTATATATACTGACTGCTCAGTTGCCCGCGGGCCTTGGGGCCTTTGTTTAACCTTCTCTTAATAAACTTTTGGGAAGAGTTCATCAGTCCGCTTCAATAGCTGATGTTCTCATTTTCAGAGAGAGAAGAAAACTAGCAGAAGGCTGGCGTGGCTTTTTTTTTTTTTTTGAGGAGGCATTCTCAATAAGAAGGGGAATGGGAAAGAGCGAGAAAAGGAGAAAGCCCGCAGACACCCCACTTTAAAGGGAAAAAGAACACATCACAACTACAGCCACAAATCCTAGATGGGAGCCCAGACAAAACTGCTATTCATGGGGCCCCAAGTCTGCCTCCATCTGAGCGTCTCCGGGCCGCTGGCCCTGGGTCCCCTTGGTGGAGGCAAGAAAGGCTGAGTTCGTCGCCGGTAGGGCGTCGGGGTGAGAGAAGAAATTTCTAATAAGGAAAGTGTGGCTTAGAAGGGACAGCAGGCAGGAGCCTTCTGTCCAGTTTCTGTATTGGATCTGGGGTCACTTGGTTTCCTTCCCATCAGGCAGTTTTTAAAAACTGGAGGAGGTGTTTTTTCAGTCAAGGGGGTGGCGGGGCGAGGTGGGTGGGCAGCTTTTTCTCCTCTGAGCAGTTTTTCCTCCTGCGATTTCAATCCCCAGCCCCAGTCCCCTGAAAAGCTCTGCGTTAGGTTGTAGGAAGTACCCCCCATGCTCCTCCCCAAAGGAGTAAGACCTAGAAATCCCCCCCACCATTCCACGCTGCATGGTGAGGTGGGGGGAGTGGGTTGAATTGGGGGTGGGCAAGAAAGAAAGGATATTCCTAGGATTCCTACCGTGCCAGACACTATACTAGTTTTGACTCTATATGTGTTAACTCACTTCTCACCACTATCCTATTTTCTAACACACATTTTTTCCCTCACTTTTTCTCATTTTACTTGGGGAAACCAAGGCTCAGAGAAATGATCCCTGATCCCGAGTCCCATAACAGGAAGCTGAGGTCCAAACTCAAGTCTTATCAAATCCATGTTTTCAAGTTCTAAACTAAGCTGCCTCTCACATTTTAAGGTATTATTAATAGTTGTAATAGCCACAGAAGTTGTGCTTTTAAAATGTGCCGGACATCGTCATAAGACTTTATGGACACTGTTTTCCCAGGAGCCCAGTGATATGGGTCCTATTATGATATCACCCATAATACAGATGGGGTGACTGAGGCACAGAGGAGAAGGAACTGTCAGACAGCCAGATGGGCAAAGGCAGATTCGAACTCAAGTCTGTTCTGACTCTGGGCCTCCGCCTCGGTCCCTATGCTGCTCTGCTTTCGATGAAAGGCAAACGCAGGAGGAGGGAAGCAGATGAACAAACGAATGTGACTTCCACCCCAACAAGCCTGGGAGTGGGTCTCCCAGGTCCTGGTTCAGCTTTGCAGTGGAGGCTCCCAGACACACACACACACACACACACACACACACGTACACACAAACCCTCCAAGTCTCCCCAGTGGCTCTAGTTCAACGTTTTACAGGCCTAATGAGTGTTGACAAGTTTAATGAGTTTGTTTTAAAGAGGGGAGGGGGGACCTGGTCAAACTGAGATTTCCGAGTCAAATGAATTAGTGGAGGCCGCCAGACTTCAGCTGACAGGCCTGGAAACCCTCCCGCCGACTGCAGCCTTGAGCCATGGACCCCGGCCCCCTCAATGGGAGCAGGGCCCCATGCCAGACACTGGGGGCTCCGGGGGCCTCGGAGCGGTCCACGGGTGCCTGGGTCCCAGTCAAAGCCCACGTCTTCATCCCGCAGCCCCCCTCCCTGCCAGCCCACCCTGGTGGGCCCCCCTTCTGCTGGACTCTCCTCCCGCACTGCGTCCCCAACGTGAAATGTGATTCAAACCCAGTTTGGCACTTGTTTGCATATTGATTGCGTGGTAATTAAGTGGCTTCATCTGACGAGGGGACGCGCCACCTGCATTTCTAAGCTTCGCGGTCATGGGCTGGGACAGGGCGCAGCCCTTGTGTCTGACCGCGCAAACCGGAATCCAGGGAGACCGGCTTCTGGCTGCTAGAAGGGACTTTCATCGTCCTTTAAAATAGTATTGTTTCATTTTTTGTGGTGTGGAGATGAATTGGGAAGGAGCTTGCACAAACCTGACCAGCTGCAGACGAAAGAGCAGAGTTAAAATTAAATCATAATTATGCCAAAAGGAAAGGAATACATATGTGCTTCTGATGTCACTGTGTCATGGTAGTCACGTGCAAAGCGAGATTAGTTCTCCCTTTGATTCGCCCCTCCTGAGCCACGGGGGGCGCTGACCTGAGTCCTGGACCCAAAGCCAGAGAGGCCGGGATCCAAATTCCTTCTGCCTCTTTTTCTAGATCTGATCTTGGGCAAGTGACTTTACCTCTCTGACCCTCAGTTCCCTCATCTGTAAAATGGGCTTAATAAAGCCTGTGATGTTCTCAGCGTCGTGGGCCTAAAGGGGACTATTGCCCCCAGCACACAGTAAGTCCTCCACCATCCCAAGTTTGTTTTCCAGAGCTGCATCCCAGCTAGAAATGACCATGATCTGTTCATCTCGAATTATCACAGCCTTGCAAATTAGCACAGGCTAACCTCCAGCCTGTCCAATGTTTTTTTTTTTCCCCTCCACTAGCCTCAGTAGCTCCTAAAATTCTCAGGGGTCATCTGTCACCCTCATTGCTCGCCAAGAAGAAGTGGGTGAGTGGAGATTCAGGAAGGAGAAAGGCTTTGCATCCCTGTGCGTTGGTTTTGCTTTATTATACTGTGTTTTGTCGTCCGTTAAGGAGAACAGAGTTGGAGCTGACACATCCCAGGCTGGGTCACAGCGTCCAGCTGGGATTCCAGACCCACCCCGCCCCGCCCTCATCCAGCTCTCTCTCTCTCTTCCTCTCTCCCACATGTGATTATTTATTGGATATTTCCCTCTGGGAGGGGATGCCCCTCCCCTTCTTTAACTGTCCCCTAATCTCTGGTCTAAGGCGGTGAACTTGTGAGAAGTGTTCTTTCCAGTGAGAATTTCTTTACAGACTGTTTTCCCTTTCCAGCTGGGAGCATGGCGCTGGGCAGGGTGGGGGGTGGGGTGGGGGGAGGGGAGCGGGGAGAGGAGGGAAGGGAGGGGGGATGGGTCACTCCACGTCAAGTGGGCAGACGCTGTGAACCGACTCTCTGGACAGCGGCTGTGGTGCCTCTCTGGTGATTTCTTCACTTCCTAGGTCTTGCCATTGTTCAGTGCTACAGCCAGCTGCGGGCGTTAATCTTTGGCGTATTTGCAGTCCCAGGAAAGAAAAGCCCTGCGTGCAACAGGGCTGGGCTGGGGGCCCAGGGAATGGGCAGAGGCCGAGACGCCAGAGTGAGGAGGGGGACACGCATGTGACCGCACACACGTCCATCCACCAGGCCCCGGGACAGAAGGCAGCATCCACGCTCGCTGGCATGTGAACCTTTATGTTGTCACTTAAACCCTTCCTGGGGAGCAGAGGAAAGAGGCTGGAACTCAAGGAGGCCCTGGTTTTCCTTCCTGGCTCAGCCACTTACTAGCTCAGCCACTTACTAGCTAGGTGATTTCAGGCAGATGACTTGGGCTCCCTAAGCCTTGGTTGCTGTCTGTAAAATGGGGGCAAGTGCATTTAGACCACAGAGAAACGCACTGACCTGCGCCCGCGCACGTTGGAAATGGTGTAGCCCCACGAGTACATAAACACCCAGGGCCATCCACCTCACAGTGCCAACGGACGCACACCCATATCTACACAACCACACAGCCCTGAACACGTTCGCACTCTGTCCTTACACTTCATACCACAAGGACATACTCACACATACCAATAACCCAAGACAAAGCCCCCCACCCAGTCTAACCAGGACCCACCCTACCACTGCCCTGACTCCCAAAATACGATCCATCAGCAACCATGTAAACACAGTACACAGTACACATTGTACACAGTACAAAATACACACAAGAAAAAACACTCCCTTAACAGCAATCCCAACATTTACCTTCCAACACACTCCCAAGGCCACTGGGGATTTCTCAGTTCATAATCCCAAATGCAAATCAGAAATGTGGGCACGGTACCCCATTAAAAAAAAATCATCAAGCCCTCTTCTTGCTGAATCTTCTGTTAATGGCAAGCCCTTTGCTCTAGAGACAGGGGAAGCCACTCCCCAGGGACACAGGACCCTGTATGTCAGTGGAGGGCATTCCAAAGTCAGATGCCTGAGAAAAGTTGGTGCATCATGGCAGGAAGAGTTTGTGGTGCCCGGATTCTATTTCCGTCTCTGCCATTTGCTGGCTGTGTGACTCTAGGGAATTGAGCAAACCTCTCTGAGCTCTGCTTTCAACTGCAAAATTGGGATAACAAATACCCACGGCGCAGAGCCAGGGGTTAGGTGAGATGAGACACCTGACACAGTGTCAAGAGGTGGACGGGCTGAGAGCACAGGCATCCAATCTTCCAATGAGACATCCCTGCCTGTTTGTGCCCAAAGAGCTGAGCACCTCCTCGTGCCTCAATTTCTGTATCTATAAATGAGCATCTTAATAATCCCTCCTTCAAGGTGCTCTTGGGAGGATTTCATGCATTCATTCCTGTAAAGGGCTTAACCCAATACCTGACCCACAGTCAGCTCCCGGTGGGCTATTCTCCTAAGTAGATACTCAATAAATGGCTGCCTCTTTCCTGCCATCCAGGTCTCAGGTCAAATATCACCTCCTCCAGGCAGGCCTCCCTGATAACCCACCTACCATCACTTCCCTGTTCAGCCACTTTCTATTAGCACTCTGCTTTATCTTCTTCAAACCCTTGTCCACCTTCTGAAAGTATTTCCTTACTTGAGGACACGCTCATTGCCTCCCTTCCCCCAGGTGCCAGCCCCGGGAAACCAGGGCCTTGTGCGTTCCAGGCTGTTCTCCCAGCCCATGGAACAATGCCTGGCACATAGTGGGTGCTCAGTACATCACTGTAGGAATAAAGTGGTAGTTCCAGCTCCACTCTCCTGGGGCACTGGTGGTGGGGGAGGGGAAGGAGGATGGTGGAGGTTGCAGGTGGAGGGGCCCTCCTTCTCCTCCCCGCCCCCACCCCCACCCCCGGGGGAATGTGATTCCAGGCTGCTGGCCCAGCCTTTCTGCTGCTTGCTGCCAAGGGCCCGGTGAGCCTTGATGGGTTTACCTGGGTGTTAATCCCCCAACAATCCCCCCTGGCCTGACCCGAGAGCCAGCCTCCATTCTTGTCCTGGGTCTAATTAAGTGCCTGAAATGCCACTTCCCCCTTTCAAGCCAGGCTGCTTTTCTCCGAGGTGAGTCAGGTAAAGCCCAGCCTGCTGCTTTGAAGCAGAGAAGGCCGGAAGCCCAGGCAGGTGCATGAAGGGGAGGGGGAGGCACTGAGGGGCCTGGGGGGAGGGGGGACTTCTGCCTGCCCCATCTCAGAGAGGACAGACACCTGCAAATCTCCTAACTCGGGATGCTTAACCTTTTGAGGACCCTGAGCCCTAAGAGACCCAGGAAAACTGAGGATTCCTCCCTAGGGAAATGCATACACACGTACACATACCCACGACTGAGAATTCAATTCTGGGGCTTCATGGTCACCCCTGAGGCCTCTATAGTGCCAGGGTTAAGTTGACACGATGCCACTTTCCTTTAAATATGTATCTGTATCTAGATGGATGGAGAGATGGATACTGATATAATCTAGATATATATATATATGAGACAGCTATACCCCCAATCTCAACAAGATTATCTCTGGAGAAGGAGAGGATTCTCAGTTTTTATTTTATATACTTTTTTTCTGATTTGAAATTTTGTAAGTATATATTACGTTTATAATATATCTTTCAAATTCATATGAAAAAATATATGCATATATATTTTAGAGCCCCTGATAAAACAACGTGTGTTTGGCTTGGGAAACCCTCAGCAAACTTTTTGGATCCCCTATCGCACACAAATTACTTTCAGGTCTTTTATCTCATTTTAATCACATTCTCCCTATGTGCCAGCCATCTTTTCTGTGTTTTAACTCCTTCACTCCTTCTGTAATTTTTAACGTCCATTGGATGGATGGGAAAACTAAGGCTCAAAGATGTGAAGTAACTTGCTCAGGGGACACCGCAGGGAGGCAGTGCCTGGGTCTCACTGATTCCATGTCCAGTGTTCCTTTTGTGGCCCAGCAGCGGCTCCCTTTGGATGTAAGGGCTGAGGGCCCAGAGCTGAGATGAAAGTGCGTGTCTGAAGGCCATCCCTATGGTGTGGGCAGGAGTTGGGGACACCAGGACAGGTAGGGGGCTTTCCCTGTCAGCCCCATGGTTCCTAGCATGGTGCCCTGGCAGATTACACCCTCAATAGGGGCAGGTGACACTAATAAAAGGTGAGGGACCCAGAGACTTTGGAAGATGTTCCATTCATGGTGCCTGGTCTAACAGTGTGGAGATTGGGTCCCTGTTCTGACTCTGTTCTCGATTTGCTGTGCAACAAGGAATAATTCTCTTCCCTTCTCTGGGCCTCAATTTCTCCATCTACAAACAGGGCGTTGCACTAGACCAGTGGCTCTCAGGTGGGGTAGCTGGGCAGCTTACCCAAAAGCCACTTCCCTCAGATGTCCCAAATCAAGAAAGTGCCCAGGTGCGTAGCCTTGGCAAAAACACCTGGGTGACTCTGGGGCACACCCTTCTGCCCTCCTGGCTCACGGGTCTTTCCATCCCCCCCACCCTGCATTGAATCCTCCTTCCAGGACCAAGCCAAGATGATGCTGCAACCCAGCCACACCACCAGTACCCCAATCAAGCACAGAGAGGGTAACTGCCTCCCCCTGGCCCAGCAGCAAGTTGGTCAGGGCCTTAAGAGGTAAACCCTACTGTCTGGAGACCAGCCCAGCTCTGCCTGTTTTCCCAGAGAGACCTCCCAGCCAGGAGAGAAAGTTCTCTAATCAGGGCAATGGAAGAGGAGGGGAACCATTTGTCACCAGATAAGCAATATCAGCTTATCTCTGAAGACCAATAACCACAGCCCCGGGGCTCTGATTCCAGGCATAAACAGAGCTTGTCCCTCCTCCCCTCCGGAGTAGCTGAGGATAGTAGTCTCAGCTCCTCCCTAGGACAAAGCCCTGTCTCACCAGAGTTTCCTCTATCAATGGGAAACAACGCTGGTTTTGACTTCTTTCCCTCCAACGCAGTCATGCCCAGAGCACCAGAGCCTGAAGGATCCTCATGGGCCGCATCACCCCTGAAGCTCTTGTTTGGAACCCCAAGGCTCCATGGAACACAGTTTGAAGACCACTAGGCTGATTGCATCTTGCCTTTGTTCAGACAACAGAGCAAAGACCAGAGAAATTGTGTCCAGAGTTACACAGCAGTTAAGTGTTGAAGCCAGGGCCTCTTCATGGGAGCATCTGAATTCTAACCCTAGTCAAGATACTGTGGTTACTTTTCCTTGGGGCTGCTAAAAGGACTCTTCTCAGGAAGATGCATAGACCCTCAGAGGACCAAATCTTCAGCATCTGTCAAGTCTCAAGATCCCAGTGGGGGGTACTGACTTAAGCTATAGTCTCCCTGGGGCCTGAGGATCTAGGGTTCCTGAAGGATGGGGAGGGTGCTGGGGGCTGCATTGTTCAGATGGGGCAAGAAGCACAGCTGGATCTGTGCCCTTCGGGCTTCTTAGGGTAAAGGCATCAGGGTCCTGCAGACCCTATTAGGGAAGAACGTCCCCCTCCCTTCTTCCTTGGGCTAATTTCTCTGTGCCTCAGTTTTCCCCTCTGAAATGGAACTTGAAAGCGTGTATCATATTACACACAAAGAAGGACGTACTGTAGAGATGGGAAAGGGTTGTATTCGCCCTCACCCCAAGCCTTCGAATTCCTAGAGACAAGACTTCCACCAGCTTATTTTTCTCCTTTACCAGGGCAACTGCCGGCAGGCAGACCGGGGTTACTTCTCCTCCTTTGGGCTCACTCAGGCCACGCCCTCCGGACCTCAGCTTTTCAATCTGTAAAATGACCTCTAAGGTCTATACAACTCTGTCTTACCCTTTGGGAT
Organism: Phocoena sinus; assembly: GCF_008692025.1. NCBI lineage: Eukaryota > Metazoa > Chordata > Mammalia > Artiodactyla > Phocoenidae > Phocoena > Phocoena sinus. The sequence continues at coordinate 14,251,931 of NC_045763.1, read as the reverse complement.
CTCAGCGTAGAGAGGAATCCCAAGGTCCCTTTAATTGACCTAGCCAGCCATAGGCTCAGTACACCTGGGCATCAGGTGGAAAAATCTGGAAACAGCTGCTTCTCTCCCTTCCTCTCCATCCCAGGCTGGGGCTGCCCGCCCTCTTCTAAAATCTCTCCACTCATCCTTTGCTCTCCATCCCCTCTGTATCTCTCTCTCTCATTAACCTTCTAGCTGGTCTCTCCACACCTTCCGGTACATTCTCTGCTCAGTCCATCGCTTCCCTGCCTTGGCTTCCCACTGCCCTTGGAATAAGTCCTAACTCCTTCACTCAGCCTTGAGGAGTCCACAGCTGAGGCTCTGGTGGTATCATCCCCGGAATGGCTCACAGAAAGAAGGGTTTCATAAATACTTCTGAGATGAACGAATGAACAGCCTTCGAAGCGCTTCCGAGTCATTTGGGTCAGGGCCTGGACCTAGCCTATTTGGGAAAGGGGCAGCTATGACTGGGGACAGGAGGTGTTTGGGGGCCTGTGTCACATACCCGCACCTGCCTCCCTTACGCCCGGAGGATGCTTCCACCGTGTCCTCAATCGGCACATGGTGCCCACCTTCCCAACCTGCCAAAGCTGCCCAGCCTTTATCTGGGAGTGAGGGTGGGGCAGAACTCAGGTGAGGAAAGTCCCTCCACACACCTAACAAGTCTGTTGGGCTCTGTTTCTGCCTTCTTCCCTTGGCCTCTGTTGAATGAGGAGCTGCCCACAGGGCCCGCTGATTTCTTTTCGTTAAGGAAGAATGCTATTCATTGGCGCCGGCTGAGCACCTGCCCTCACCCCCCGCTGCCCCACCCCAGTCCAGATATGGTGATCACTTATAGATTTCCATCCCCTATTATTTCTGAAGCCATAGAGGGGTGGGTTCTAGATTGAAAGAGGCCTTGGAGAAGAGGAGGTGGAAGGGATTGCAGAGCAATATTTATTGTCTCCCAATCGGTCCTGTGTTTTATGTAGGTATATTGTTGACCCTTCCCAATGCCCTGTGAAGTTGTCATCCATGGGACAGTTTTGCAGATGGGAGCACTGAGGCTCTCAGGAGACCTCACTCAAAGTTACCCCGATCTTTCAGGCTCCAGGACTTCCCCTCCTCCTTCATTCTTCCCCCTCCCCACCTCCCACTCAGGTACCTCCTCTAGAGCATGTCACAGGGGTGGCCTCTGCCCACCAGACCTCACTGATCACAGGCCCGCAGGTGCACGCAGCTGGGGGTGACTTCTGGAGGCCTCTGGACCCGACTCCGCGGGTTCAGGAGGAGGAAAGCAAGGCCTGAGAGCTAGAGGCGCGCGCCCTAGCCACGCAGCACTTTCCCACAGACACCTTTCTCGCTTCCTCCACCACCCCCTCCCAAGAAAGCCAGCGACTCCAGGCTCTTTTGCGACACTCCCATCTCCGGGGGCCGCCGCGGGCAGCTGACCCAGCAGAGGCTCAGCAGCCCACCGGGGCCTGGCTTCTCCTGGCCCGGGGCTCGGTTTTGTTGTGGGGTTTTGTGCATCCTGTTTTGTTCCGTCTCCCCGCCCCTTCCCGCGCGGGGCCAGCCCCCACCCCACCCCCTCCTGTCCCTGTCCCCTCCCCCTCCTCCTCCCCGCCCCGGGCTCCCAGCGTGCCCGCTCTTGACTTCATCCACTAAGTCAATAGCCCGGGCGCGGGCGGGCCGCTCCCCCCGCTCCCCCGCCCCGCGCCGCCCCCCGGTTTTCTTCTCGGGATAATGGGGGCTCTTTGTGGCCTAATCAGCCTCCTGAGGGGCCGGGAGGCCGGGAGCGCTTCCCCCGCGGCCGTCGGTGAAAATGAAAGCGGGATTAGGCCGGGGCCTCGGCCCACACCATAGTAAAGCGCCACCAGGCATTCGCCCCTTCAAAGCCCCTTTCGGGGGTTTGGTTACTTTATTTCTAAAGTTGTTTGTATTTCTAAAGTGGCCATTGAGGCGCGAGCGGGGACAGTGCCGGGAGGGCGTTGAGAGGAGGGGGCGGCCCCGGCGGAGGAGAAACTCTCGGAGCCTCCCTCTCCCCCTCCTCGGACCCGCTGACCAGTTTCCAAAGAGCCTCTCCAGGTCCTGATTTCCTCCCGCCCTGGGAGGTGCGGAGAGGCTCTTATCCCCACTAATCAGATCGGGAAACTGAGGCTCCGGCACTGATGCAAGACTCCACACTACAAGATGGGCTCCCGGGATTCAAACCCACCACGCAGCCAGAAGGGGAAAGGGGGTTTTGTTTTTGTTTTGGGGGTTTTTTTAGGGGGAGACGCCAAGGGGCATTGATCGCGTTAATCGCCCACAGCGCACAGCTCTGAGCGCACCAGCTAAACCTCTTGTTGTCGCCTGCCTGTACAGGCCATCGAAAGGAACGTCCAACCCGAACACGATTCGACCCCCTGAGGGACGGAAGTTTAGCCCCACTTATTAAAGAAAGTCCCACAGCCTATTTTCTTAGGGTTCACTCTCAACACCTCCAGTAAATCCCAGAAATGCTGGCGCAATAATTCAGAATCTTCTCCCACCGCCAAAGATGGGAGGGAGAGAGAAGAGATTTTGAATTTTGGCATTTGCAGGCAGCTGGAGAGGAAGGGGTACGGACGGGGTGGGTGGGGGACAACGCAGCAGCAGAAGAGGGTTTCTCCTAGCTGCGCCCCTTTCTCCCACACGCGTACATTGGAATTTCTTTTTTTCTGTCGTACTTTTTAACCCTCCAAAGGGTGGATCCGAGCTCAAAAAGTCCAGACGTGGAGGTAAACTGTAAAGATGAGGATCGCAAGGGCGGGGCGGGGCGGCGCAGGGGTGGGACTTAGTGCAAATTCGGGGGTCAGGTTCTGGTCCTGCGGCTGGACCAGCGTTGTCAGTTGTATCCGTGGTTACAACTCCGTGTTATAACTCCGGGGGATAGAGGCGCTTCTGCAGCCTTTCACTGGGAACGAGACAGTTCCAGAAGGTTCCTTAAGACGCCCCCTGACCCCTCCCAACCCCAAAGTTGTCGCTTTACAGAGAAACTCGAGCTTCAATCTGATGTTCTTGTCTACACAGATAAATTCGGTGCGGACTTCCTGGACAAGTTTCCAGGGAACAGGAAGGTTTGATCCCATCTCCACGCAAAAGTATGAACAACACACCGGGCAAACACATGTCCACCCCACAAAACCTCGGCGGAATGTCGCCCTCTCTTCACCTTCCTCAGTCACCTAGAGACCCGCGGTCTGAATTCGAACCCGAAGCCATAACATCCTCTTCACCTGTCACCCCGCGCGACCGTGGAGAGGGACCCGCGGAAAGGTGGCCGCCCACTCGTCTGGGGCTCTGTCGGGTCTGGGTCCCACGGAAAGGACCCCAGAAAAGTTCAGGGGGCGGTTTTCCAAGCTACTTCTCGTGCGGACGCCCCACCCCCTTTTCTGTCCGATCCCGGGGCCTCTTTGATCTTTGGTCAGACAAAGAGCGCAGCGAAGGCCAGAGGCTCCGGAGCCCCGCGGCCGGGCTGCTCCTCCCTCCTCCCCCCGCTGGAACCCGCGGCGCTTCGAGGCCCTGGTTGACGCCTGAGATTCCCGGGATCAGGTTGGAGGCTGCCTGCCAAACTCAGCAAGGGCCCCCAAACATCCTGCTGTTGTGCTCACCCGGAGAGTTACCCGAACACGCACACTCAGACACTTCATCTTCCCCTTCCCCAGCATTCACAAACACCCAGACACACACAGGTAGTCTGGCGAGGAGGCAGGCGCACAGGGAGACATAATGGGTCGACACTCACACAAACACATGCACTGAAGCACAGTCTGTTTATTTTCTGTCTCCACCACCTGGCTCAGAACTCCACGAGGTCAGGGACCTTCTTGATGTCTCAGGTATTCCTGGGCACTTAACACAATGCCCGGTACATAGTAGGTGTGTTCAACAGTATTTTTACAGAATGAATGAAGAAATTGACCCCCGGAGAAAATGTCTTTCTTTTTTTCTTCTTTTTTCCCTTTTCTTTTCTCTCTCCATCTCTTTCTTTCAGACATACAAAAGGGGAGCACAGCATTTGTGCTTATCTCTGCATATAACAACCTCATAAAGAACCCCTCCAACAACCAAATGGGGATGGGAGGGGGGGATTCACTGCCTCTGTTTTGGAAAGAGAAGGAAGCAGCAAGGGCCAGACAGAGGTCAGGCTCTCAGCCTCACCTCTTCCCCCAGCCCACCCCAGCCCACCCCATCCCACCCACCATCCATCTCCCCCTCCTGGGCTCGGGTTCCTGCTCCTGGACTCAGATGCTCCCTCAAGGATACCGGAGTAACCAGAAAACATGTGTATGTGAAGTTCTTAATGGGGTGTGGCCTCTAGAAGCCCACACACCCCTTTGTACGGTCTGTAAAATTCCTCCTGTATGAACCTCTGTGAATAGCCAATTTCTTAAGTTTTACCCCATTCTCAAAGGGGTCCAGGTTCCCCCAAAAGGATAAGAATCTTTGTCTTAGTGCAATTCTCTGGTTTTTCATGGAAGGAAACTGAGACCCAGAGGGGCTAAGAGAGTTGTTCAAGATTGCATTGTTAGTGAGTTGGGGGCAGGACGGACGGTATACTTCCTGGGCCCAGCGCGGTGCACTTTGCCCCTCCCAGATTCGTCCTGTTGGGCTCAGCTGGAAATTGGGAGAGCAGGCTATCAGAGGCAGGGATCGAACACTCAGCCAGGAACTGGATCCAGAGCAGCACGAAGCCGTCAGCTCCTGCAGTGCTGTAACCTTACTCTTACCCTCCAGTCTGCAGCGTCCCGAAGCTGGGGAGTGGGGATGGTGGCCTGCGCGCCACCCCTTCCCCAACCTGGGAACTTAGAGTAAGGCGGTGAGCCTCACTCTCCCCGCAGTGAAACCCGGACTGGGATATTGATTTAGCGGCGCTCTGAATAAGGGTTCTCCGCCCCTCTCGCCGCTAGTTCCGACGGCGCCAGGCTCACAGGCCGGCCCCTTTCCAGCACCCCGGTCGGAGCGCGGAGCGCGGACCCCGGGCCCCCGCCTCGGGGTCGGCCTCCCGCCCGTCCCGCCGGCCCGACTGGCTCTCCTCTAATTAAGCGGCGGGATCGCAGCGAGCCGTCCGGCCGCGCTGTAATATGATGAACTGCCTTTGTGACGGTGTCACCGAAAGCGCTTCTGATAAGGAGAAGCAGCGGAGGATCAAAAGGACGACAGCGGCTCGCCCGCCTCCCGCCGCCACCTGGCTCTGCGCGCTCGCCCTCTCCGCCCGCGCTCTCCCGCCGGCCGTCTCTAGGTCCCGAGGTCTCTCCTGATCTCCCAGTCCCAGGCCAGCCTTTCGGTGCCTCTGCGTCTCTTTGTCTTTCTTCCGGCTGCTCTGCGCCTCCCTCGGCCCCGGCGCGTTTCTAAGCGTCCTCAAACGCTCTAGGCAAGGTTCTCCCGTCCCGCACTGGGTCTTTCTCTGAATTTTCTCGTGCGCGCGCGCTCTCTCTCTCCTGAAGCTCTCCTCCTTTCTGACTCTCTCTCGTCCCTCCGCTGTGGCTCTGGGTCTCCCAAGCCTATGCCCATCCCTGCCTTGCCCTCGACCCGGGCTCGGGCCCAGCACAACTCCAGAGCCCGGGCAACCGAATCTTGGAAACGTTCACGAGCCGACCCGCAGTCTCAGAAAGTCGAACCAATTCATCCTCAGCAGGCCCGCAGGGCTCTCCGGCCCTGGCAACCCGCGCTCACTCAGCTGCCGAATAGAGGGCTGGGCACGAGGGCCCAAGGCGCCCTGGCCTGCCCTCGGGGCCTCTTTGGAGCGAGACTTGGGGTGCACACAACTTCCCCTCATCCCTCTAGAGGCTGCTGCGGCTCGCGAAGCTTTTCCTCTCCCCCGGGGCTGAAGTTCCAAGTGCAGCCCACCCCTCTTTGGCATCCCCTTCCCTATACCCCTTCCTTTGGCCCTCACCTCCCCTTTGCCCTCGACCCCTTCTCTTCCTTCTTCAGGCCCCTCCCCTTTGCTTGCTCCTAGCTCCCCCTGCGCTCTCTCCAGACTCCCTCCCTGCTTCGCCTCTCCCTTCCCCCCACTTTGTTTGAAGTTCTGGAGAGATCTATCTACTAATGGGGAAGTTTCCCCCTTAGGTCACCGTTCTGCCTTGATTCGATTTGGGAAGGCAAGTTCCCTCCCTCCCCCGCCCGACCCCAGCCGGGGCCAATCGCTCCAGAGCAGGTCAGAAAGCGCTGACCCCATTTCCACCTTTCCTCTTCCAGCCAGAGTTGGGGGAAGGGGGAAAGGAGAAGAAAGGCCAACGACAGCAAAAATTGGGGGGGGGGTGTCCCAACCTTCCAGTCCCTCTCATTCCCATCCCCAACTGGGTTTCCTAATTACCTCATTAGTCTGGAGTGGGAGAGGGAGACGAGCTATTTTTCTGGAATTCCTGGAATGTGCCCCCCCTTAGTCGTGGCCTTCAAGGCCCCAAAGCCCCTGGAGAACCTCCCCTTTGGGGTGTCTCTTCTGTGTTCTTCTTGGTAGCAGGAAGGCTCCCCCTCACCTGGCACTGTCTATTATGTGGTGTGAGTTCTTTCTGGCTTTAGACTATGCGCTTCCAGGACAGAGCCAGGGAGGGGTCTTGGACATTTCATTCTTATATCCTTAGGTGCCCATTAGGAAGGAAGCCTCATCAACTTTGCTGATGATGGTAAACAGAAACTCCAAAGAAGCAGCCTGGAAGGAAATCTCATTTGCTCAGTCCTCTTTTCCTATATTAAAAAATATGTGTATAGATTATTTATATAAAATGTAGTATGTGACAACTATCATTTTCAGAAAGACATTCTTTAAAAAAAAAAAAAAAGCCCAAATAATCACCATACTGCTTTAAGGCTACTGTTATATGTGCTTTTAAATCCTTCCATGTAAATTCCACTGAAAAATTTGGAAAGCTGTGACAGGGGAGGGGGCCGCGGGGGTAGGAGGGGGGAGGTTAATCCGGGTTTAACGTGCGATGCCGTCTTAGGACCAGGGTTAGCCTGATTGCGTTATCTCTTCCCAACATTTGAGACGCCCATATTTCACCCAGCCAAATAGCTCCGAGAGCAGCGCAGATGGCTGCCGTGGTCGCGCCTCAGGAAAATGTGTTATTAATATCTAAATAACTTCCCAATACTGTCTGGTAAATCTCCCCTCCACCATTCCAAATGATGAATTCGTTTGAAGTCTTCCCCCAGCCTCATCTTTTCAATGTCCCCTCTCTCTTCTCTCTTCTTAGCCAGGCTTATTTCAAACTGGTAAATATCTAATTCCTTTAACGGCTGTGCCGTGCACACGAGTCTTTTAGACGCCTGGAAACAGCCGGTGTGTGGCAGTGCGTGCCCGGAGGTGAACAGAAAACCCGCATGCCCTCGCAGCGGGGGACCCCACCCTGTTTAGAAACGCATTTGGGAGACTGGGGCTGCGCGGGAACCTCAATCTGGGAGCTGAGCCCTTCCTTTGCGCGTCCCAGACACCCTTCTCCTGGTCCCCCGCGGAGTCCCAAAGGCATCCCCTCTCCCTAACGCGCAGCTCCTCCGCGGCTCCGGTCTCCGAGACCCCACCCGCAGCCCTCCGAAGGCGTCCCTCTCTCTCTGGGGCGGATAATTACCCTCCGCTCGCCTGTTCTCCCTTGTTTAAAGTTTGTTTTCTAAATGTCTTCTATTAGATTATGTTCGTTCATTCCCCCTCCAACCTTATCTCCTTCTGTCTCTTCTCTCCTTGCCCGTCACACTCGATTTAGGCACGAGTTTATCTGGCAAACAGTTTGCCGACTTTGTTTATTTACCGCGGGTTCTGGGGCTGCGAGCGCGCGCGCGCCAGTGTTCGCCTTTGTAATAGTTATCTCATTGTTGTTCTTCGTTAGTCCCAGCTCCCTCCACCCTCTCTCTCTTCTTCGGTTGGGGGGATGGAGGAAAGAAAGGGGGAGTCTTGTCAGCCCAGTGTGGGTTCGCCCCCTCGCCCGGAGCCCCCTCCCCCGAGATATCTGCCTCAGACCCCCGCACCCCTCCTCTCCGCTCACCCCATCCCCCCACCACCCCGGCGCGGCGGAGCCCTCACCCCCCTCCCTCTCCCCCTCTGGTCTCACTGAATATCCACCGCCGAGCTCTGCCTAAAGCCGGGGAATTGCCTGACACCCTCCCATCTTCCTCCGAGCCCCCATTATGCGAAGCTGATCCCACTCTGAACAGCCTCAAATCCCGCCTGGACTCTGTTTGATTAGATTGCCAACCCGGGGTAATCCTTTGATTTGGTGGAGTGTCAATTACCTTTCTGTAAACACACATTTACAGAGGAGGGAACTTGTTGGTATAAATCAATGCAGATTGTTTCTTGATAAATGGACTATCTTCGACCCCTCCCTCGTTCCCTCTTCCAAGGCCCCTCTCCCTGGAGGCCCCTCCCCTCCCCTCTCCCGTTCTCGCCCAGCCAGTAAACAATGCCCCTTCCAGGTGTGAAGCCGAAAAAACGGTGTGGGCTGAGGGGAGCCGTGCCCCCCTTCCCCTATTCATTCGCTCCCCCGGAGCCTAATTAAATTTGGCAGGTCCTTGTACACACAATCAAAACAGCTTCCTCCAGTGTAGCAAACGACCGAAAACCGCATTAGCAGCTATCGCAGCTCTGCCAAATTAAATTGTTTCCCACCTCCTTTTACAAGTGTCTAAAACCGACACTTCGGGCTCTCCCCTCCTTTCCGATCCTTCTCCGTCATTTCTCACTCCACACCTGTAAGTTTGCTGCTTTAAAAACAAATTAAGGAAAAATGCAAAGAAATACAAATCTGCCTTTCACGCACGCACACCCTTGGTCTCCACCTCAGATGGTCTTTCAGAGCGGGAAGTCAGCATATTCCCGGGTGGACTTTGACGTCGCCACTCCACCCCTCCCGAAAATGCACACTCTTCTTTTTAATCTTGTGAATTTCCACCTTATTTCATATTAACTGTGACCTGGCTGGGCTTCTACCCTAGAGACCAACGTCCAACGTGGTCTGATCTGGTCAGTTTCAGCCTAAACTTGAGCCTTGTCAGATGCAAGAGGCATTGGTGCTCTACTCTTTATTACTGTTGTTACTGCTTTTCTAAATTATTCCTTGTTTCTTCACACTCACTCCCTCGGCTCCCACGGAGGAATGGTTTGACTCTTTGCAAACCCCTATCAGATTTCCCACAAGAGTCTCCCTGGACTCAGGCTGGGAAGATCTTTTTCTTTCCCCATCCCTCCTCAAATCCTTTACCAGTCGAGTCCCTGCCTGTCTCTCCCCTGATCCTCGGAGAAGGGGTGAGGAGGAGAGAGTCCAAGTGGATGAGGGCAAGGAACCTTTCCAGGTGTGCAGAGCATGGCCGGAGCCCCTATCCAAAGCGGTCTGAGAATTCTCACAACCAACAATCCTAATAACTCAGTCTTAACAAGGATAAGAGCAAAAAAAAAAAAAAAAAATATGAACAGCCTCATGAATATCAGCCCAAGGGGAGCAGGAGTGAGCTGTTCAGAGATGAAAGTGCACAGAAATAAAAGCTCAATTTAATCGCTTTAAAACCCTTCAACTTAACGTTTGTGCTTCAAACTCTGAGAGTGAGGACTGATTGCGGATAAATAGTTTCTTACCATGCCTGGAAGCTATTACACCCCTCTCCAACACAGTTTCCTATTCAGCAGTCCCAGTTTTCATTACCAGCTCTAATAAGTCTTAACATTATTAAATGCCAAGCGGACGATAGGAAAAAACGGACTCAGGGAGGGATCTCTCTTTAGCGCTTAAAGAGGAGAGCTCTTAAACCCCTTCTTCGGCGGCTCCCCGCCTTGAGAGAGGCAACCCCCGGAGAAGGCATCTGTCAAGAGCAAGAAGCCAAAACAAAGTTTGTGGGTATGCACCCTCCCCCTGCTCTGCCCAAGGGTATCTCTGCCTCTTCCCATCTGGCCCACTCGGGTGGAGGTTGGGAGGTCTTTTCACCTTTAACTTGGCCATGAAACTGACATGCAGGGCCTGGGAGAGAGATGAGAGTTTCCAACTGGGTGGTTAACCGGGATGCCAGCCACTGGCCAAGGTACTCAAATGCGGAGCTGATACCATTTGTCCACAGATGGAAAGACAACCCTCTCTCATCCTCCCTGTCATACTGCCCATCACATCCATCTACAATCCTACTGCATATCCACACAGAATCCACGGCTCCGATCCAAAGGCCCGTGGGCAAACCGCCACACCGAGAGACATGCGCTTACATCGCCATCCAGCTCCCAATCACAGGGCCCAACATGCCCACTGTCACTCAAAAACCACGGGGATTTCTGGACATCAGGCCCACCGCTTTCATTTCATTTCTGCAACTCCTCTCCAGACTCAGCGCCAGTACTTTCAGCCTTCCCATCTGGAACCTCCAGCCTCCTCCTTAAACCCTTGGAGACTTGGAAGTTCCTGCTTCTACTGCAGGGAAAACCTCTATCCAGCGAAGTTGCCTTTCTGCTGGTTTTATAAGCTCAGATCAGCACGGGAAACTCCTGGACTCCTTTGAGCCAAAGGGATTTCCAAAGCGAACTTGCTACCCTTTCCCTTCCCTTCGCATCCCTTCGCATCCCTTCCCTTCCCTTCCCTTCCCTTCTTCCTCAGAAGAAATTTATCTATTGTGTTTCCTTACAGACTGAATTGGAAGCACATTGGGGTATCCCTGCCACACACACACACACACACAAACACACACAGTGTCTCCAAATAAAACCAAACTTCCTTCAGTTCTCCTGGGGTACCTCTCAGAAGCTGTGTCTGCTGCGCTGTATTTTGCAGGGAAAGATTATTCAAGTTCTCTCCCCACCCTAAGGAAAAGAAGTTCAACTAAGTCCCTTTCCAATGTGAACTGAAATAAGGAGTGGGTCTCCTCCCCACCCCCAACCCCGCCAGGGATCCCCGGGCTCTAGGCTGCCTCCGCCGAGCCAGGGGCTTACTTGGAAGCCCCAGGCCGCCTCCCGCTGCAGCCCCGAGGCCCTCGGCAGGCCCGCACAGCGGGGCGCCAGGCACAGCTCGCTCACTTTCTTCCCTGCCCTTTTGTCCCCAGTGGGACTGGGCTCCACTTGGGGCCCTGAATGTCAATAGCCCGCTTCTTCCCCAGCTCCAGACTGCTCCCACACTGGGCTGCCCGTACCCCACCCCCCACCATCCTTCCCCCTCGGACCAGGCCTGTGAGGGCTGGGCCTCGCTGGGAGTTGTCTTTGGAAGCGGGCTTTGTCTGTGAAGTTCATCTTCAAGGTTGGGAGAGACTACTGAAAGCTGGAGGGAGACCTAGGCTAGGAGTTCCAGGGAGGCGAGGAGAGGAGAAACCCCTGGAAGGAAACTCAAATGAAACTGTGCTCTTTTACAAGTTTCAGGGTTCAGAACACTCCCCCACTTTTTCCAAATCCACCATTTTTTTTTGCAGGTTATAGTGGCCACTGCCTTTCCTGTCTGCCTGCTGCCTCCCTGCGTGTGTGTTTGGAGGCTTAGCTTCTTTTCCCGTCGCTTCTTTTCCCGTCAGTCTACGTGACTTTGGGTCTTCCGTTTTTCTTTCTTTACCCGCGTCCTCCCTTGAAGCACACTTACCAAGTCTCAGAGACTTGCGAGGGGAGTGGTAATCAGGAAGGACTCTCCCTTCTCTTGAAACTTACCCCGTCAATAAACAAAAGCACAGTCCCCTTTCCTGGGCGCGCGGGCGCTTGAAAGATAAACGCCTTCCCTAGTTCATCTCCAGAAAAAGCGGAGCTCCACTCCAGACCCGTTCGGCAACCACGCTAGCAGCGGGGAGAGGGCGTGTGGAGCCTGAATCTCTCTTCCGCACTGGGATCCTCCGACCCTGGGCATCTGAGAACTCGGTCTCAACTCCTGGCCCCGCCTGCGCGTGCCCAAGAGGAAAGCACCTCAAAAGTGCACCCTTCTGCGCCCTCCCCCGCTACCTCCGCGCTGTCTCGGTTCAGCCCCGGCGTCACAGGACGGAGAATTAGGCGGCGGCCCACGCGGCCCTCGCTAATTTTTATTGATTGCAGCGGTCAGTCAACTGTCAGGCGGGGTTTCAAGGGACCGTTTAGAGAGCGTGTGCGGGTCTGCTTAACAAATTCATTTAGGGAGCCGCGGGGCCGGTTCCTCTTTCCTCGCCCCCCGCCCCCTTGCCCAAGTTCCCTATAAATAATAGATCGACACCGACACCCAGACTGGCAGCCAAAACGCCAGCCCCGGAGGACACACGGCCCGGAGTCTTCGACGGGGTGCGCAGTCCGCGGCGCCCGGAGCCCTAACCCGCCGCCGGGTTCCCCGGGGGCGCAGAGGCCGTCAAGACCCCGCTCCGTCGCGCAACTGAGTCGCGGGCTCCGCACCCAACCCGGCCTGGGGGCGCACCGAGGGGGCGCTCTCCGCACACACCGAGAGGCTCCCGGCTGCTCCGGGGGCTGCGAGTCCTCCCGCTAAAGATCTGTCCGCCAGTCCGGGTGGCGGCGGCGCCACCACTGGCCCGCACCCTGGTGAGCGGGAGACGCGGGCTCGGGCGTCGCCGGCCCCGGGACGGCTCCCTACCTTTGTCGCCCAAGATGCCGTCGATGCTGTGCTTGGCTTTCTTCTCGCCGTCGTCCTCCTTCTTATCCGCTTCGTCTTCCTCCTCCTTCTTCCCGAACTTGATTCTGAGCACGCGGCTAATCGAACTCACTAAACCTCAGAAATTCAAAGGCAAAAGAGCGAGTATAAGTCGTTGGGGCCGCGGAGCGGGGCCGCCTTAGGACCCTGGGAGAAGTAGCGGGGCCCATTTCCCCCCTAAATACACTCAGGAGGATTCACACCCATCCCCCCCACCCCCCGCCGTTGAACATTTACACCTACTGGGAGGCACAAGTACAGTCACTCACATAGAGACTCACACCTGGGGCACTCACACGGTCGCAAGGCGGTGGCAGAGCAACCTACCTAGTGCATTCCTATCACGTCCTCGCACACACTTGTGCTTTCCGCTGTCACGTACCCTAGATGCACTCACACCCACACCCACCTCCCCAGGACCTCCCTGGCGCCCCTCCAGCCCCTGATGCTGTAGTCCCCACACTCAGGTGTGCATCCCAGCCCTGCACACTTGAATGCCCAGGTACACACACAGCCACCTGGGGCCACTTTCTCCCACACAGGCAGCAAGATTCAGGGCCTCCACATTTGGGACCCACTGGTGGCTGGTGGCAGCAACAGAATAGAAATGGTGACTTGGAGAAAAATATCCAGGCAGATCACAATCTATCCTCCTAGGACGGACTCATCTCTCTAGGCCACTTCTCTTTACCACACAACTTTATAGGACAACTTTTTCCGCATTTCCCTCCCCCTTCTCTCCCTCCGTCCCTCCCTTCCTTCCTTCCATCCTTCCTTCCTCCTCTCTCTCTCCCTCCCTCCCTCCCTTCCTTCCTCTCTCCCGTCGTCCTTCTCCCTTTCTTTCTTCCTTCTCCTCCTCTCTCCTTCTTTCCTAACTTCTTTTCTTTCCTTCTTCCCTCTTCCCATCTTCCTTTCAGTTCTGATTCCCTCCTGTGCCCTCACCCTCTTGTGCTCTGGTTCTTTTCCTTCTCACTTTTCTCTGAGTTCCCTGTCATCCGTCATCTCCCCTCCTCTCCCACCTCCAGCCCCACATGACCTGAGCCCTGGCCAGACTCCGGGCAAGTTCTGCTGGCTCAGCTGCCTTCTCACCTGAGGGCACGGTGCTGCGGTCACAGTGCCCGTCCTTCAGCAGCCGGTCTCGGATCTCCCAGCTGAACATGCCTGGGTTTTCCCTCTTGTACTCCTCTATCTTTTTCTCCACATCCGGAGTCGCCACCTGCTTCAGAGGTGGAGGTGGGAGAGTAGGAGTGGAAAGATGGGGTAGGGGGAGGGAGATACTTTTAATATCAACCTCCCAAGAGCCCCAGGCCAGGCTGGTGGCTCTGGTCACCATGCTTCCATTCTGAGATTGGCTTTATCCTTTCAAGAAACCTGTTACTGGCTCCCAGGAAGGCGGCCGGGATTGGGGGATGTGGAATAGGGTAGTGATAGGTAATAAAATAGAAACCTAATTAGGACTGTGGTCCCCCCTCACTATTCCAGGCAAGACTGGGGAAAGATTTCCCCTGGTCTGGGATGGTGATAGGGGGTCTGGGAAGATGTAGGGACAGCACAGGAATGACTCATTGGCCTCTCAGGCAATCGGGACATCAGTTATCCCCATCCCTGAGAAATTCAAATAATGGAGGATGTCTGGGAGTAGGGACCCGCTTCCACTGTCCTTCCCATAGGAAGCATATAGACCCCCTCCCCGGTGCTGCTGGATGACACAGGGTAGAGAGAGGGGCCACAGCCAGGATACCCCAACCACGGGAAGGCTGGCTGCCAGCTCTGCAGCAAAGACACTCACTCTGGGTTTGCTGCCGCCAATGGCCCCGGGCCGGATGGACCCGGTCTCCTGGTAGCGGCAGAGAATCTTGGAGACGCAGCCATGGGAGACACGCAGCTGACGGGAGATGACACAGGGCCGGATGCCATGGTGGGCCATCTCTACTATCTTGTGACGGATGTGGTTCGGAAGGGGTCGCCCGTTGATGAAGACCCCACCAAGCTGATTGACCCGGCCTTGGCCAAGTGGGGTGGACACTGGAGAAGGAAGGGGGAGATGAGGGAAAAGAGAGGCACAGGGTGAGGATGGGAAGGAGACACTGAGTACACAGGCCTTTTGACTCCAGTTTTGCTTGAGCCCCAAGACCCCTGAGAGCAGATCTCAGTTCCCCACGTTTGAAGCTGTGGTAGTTCGGAGGTCAGGAAGAAACCTGTCATGAAGTCAAGGGAAGGTCTGGCAGAGATGGAGAGAGGGGTCAGGGTTGGCTGCAAGAGTCCCCACAGATGCTGTGTGTCCCCAGTCCTGCCACACTATGGGGAATGTGGACACACCTGGGGGATCTGAATGCCTCTGAGAAGGAGAGGGAGAGAGACAGAGATGAGAGGGCAGAGCCTAGAGACTGGCGGAGCCTGGGGACTCTGGGACCAATGGTCCTCTGGACCCACAGCTTGGGCGGCAGGTCCACTTGCCTTTTATAGAGGCCGATAATGGGTGAGATGTGGCCCATCTGGTCAGTTCCATGCTCTAAGTGGTCAAGTCTGATCCATTTTATTGGGGCCCAGAAGAGGCTGGTTGATTACTAGTAGTTACAGCCCTGGCTTGGGCAGCAGAATTGTCCTACCCATAACTGAACAGCCAAGGCACAGCAGAGGGACCAGCAACAGAATGCCGTTGGCTGCTGCTTCTGGGGGCACCTGGCTGTCCCTTGAGGGACTCTCCTTCCTTCCAACCCCTCTGAGAGTTTGAATTTCGTTTTGGGATGATTTGGGGACATGCCCCATTGTCGGCAAGCTTCTAATCAAATACTCATTTGGCCTCAAAAACCCATGAACTGTCCCTGCAGGTTCAGAGAGGCTGGTGCACAGATGGGCCAGAGTCCCTGGGTGTGGGTGACTTTGGGAACCAGGAAGACAGGCTCGCCTGATGTGTGCTAGGGAGGGGAGAACGCCTGGGAAGCTTTAATGTAAAGTCCACACAATTTCCTCCCAGAAGGTTGGAGGACACCCGGTGCACTAATCCGGCCTCGATCCCCCCAATTTGGGGACTCGGCGGCTGCGGAGATCTGGCAGATTAGAACGATTTCACAGCCGCCCGAGTGGAGGGAGCTGACAGTATAATTGGAAGGGAGGAGGCGGGAAGAGGCTCCGTTGCTGAGCTGTTCCTACCGCCTCCTCCCTGGCTCTGCCGGTCCCCACACCCCTCTTCGTAAAAGTAGGTGTCTGAAGCCACCCTCGGATTTAATCAGAAATCGTGCGTCGCCAAGTCCGAGTCACTCGGTCTCCGTGGCGGGATATGCCATTAGCGCTGGAGAGCTCTCCAGCGCACAACTTTATATTCAAGAGCCTCTTTAGCGACCGGCACTCGGCTCTCCTCAGTATTCTCCGTCATGTGGGCAAATATTGTCCTAATCCGCTGCGCGTCCTCGGCCGCCTGTTTTACTTGCATTCGCTACAGGAGAGTGCTACGGCAAATCCCCGGGCTTGTGCGCTCTCCCGCCTGCGTGGTTGCTCGCGCGCACTTGATCACGGAGCCACTCTCCCCGCCTCTGTCTAATTCAGGGACCCGCGCCGTCTAGCTGCTGGAGGGACCCCCCCGCCTCCCCAGATCTCAGGCTGCCTGTCCATCCGTCCCCTCCTTGCCTTCTCTCTCCTTCACGCACAAGGGGCTCATATAATTATAAGAAGAGTAATTAAAAAATAAAAGTCGCACCTCTCTCTAACCACTTCTGACATCCTGGGCTACCTACCCCAGAAGCCAAGTGATCCCTCAGTTGACAGGTTGAAGGCCTTCTATTAGTTTAAAAAGAAAACAGAACAAAAACGCAGGAAAGGTGCGCTCCCAGCCCTTGCTGGAGCCCGGAGCCGGTTCACCCCGGATGCCGGATATTTAGGGAGGACACATTACAAAACTAACACTTTTCCCTTGTCTGTACATTTCCCTGCCCTCTAGCCGTCTTGAGGTCTCCCCCGAGAGATTTCCGGAGTTCAGAAGCCCGAGTGGAAACTTTTGGGGGGAAATCGTTACTATTTATTGTTTCAAGTTAGTTTCCAGACCCCAAAGCAGAGTCCTAGTTTAGACATAAAATATCACACATTGTTGGTATTTCGAAATAGAAGGGGCTGGAAGACCATCCCAGAGGTGAAAAGAACAATTCAAAACAAGAGTAGAAGCACGTAGCTGGCGAACGCAGAGAGCCGAGAAAGTATTAGGTGGAAAGTATCTAAAAATAGCGTACAGAGTTGAAAACTCACTAGGACTTGAAATTGACTAGGAGCCGAAATCTACTCGGAGTTCAGCCCCGCGGGTAGAGGCCAGAGTCCTGGACCTGTGAAGCCGAGGCCGCCGGTGGGGGAAACCCACGCGTAAACGGACAAGTGTCGGTCCCAGAAACTTCCTGGGTCCGGCGCCCGGACTTGGATCCAGAAGGGAAGGGGACTCCCCTGCTGCCGCTGGCGCCGCCACCACCCCGTGAAGATCTCCACCTCTCCAAGGACCTCGAGGTCCTGGCGGAGGAGGGAAGCGAGGCAAGTCCAGACGCTCTTACCTTCCAGAGGAAATCCCGTGCGGGGATAGTTCTGCCCGGGAGCCGGCCGCATCATCCTCGGTACGGTGCCGGGAAGGGCCGCCATTCTTGCGCACGCCGGGGACGAATCCAGAGTCGGCGAAAATCGCTTCCCGTCCGCTCCCTTTACCCCTGCTGCGATCTCTTTCTTTCCTTCTTTTTTTTTTTTAAACCTCTTCCCCCTCCCCTCCGCAAACACTCCCTACCCCCATCCCCCCACCCCCGGCTGCGGTCGCTCGCGTCCAGAAGCTGGGGAGGGGGTGAGGTAGGGGCGGAGGTTGGGGGGGGGAGGGAAGGTGGCGACAACGAAGTTCAAACAAACAAACACACCAACCCCAAGGCCTCCTCTGCCCGCTCCGCTGGGCCAGAAGTTGTTGCGGACGGATGCGCCGGGCAGGAGCCGGAGACGAGGCTGCGCCGCGCAGCGGGGCTCGGGGGACGCGGCCGGAGTCAGGGCCCCCAGCCTCGGACTGGCGAGCGACGCGCTTTCGCGCTCCGGGCCAAAGTTTCTGAGCCGAGAGGCTGCGGAGTGGTTTTCTTTTTCGTATTTATTTATATATTTATTCCCTCGCTTTCGCTCCCCTCCCTCCCTGTCCTCTCCCACTCCTCTCCACGCCTTCTTTCTCAGACCACACTCGCTACTCCCTTAAACACCAGCTTTCACACCCCCACCCCCCAGAAGACTTGGGGAGGGAAGAAGGTGCCTCTCGGGTTTCTGGGCTTGAGGGAGGCGATAAGGGGTGACGAGGTTGGGAGGAGAAGAGGGAAGCGAGGGGGCGAGCGATCCGCCGGGTAAGTTGTGCAAAAGTGCTCAACTGGAGTACGAGGAGGAGGAGGAGGGGAGGCAGCGAATGAGATCTGATAGGTTCGGACTTTTCTTTTATTCATGAGGAGGGAAGGGGGCCAGGGCGGAAGGCAGCCGAGGACCAATAACGAAAAGAAGCCTTAAACGAATATTTTTTTCCTCTTTTCTGATCCCCGGCTCACCTCGCTTTTGGGGGAGAATTTGGACTGCCGGTTAAACAGAGGGAGCAACGGCGGGGAGTGGGGGCTGGGGGGAGGGGGGAGTGGGGAGGGAGGGAGGGAGGGGCCAACTCAGTCCCAGTGTCTTCCTTTGACGAATGGGCCGGGTCCGCGGAGTCCCCTGTCCCCGGTCGCCCACGGCCCCGCTCTGCAGTCCGGCTGCATGGGAATGCCCGCCTCCCGCTGGTGGCTCCCTTGGATTCTCGCGTCTTCTCGAGCCTCCCAGAATCGGAGTCCGCTGTGTTTCACGTCTTCACCCTCATCTCACTCACAACACTCTGAAAATTTCCGCCGGTGGGCCCACCGGGAATTGGCCTAGGTGGCTTCATGGGAGGGGTTTATGACTTTCTCTGGGAAATAGTCTCTGAGCCCCGGTGTCCCATTCTTGCCTGGCCCCCTGCAGTCTGAGAAGCCCAGAATGATGGCCGGGCCTAGTGCTTAGAAAGAGGTCCGCGGAGTGTTTAGGGACCCGTTTCTTTCTTTCCTCCCCTCCCCTCACCCATCCCCAGCCGGGATTAAACCCGTGCCCCTCTTCGGGCCCCCAGCCCACATCCAGAGCCCCTCTCCAGCAGGTAGTCCGGTGCCCTGAGGCGGAACAGCAAGTGGGTGCCCGGGATCTGGGGGTCCAGAGGGGTGGGAAGTTGGGGGGACGGGGCGGTCAGGATTTGGTACCACCCTGAGCTCCCCAATTCGGAGCTCCTCCACTGTCGGGTTGAGGGGGAGGGTGCCCGAGTTAATCAGTGGGGAGTGGTGAGTGGGGTGATGGGTAGGTCCTGCAGTTCTCTGCTCTCCCCCTGCCAGAGTGACCAGACGTCCCTGCCCGGGGATACCGAGTCCTGGGGGCGAAACGCCCTCCCAGCGGGGCAGGACGCCATGACTGCAGGTCTTTTGTCTCCCCCGGGAAAGAGTGTCTCCGGCCCAGCGCTGGAGGCAAAATACAATAAAATAAACCCAGCCCTCAAACTCGCCCCCCAACCCCGCAGCCTGCCCCCTGCCCGCCCTCTTCCCGGTGCTGGGGTCAGCCTCTTCTTGGCCTGGGAGCGCTCCTCAGGCTGGCCCCCGCGTGCCCCTCTCCCCTCCCATTTTCCTCACCTGTGACCCTTTGCCCCTCTCAGCATGTGACAAACTCCCTCCTCTCCCCTCTATCCCAGTACCAGGGGCTTCTCCGGCTGGGGGTGGGATGGAGGGGGTGGGGGAGGCCTTCTGGAAATGGGGGCCTGCTGAAGAGCTGTTAAACACGCCCCCAGTGGCCCCAGGATTGAGGTGGGGGGAGGCCAAGTTGCTTTAGAATTGGAAAGGAGGACATCTGAGTGCCTTTCCCAAACCAGGGTGCCAGGCTACCTGAGTTACAGGGACCCTACAAGGTTTTCTGGGACACTTTCCTTTTTGGAGGTGCTACCCCACTGTGATTGGAAGATGATTTTTAAGCTCTGATGTGTATGTCTGGGGAAGACGAGTCAGCCTTGAGTCCCTTTTTACATCTCATCTTCCTGGAGGGTCTGGCCTGTCTTGACCTCCAGAGGTGGCTATATATATACACAGAAACACACACACAAGCCTAAGTATGTAATATACACACACATATATATTGTTCATTAATTCATCCACCAGTAATTTCTGTTTGGTGAGTAAGAATTTAAAGGCACCTCTTCTCTGTGTCTGTGGGTGGAATGGGCCAGTGTGTTTGTGTGTGAATATAGGTTTACGCCACGTCTGTCTGTAACCAGGTGAAGGTGGGTTGTGTGTGTAGGTCTGCTGTCGGCTTGTATGCCAGTCTGAGTAAGTGTGTGCTTCTAAGTGACGGTCTGTGTCTGCATTTAGATTTTGGAGTCTCTTCCTTATTGCCTTAGCAAGCTCTATGCGCCCATCAAGAAGGTGTGAGCTGTGATTTGGTCCGTTCCCCGTGGTGAGAGAAGTCCTCTGGGGCGTGCCGGAAGCGGCCGCTGAAGACTCAGTCCCCTCCTGGAGGACTTGGCTGCTGGCGCGGGCTCGGCAATGGGGGCTAGCGCAAAGCCGGACCCCTCGGTTCAGGGCCACCACCGATCGGCTGCAGCCGGGGACACTGGAACCCCAGGCAACCCGCGCGGGGGCCACCTAACCGTTGGCCTGGTTCCCGCCCTTCGCTGCTGCAGAAGACTCAAAGCGGCGGGTCCAGTCGCGAGGGAGACACCCCCCGAGCAGACTCCCCTAAACCCCGCGCCGGCAGCACCAGCCCTGCGTTTTCCGCTGCTGCTGGGGGATTCCGTGGCCTCCCGCTGGGCAGGCGGAGGGGGAGGGAAAGGGGGGTGTCTGTCGGAATGAGCTTGGCCGTTCTCGCCTGTTGGAGACCAATTTCACAAATGATTTTTGCAACAATTAGGAAGTGTGGCGGAGTGAAATGGCGATTTCACATCCAGCAGGGGAAAGGGGGTTCACTTGGGAGCTGGGGCGGCTGCAGCTGGAGGGGGATCTTTCCCCTCCTCTCAGTTCCCTTCGCTAACCCCTTGCCCCATTTCACTCCCCATAGGACGTTAATCAACTCCTAAGACCTCCAGTCGTTGCTGTAAGCGTGATGGTGTGTGTTGGGATGGACGTGGCTGGGAAAGTTTTCCTTCAGCCCCTCACCCCAATCTCTCTTTCTCCCTGTCTCTTTCCTCCTCCCTCTCCTTCTCTCTCCCTTTCTCCGTCTGTCTGTCTGTCTGTCACGCACACTCTTCTGTCCCTCTCTGTCCCCCTACAGTCAGTTTCATGGGCTCCTCCATCATTTTGTCCCCCACTGTCTCATTTTCCTCCTTGCCTTTCTGACGTATCCCCGGAGGTTTCCTCTCCTCCGCTGCCCATTTTGTCCACCGCTTCCCCCAACTCCATGGTTTCCTGAAGTATGTATGGGCCTCCCTTGCTCTCCTTGCTGTAACTCAGACCTGAATCCCTGGGGAGCCCTTTGGTCAGATGGGACTGGACACAGACCATTGGGAAGGGACCCTCCTGTGTTTGGCATCTACCTCAAACTCTTGAAAGGAGATTGTCCAGGCCCAGCCCAGACTGATTCCAGCACACAATCATCCCACACCCCACCACCCACCCACTCCTTGCAGAAATCAGTCCGTCCTAGTGCTTCTAAAGGCTTGAACCACAGCCCTTACCTCCACCTGTCCCTGTCTGGTCTGAGATCTCCTCCCGCCTCTTTTTTAAGGGCCACAACAATGCTAAAAATAGGAATTCTTTCCCCAAGTTTCCAAATGGAACCCTCCAACCCCAATTAAAATGGGAGAGAAAGACCCCAGGTTGACTTCAGCTGGGGGAAGTTGGCCTTTCTCTGGCTGTGAAGTGATGGGAAGTATGAGACCAGTAAGGGCCACCACTGGGGCTCCTTTTCCAGGCTCCCAGGTGGCCAGTGGTCCCTTCCCCTGCCCAAGGGAGAGAACACTCCTTCCTTCAGATCCCTGTGCTATGAGCACTTTTTGAAAGCGATTACCCAATAAATCTTCCTTTAAAGAGTGATAAATCCACCTTGAAAACCAGCGGTTTTGATTTCGGCGGGGCCTTTTGCATTTTCAGAGGCTGCGGCCAAAGACATCGACAAATGGAATTATTCAGTCTTCAAATGTTTGATAATGAGAGAGGTGGGGTGGGGAGAGAAATGGGATATCCGTGAACAAAGGCCCCTCTGGAGGCTCCCTCCAGGCGCTCCAGGTTCCGGAAGCCAGAATTCCTCAGGGCTGCATTGGAAGAGGCACCCTTGGGAAAGAACACTTCCCCTCCCCACTCCCCAGCATCTTTTATTATTTTTTCCTCTTAAGAAGTAGCGCTAATTCTCAGAGTGACCTTGAAATATATGCCCAAACCCAAATAGGAAGAAATGGAAAACTGGGGTGTGTCCCTGCTTGACATTTTAATTTTCCCCAGAAAAATAGAATCGTATGCATTGGATTCCAGTTCCCAAAGTAAATAAAAACAATAAGCATAATCAGGTTTCTCCCAGGCCCACTGTTCATCGGGATCTCAGGCAGCCTCGTCCCCCGCTTCTTCTTCCTGGCCCTCCATCGTCCTTTTCCCCCTCCCTTTCCCTCTCCTCCCTCCCCACCTATTCCTTTTCCTCCCTCTGTTCCTCCTTCCCCCTCCCCCACCCCCCCCTTCTTCTTTCTCCTCCTTCTCGGGCTGGTCCTGGGAACCTCTTACCTCCTGAAATTCTGGGAGGTAAGACAGGCTGAAGTCTAGAGGTGCCAAGATGCCTCTGTCACTCACCTGGATGTGGCCGACTGCTAGGGCGCCCCCCCTCATCCCCAGCCTTCCCCACCCTTCTCCTCTGCTCCTCTGGACTTCCCTCTCTTGCTAACTGCTTTTCCACTGGCTTTCAGAAATGCAGTCAAGGCCATCTTTACAGTGTGTTCCCCCATATCTGTGAAAACCTTTCCCTCTGCCATTAACCCCTCTTTCCTTTCCATTTCTGGCTCGGGCAAAGGGCCTCCCCAGGAAGAGGAGAATGCCCCTCCAATCTGGCCCCAGTGGCCTAAGCGGAATGGAGTGGGATGGAGGTGACTGTGTATCGGAGTGTGTATGTGGGAACATGTGAGGCTGAGAGCATGTGGGCACCCATATAAGAGTGTATGAGAGCAAATGACTGTGTACGTGGGCATGTGTGCGTGTTATGTGTGTGAGGCACACACGCAGGTCTGAGGAGATGGATGTGTGTGTGTAACAGAAATCTGTTTGCTGGATCCATTGAGGAGCCTGGGGAGGGAAATCTCCTAAGCTCCCAGCTGCCTGAACAAAAGACCAAGTGTCAGATCGCACTGGGCTGCCTTCTCCGGCCCCTTTAGATCATTTCTCCAAGTTCAATTGCACTGAGTCCAGTATTAATGGGTTGTAGACTGCGCCCTCAGACGATTACCTTATCACAGCTGAGCATCTATGGAACCGGCAAAGCATTTTCATTAAACAAATCAAAAAGGGGTGGCGGCTCCCAGCTCCGGCTGGCCCGGAGCTCGTGGCTGTGCACACATTCCAGGGAAGCCCACAAGCCCAGGCGAACTTTCCCTCCAGGCCCCTAGGCTTTTGGGGGTAGAGTGGGACTGGAATGAGGATGAAAAGATCAAACACTGCCGGGTTCCCACCTCAGATGGGCTTGCTGCTAAGGGGAAGTTGATGGAATTGGGTTCCTTTGGTCCCTAGGGCTCCTCTGTCCTCCTCTCCTTGGGAAGCCCCCTCCTCCATCATGGCCTACTCAGTGAGGAGGGTCTTTCTTCTCCTGGATGCAGGATCACTTGTTCTGTGCATTCACTGCTGTCAGCTAATTTCCCTAGTAGATGTTCAGTAAATATTCATTGGATGAATGGATGAATGAATGATTCTAGCTCAAGCAGGATACCCGGACTTGGGAAAAGGCTGGGAGACCTAGGCCTGAATCTACGAGGCCAGTGATCTGTAGGGATGTGGACACTTGGTGTGCCTCTCTGTGGGCTAAGACTTTCTCAATCTCTCGGAGCATGAGGAGGGTGAATAGCCGTATATGCATAAAGATGCTCAATGGAACTCAAAACGTGCCCATCTGTACCATCTTGAGTAGCAGTGGCAAGCTGGGTGCAAACACCTAGGCTAATGTTGGTCTGCTGTCGGCACTCAGTGTGTGATGGCTCCCTTGTTTCCTGCTTCCTCTAAATAGTTGGCCACTGGGTTCGTTTCGTATTTATCTCTGTCGTTCTGGGGCTGAGCTAGAACACACAGCGGTGCTCGAGAAGGGCTAAGATCGAGAAAGGGCTAAGACGAATAATCACATTACTCCTCGACTTGGGCACCAATGTTAATAACTAGTGTCTCTGAATGGCAACCCTGCACCAGGCATTCAGGCAAGCCCGTGTAATCTCAAAGCCACTCGGGGTGGTGGATTTCAGCATCTCTGTTTTACAGAGTGGGAAACTGAGATTCAGGGACTTCCAAGGGCAAATATGAGACTGGTCCCAAGGTCAAAGAGCTATCAGGCGGTAGGGAAGGGATTTTAACTTAGGCCTCCTTGACTCTAAAGCCTGCCCTATTTCCTGCTCCCGTTTCATCTCTTGCTGCCTCTGTTCCCCGTTTTGTAAACTGGGTAATCACCAGCACTGAACACAGACTGGTACAGGGCAGGTGCTCAGCAGGTGCTGTTGAATGAATGAATGAGCTGAAATGTCCTAACGACCATAGGATATTATATCTTGTATGGGAGTCCGTGCGGGTGGGGTGGGCTGGGGGACGGGGACGGCAGGACCAGAGCATGCTAGAGCTGGGAGGGAGCCTTTGAGACGACCTTGTCCAGGGATGCAGGTTCAGGAGCCGAGCCCCCTCCTGGGGGCTCTGGGGAAGTCAGAAGGTGCCTAGCCTGAGGGAGGAGGTGGCCAGTCTGGGGGGTGCTCTGGAGCCCCCGGCAGGTGCCAGATCTTCATTGGCATGTATAGATGGAAAGGAGAGAGCACTTCAAATTTGTCTAGGTGAATTAAAAGCACAATCCCCATTTCCCAGAGGGAGCGGTTGGTTCATATTTATACATTTAGTCTTACAGGTGTAAAATAGGTTCCTTTATGCTTATATAATAATTTTTCATTTGAATTTCAAGGCTTTATTCCCTTCTTTGGATTCAAGTCTTCCACCTGAACCCGATTCTCTCCATAACCATTAATTCCTTCATCATAAAATGAATTCCATCTAATTCTCTACAGCGGCAGTTAGAGCAGATCAAAAAGTGCCTTTGCAAAGGGGCTCCCCCCACCCCGCTTCCACCATTGTAGTTTCAGCTCGCCTGTTCACCCCACCTCCCTACCAATGCTGAGTTTCGGAAACCAGAGCTTGGAGCAGAAAAACTTATTTCTCTCACTCAGGAAGTATGTGTGTGTGTGCGTGTGTGCGCGCGTGCATAGGTGTGCTGTAGAAAATGCTCCTCAATTTCAGAAAGGCAACAACAACAATAATAATGATGATGACTTATGGTGAGCCAGACACCTGCCAGGCACTTATAAACATTTATACTATTGAGTGCTCCTACACACTCATGAAGTAAGTTTCAGTATCCTCATATTACAGAGGAGGAGATGAAAGTCCAGAAATGTGAATAATAGTGCCCAGGGTCACACTGCTAGGAGGTGGCAGGGTTTAAAACTCTTTTTTTTTAATTATTAAGTATTTCACACAGACATTAAATACAATTGACACCTGCAGACACGGTTGGTATCCTCATGCTCTCCTCCGCTCCATCATTCTCTTTCTTTTCCCCTAGAAGAAACTACAGTCACGAATTTGATGTGTATCATTTCTATACATGCTGAAGGAGGCTGAATAACAGCCCCCAGAGGTATCAGGTCCTAATCCCTGGAACCTGTCAACGTTACCTTAAAGTCAAAAAGGATTTTTGCAGATGGGACTAAGTTAAGAATCTTGAGATGGGGAAGTTATCCTGGAATATCTGGAAGGGTCCTAAATATTATCCCAAGTACCCTTATAAGAGAGAGAGAAAAAAGAGATTTGACACACACAGAGGACACAGCGCTATGACTGTGGAGGCAGGAGATAGGAGGTGAAGTGGCTGTAAGCCAAGGAATGCTGGCAGCCACCAGAAACTGAAGGAAGTAAGGGATAGATTTGGCTTTGTGACTCCTTGGTTTTAGCCCAGTGATAGTGTGACCCCCAGAACTGTGAGAGAATAAGTTCCTATTGTTTTAAGCCATCAGTTGTAGTAATTTTTTACTGCAGTCACAGGAAAGTAATATACATGCTTTTATAATTTTACTATCTTCTTACATTGAAATACGTGGGTTTTACAGTTTATGTAATGGTATACTGTAGGTTTCACCCTGAAAATTGCTTTCTTGCCCCACATAATGTTTCTGAGATTCATCCTTATTGACACAAGTAGTGTCGGTTTAAAGGCAGGAAGAATCTAATCTGCAGGGCAGGCACAGTGGATCTCGAAGGGCCTTATTTTTGCCTCTGTGGGATGCTCTGCTGGGTAGAAGCTGAGGTGCCTCTGGCTGCCACGTCTGGAAGGGCAGGGCCACACTTGGTCCCCCTGTACCCCCAGGTATGGGGACTCAGATGAACACGGGTTTGCCATGTGTCGGGAAGGCTGGGCTCATTGGAGGAGGGGGAAGGTGTGGGGACCTGGTTTCAAGTGAACTCAGTGATTCCATGTCTCTGAGACCTCAGAAGAGTCAAGGTTCCCAGCCATGAAGAAAAAGACGCTCAAAAGGAAAACTCAAAGGGAGATGAGAATGTGTGTGCGTGTGTGCATGGTGTATGCATGAGTACGTGTGCACGTGTGTGCGTTAGTTCTGTTCCCTAAAGTTACAGACCCAGTTTGCCTCTCCCCCAGGACCTGGAAAACAGTGATTATTTGTTGACTGAATGATTGAGTGTGATTATGAGGGTGAGAAGGGGGTTGGTGATCTGTCCTGTAAATATAAGTATCCATCTATATATAATGGAGTCAAGTTGATACAAGTTGATCTAAATTGTAAGGTTGTGAATGAATGAGTGATTCTGTGGAATTCATCTAGCATTTACACCTTTGTTGAACACTTTCACAGTTTATGGGGTTTTCATGTCCATGTTTTAAAAACTTGATTCTCACCTCAATATGTTGTGGTATAGAGGCAGGCTATCATGCTCCCCAGATAAAGGAAAGCTGAAGATGAGGGGGTGAATCAACTTTCCTGGTGTCATAGGGCAATCAGGTGGCAAACTGGGGGTTAAATCCAGGTAGGTCCAGTGAGTGGGGCTCTGCAAGAGGACACAGGCTTTAAATCCTGATGAGCTCTATTTTAATCTCGGTCTCAGTCCTCAGGAGCTGGGTTTCCTGGGGCAAGTGACTTAACCTCTCTGAACTTCCATTTCCTCATTTTAAAAATAGGCACAGAAACACTTAGCTTGTAGGGACTGCTGGAGACAGATGGCACGTAACAGTGAATGGCACTCAGTAGGGCTCAGTAAGGGCAGCTCTCATTGCTTTCCTCAACTGGATAGTATTTTTCCTCTTGCAGTCCTGGCCTATAACCTACATTCCACCAAAAGTTATCAGGGAAATTTAGAAATGCAAGCTGCCAAACCAGTTGGCTGGCATCAACTGCTATCACCAGGGGGCCTGAGTTATCCTTTTTGGGGTTCATTGGAGCGTGATGACCTGTGACCTGTGCAGCCAGCAGGGGTAGGAGCCCAGCAGATTTGGGGTCATCTCGGACTTCTGGAGAGATCTGAGAGACCACTTTCCAATCTGGGGTTTTTCATTATGTAGGGGGCAGTAAGTCCAAGGGACAGCCCCAGGCTACAAACTTAAATGGGCCCTAGGCTGATGGAATGGGGCAGGAAAGATGCTGATGGGGGAGGAAGCTATGGCTACCCTGCTTGGTTACCAAATGGACCTGAGGAGAATGAAGTAACACACAAGGTGGAAAAACCCACCAAAAATAGAATTGAGAAGCAAAGGAAAAACTGGAGAAAATACTTTCAACATCTCTGCTGCAAAGGGTTAATGTCTTTGCTATATAAAGAGCTCTTGCAAATCAATAAGGATGATGAACAACACCTGGTCAATGAACATGGACAGGCAATTTATTGAAGACATGTGTGAGGGCTAGAAGCATATAAAAAATTGTCAGTCTTACCAGATACCTAAGAAAAGAAATTAATGAGTTACCGTGCTCATCCATCGCAGTGGCAGTTGTGAGGGGGAAAATGATACTATCCAGGGTTGCTGAGGGTTCTGGAAGCTGGGACTCTCATATACTGTTTGTGGCAGAGTACATTGGTATCAGCTTTCTGAAGGGCACTTGGAAAGTATGTTTCAGGAGCTCTGGAAATGTTTAGAACCATCATCGGGCCATCACTTTGTACTTCTAGGAATTTATCATGCATACGGGCAAAGATATAATAAGCATGTTCATCACATTTTTTTTTTTTACTGTAGGGAAAACAGGAAAAAAATCTTTAATAAGAGGATATTGCCAATATGTTATGAAACTTCCACATAGTGGAGTACTCTGGAACCATGACAAAGACATGTAGTAAAAGAAGTAACATTTGGGTAATGTTTCTTTCACTCCATGCTAGCGACCATTCCAAATGCTTAGCTCATTTCATTCTTAAAGCTGTTTGAGATAAATACTAACATTATCATCCCAATTGGGGAAGAATAGAAGGCACTGAGAGGTTAACTTTTCCTTGGTCTCTTACCTAGTCAATGACAGACCTCAGTGTGAACTCAGGTAGTCTAGATCCAAGGTCTGTCTTTTATTTTTTTTTTCAGCCGCGCTGCGTGGCTTGCTGGGATCTTGGTTCCCTGCCCGACCAGAGATCAAACCCAGGCTCCAACAGTGAAAATGCTGAGTCCTAACCACTGGACTGCCAGGGAATTCCCCCAAGGTCTGTCTTCTTAACTGAACTATACTACCTCTCAGAATTTTTAATGACTTGGCAAAATGTTCATGAAACATTGAGTGAAAAAAAGCAGCGTCCAAAACAGCATGATCCTACTTTAAAAAACAAACAAACAAAAAACAACAAAAAACCCAAAAAACTTATGTGTAGAAAAATAACCCCAGGACTTCCCTGGTGGCGCAGTGGTTGAGAATCCGCCTGCCAGTGCAGGGGACATGGGTCTGAGCCCTGGTCTGGGAAGATCCCACATGCTGCAGAGCAATTAAGCCTGTGCGCCACAACTACTGAGCCTGCGCTCTAGAGCCCTCGAGCCACAACTCCTGAGCCCGGATGCCACAACTACTGAAGCCCACGCACCTAGAGCCCTTGCTTCTCAACAAGAGAAGCCACCGCACTGAGAAGCCTGCACGCTGCAACGAAGAGTATCCCCCACCCGCCCCAGCTAGGGAAAG
Source organism: Phocoena sinus (assembly GCF_008692025.1). Taxonomy (NCBI): domain Eukaryota; kingdom Metazoa; phylum Chordata; class Mammalia; order Artiodactyla; family Phocoenidae; genus Phocoena; species Phocoena sinus. The sequence continues at coordinate 14,222,960 of NC_045763.1, read as the reverse complement.
CCCGCGCATAGCAACGAAGACCCAGCACAGCCAAAAATAAATTAAATGAAATAAATAAATTTTAATAAAGAAAAATAATCCCAGAATAATGTTAATAATGTTGACCAAAATGATGAGTATGCACAACTAAGGGGTGAGATTACGGGTGATAGTTTTCTTTTTTTTGGCCTCCAGGGATTTTCTAAACGTTCTATAATGAGGAGAATAACTTTGAAGAATAAGGACATCCACGTGAAAGTTATTACAAATGAGAAGAAACAGACTTGGGGCCCATGTTGGTGCCTCAGCACCTAATTACCCCCCAAGCCAGTATCAAGGCAAAGGAATGAGATTCATGGGTCATTCTTGAGGTTCTCCTAGACCCTGTCCCTTCCTTTCCACTTAGGGAGTGGGGAAGCACTGCTATAGTTTACGCATGATTTACCTCCACCCAACAACCAAGACAGCATCCAGAAACACACCTTTACCTTACACCCACGATATGCCAGCCCCAGGGCTGGCACTCCTGCAGCTTATGTCAGAGCTCGGGTACCAATACCTCTGCTTGACTTGGAGTCTTATGCCTGACCACTGTGTTATTCACCTCCCAGATGAATAACAGATGGAAAAGTAGTTTTTTTCACTCTTTTGTCTGGACCGTTTCAATGCCTTCAATGGCAGAGAACACTGATCCTCAAAGTGTGGTTCCCTGGAGAAGTGGCATCAGATCATCGGGGACCTTGTTAAAAATGCAACTTCTCAGGACCCACGCTAGACCTTCTCGGTCAGAAACTCTGGGTGGGTGGGTGGGGGGCAGTGATCTGTGTTTTAACAAGCCTTCCAGATGATGCTGATTTATGTAAAGGGTGAGGGTCACTAAATCAGAGGGATTATGGTGCTGGGTTAGAGTATTTGACGGCGTGAGAGGCATTTCTCATTTTTTTCAGATGCCCCCAAAGTGACTGGCTCTGCTAAACTCGTTTTTGAAATCCGGAAGACAGGCTCTGGGAAATGCGTTAGTCTCCCCTCCCCTCCCCTCCCTTAGAACGCTGCTGACAGCTGATTAATGGGGAATGCTCTCCAAAGATTTCTTTACATATATTAGGTTAGGAAAATCTTTGAAAACTTTCTGTGGCAACTGTGCCTGCGAAGATTCCCTCCATTGGCTTTCCTCAGGGATGGAGAAGTGTATTCGTCTCCTTGCAATTTAGACAATGACCTTGATTCTTGTACCTCTCTGGGCAGCGCTGGACTGGGAGCCAGGGGACCTGGGACCCACTTGGGATCCAGCACAGATTCACTAGGTGACCTTGGGCAAGTCACTTCCCCTCTGGGACTCAGTGTGCTCCTCTGTTTAATTACAGGGTCTGAGGGTCCCTAAGCCTGCATCTGTGACTTGGAACCTGAACATTTCCTTCTGTTCTGAATTTCCAGAGCTGGGTTTGATTGAGAAGGTCCCCAGAACTATGTTTCATATATTAATTTTAAGGAAGAAACTCACGGAATTGTAAAGAGAGAATGTGTGTGGGTACACACTTGTGCATGTCCGTGCCCTAAAGACTGACGTGGGCTGAAATCCATAGAAGATGCAGACGGATACAGATAAAAGAAGTGGACTTCAGTTGTCTTTATTCCCTGAAAGATATGTTAACCAGAAAGTGTTGACTGATCCTGGGTTGCTTGCTGTGAGTTATGAAATATGGACCATTCAGCCTCCACGTATTTGTGTTTTTTAGTTTTTTTCTTGTAGTTGATTTCTATAACTCATAGCATTGTGGTTGGAAAAGAGGCTTGATATGAATTATGGGCAATTCAGATGTGTTCACTGGAAAGTCGAACATTTCTTCAAGTGCTCACGGACACCGAAGCTTTTACACTAAAGCTAGGAATCTGCATGAAAGCAGAGCGTCCTTGGAATGAACTGGGAGTCCTTTCAAAACCCTCCAGAGGCAAATTCTTTATTTTTCCTTCAACTGAAAAGTAAGTCCTAGAGGGTAGGGGTGGGAGAGGGCAGTGGGGGGATGCTCCGGAACCAAGCCTCCCACTTCGTGTGCCAAGATCTGATGCCCCAAACTTGGGGTGCGAGTGGGGGGCTGAGCCAGTTGCCTCCAGCTGCACGTCTGATTTATCCCAAGTATTCTCAGTTTCTGTGCGTGCCATGATGTGTGAAAAGTTGGGAAGCGAACACCTACACTTTGTCGGTGGGCCATGTGCTCGGGCTGCAAGGTCTCAAAGAGCATCGTACCTTGTCTTCTTCAGCGAGGTGATGTCCGCTGACCTACAGCGGGGTCACAGTGTCCACCAGTCCATGCCTGGCTAGTGTTCCCTGCCCCTCCAACCTCTGCTGAGTGATGGGAGACCCAGGGCACCAACGGCTTTAGGCCCAGGGCACTGCTGCCCACCTGTAAGCCAGAGCCTTGGATCAAGATTTCCGGTGGCCTTATTGGCTGAACCAACCCAGGGCAGCCAGTTTAGAACCCATGACCCCCAGTCCTATATAGATCCCAGCTGTAAATCCCAGGCCATAGAGCTAATAATCTTAATCTTCTACACATCTGACCCTCTTGGGTTCAGACCCCCTGACTCTCCAGCTGTGTGACGCTGGGTGACTGTGCCTTCATATCTTCACCTGTAAAATGGGGATGCTAATGCCCACTGATGAAAGGTTAAATGAGGTGATATGTGAAAAGCACTTAGCGCAGTGGCTGACACTTAGTAGTTGCCCAATCAATGTTTATTATTACTAAAGATTTGTCACAAATGTTTACTGAAACAGATGTGACATTTATCGCCAAACCGCAGCATAGCCAGAGGGACAATGTAGACACAAAACTGAGAAACAATTCAAAGGGGCTTTGGCCCTGGGTCCAGGGATCTGGGTTCAAATGCCGACTCTGCCATCTTCCAGCTGTTTGGCTTTGGGCAGCTGTTTCTCGTCGGTAGAGGTGCACCTGCCTCAGAGGGTTGTCCAGGTAGGTGACTACGTAGACCAGAGTGGCCTGAATGCAGGGTTAAAGTCACAGGCAACCCTGGAGTTCTGAGGACTTGTGCATTTGAATCTTACTGGAACAACTACATTTGCCCCTCTTCAGCATCCATGGGGGAATTGGTTCCAGGAGCCCTTATGGGTACAAAAATCACGGATGCTTGCGTCCCTTATGTAAAATGGCACAGCACAACAGAATACAGCCCACCCTCTGTATCTGCGGGTCCATATCTGTGGGTTCGGCATCCGTGGCGACAGAGGGCAGACTTTATTTCTTTTTAACAGTGGTGATTCAAATGACTTGCCCAAGGACACCCGACCACTTAAGCGGCTGAAGCTGGAACGGAAAGCATTAGATAGAAGGCAGCATGGGGTGGGGTGGGGGAGAACCACCTACACTCAGATTGAAAAGGATGGTCCCGATTCTCTCTGAGAAAGAATTCCATCATGGGTGGAACCAGAGACTAGAGAATAGAGAATAGAGAACCATGTTCTCCCAGAGGGAGGCTATGTGTCCCCTCCAAAACTCCATTGCCCTCTGGGACGGGGTTTGTCTGCTGCTCTCTGCCAAGGCAGCATCTTTGGGAGGTGGCCAGGAGCAGCCTGCAGCTAAATGGCTTCTCTGCCTGTGATCCGGATTTCCCCCACTGCCGCTGCCATGACAGGCATAGAGCAAAGAGTTTAGTCCATTTGCAAGCCGGAAGCCATTTCAAAGGGGAAGGCTGGTCCTTGATATTCCCGGAAAATATTTGAAAACAGTGTTTTTGGATTATAAAAGCATCACTTGCTCTTTGCAAAGTACGTAGAATGAAATAAAGACTGCCCACCATGAAATCATTCTCTGCATTTTCTTGTTTTCATGTATTTGCTTCTAATATTTTCCCTGTACCAGCATTTGCAATCCTACTGTGGGTTCAAGTGCCATCTTACTCAGATCTATAGGAAAACATACCTTCACGTTCTCAGTTGTTTTATTCTTCTTTGTTTTAAGCCAGGCAGCATATTTAATAGCGGCACCATGTTCCATTGTATGGTTATAGTGCAGGGTCATTAGCTATCCCAGTTGAGACTTCTGTGGCTGCTTTCCCCTTCCCCCAGGATAAATAATGCCGTGATGATCCCCCTGGCACACCTGTTATATAAAACCCTCCTCTCTTGGCCCCAGGGAACAGTGAAGCCCCATGGGCTCCCCTTGCATCATTTTCCCATCGCTTGGAGTGGGACCAAAACTCACTCTGGCTTCAAATGCCTGAGGCCAAATCCTTCAAAGAAAGGACTTTCCCTCTTCTATTAATTGGGCAATTTGGAAACCTGGGCTTGTGTAAAATATTATTTTTCCTTAGTCATTCTCAAATTGCCTATTCACCAAGTTAAAGCAGCCAGTCAAAGCGAGGGAAAAGAAAACAAAACCCCAAACTTCGAACCAGCTGTGCCGTGTTGTGTAGACAAAATAACCCTTTGACAGACCGATCGCATCACCTTTTTGACCTGTTGATTCCCCACAACGTCAGCGAGACTTCAGCTGTTCCAGTGGTTTGGGCTGTTGTTTTGTTCTTCTTTCTCCTTTCCCCCTCCTCCTCCACCTCCTCCTCCTCCTTTTTTGATTGGTTTGTTGTGCAAACAGTATTCCAAAATGGAGAGATGGTAGAAAAAGAAAGAAAAAGATGTTCACATACACTCCTGGCCCAGAGGAGTCAGACTGGTTTTTCTCTCCCTCCCGCTCTCTCTTCCTTCCTTCCTTCCTCCCTCCCTCACTATCTCCCTTCCTCTTCCTTCCTTCCTTTCTTCCTTCCTTCCTTTCTTTCTTTCTCTTTCTTTCTTTCTTTTCTTTCCTTCCTTCCTTTCTTTTCTTTCTTTCTTTCTTTCTTTCTTTCTTTCTTTCTTTCTTTCTTTCTTTCTTTCTTTCTTTCTTTCTTTTCTTTCCTTCCTTTCCTTCCTTCCTTGTTTTCTTTCTTTCTTTCTTTCTCTCTTTCATTCTTTCTTTACATTTAAAACAATTGTGGGAAAACACACACACACACACACACACACACACACACACACACACATATATAAAACACACCATGTTGGGCTTCCCTGGTGGCGCAGTGGTTGAGAGTCCGCCTGCCGATGCAGGGGACACGGGTTCGTGCCCCGGCCCGGGAAGATCCCACATGCCGCGGAGCAGCTGGGCCCGTGAGCCATGGCCGCTGAGCCTGCGCGTCCGGAGACTGTGCTCCGCAGTGGAAGAGGCCACAACAGTGAGAGGCCCATGTACCACAAACAAAACAAAACAAACAAAAAACCCCCACCATGTTTTAACCATTTTAAACTGCACTATATGGTGGCATTTAGTACATTCACAATGCTGTGTAACCATTACCACTATGTAGTTCTGGAACATTCTAACCCCTTCAAAAGGAAACCACATACCCATTAGTAGTCACTCCCCATTCCTCCCCTGACCCCAGTCCTTAGCAACCACTAATTTACTTTCCGTCTCTGTAGATTTGCCTATTGTGAATATTTCCTATCAATGGAACCCTAAAATACGTGTCCTTTAGTGTTTGGCCTCCCTTGCTCAGCGTAACTCTTTCCTGCTTTGTCTGTGTTGTGGCAGGAATCGGCTCCTCATTCCGTTTTATGGCTGAATAATATTCTATTGTACGTATATACCTATATCTGCGGTTTTGAGGCTGGTGGTCCCATCAGGCAGCCTGGTGGCTCGGATGGGAGGGCAGGGAGCACGGTGAAGACAGGGCTGGCTGAAACACGGGCTGACAGCATCAAATGTGCTAATCATCTGGGTCCCTTAGGTATGTTGGGTTTCCTCCTCTTAAAAAAGGAAATAATGTAATAACGTCATTTTTTAAAAAAGGGTTGCTGTGAAAATTAATTGGTTAAGTCCAATAATGCATTAAGAGTTATTACTATTCCCTAAGAAAATCAATATGATTTAGTCTCCAACAACTCACTTAATGCAGGTGTAAGTCCCAGCTTCATCATTTACTCATAAAGTCACCTGGCTGAGCCTGTTTCCTCACCTGCTTGCTTTACACAGCTATTGAGAGAATGAAATGTTATAAATGAAACTGCAAACCATAAACAACTTTAAAAATCACTTAAAAAACAAATAGAGTTTAGTTTTGGTTTGGTTTATACACCCTCTTTTCCCTAGAACAATAAAACACAATTAAATGAGACAAAAATCTTGTAGACCTATTGAAAGAAGGATAAAAGATGGAAGATGGGAGTAGAGGAAGGAGTTGACTCAGAAACCTAGGCTGAGAGAAGCTATGGCAATTGAGAACTTTGCTCTGAGCTTCCTAGTGGACAAGGCAAAAAGGGAAAGCAAGTGGTTTAATCAATCTGATGCAGGGTCTCTCAGCCTAGTTACCAGTGATATATTGGGCTGGATGACTCTTTGTTGTGGAGGGCTGTCCTGTGTCCTGTGGGACGTTTAGCAGTATCCCTAGCCTCTGTCTACTAGATGCCAGAAGCATCTCCCAGCTCCTTCCCTGTTCAGTTGTCATGATTAACAATGTCTCCAGACAATGCCAGATGTCCTCTGAGGGTGAAAACTGCCCTGGTTGAGAACTGATGAGCTAGTGAAAGGAAAGCATCCTTGATGTGGGGTCTTCTGATAAAGGACTGGACAATGTGACCAGCAAGGTCTTCAGGATTAGATCTCAAAGTCCACACATTTTTCAGCCTGTGCTGTTCCCAGCCCACGAAGACATCAGACCCGGCTCCGGTGACTTCTGTCATTGATGTTAATCTTCTCTGGGTGACACTACCTGTTCCTCTCATCCCAGGACCGTTTCCTTGGTTAAGCATGTTTGCCAGGTGCTGGGCTAAGCACCTCATGTGCCCCTCACAGGCTTTATCTCATGGACTCTTTAGACCATGTCTTTGCATATTATTTCCATCCCCATTTTACAGATGTGGAGACTGAGCTTTAGAGAGGTAAAGGGGCTCACCAAATGCTATCCTCTAAGTGGCAGAGGGACTTTTGAACCAGGGTAACTTTGTCCCTGTACTTTTAGCTACTAGAGCAATGTGGGGGGTAATTTTGTCCCCCAAAGGACCTTCAGCAATACCTGAAAACAATTGTGGTTGTCATAGTTCTGGGGGTAGGAGGGGAAGCTTCTGGCATTTAGGGGGTAGAGGCCAGAGCTCAGTGTCCTACAGTGCACAGGACAGGCTCCCACAGCATAGCATTACCTGCCCGACAGGTCAGTGGTGCTGAAGTTGAGAAGCCCTGCCCCAGATGCTGGTGGTGCAGTGGGAGGAGAGGTGAGCCTGGTGGGTTGGGCGGGGTGGGTCCTGGAGGAGGAGAGAAGATGGGGAACATGATAATAGGGTCTGTGGGCAGGTGGGGCCTCCACTAACTGCATTTGGTGGCCTTCTCCACACCCTCCCCACCCCCTAGAATAAAGACCCAGACCTGGATTTCCCCATCTTTCAGCTGACGTTTGCATAGGCGCAGGGGAGTACTACCCAGCACAGGAAACTCTCGGAAGTCTTAAGAGTCCAGACACATTTCTTTCTTTGTTTTTAATTGATGAGGAAAAGTTGGAAAATAAATGGATAACCCTAGACCCGCAGAACCATCCAAGGTGGTTACAACGAGAGTCGTGAGAGGAGGGTTTGGAGTCAGGCGGGACAGAGGTCTGGGTACTGTCACTGCCTGCCTGATGACAAGGCTTGCTCCGCCTCCCGGGGCCGCCGCACTCGCTCCGCCTCCCGGGCCGCCGCCCTCGCTCCGCCTCCCGGGGCCGCCGCACTTGCTACTTCTGCTCCGGCTCCCTCATCTGCGCAGTGAGGATAATAATACCCAGCCCACAGTATTCTTGGGAGAATTCAATGAGATAATATACGTGACAGCACGGCGCCAGCCACCCTTCAGCTCTCACCATGTGGTAGTTCTTATGGCTGTTGTTATTATTACTATTTAATTATTGTTATGATCAGAATCAGGAATATCTCTAGAGTTGATCTAATCCAACCGCTTGGTTGCCAGATGGGGAAAAGCGAGGCCCAGAGAGGCAGGGATCCGCTCGACATCACCCAGCGAACAGATGGATATGCTGGGCTCTTGCTCGCAGCCCAGTGCTCGCTCTGGGGCCCATCCTGTCCAGAGGAGGAATTTCCACCTGAAGTTGGAGCGGGGATGTGTAAATAGTGTCTCCAGCCTTGCCTTCCCTGAACCAATTTGTAATTAATGGCTTGTGGCCATGTTGCTCCCTGCGGCAGACCTGTAAAACCTGTATGGGAAGCTGCTGTGGGCAGGGCAGCTGGCTGGGCGGCCAGCCTCTCTGTTCTGTCCCCTTTGTCCCTTTGCTCCTGCAGGAAGGGGAGGATGGGCCACCTCCCCATCCTGCCTCCGTCCCCCCAGCCCTTTCCTGCTGGCCAGTAATCCACGCTTGTCTGGGCTGTAATTTGTGCCTGGTACTGAGGCCATTCTGGGGTGTGGGGCTCTGCTGGGGGCGTGGGGAGACCCCGAGGGGCAGGGGCTCCTTGCCGCCATCTGAAGAATTTGGGATGGTGATGCTGAGGGTTGGACGGTGGCCCAGAGGAATGAGGACAGCAGTGGGTGCCAGGTCCAGCCAGGGCCGCCTCCCCTGCTCCCCAAGGTCCCATGGGTGATGCCACCGCAGCCGGAGGTCCGGGAGCTGGGGTGTCTCTGCCGTAGCTGCTGACTTTGGCAAAAAAGGAATCTTCCTACTTGATACACTCTCCTTCCAAGATAGAAGGGTGGGGGGGTTTGAAGTCGGCTGTGGAAAGGGAAGACAATCTCGTTACTAATGTACCATAAAGTACAATAAATATTCTGCTGACGGACTCCAAACCCAGGAAACAATTCTGAAACTCTAAAAAAAAAAAATAATAATAAAGAAAAAGAACCCAAACCTTCCTGAAGCCTTTCTCTTTTGGGAAAATTTTATGAAGATGGGAAGTGAAGTCACACCCCCCTCCCTGCCCACCCCCCCACCCGGCATCTCTCTTCTGGGTCAAGATCTTCCTCCTGGGCTGAGAACTGATGTCTGATTTTACAACTTTGAGGTCAGAGCGCCGGCAAGTGGGTTGGGACGCGGTGCCCTTGTCCCCAGCCCTCCTGATGGAGGGGAGTCTCTTCAGAGCTGACCCAATAAATACCTCCCAGCCCCCTTCTCTCTCCCTCCACACCCCACAAGCACACCGAGCTTCAAAACCATCTCCATTTTTTCATTAAATCCGAGAGTCATAGGGAGGGAATGACCTGGCTACTTCAATTAATTTTTTTTCCCCTTTCAAATCATAAGGTTCAATTTCCTTTGGAGGAGGTGGTATCTTGCAGGGGGAAGGAGGGTTTAAAACGTAGGGCTGCATTTGAATGTTTGGTCTTGATAGGAGATAGGGACCAGCATGGAAAATCATCTTTATCACCCCAATATGGAAGAGAGAGCGTGTGGCCTGGGCCGGCATACCAAACGGCCTGCCAGCCCTTATCGTAATCCCAGTGGGCGGCCGCCCCCTTGTCACCTCTGCTATTCCAGGCGAGTGTCAGACGTCTTCCCTGCTGTAGGGGGCCAGATAGCACCGAGCTGGGCCGGCGCAGCGGGCATAATAAGAAGTGGAAATTGCTCCCAAGGAAAGTTTTCCGAGGAATTAGCTTGTGATGGGTGGGAGAGGTGGTGTGGGGTTGGGTGGGCAGGGAGGGGGTGGGGGAGCTGGAGAAGGCAGACGGGGAGCTGGGCAAAGGCAAGGAGAGCACCGGCAGCATCCGGGAAGGAAGGCAAGGACTTGCATTTATCCGGAAGGGACGCGTGGCGTCGATGGGAAAGAGTGGGCCAGCCGTGCTCCTGGGGGAAAGGGCAGCCGAATGGCAGATGGCAGGGGCTTTGGGACCCCGGGACCCCCAGCTGCCTGAGGGGGGGGATCTGCGTTCCCCCTCCGGGTGCCAGTTGTGCCGCCCGTTTGTCCCAGAAATCGTGCAGCTTTGGGAGGGAGGGATCCTTACCCTGATATGATTTTGCTGATTCCACCTCTCTGAGCAGCTTCCGCCCCTATCCCAGCCTCCTTCCCTCGTTCAGGCTAAGTCTAAGACTCCCACCCCTGTGCGGAGGGCTCCTAGGCCTACAGAATGCTTCCTTCCAACCTTTATTCATAAATATTTGTTGAGCACCTACTGTGTGCCTGTCACTCTTCCAGGCACTGGGGACCCAGCAAAGAGTAGGACCGGCGGGGCCGGATGAGGATGCAAAATCGGGGCCAGTCCAAATAGACACCTTCTTGCACACAAACATGCGGAAAGATAAACTGAGAGGAAAGCCCTGTAAAGGATATGAAATCTGGTGGGGCCGTAGGTAGTGGAGCGGTCACATTGCAGCCATGAGACCTGGGGCAAAGGACTGCTCCCCATGCCTCAGATTCTTCACCTGTAAACTGGGGATGAAACACTCCATTTTCCGGGCGGTGAGCTAGGTATAAAGGACCAGCACTCGGCACAGAGCCTGGTGTGTAGTATATGCTCAATAAAGCTTTGTTCACTTTTAATAGGCAAGGGCAAATGCAAAGCTGGCAGGTGCCCACATGGGGAAGTTCTGAGTATGAGAACATGGGGAAGGAGCTAGACTTCCTCCATCTGAATCCTGGGTCGCCTGCGTCCTCGCTGTGGGACCTTGGGCAAGCACGTGGCCTCTGGCCTCAGTTTCCTCATCCATAGATTGGGGATGATACTGGTAGGTACGTTACAGAGCTGTGGTGAGGATTAAATGCCTTGCTATGGAAGGTACTCCGCTGCAGTGCGTTAAGTGGGAGCTATTCTGTCACAGATTCTGATACGCATTTGACCACGTGTGCTCAGGGGATGTCTAACATGGGGGGTGGGGAAGGAGCTTGGGCTGGGAGCCAGCTCCCCGTCTTCCGTTCTGGGTGGACACCCAAGCATGATTGATGTAGCCCTGGGGTAGCACTGTGGGCCACGCAGGGGCAGAGGGGCAGGAGAAGTGCGTTACTGGCCTGTTGATTTGCAGGGGCCCTCAGGACAGCTAATGAGGCTAGACGCCCAGAGAGGGTGTGGGAACTTCCTAAGGCCACACAGCAAGCAGATGGCACCTACCTGCCCCAGCCTGGTCCTGGCAGGGGCGATGGAGGAGGTCACAGGGAGACCATGGCTCTTCAGTTTTAGCTCGGGGGAGCTGGAGTGATCATCCTCGAGTAATTGGGTGCTAATACCATTATGCCTCCTATTTCATACTTTCCATGTCCCCAGGGCTCTCTCTCCAAGGATCTCAAAGCCCTTTACAAGACAATGCCGCTGTTAACTCATAAATCCTCCCCGGCCTGCTGGGAGGAGAGGTGGGTGGTATGTGTGAGATGCTGAGGAATTAACCTCAATTATTTTCCTCGGATTCAGACTTCACAGAGTTGTCAGGTTGGCTCTGGGGTTTGGTGGGCCCCAGTCAGCGCTTGTAGGGCAGAGGCCAGAGGCCGGGTGGGACTGGTGGCATTTCCTGAGCAGAGCTCTGTTCTCTGACTGCGCTGGTTGTCCGTGGTTTCACTTCCTAATTTTCAGAACAGCCCCGGTGGTGGTGCTGGTGGGTGTCAGGAGCAGTATTCCCATTTTACAGTGGGAGAGATTCAGAGAGGGCAATGATGCACTTAAGGTCACACAGCACAGCGAGTGAAGAGCAAGGCTGGAATTTAACCCCCAGCCGCTGCTTTGTCACCAAGCACAGGGTTGTCTCAGAGCTGGGGGGCAGGACTGGGTTCCAGGGCCTGGGCCTGCAGGATGGGATGTCTGGCCTCCAATCACCGAGCTGTGCGACTCAGGACCCTTGCTGCCCATCTCTGAGTGGGACCCGTGAACTGATGTTCCAAGGTCAGGGTCTTAGGTCTCGTGCTTGCTTCCAGATTTGAAGGGGTTGCTTTGCTCCACACTGGTGGAGAAACACAGGCCCCTAAGGGGACTGGGTGAGAAAGGAGGGTGCTGCAATCATACGTTCATTCATTCATTTATAAGTGCATGTATTCATCAATTACGCTTTGTGCTCCCCCTGTATGGGGTGGAGGTTAATCGCGTGGGCTCTGGAGTTGGGCTGCTGGGGTTCAAAATATCCTCCCTATGGAACCTTGGGCAACTGACTTTATCTCTCTAAGCCTCTGTTTCCTCACCTGGAGAAGGGGGGCAATAACGGGCACTAGGTTCCCTCTCCAACCAGGTCCTGAGCACCTGCTCTGAGCCAGGCCAGTTCCCCGACCTGGAAGACGGCAGTGAGCCGTGCAGACAGGATGGTTGGCCGCAGGCCCCGTGTGACCTAGTGGGGGAGGCAGACAAGCCCCGCACAAGTAACTCTCTAACCATCAGGTGATGGACGCACCTGAGAGTGTGAGATGGTTGTGGGGATTAGACCAGGTAATCCACAGAGAATGCTTTATGTGGGGTTTGGTGCATAGACAGTGTTTAATCAGTGTTAGCGGGAATTTTGTTGCGCTGGGCCCTACACTGGGGGCTGGGGACATGTGACACACACAGCCGTGTCCATCAGAGCCTACCTGCTCACCGGAAGTGAGGCAGAAGCAGCATCTCCTGGTGGCAGGTGGCAGGGCCTCTCCTCCAGCCTTCAACCCTCCATCTGACCCAGGAGGAGGGGACGTGAGGCTGTCACACGGACCAAAGCCAGGGCCCCGGATGCACAGTGACCTTTCTTTGGGCGGGGGGCATGGAGATGTTTCTGGAGCTAAGTTTCTTGGGCTAGGGCTGCAGGGAAAGGGGGAACCGGCTCCCATTTCACAAATGTGGAAACTGAGGCCCAGAGGGGTGATAAGACTTGCTCAGGGTCACAAGGTCAGGCCTTGGCTGATTCCAAGAGCTACTGGCTGCCCCAACATGGAGGCCTGGAGAAATCCTGGGGTTTGGAAGAGCATTTGGACTCCCTCCTCCTCTGACGACCCCAGAGAGTTGGGGTGTATATCAGAGATGGCTGGGATTCAACGCTTTGCGGAAAATAATAGTTTCCTGAGTGTTCATTCAAATGTTTATTCATGGCAGGGCCCAGATTTCCAGGTGAATATAGCCCCGATTGGGAAGGGAGTGACACCAATTCTGGGTTCGTGTCACCCCACCTATTCTAATCCTAAAGGATGGGAGAAGTGTGGGCGGTGTCCCACGTAGGGTGGCCAGATTTAGCAAATAAAAATGCAGGATGCCCAGGTAAATCTGAATTTCAGATACATGATGCACCATTTTTTAGTGTAAATATGCCCAATATTGTCCTGTATTTTATTTGGCAACTCTAATCCTATGGGTAGAGCAGAAAGGAAGCTCAGAATTATGGAGCCTCTTCTGGGCCTTAGTTTTTCTGTCTCTCCAAGAAATCTTTTTTTCTTTTTGGCCACACTGCGCGGCTTGTGGGATCTTAGTTCCCCCATCAGGGATTGAACCCAGGCCCCCTGCAGTGGGAGCACAGAGTCCTAACTACTGGACCGCCAGGGAATTCCCCCAGAAATCTTTTTTTATAAGAGAGATTAGGAACAAGACATTCTCTGGAATTTCCAAAAGACTGCCTAAGTACAGGGGATGGGTCAGTGGTTCCCTGGGAGGGTGTGTGAGCTTCCCTTTCCTTCCTCTGGATTTCTTCCCGTCCCTGCTCAGATACTGCCCTGCGCGTAGAACAGGGATGAGCCGGGGCTGTGGAGTCAAGGCAGACTTGCATCCATCGGACTCCTCCTGGCTCTGATACTTCTGAGCTGAGTCACTTTTGTCCAGTCCTCAGTTTTCTCATCTGTATAATGGGCACCATCATAAAGTCTAACCCACAGGGCTGTGGGGAAGCTCAAATGCAATAGTGGATGAGAGATTATAGTGCCTTTGTTTTAACCAGGGTTGCTGGATCCGAGTGAGCCTGCCGGGTGAGGCTGGAGTGAAGTCCATCGTGCTCCACCTGGTGCTTTCTTTTCTGGAGGCAAATGTTCATTCTGTATGAGGCATTACAGCACGATGGGGAAATGGTGATGGCTCCCAGGGGTGAGAACAAGGTGATCGCAGCAACAGATGGAAACATCAGTGGGGAACAGGTCCAAAACCGGCTGGGGGAGGTTTTGACATGGAACAAACTTCCGTTCTGGGTTCATAGAACACAGTCACCCTTGAAGCAGCAACAAATTGCTCCTTTCCTATGGGCTCTGCAAAGCTTGGGGGCAGGGGGACCTCGTGGAGGCCACAGGATTAGGCCAAGACATTCATGCACGCCATCATTCATTCATGCTTTCTGAGCTTCCGCTACATGCTACACATCAGTGCTGGGAGATGAGAATATAATTTGGAGCACAAAGAGACCAGCTCCTTTCTTTCTGGAGCTGACACTCTGGTGGGGGAGAGAGACAGTAATCCAATAGTTACTTAAGAGAATGTTAAGCGGGTCTCCTTTAGATGGTGATAAAGGAGAAGTACATGGCACCCTATAATATAGGGTTTGATTGGGTCTGTAGGGGGAGGCATATAGGAAGCCACACCCTCTTTTTGGAGTGATTAAAAAAGTACCATTAATTGAGCATTTATAAAGACAGCTAGGCAATCACAAACATAATTCCTACTGCTTTGCCATCACTTTTGATCCTGTTTTAATTTAGCTTGACTTTAGCTACCCCTCCAGGCAGATGTGCTGGGGTTCTGATGGAACCTAAAAGAGTCCCCAAGAAAGTGCACTGCGCTCAACTCCTCTCCCTTCTCATCCTCAGAAGTGCTTATGCCTCCTGGACCCGTAAACCAGGACAGGTAAAGGCAACTTTCCTCCGCTACCTCTGCCCCCACTGCTCTCCCTGCCACTGCTTTAGATTCAGGGAGGCATGGAAAGATCGGAGAAGAGGCTGAGGTTCTGCCGTTGGAGGATTTTGTGCCTGCCATACTCCCCTCTTTGGACCTTTGTTCTCACTTGTAAAATGGGCTACCAGGTCCCAATATGGTGATCTCATAGAATTTTCTGTGGTCACAATTGATGTGGAAGGTATTTATTGTCTTGGAACCCTCTGGAATAATCCTCACACTGCCACCATCCCTGTCCGTGAAGGGTCCCTTGGAGACAAGGGGCAGGGAGAGTTTCAGCCTTCTCTCTGGGACTGAAACTCCTAGCTTCTGGAAGCTCAGCGTCACCTTCTCAGCAGAGCAATGCTGCCACCTAGTGGTCATCCTGTGCCTTTCTCTTCTGGAAGCTGAGGCTCAGCTAGACTTGAGAGCTGCCGTCAGTAGCCGCTCTACAAATTACTCCCCCGCCCCTCAAAGCTCCTAATGGTCAGGGAGGGTCAATATTGCTGTGGGGAAAGAAGGGAGTGAGGATGTAGGGTCCCTGCTCTCATCAGCTGAGATTCCATGGGGAGGGGAATGTGAAAGCAGAGGTCTGAGAGGCTCACAGACCTCAGCTGGACCTCAGCAGCTGGACGCCTGTTCGTGTCAAAGGCAAGAAACTCATTTGAGCGAGGCTGACCCTGTTTCTACACCCTGCCTTTCTATAGTCTGTTCTCTACGTGGCTTCTGAGCTGATCCTTTTAAAAATAAGTCAGATTAGGTCCCTTCTCTGCTCAAAATCCCACAGTGGCTCCACTTACAGCAAAGCCAAAGACAGCATCCTGGCCCATGATGACCCTCCCTACCCGTGTTTATCTCTCACGCCTCACCTTGCCCTTGCTGGCCTCATTGCCATTGCTCAAACAGACATGACTCCCCCCGCCCCAGGGCCTTTGCACTTACTGTTCCTTCTGCTTGGAATGCACTTCCCCCAGACATACACCTGGACTGCCCCTCGTGTTACTCAGCTCTCTGCTTAAATGTCACTTGCTCAGAGAAATCTGCCCTAACTAAATGAGTAGCCTCCATGACTTTTATTTCCCTTTTCCTATTTTCCTTTCTTCATAGGACTCACAACAGACTATACATTGGTATGTTTATGGGGGACACCAGGAGAAGACATAGCTTCTACTTTTGGGAGTTTTCTGATCTGAAGAGGGAGACATCACTAGGGTCCTCTAAGAAGTCTCAGTCTGCTGGGGGATAAACAGCTTCTGCCGATGGAGGTCTCCTGCTCTGAGAGGAGACGGACGGTGTCTTGTTGAAGGTGGGAGCTGTAACCCCAGAACACGGCCCCTGGAGTGTAGCGGTGGGGAAGAGCAGATGCTGGGATGACTCCACAGAATATGCTGATGTGTGCTTGTCAGCATGAGACGGCAATTTTCATTTGTCCTCCTGGAGACCATACAAAGGGTGAATAAAGGTCCCCACAAACAACACCTTCAGCAAAACTAGAAATCAGAAAATGCAGACTCAAAAATAATACACAAAGGCTGCCCATAGCAGCTATGACGGGTATAAAAGCTGCGCAGGGTGAAGGGTCACAGAAACCACGCAGGAGGATCTAGATGGCAAGGTTGTCAGCCACTGGAGGGCTCAGAAAACATGAGTAAAAACATACTTCCTGTCAGCTAGGGGCTCGCCCGGCAGTGAGAACACCTCTCTCTTGAATATCACGGGAGCCGGAGGAGTCGCCTACAGACAGCCAGACTAGGAGAACCTGGCTTTTCCCCATTCTGTAATAAAGAGGGCACTGGGCCCCAGCGAGGGAAGTGAGGAAGTGAGGAAAGAAAGTGTGAGGCAGGGTTTTACACTGAGCTGAGGCATCCTTCAAGTCCAAGGGTCCCCAACACAATTCTGACCATTTCAGCCAGTGCTGTCCCCATGGAGTCCGTCTTGAGGAAACTCACGGTGAAGATGACCTTCGGCCACTGAGAAGTGACTGACAGAGAGCTGGGGGTGTGTTGACTGTGATTAAGCTTGGAAAGAAGGCTCCACAGGTGTGGGGAATAGAGGGGCAGATAGGAGCGTGAATGATCGTTCCCTTGACAGTGTGAGGAACGATGGGAGGGATGGGAGAGAGAAGCGTGTGTTTGCTGAACGCCTGGTCTGTAGTTGCTGGGAACCAAAGACCATCACTCAAAGTTGACAAATCAAACATGAAATATGGAAACACGTAACAGAACACAGGACATCACTAAGATAGGAAACTTTAGTGCCTCAAAAGGGGATGGTGGAGGAAAAGGAATGGTGGGGGTGGGCAAGAAGAAACACCTTGATTTTCTCACATTCTGAGAAATGGTGGACCAAAAATATTACGTAAAGTTATAATAATAAACAAATGCATGAAACTCCTTGTATAGTGGAAGAACCACATGCAAAAGCAAAGGGAATGATTCACATAGTAAAAGGCTTAAAAAACTCCATAAAAACAGAAAAAATGACATGAAAATGTGACAAGAAGAGATATTAGAAATGTCAATAAATATAAATGAGCTCAATTTGCCCAGTAAAAGGAAGAAAAAATCCAGTTTGGAGTCTACAACTGAATTCAACTCTATGCTCTAGATAAGAGGCATACCTAAACCAACGTAATTCAGAATAGGTGAAAATAAAAACTGGGCAAAGGCATCCTAGGCAAATGCAAAAAAAAAAAAAAAATCTTAATATATCGTCATCTTAATATTAGCATGGAGTTCAGACTAGAAAAGTAGTAAGATAAAGAAAGGCACCTTAGAACATATGAGTGTGTAATCCACAAAGGAGATAATAAGAGTTATGAACACCAGTGACCTAAATAACATAGCAGGTGTACTTACAAAGGAGAAGTTACATGAGCTGCAAGGAGAACACGCTTCGATTCACTTTCTTCATTACAAGACAGATAAAGGGTATAGAATGTCTCCGTCACGTGATTAATCACTCTTATCCACTGACCGACCCTTAGGACCACGTCACTTATTGGTACCCCACCGCAGGCACCATTTCCTGGATTATTGAGGATGAAAGGTCTAACTCTTATAACCAAAAGACCCCAAAATAATTGGCTTGAAGAACAAGGAAGACCTCCTCTCTCACAGCTGCTTGGTTGGTGTGGGCAGCTGTACTCCGGAGAGGTATTCAGGAAGTCAGATCCCAATCAACAGGCTTCTCTGCCCTCTCACTGGGCATTGCCATCATCTGCATGGTTGACGTGGGTCCCTGTGGGTTCCAGAGAGAGGAAAGGGAGAGGGGAGTGTGGAGAAGGTGCGCTGTCTGTGGAGCACGGAAGGGGCACACAGGGCCATTGGTGAGGACTTGGCATCGTATGTCATTTAACTGCAAGGGAGGCTGGGAAATGTAGTCTCACCGTGTGCCTGGGAGGAAGGGAAGAAGGGATTTGAGAAGACAGCTCATGGAGTGGAAATGAGTCCCAGTACTTTAGAAAACTATTAGGTGGTATCTGGCAAAGCTCTCAAACACACACCCCATGACCCAGCCATGCTACCCCTCAGAGGGCCCAACAGAAATGAGGTCATATGTGCACCAAAAAACATGGACTAGAACATTCAAAGCATCACTCTTTCTACTAGCCCTAAACTGGAAACGACCCAAATATCCACCAGGAGTAGAATGCTTGGACACGATGAAAAATGATACAGTAATGGAACCGAGCAAAGTACTGCCACGTGGAGCAGCAGGAATAAATCCTGCCAACACACTGTTGCATGAAAGAAGGTACCAAAGAGTACAGACGGTGTGATCTAAATGGCAACGTTCAAAACCAGGAAACACTCCTGAGGGTAGAATTGGGGAAAGTGGCTCCTTTTGGGGAGGATGGGCTTGGAGGAGGTGCGAACCATTTTCTATTTCTCAATCTGGGTGGAAATTTCATGGGATATTCTCTTTGTGAAAATTCACCCAGCTGTATCCTTAAAGATTCGTGACTTTTCTGTATTCCTGTTATATTTCAATACATATTTTAATTAACACAACTATTAAGAGACAAGAAGATGTGATGCATCGTGGAAAGGTGGATCATATTTGAGGAAGGAGAGTCAGCACCATGAAATTCTAATTCTCTCAAAGCCAGTTGATAAATATACTTTGATTCTGGGGAAAATGTCAACCGTTTTCAGTGAACTGGATGTTTATCCTAAAGTTCACATGAAAAATTAGCCAGCGAGCAGAGCCAGGAAAAGTCTGGAAAAAAGAGAGCACTGAAGGAAAGAACCGTATTACGTATGATGCTTCAATCATTAAAACAATGTGGTTTTGGCTCATGAATTCTCAAATGGACCAATGAAACAGGATAGAAACCCAGAAATTGGCTTCAATTCAGATAGGTGTTTAACACTTGATAATGTTACTACATCACCGATGGAGAAAAGTTGAATTATTCAATAAATGGTGCTGGGACAACTGAATGGCCACCTGGAAAAAAGTTTTTGCGTCTCTACTCTTTCCCTGAACTAAATTACAAAGGATGCCATTTGCAGCAACAAGGATGGACCTAGAGATTATCATACTAAGTGAAGTAAGTCAAAGACAAATATCATATGCTATCACTTATGTGTGGACTCTAAAAGGCAGTACAGACAAACTTGTTCACAAAACAGAAACAGACTCACAGGCATAGAAAACAAATGTACGGTTACCAAAGGGGAAGGGAAGGAGGGATCAATTAGGTGTATGGGATTAATCAATACACACTAGCTTATATAAAATAGACGAGGGCTTCCCTGGTGGCGCAGTGGTTGAGAGTCCACCTGCCAAAGCAGGGGACACGGGTTTGTGCCTCGGTCCGGGAAGATCCCACATGCCGCGGGGCGGCTGGGCCCGTGAGCCATGGCCGCTGAGCCTGCGCGTCCGGAGCCTGTGCTCCGCAGCGGGAGGGGCCGCAGCGGTGAGAGGCCCGCGTACCGCAAAAAAAAAAAAAAAATAATAAATAAAAAAAAATAAAAATAGACGAACAACAAGGATTTACTGTACAGCACAGGGAACTGTGCAATATCTTGTAATAACCTATAAGGGAAAAGAACGGAGAAAAGAATACCTATATGTACATATATATGTATAACCGAAACACTCTGCTGCCGTACACCTGAAACTAACACACTATTGTAAATCAACTATACTTCAATTAAAGTTTTTAAATAAAACAAACCAACCCCAAAGGAATCAAATATTTAAATGTGAAAACGAAACCATAGACATTTTAAAAGGAAACATGGAAGAATTCCTTTATGATTTTTAAAGTGCAGGGACTTTCTTCTGTATTTTTTTTCTTTTTCTTTTTTATACTTAATTTTTTTTTCTTACGATGAGAACTTTTAAGATCTACTCTCTTAGCAACTTTCAAATTTGCAATACGGTATTATAACTATAGTCACCATACTATACATTACATCCCCGTGATTTATTCATAACTGGAAGTTGGTACCTTTTGACCACCTTCACCCAGTTTGCCCACTGCCCACCAATCTGCTCTCTGTATGAGCTCAGTGTTGTTGCTGCTTATAAGATCCCACAGAGAAGTGAGATCATATGGTATTTGTCTGATTTTTTTCACTTAGCATAATGCCCTCAGGGTCCATCCTTGTTGTCGCAAACGTCAAGATTTCCTTCTTCTTTATGGCCGAGTACTATTCCATTGTTGTATATACCACATTTTCTTCATCCATTCATCCATCGATGGACGCTCAGGTCGCTTCCATGTCTTGACTCTTGTAAATAATGTGCCATTGAACATGGTGGGAGTGATGGGGTGCAAGGAGACTTCCTAATTATGACTCAAAAATCTAGAAGCCATTAAAAAAGACTGGTGAATTTACTTACATAAAAATAAAAAATGTTCTGCGTGCTGAAAAAAATCTTATTATGAGCGAAGTCAAAAGACAAATGACAAACTGGGAAAAAAATGTTTGCAATTCATATCAGAGGCAAAGGGATAATCTCTCTCCAGAAGAGCTTATAGAGATTGATTTGAGAAAGTCAAACAATCGTACGTGGGCCTCTCACTGTTGTGGCCTCTCCCGCTGCGGAGCACAGGCTCTGGACGCGCAGGCTCAGCGGCCCAGGCACTCCGCCGCGTGTGGGATCTTCCCCGTTCGGGGCACGAACCCGCGTCCCCTGCATCGGCAGGCGGACTCTCAACCACTGCGC
Source organism: Phocoena sinus (assembly GCF_008692025.1). Classification (NCBI taxonomy): domain Eukaryota; kingdom Metazoa; phylum Chordata; class Mammalia; order Artiodactyla; family Phocoenidae; genus Phocoena; species Phocoena sinus. The sequence goes on along the minus strand of NC_045763.1, from coordinate 14,202,045 downwards.
CACCAGGGAAGCCCAAGAACGTATATGCTTATTTGCCTGGATATGCAGAAGAAATGTTGGAAAGTTACATAAGAAACTGAACAGTGGTTATCTGTGGGGGAAGGGTGCTGAGAATTGACAGATGGGGGACAGAGGTGGAGCAGAGTGTACTGTGTACATTTTTATGTCTTTTGGTTTTTGAAGCAAGTTAATGCATTAGTTATTCAAAAATTAAAATGAAATGAAGCTTAAAATAAAACTGCCCAAGGATGCACACATTACGCTTCACACACTAGTCTCTGTTCTCAAACTCACCGTCTCAGACACACTTAAAAATATGAACCTGGAGAGTGGCTTCTGTCTGGCTCGGCCTCCCTCCTCCCACAAATTGGAAAACTGCATTTCTTCCAAGGAATCTTCTTGGATTAACCAGAGACCTGGCTGTGGCCAGTTATGGCCGCTGCTGCAGCTCGCCCTCCCTACTTCCCTCCCCCTTTCCTCAGGACTCCCACCCCCACTGTCTCTTTCCCCTGCCTCCCATTCCTAGAACTCCACCCTTTAGTTCCCAGGGGATATGGATACCTCAGGCCTGCACTTGTCCAGGGAATGATGTCGCTCATCAGAGAATGCTAGCACCTTCCCTCTTGGTCGGGGGATGCCGGGGCAAAGATGCCCTCTTATCCCACAGGGTATGACCAAGGATGCCTACAGCTGCTGGCCTATTGCCAGCCACTATCTGGGACCACGTAAGTTGCCAGCTTTGTGGGGGAAATCCACACTGCAAAAGGCAGAGAGCAAAGATGGAAAGAAACCCGTGTCTTGGTCATATCTCTGAGCTGCTGCTGGATCAAACCTTACCTGATCAGACAATGCTGGGCTGCAGTTATGTGAGCCAGTGGATTCCCTTTGTGGTTTAAGGCAGATAGAAGTGGGTTTCCTGAAAGCATCCTCAGAAGGCATGCAGCTTTCTTACCCTCATTTACACACGGAGAACCGAAGCACAGGGTGATTGATGCACATTGGTCACCTGAGTGGCCCTGGACCAGGCTTGTGCCCAGCTCTGGGGCATGTAGTGTTTTACCACCAATGTGAAAGGTGGGGATGCCAGTAGGATGCACTTACCACTGTGCTGAACCTGGAGACAGCTGTGGTGCAGTGGACAGGGCCTCAGTTCCCTCTTTTGTACCATAAGGGGTTGGGCTAACTAACTCCTTTGCCTGAAGGCCTCCTGAAATCCCAGGCTTTGTGGTGGAGGCTGGGGTTATGTGGGTCACTGAGGGTCTGTAGGTGCCTTCCTCAGACCACTCTGGTTCAGGGGGGGGGGTCTTTCTGTCCCTCTAGGCTGCTTGGCACCAGACTATTTTCTTCTTTTTTTAAAAAATAAATAATTAATTAATTATTTTTGGCTGTGTTGGGTCTTCGTTGCTGCACATGGGCTTTCTCTAGTTGTGGTGAGTGGGGCCTACTCTTCATTGCGGTGCGTGGGCTTCTCATCGCGGTGGCTTCTCCTGCTGTGGAGCACGGGCTCTAGGCGCTCGGGCTTCAGTAGCTGTGGCACGTGGGCTCAGTAGCTGTGGCAGGTGGGCTCAGTAGTTGTGGCTCGAGGGCTCTAGAGCACAGGCTCAGTAGTTGTGGCGCACGGGCTTAGTTGCTCCGTGGCATGTGGGATCTTCCCGGACCAGGGCTCGAACCTGTGTCCCCTGCATTGGCAGGCTGATTCTTAACCGCTGCGCCACCAGGGAAGTCCAACGCCAGACTATTTTCTTAAAGAGCTTTATCGAGATACAGTTGACATACAATGAGCTGCACATATTTAAAGGGTGCCATTCAACAAGTTTTGCTCTTTGTATACACTGTTGAAACTATCACCAAACTCAAGATGATGGACACGTGCGTCACCTCTAAAAGTTTCCTTGGGCCCCAACCATCCCCAAGGCAACCACTGCTCTGCTCTCTGTCACTGTAGATTACTTTGTGTCCCTTATAATTTTATGTAAATGGAATCATACAGGATGTACTCATTTTGTCTAGCTTTTTCTGTAGCATAACTATTTTGAAATTCATCCACGTTGTCATGTACATTAATAGTTTGTATCTTTCTGTTGCCAAGTATTCCATCGTATAGATACGTCACAGTTCATCTGTTACCTGTTGATGGATATTTGGGGTGTTTCCAGCTTTGGGCCAGTTAAATAAAGCTTCAATGAAAATTTGCTTTCACTTCTCTTAGGTAAATAGCTAGGAATGAAATGGCTTTATCACATAGTAGGTGCTAACTTAACTTTTAAGGAACCGCCAAGTGTTTTCAGAGTGGGTGCGCTGTTTTGCCTTCCCACCAGCCGTGTCTGAGTGTCCCACCTCCTTACCAGCACTTGGGACGGTCAGTCTTTTGAATTGTAGCTATTCTCATAGGTGTAGAGTGGTATCTCATTGTGGTTTTAATTGGCATTTCCTTAATGGCTAATGAGGTTGAGCATCTTCTCATGTGCTTATTTGTTGTCTATATACCTTCTTTGGTGAAATGTCATCTAAATCCTTTGCTTGTTTTAAGCATTTAATACACGATGACGTTAAACTTCTGGCAGACAGCTGCTGTAGAGGTCTAAGACTTCCTCACCAATGCTGCCTTTTCCCTTCCTGCTGACGACAATCCTTCCGCATCATTCTTGCCCACCTACCCCACCTCCAGCCGCTCCCTGAATCAGTCAGGTCTAGAGAAGATCGAACCCACGCCCCTTGCAGTGGAAGTGCCGCACCCTAACCACTGGACCACCAGGGAGTCCCCCCTCTCTGGGTCTTAGGCATCATTTGTAACAGAGAGATTAAATGGGGTCATTCTTTAGAACCTTCCCAGCTTCCCCACTTACCATCTTGTGACCTTAGGCAACTTACTTAACTTCTCCGTGTTTCAACTTCCTCATCTTAACCTCGGGATGATAATACCAACATGTTAGCGTCTGGCTTACAGGGTTGCTGCGAGGACCAGGTGAAATGATACCCGTGGAGCCCTTAGAACAGAGCTGGAACATAGTTAAGTGCTTAGTAAAACTTGGCTCTTCTTTGACAGTCTAAGATCTACCCCTCAACTGCCAGCCTTTGCACAGTCTATACAGTTCATTCCAGGTTTTGAGCTTTTGCATGGGGATTCCTTTCTCAAGATGCTTGCCCTCATATTTTTGGCCAGTCCATAGTTTCCCTTGCTCAAAATACAGTGTTATGTTTGCCTCCCCCTTGGAGCCAGCCGTGATTGATTCCAAACCCTTGTCAAACTCTTAGCTCAGATGGTCCAGCCTCCACTTCCTGGGCATCTATTTGCCTTTGTCTATTTGTAGCTTTGCTTTAATGCTGTTTTCATCTTGGGGTCTTGCCTTCTTTGAGGCTGAAGCTACCAGAGGCGGAAACTTGGTTTCCCCCATCTGACTGGGGTTCCCTAAAGGCAGAAGCTAGGTCTCTCCCATCTGACTGGGGCTCTTAGAGTGGAGGATCCAGGACCTCATGTTTCATAAAGGGCCTCAGCCAATTCCTGATGCTGGCTGAAGGGTTCGCATACCCTGTTCCTGATGGCCTTGTTAGAGCTTGTGTCGCTTCAATCCCCACAAGCCCCAGGGGAGGCCCCAGCCAGAACTGCACTCACGCCCTGGCTCTGCCCCTTCCTGCCAGGCCAGCCTGGCCCTGGGCTAGAGAGAGTCAGCCCAGGTGCCTCAGGGCTCCCAAAGGAGCCGGCCTGTGCCTGGGAGTGAAGGCGGCTTTGACAGAGTGCTGCAGAGCCGGCGATTAAATGTTTTCCGATCCACGAACAAACCCATGTATTGACTGGAGATCAGAAGAATGAGATTCCCCCAGAAAGAGCAAAGACTTGTCCCAGAGACTCTAAATGGGTCAATACATCTCTGTGATGGTGGCTGCACGGGTGGCCTGGGAAGCTGTGATGGGCTTTGCCAGAACCTCAGGGACCTGGCTCAGCCTGCTATGGACCTGGCGATGTGAGGCAGGTGGCACCCTGGGCCTCCACCTCTTTGGAGAGAGAAGTCTCAAACCCACGGATAGCATGGAGCGAACTAAATGGGCACGTAGCACTGTGTTAGGGGTCAGAGGTTGGTTGACATTCCAGGGACAAGCTGGGATTCCTTGGGAAAATCAGGCTGAGAACGTTATTATCAGAAAAGACCTTGGAAATGATTCCATGCTGCTCTGCTACTTACCAGTTGTGTGACTTTGGACAAGTCACTAAACCTCTCTGAGCTTGTTTCCTCACGTGCAATATGGGAATAACGCTAGTGCTTCCTGTAAAGGGTGGATGTGAGGAACAACACGTGTTAGCTATTATTGTGCACCCTTATTATTTTACAGATGAGGACGCTGAGGGTCAGAGAGGAGCAATGACCTGCTCAAATCTGCTCGGCAAGTCTGCTCAGTCAAGCATTGCTCCCGGGTCTCCTGATTTGAAGTCCACAAGAGTAAGAGTTGGGACATCAGTCAGAGAGCACAGCCTCTGATTCCCATCAGATTGGTGGTTGAGGGGCAAATCCTGGCTCTGCCAAGCTGTGTGACTGTGGGAAAGTAACTTGGCATCTCTGAAATTCAGTTTCCTTGACTTGGAAATGGGGATCCTGAGAGTAAGACTGCAGGGTTACCAGGATGAAAAGGGAAGAGGTAGAAAGTGCCTGGCACTGCTGAAGATGTGGATGGGTGAGTTAGGCTGGAGCTGAGGGTAAGGAAGGAGGCTACACAGGCAGAATTCCCACTCTGGCTGTGGGCAGGGAGCCAAGTTCCAAGGCAGAGACTAAGAACTCATGGAAAGGCTCCTTCCTGCCTTGAGGATCTTGAAAATGCTGGTCCTTCTGCCCAGAACACTCTCTCTTTCCCTCTTTACCAAGTTAGCTTTTGCTCTTCCTTTAGGTCTCAGTTCAAGCACCACCTCTTCCGGGAAGCCCTCCCTGACTTCCCCAATCAGGTCAAATCCCTTTAATGGGGACTTATCCAGTGTTTCCTATTTCCTGATAGCAAACCAATTTTATAATTTAATAACATTTTCATAATTCTATCTTTATTTTTGCAATTCTTTGATTAATGGCTCTGTCACTGGGCTGTAAGTTGGGAGAGGACAAGGGCCATGTCTGTCTCCCCGGGCATAGGGGAGGGGATCCACCCTCACTGAATGACCCAGAGAAAGAAGTGGTCAGCTCTTGAGTGGGGAGTGTTGTCCAAAGTGTGAGTGGGGAGGAGATTTTATGAGGCACATGAATACAATTTTTGAAATTGTGAATTTAGTATTTCTTTTAAAACGTATTAGGAAAAATGCAACTAACACATCAGACTTGGGATTTGATGGATGAAGCTAAGTAAAACATGTGAGTTGATTTAAACAGCTATGTATGGAGTACATAATAATTCAGATGGTATGCGGACAGAGCAGAAAGGGAAGGAGGCGAGGAAGGATCTGAAGGCAGAGTTTCAAAGCCCAGCCCGTGTCTGAACCGGCTCCACGGCCACCTTGTAGCCGCGGAAGGACACGAGGTGGTGCTAGGGCCCCACCTGTAGTGGGTGTGGGCTGAATCGCGCCTTCTCAGGCCCTGGATGCCTGTGCCCCTCAGGACGTCCCTCCAGGTACCCTGGGGTGGGCTCCTGAGGGGAGAGGGCTCCGTTGCTCCTCTGGGGGTGGGAGCAGAGCCTTACCAGTCCCTGGGGGTGGGGACATCCCCAGCCACCACCTCTCCAGTCGCTGCAGGCGTCACCCTGTCGTCCCTCCATTGACATTACCGGGAAGCTGTGATGATCACAGGTAATGCCTGGCACCTGGTAGGTGTTGTCAGGTGTAAATTTCCTTCCCTTGTCCTCTCCCCTACCCCCACCAGGGGGCTTCCTTTTAGAGTGAGGGAAGGGAGACAGAGCCAGGAGGCAGGGAAATGGGGACATGGCCACAAGGAGGCCCCTCGAGGCAGGGCTGGAGGGGAAGTAAGAAGTGACATGAGAGCTCAGTCATGCCCCAGCTGAGACACCCCAACAGCCTGTGGGCTCTTCCCACCGGAAAGCCCATTCATTCTCAGCTGAAGGAGGCAGGGATGTGTGGCCATGACCACGGCGTTTTCATGAGTTTATAAACTGCTGAGGACATGACTTCTCTGAGCTCTGGGCCATTAAATGGCCCATCAATTCATGCTCCAGCTTGCTTTATGGGGTGCTGGGTAAGCAGGTGTCGGCCCCCTTCACCGCACCCTGTCCCAGGCCCCAAGCTCATCTCTGGGGCTTCTGTACACAAGCAGCGCCACTTACTGCAGAGCTACACTGGGCCACCCTTGCCCTGAGTAAGCCGAGGAGAGACACTTGGGTCCTCTGCCTCAGTCGACTCAACTCTAAAATGGGAATAATCACTCATACTCTCAGAGGGCTGGGATGCTGAAACAAAGCAATATCCAACCTGTCATGGAGTCCTGGTCAGCGCTCCAACCTGCAGAACCTATCCAGGCTCTGACTGCTTCTCCCACCTGCCCTGGGACCACCCTGACTCAGCCACCGTTGTGTTGCTGGGCAGCCTCTTCACTGGTCTCCTTGCTTCCATCTTACAAGTCTGCTCTCCGAGAAGCAGCCAGAGGGAATTCTTTAAGACATGAGTCAGATCTTGGTACAGCTCTGCTCACTCCCAGCCGTGGCTCCAGTGTAGAGCCAAAGGCCTTACAAGATTCTTCTTTACGAGGTTCTGTCACCTGCTAGTTCCCCCTGCTCCAGCCACTCTGGCTTTCTTGCTGTTCTGAAACATGGCAGTTCCTCCTTGCCAGTTTCCTGTGGACACACAGCTTAATGTTGATGATGATGGTGATGGTGATGCTATGATGATGGAGATGTGATGGTGATGGTGATGCTGGCCGTGATGATAGCTGTCCTCTATTTTGTGCTTACTATGTGGATTCGAATCCTGGCTCTTTCTACCAGCTAAGGGTTTGGGGCAAGTTACTGTATCCCCTCTATACCGTAGTTTCCTCAGTGTGAGTTGGGAGTGTTTACTTGGGAACCTGCCTCCCCAGCTGTAAAACTGAGTGCCTCAATGGCTGTTGTGAGGTTTAATGAGATGATGGACACGGGGTGCCGAGCAGAGCTGGCTGGCACCTGGGGTGTGCTCAGTACCTTTGTGATTAGTGGGTTCCGGGTACTCGGCGCATTGCACACACCATCTCATTTAATCTCCACAGCTGCTCTGGGCATTGTGACGCCATGCAGAGACTGAGGCTCAGAGAGGCTAAGTGACAAGCCCAAGGTCACACAGCTGCTAAGGGTGGGGGAGCTCTGTTTTGTGTATCTATTCCTATGTAACAAGCCACCCCAAACTTAGTGGCTTAAAAAAGCACTGTCTCTTGTTATCTGTCATGGTCGTGGTGTTTCTGCTCTGCAGTGTCGGCCAGCCCTGCTGTTGTGTGGAAGCTGTGCCGGGGCTAGAATATCCAGGGTGGCTCACCCCTGTGGTGCCCCTCGGTGCTGGACTGGCTGAGGGCTCAGCTGATTTTCCTGCACGTGGCCTCCTTACTGGGTAACATGCCACTGGATTCCAAGGTGTGTTCTCAAAGGGGAAAGCTACGGCCCAGTCCTGGGACTTACACAGTATTACTTCTGCTGCATTCTATTGGCCAAAACTGGTCCAGGGGATGGCCCGAGTCAAGGTGAGGGAAATAGACTCCACCCCTGGGTGTCAGGAGCTCCAAGGATTTGCTGCCGTTTGTAATCCCCTCACAGGCGTTGTCCTGACCTCCACACTGACTGGCTTCTGCTCTTTCCACAGGATCGTTTGTGTGTGTGTGTGGTGTAACTGCAGAAGCAGGAGGCCAAGCCTCCATCTCTTTCTGTGGTTCTCCTCACCTCCCTCTCGCCATCTCCCTCATTCCTGGTTCCTCATTTCCCCATATTCTTGTTCCCGTGGACCCATTCCTGGACCAGCCACAGCCAAATCAGGGACCTGGAGCTGGAGACTGAAGCCAGTGACCACCTGGGGGCAGCAGAGTCAAAGGCTTGGACTCAGCCAGGTCCCAAGTCTCTGGTCCACTGTCGGGTGGGGGGAGAGGGACACACAGGGAGTGCAGAGGCTGGGCGAGGTGGGGACCCCGTGACTGCCGAGAACTGTGCACTCCCAGCCATTCATTCAGAGCGTCGTGCTGTGCCCTCTATTTGGGGTGTCCCCGAGGGTGTCAGGAGACTTGAGCGCCAGTCCTGTCTCTGTGTGACCTTGGGTATCACCCTTCCCTAGGCCTCCTGGGACTCAGTTTCCCCATTTGTGCAGGAGGTGGTAGATTGATTAGTTTCTGAACCTTGCTAGTCTCGGAGGCTGCCGAGGGGAGATGAGGCTGTCTGGCACCCCTTCCCCATCTCGGGCTGTGCCCCTGCCCCCTCCGTTATTATGTGGGACCTTAAAACAAGGAACTCCCAAACAAGCTCCTCAGGCCCCAGGTGGCCCTGCCCCTGTAGGATTGGAACCCCTCCCAGCCAAAGCCCAGGAAGTCCCACGTGCAGGGGGCTGGATGGAGGCTTCTCCCATCTCTCTTGCCTTTACCCAGGAGACCCCTGCCGCTCTCTGAGGAGACCCTGGACCTTCAGGCAGACAGGGGAGGGCAGGCTGCTGCCCCTTGAAGGAGGCTTCAGAGCGCCTGGGGGCCATTTGCAGGGAGGGAATGAGACGATAATGTCAGTTTTTAAGGCAGAAAAATGTGATGGGGATGTGGACGGGGAGATTGACGGGTCAGAGCACTTGTGCTGGTCCCCAGGGTGAGCTTGATGTCCTCACCTCTGTCCACTGTGACACTCAGCACACTCATTGTGGCTCTCTTGCTCTGTTGTGTGTCTGGGAGTATCCCGCAGGGAGCATCTAGGTCCTCTCTGTACGCGCAGGGCCCAGCTGGCACCTTGCAGGGGGCTGGTGATAGCGCACAGCACTCACACGCACCAGGGAACCGTGGTGTCCCCCGCTGTGTTAATTCCTCCTCGTGGTGGCCTGCCAGGGCAGATACCATTGTTGCCTCCATTTGCTGATGGGTGAACTGAGGCCCAGAGAACAAGGAAAGCTTTTGAGAACCATGCTCCCAGTCTGTAGCAGAGGCAGGATTTGAACCAAGGTCCACAGGGTTAATCATTTCACCCCTTCCAGTGAGTAGAAGTTGAATGAATGCATGGGTTCCCTGGCCTGGTGCCTCAGAGTCTGACAAAGGCTGGACACAGTGCAGAGATGGTCAAGATGCCAGCTCTCCTGGAGCCCGAGTTGCTATGGACTCTTCATCCCCTGCTGTTTAACTTCTCTTCTCTCTTGGATTCCAAGCTCAGAGGACAGGGTGAGTGTTTGTTGACCGACTACTTGACTGACTGAGTGATACCCATCAGCTCACTGGGACACTGGCTTTGGCTCTTCATGTGGCTCTGGAACCAGTGTCTCTTCAAAAAAAATAGAACCTTCTTTTGTGATTAACTTTTCAATTGATTGGTTGATTTTTATTCAACGAATATTTATTGAGAGCCTGCTCTGGGCCAGAAGAATGAAGTGAAGAAGAGAAACAAGGTCCCCACCCTGTGGATCATACCTTAAGGGAGCCAGAAGAACAAGAAACAAGGAAAGAGACAGATCTCTGGGGGCTGGGGGACATAAATGTAATCTGAGGGACAAGATAGGGAGTAACCTTGGGGAGGCTGAGCAGTCAGCTAAGGCCTTGAATTACAACATTTCCAAGCAAACCGCTAGAAACGTTGGGCTTCAGGCAGAGGGAACAGAAGGTGCAAAGGCCCTGAGGCAGAAATGGCATGATGCGCTGGAAACACAGAAAGCAGGCCTGTGTGGCTGAGGTGGTAGGAGTCGTCCCAGTGAGAGGTGATGGTGGCTTGGACTAGGGTGGGGGCTGAAGAAATAGGGATGCATGACAGAGCAAGAAATGCGGAGGAGTGGAGTCACAGCTTTGTGGGTGCAGCCTCTCCTCACTGCAGAGCTCCCAAAGAGAGAGATGGAAGGAGGGCTGCCTGAAGGAGGAGGGTTTCCACCGGCTGGAGGATGTAGCACAAGGGAGAGCAGAGAGGGCACTGCCAGGAACCACATGGGCATGCGTGGGCAAGGAGGACAGGAGATGAAGGGGTGAGTGGGCAGCACCATGCAGGGGTTCAGGTGGGCAGCTTCAATGGCAGGCACATCTGGCCCTGTCACTTGCTGTCTCTATAGCCTCAGGCAAGTTATTTAACCTGGTCAAGCCTCCGTTTTCTCATCTGTAAAATGGGCACACAAATCCCTCTTGCTCAAGTTTGTGTGGGGATCGAATGGGATCATGGGTGTAAAGCCTGGTGCAGGGATGAGGATTCTAGACCTCATCATCACAGCAGGGTCCTCACTCCAGCACTTGGGTTTCTCTGCAGAGTGGGAAGGGTGGGTCTGAATCCGCAGGAGTGTGCGCACCACCCAGAGACCTCAGAACACCCGGACCGACTGGGGTCAGGGCCAGCGTCATAACCTGGCCCCTGGCCCACCCTGCCTCCTCTAGGGTTCTCCCACCCCCAGCTGTCACCTGGAGGGAGCCAGTTTACAGCAGAACTTCCCACAGACAAGAGGCTCCCAGAGAGTTCTCCTAGAGGCCAGACGTCATGGAAGAAGCCCTGTGATATTTGCGTTGTCATTTGCATTTTCTTTGCAAGCACCAGTTTATACCACACTCCCTTCTCAATCGAGGTCCCTGAGAAGACATCAGTCCTGGCATTCGAGAGAAGAACAATGCAGGGCTTGCAGCTCCCAAGTCCTGGGTCCAAATGCTCTTCCCTGGAGCTTTGATTCCTGTTTGCAAATGGGAAGACCCCCTACCTCCTTCACCGAGGCACTCTCTCATTCAGCAAATAATTATTGAGTTCCTACCACCAGGCAGGGGTGGATCTATGCCCTAGGGACCCAGTATGATGAGGCATGCCCTGGGGCCTGCTCTCATGGAGCCTATCTCCTATGGGGGAGACAGAAAATAAACACGTCAGCCAATCTATAAATAAGATAACCGCGGATTACAGGATGCGCTAGGATGGAAAGGAACCGTGCCATGGGCAAGTCTGGCCCTCAGCAATGCTAGCTCACCATCCTCACCCCTGGACCAGGTTGGCAGCAGGTGGCTGAACCCACAGACCTGTCAGCCCACAAGAGGCGGAGCCCTGTCCACTCCCAGGGGTACCTCAAGATGATAGGAGTGACCTTAGTCCCTGTCACTGGGGCCTTGAGCCCTGGGCCAGGAGTAGAGGTGGCCGGTTAGAGCACCAGGGGAGGAACCCCAGCCAGTCCAGAGGTGGGGGAATGTGGGTGTGAGGGTGGGTGTGGAGGGACCCGCAGCACAGGGCTGACCTGCACGTTCCCCAGGGAAGCAAGCCCGAGCCAGCAAAGGAGAGCACGCTGCTAAGGAATGATTACAGCTGTGGAATCACTGGACGCCCGGCTCAGGTCTGGACTCTGCCCCTTCTGGCTGGGGACCTTGGCAATGCAGAGACACAGCTTTGGGGAGCTGACACCCATCTCCTTCCATGAGGACACTAGGGTAACAATGAACCTTAAGACCCTCAGGGAACACAGTGCCCAGCATCCACTTAGTAAATAATGGGAGCTGCCCCACCATCATTCCTCAGGCCACACTTCTGGGCCACAGGGTGAGACTAAGGGAGGATGAAACGGATTAAAATTTAAGGAGGCTCTCACTGCACGGTTGGCGAGAAAGTGCCTCCTTAAACTTTACATCCCAGGTGCCTCATTTGCTCAGCCTAGTTCCTGGATAATTTTTATCACAAGATAGCAGTGACCCTCACCTGCTGATATCTATTATGTGCCAAATGCCCAGTGGCAAGTGCTTGACACGTATCTGCCTCTCACCAGTGATGTTCTGCAATAGCCCCATTGGACAGATGAGGAGACTGAGGCCCAGAGGGGAGAAAGCACCCGTCCAGCTCACAAGGCTGGAGAATGGAGGCACTGGGATTTAGCTGCTGCCTGGCCTCATTCCAAATGTGGGGGTCTGCCCCTGACACAGTGGGGCAGGGAATGAAGGCACTGAGATCCTTTGAGGGCTCACAGAAGCGATATTGTTTCAGGGTATCAGCTTGGACGGTTGGCCAAACATGATCTGGCCACCGATTCACAGTACTCGCCCCCACCCCCCACCCCACCACATCCCAGTGACAGGGAGGGCCTGGGATGACCCCACCTGTTTCACGGATGTGGCAACTAGGACCGTGGGTGGGCCTGCTGGGGTCACATGGCCAGGACATGACAGAAGAGCCCTCACGCATGTGGCCTGGCATCCTCCCCTCCCCCGGCCCTCCCCTGCACCCCTTGCAAGGGCTTCTTCACTTGGAGGGGCTCAGGCTGGGCCATTTCCTCCCCCACCGCAGCCGGGCTCCTCGCCTCCGGGTTCAGAACTCAGGGCTCAGACGTCGATAAGCTGCTCAAGACACTTCAAGTCTCTATCAGCAGATGAGAGCGACTTGCCGGAACCCTTGGCTTTCAAGGTGCAGAGAGAAATAAAAATAGATGGGGGACGGGGAAAGTTATCATATCCTTCCTGTTGCCATTCCAGCAGCTGGGCTCCCAATCCGTCATGTTGTCACTAGGCTCCAGAGAGCTGCTGGCTGTTGGGGCACCTGTCTGGTGCCACGTGCAGATTGTGGAAGTTATAGAAGGGGCTGGTTCTCACCTTGACCGGAGGTGGACTGGAGCGGGGTCCAGGAGCAGGGAATCCTACTTGCAGGAGGTGGACAAAACACTCAGCACTGGCTTTTGAAGCTTCTGTCGGTAGCTTCCCACCTGCACTTCAAGAGTCACTCAGAGACACCAGGGTTTGCTTATCCTCATTCATTCACTCACTCACTCATTCATTCATTAACAGGGGCTCAACCAACTCATCTATTAAATAGGGATAACTGGTCTACCCTCTCCACGTGAACGTAAGCTTTACCAAGATCACAGGGTTGTTGAGAATGTAAAATACGTGAGTGAGCTGATACACATATGTCCCTTGCAAACCGTGTCTGAGCACTCCAGGAAGATGTTTTACAAACCTCTCATCCCCATCCCTCCCAGACGACCGCTCCAAGGCACTGAGGTCCATCTTTATTTGGTATGCATTCTTGCAAAAAAGCGCATTGCTCTTTCCTGTGCACCTAAGTTTTTAATTTCAGTAAACATTTTATTGAGGAACAATATACCCATGGGAAGGTGCACAGATCCTACACATGTGGCTTGAAGACTTTCCTAGAAGTGGACTCACCCATGTAACCAGCCTGGGATCAGGAAACTGGGTGTGACGAGCAGCCCAGCAGCCCCACCACGCCCCCTTCCAGAACGTGCATGCAGTGCTGATTTCCCAGTGGTGACTGAGTTAAAGCTCTCATTCTGTCTCTTACCTGGGTCTCCCGGCACTAGGTGCATCTATGTTGCTGTTCTGACAACACCCCCAGCTGTGGAGTCTTCTGCTGTGTGTGTCTGCCATGTGCCACCTCCCCACTCCCTCTCCGCCTGTTTCGATTCCCGAACGGGCCAGGACTGTGCTGACACCAGGGCCTTTGCACTTGCTGTTCCCCCAGCCTTCCCACGGTTCACTCCTGTTCTCAGATGACCTCCTCTCCCTTGCCTCCCAACCTACTCTTGTATCACATCACTGTGTTTCTTTCCTTAATAGCACTATTAAGCTCTGAAATTACCTTGATGAGCAACCTGCCTCCCTATTAATTGTTCCCTTCACCTGAATGCTTCAGGAGGGCAGGATTTGTGGCTTCCGTCCTCACCGCTGCATCCCCAATACCCTGGGAAGTACCTAGCCCATCACAGGGGCTCTGTAAATATTTGCTAAGTGAGAGAACCACACACAGGGAGCTTCCCTCTCAGCATGCCCTGACTTGTGCTGGTCCACACCGATGATAACCCATCTCTCCGTGTATCTCTTTCTTTATCCAGCTTATAAGCTCCCCGGGGCCCGAGCCAGGGCTGTCTTCAGCCCCTGCTCAGTCAGACCTGCCTCACAGGTGTTTTGCTAACCTTATTTTGAACCAGACACACCAGGGGGAAACACATTTTAAAACCACGTGCAATTTAAAGAGAATTTAATCCTTATGTCTGGGATTCATTAACACACAGATCATCAAATTAGTGTTTGCTCACAGCTGTTTGACATTCGAAGGGTCTTCTGGGTATCTTTAATAAGTGCCTTGACATATTATTTTTTCTCATAATCTCAGGGCTGGGCTTTCAGCCTGCTGTTCTTTGAGTGGAAATGTGACACAGGAGATCTGGGAATGGCAGGACCTGGTCCTGCAGGATTTTTGCCGGCCACTGGGGAGGTTGACACGAAGCCATCCACACTCTCCTGCCCTTTTCTGCTCACCGGAGGGCTCTGGTCCACGAGCCATGTGTCCAAAACGTCCTCTTGTGTCTGTGGTGGGCCCTCTGGCCCCATCACTCTTCTCCGGGAATTGCACTCTGATGCCCATCCCGGCCCCGCTTGGACTCGGGCTCAACCAATTAAAGCATGGCCTTCCTTGGCCACTAAAATCAGCATCAGTGTGGCTACACAGCCCAGCCCCAGGAAATGAGATGGGAGAAGACTCACGCTGGGGCTGTTGAGAGAGAGGCAGCTTTCTTTTCTGCTGGTACTTCAGACCTTGAACTGCAGGCCTGGAGCATCTTTTCATCACATGGAGCCTGAGAATGACTCAAACAGAGAAAAGCAAGCTGAGAAGTAGGAGGCTGGTAGCAGCCACGAGAGCCTGGACCCAGCCACGCCTGAATTAACCCTGTTATGGGTGGGATTGTGCCCCCAGATTCAAATATTGAAGTCCTAACCTCTAGAACCTCGGAACGTGACCTTATCTGGAAAGAGGGTTGTTGCAGATGTAACTAGCTGAGGTCATGCTGGAGTAGTGTGGACCCTTAATCAATCCAGTAGGACTGGTGTCCTTACAGAAGGGGGACATTTGGACATGGAGATGCACATAGAGGGAAGATGACGTGAGGACACAGGGAGACGTCAGCCGTGTACAAGCCAAGGACAAAGGTCTGGAACACATCCTCCTTCACTGCCCTAAGAAGGAACCAGCCGTGCTGTTGGGCTTCCAGACTCCAGAGCTGTCCTAGTCTGTGGTACTTTGTTACGGCAGCCCAAGCAAACTCATACAAACCCCGCTTTGAACTTTTTAGTTATGAAGACCATTATACCTTTCTTCTTTCTCTTTTTTCCTTAAGCCAATTTGTGTTGAGTCTTTCATTGTATATAAGGGTAAGAGACTTATTTGAACATCACTGTTCTGCTAAAAACCTTTTTATGGACCAGATTTCAAGTATCTGTTGCTGTATAATAAATCGCTCCCGACTTAATGGCGTAAAACAAAAACACTTGTTTAATTTGCTAACAAGAGGCAATTTAGGCAGAACACGGTGGGGGGTGGCTTGTCTCTGCTCCACAAGCCATCCATGGGTAGCTCAACTGGGGCAGAGGAACTCACCTTCAAGATGGACCACTCACATGGCTGCCAGGTTGGCGCTGGCTGTTGGCCGGGAGCTCAACCAGTGCTATGATTCCTCTCATATGAGCTTCTCCACAGGCTGCTTGAGCTTCCTCCTAGCATGGTGGCTGGGTTCCATGAGCGAGTGTCCCAAGAGAGCACGTGCACGGCATTTTCGTGATCTACTCAGGAGTCAGATGGCATCATTCCCACCATACTCTTTTAGTCAAGGCTGTCATAGGGTCCACTCAGAATCAAGTGGGGGGGGGCACAGACCCCACTACTCTATGGGAGTAGGGTCAGTGTCCCATGGCAAGAAGAGGAATGGGAGTTATCATTGCAACCATGTCTGGAAAATGCCACCTGCCGCAGGCCACATACTTTATGACCCCCTTTGTATGAATGTCAAGAAAAGACAAAACTGATTGATGGGATTGATGGTGACAGAAGTCAGAGCACTGTGGCATCTTGGGAAAGTTAGTTTTGACTGGAAAGGGACACACAGGATGCTTCCAGGGTGCAGGAAATGAGCTATGCCTGGATAGAGGTGGAAATTACATGGACGAAGATATGTGAGTTCGCTGAGCTGTTCACTTAAATTCCGCACCCACCTTTATGCATTTTATATCTCAAAACTTTTTTAGAGAAAATTCAACTGCAATAACACAGAAGGAAAATGTCCTCGGCTGGTTCCCAATTGCCCAGGCAGCTTGGCCCATCCAGACCCACCCCCCTCATCTTCTCTGGTTCAAATTCTTGCTCTTCTTTTTTTTTAATTAATTAATTTTATTTTTATTTATTTTTGGCTGCATTGGGTCTTTGTTGCTGCGTGCGGGCTTTCTCTAGTTGCAGCGAGTGGGGGCTACTCTTCATCGTGGTGCACAGGCTTCTCATTGCGGTGGCTTCTTTTTGTTATGGAGCACGGGCTCTAGGCATGTAGGCTTCAGTAGTTGTGGCGTGTGGGCTCAGTAGTTGTGGTGCTTGGGCTCAGTAGTTGTGGCTTGAGGGCTCTAGAGCACAGGCTCAGTAGTCGTGGTGCACGGGGTTAGTTGCTCCGTGGCATGTGGGATCTTCCCGGACCAGGGCTCGAACCCGTGGCCCCTGCACCGGCAGGAGGATTCTTAACCACTGCACCACCAGGGAAATCCAAGTTCTTGCTGTTCTTGCCCTGAACGTTGCAGATTCATGGATGTCTCCAGCTGTGTGGAGGGAAGATGGTGGAAGAGAGTTCCGGAAGGAGAGAACAGCAAGTGTAAAGCCCCCGAGTGAGGAGAGGGTGGTGGGCCAGCTTGAGGGTGGGAGCGAGGGGAGGTGAGGCAGGAGAGATGGATGGGGTTCAGGGAAAGGCTCTGAGGAGGGATGTGACACCACAAGGCTTCCCTTTTTGAAAGCTCAGAATCCCGGAGCTGCTACTCTGGCTGGGTGGCCTTGGACAAGTCTCTGTTTCCTCATCTGTGAAATGGGTCCCTAGAGTCCTGGACTTGCAGGGTTGCCAAGAAGAGTCAGGGACATGGATGCTGGTGAAACTCTTGGCCCTGGACATCTGGCTGTCTCTCCATCAGGGCCACTCAGCTTCCCTCCCAGACCTCCATAGGCCCCGAGTCCTGGCAGGCAAGGCCTCCTGTGTCTGGGACATCCTCCCAGTTGTCCCTTAGTCCCAGGCCCCTTCGGGACCCAGCTCACGTCCCCTGTCAGACCTCTGGAGCCTGTTGGGTGGAAGACGGATGGAACACTTAATCTGCACAGTCTGAAGGTTAATTCAAAGGGCAGCCGTGGCTGGAGATGATGCCCTCTACCTGGCGCCAGCTCACAGGCCAAAGGGAGTGGGGGTGAGTCACCAGCCAGAGGCTCCTCACGCACCTTGCCAAGTAGCTAAGTAGCCATCTCTCAGGTAGGCTTTTTGGCCCCCTTCCTACCCCTAACCTGGTATCCTGTGACTTCATTCCTGTCCTGTTTGTGTCACAGCTTACTGCATGGCCTTGGGCAAGTTCCTCCTGTCTTTGAGCCTCTATTTTCCTGTTTGTGTATTGGGATTATGGGACCAAGTGATCCATAGAAGTCCTTTTGGCTTAGATATTCCAGGGCTGCGTCTGTCCACTCTCCACCTTGCTCTGCTCTGCCACTGGGTTTCCGCATCTGCCATGCTCCCCACGTGGGACGCTGTCCCCTGCCAACACACTCATCCTCCGTCCTGTGGCTCCCTGCTAGCAGCCTGTGGTTTCAGTGTGCATGAAATTCATCTGCACATTTTTGTGGGTTGCTCTGGAAGGATCTGGAATGCTTGCCTCTTTCTGCTTCTCCCATCAGAACCAGGGGATTCCCTAGGGCAGAGCTGTGTCTCCACCATCAGACTGATGGGTCCCTTAGGGCAAGGACCGAGTCTTCTCCCTTTGAAAAGGTTTGTCTTCACGACCCATCGGACCTCAGAAGCCTGGCTCGGTCTAGCCTGCACAGTGTTCTGTTTGCCTCCTCCAGTATTTTAAAAAAATTGTTGAATCAGTTACAGACACAAAAATCAGGCAATTCACTTAAGAATTTAGATTTTCATCTCTAAAAAATATAAGCGCTGGCTGCACCAAGCTTGCATTTCTTGCAGCAATGATTGCCTGATGGGAACCTCCCTGTGGCGGGGCGAATACGGATCAGTCCAGCCCAGAGGTCACCTTGTGCCCCTCCCTCCCGTTACCTGCCCAGTCTTGGAGGTGTGCGGGCTTGCAGTCCTGGCTTTGGGGTGCGAGGAACTTTCTGGCTGCGGTAGCTGTCAGCCCCACCATGGCTGAGGAAGAAGAGCGAGTCCAGAGGGGGTGCAGGAACCAAGGCTTCTCTCATGTCTCTGTCTCATTAGGATCGAAATGCGCTAGATCAATGCTTTTCAAAATCAGCTACATACTGACGGCTTCTTGCATCAGGAACAGTCTGTACCCACATAGAACGCTTCTCTAATTAGAAGCTCGCCTATGGGAAAATTACATGAAGAAGGGATGGAGGGAGAGGTGTATTCATTCAGTAATTATTTATAGGGGGCTTACTGTGTGCCGGGCATTGAGCTGGGTGCCATGGATACAGCAGTGAAAAAAGCCGAGTTATCTCACGTGACTTGCAGTCGTGTCAACTCTCTGTTTCTCAGATAAGGTAGAAAAGGCTCAGAGAGGGCCAACGGGGTACTCAAGATCACACAGCAGAGGTGGAAAGAAAACCTACACTGCTTCCCAGGCCTCCTGCTTTGTCCCTCTCCCAGCCACATCAGTCCCTCCCGGCCACCCCTCTTCCCCCAATCCCTGCAATGAAGCTCTAAGCATACTTCCTCTCCTCTCCAAGTTCTGCTGCTCTATCCTTGCTTTTAACTGATGGCCAGAAGTTGGGACACACTCAGGTGGGGTTGGGGGTTGCTCAGAGCAGAGAATTGGTCCTTCTTTGGCTGTTTCCATGCTGCCCTGCCTACCTATCAAGGATTATTCCAGGATGGGTTATGGGATTTAGCAGCATCTCGCACCCGATCACCCCAACTGGAACGTTCTACAGGAAGGTCACAGCTCAGCTGGCTGATGGCTCTTTTAAGAGGGACAGGTTTGGATCAGGGCCCCGAGCTGTCAGCACCAACCTGCCCTTTCTGCAGATGTAGGCTGAGTGCCACTTTAGCTGCCTCTGAGGCTTAGCCAGGCTTGGTTTTTGACTGTGCCCACAGATCGGTGTTTTGAAAAGGAAGAGCTGAAATTCCATTGTACACCTGGCTGCTCTGTAGATGTGCAAGAAACAGCTGGCTCCTTGCACACAGCTTGTACCCTTCAGTCCAGAGATTGGTCCCTGAAGAACCAGCCACCTGGGCTGGGTTTGAGCCTCCAGACACTTTGCAAATAACTAGCAGTGAAACGCAATCAACTCTCCGAAAAGCCTTTGGTGGCCTTCAAACTCCTGAGTATATTGAAACCAGCCAGCCAGGTTTTGGCTAACAGCTACTGAGTTTGAAGCAGGCTGACCACAGTTGGCCCAGAAACAGTGGCTTGCCTAAATAAAAGAACAAATGTTGACAGCCACGCTGTCTTGAGCGTCTGCTATGTGCTAGGTGCTTTTTGTATCAGAACTTTGTAAGGTTGGTATTAACATCCCCATTTTCCCGAGGATGAAGCAGAGGCCCAGAGAGGTCAACTCATCTGTTCAAGGTCACACAGCTGGCCAGTGGAGAGCCCAGGTTTAATCCCAAGTCTCTCTGATGCCCCCCCCCCACCCCTTTGTCTCTCCAGTGGATACTTAGGGGACCAGGCTGAGGCTCTACATATCAGCCTTACCTGTTGCTGCCCCCTCCCTCCCCTGCTTCCTTCCCTGGGTCTCTGCACAGCCCCAAATGTCCCCAACACAGTGAGGCCCCAAGCTATACCTGGCTCAGGGCAAACAGGTCAGAGGACAGCAAGGTTGTGTCCAATCAAGAGACAGTCTTGATCTGCTTCAGTCTTTGATCTACTTCAAAAGAGATGGGTGAATTCCTTTTCCTTCACAGACTTGATCCCCACCCTAGAGGGGTGGGATAGGAAGCGTGGGAGGGTGATGTAAGAGGGAGGAGATATGCGGATATATGTATATGTATAGCTGGTTCACTTGTTATAAAGCAGAAACTAACACACCCTTGTAAAGCAGTTATACTCCAATAAAGATGTTAAAAAAAATTAACGACGATTAGCCAGTAATTGATGTGGACAACATCTACTGTATGTCAGGGATCTTACATCTATTATTGGTGTGACAGTGGGTGAGCCCATAGCCTCTGGAGCCAGACGGCCTGGGTTCAAATCCCTATTTTGCTACTTGCCAGCTGTGTGCCTTGGGCGCATCACTTAACCTCCCTGAGGCTCAGTTTCCTCCTCTGTAAAGTGGGCAGAATAATAGTACCTACTTCACAGGGGTATTATAGAAAGAAATGAGATAATATATAAAGTTTATGGCACAGAGCCTGGCATGTAACCACTGCACTAAAAATGGCAGATGTCATCTTTATGTTATTTTAAAAAGTCATCATGACAATCTCAGGGCAGGTGGGGCAGGTGTTACTATCCTCATTTTACTGATGAGGAAACTGAGATTGAGAGAGGTTGGTAAATTGCCCAAAGTCACACAGCTAGTAAGTCATAGAGCTGGAGTTTGAATCTGTGTGTGTTCCTTAACACCAGCTACGGAGGCAAGAATCCTGAGAGCTGATTTCTGTCAAGGGCAGAGTTGCAATCTCTCTGTCTATGGCTGGATCACCCAGAGGCAGATTTCTCTGGCTGGCAGGGTTTGGTTTTCTTTTCTTTTTGTTTGAGTTGATTTTTTAGCACCTTTATACTAAACGTACGGAAGAGAAACCAAGGCCCAGAAGGGCAATGGACCTGCTCAGGGACACTGGCCACACTGAGACCCGGGGCTCCTTCTGGTGTCCACGCTGTCTCCTTCCCATGAAAAGACTCCCTCCGGCCCTTCCCCTGAGGGAGTTTGCTGGAAGGAGGTGGGTGAGCAGGGAACCGATGAGGGATTCTCTTGGGGATGAGTGCTGGTCACCGCTCTGTTGATTGATGGTTGAGGGAGGTCATCCCACAGCCAGACTCGGCATGGTGCCGTGGCTGGGACATCTGTCAGCTGGCACCACATCACTCTTTAACTGGGAGGCAGGGGGAAGAGATGAGGATCAGAAAAGGTGCTGCTTCCCTCGTGGGAGAGTCTGTTTCTTCAGGCAAAGCTCTCTGGAGATCTTTTGGAGCCCTCCGGACTGAGGGCCCTGGATGCCCAGGGCCAGTCGGAAGTGGGGCTGTGCTGATGGGTCCGGCACAGACCTGAGGGTCCCCTTGGAGGCCTCACCTGGGCTTGGCTCTGGGCTCTCTCCTCCCATGGTCCCCTCAGCGGCTCTGGAACAGGGTCTTAGTGCCCTCACATTTCCAGCATGGAAACAGAGGCTCAGAGAGGGCAAGCCATTGGCCTGGAGTCACACAGCTTGTAAGTGGTAGGGTTGTTCCTGGACCCCAAATCTCCTCTCTGACTCTCAGTCTGGGATGTTTTCTAATGATCACACCTACACACATACATACGTATATACTTTTATAGCCATATGAAATTGCATGTTTTTGACGAAAAGAGTTGAATAACAGCAATTTCATAAGGTTCAGCCAAATATAAATTATATACAAATATATATATTTATGTTTGTCTATCTATCAAATAAACATAATCCATCTACCTTGCACATAAAATCCCCCTTATATGTGTGTGTGTATATACATGAATATATATATTTATATGTATTATATATGTTTTATACACACACACACACACACACACACACACACACACACACACACATATATAAAATCTATCTGAGATATATGCAACTGGCCAACTCATCATACACCATGTATAATGAATGGTGTGTTAGTAAATCAACTCTCTGAAAAAAAGTAAGACCTGATTTGTAGTGTGTATTTCTATGGTGTAAACACTCCCACTAAAGCTGATTTCAAGTAACCAACATATTATCATTTAACAGAGTTAGGGAGAAATGTGTATAACTGGTTCCTTCTAGCTGGTAGGAACTGGCTCTAGCCTGCATTTACCCACCTACCTGAAGCATATAATCTGTGAATCTGGAAAATATCCTGAGATACACGATATATAAATAAATACATATATAAGGATACATAATCTATTCCTCCTCTCTGATAGAGCTCTGATAGTTATAATATCTATCATAATATGTCGCTCCCTATTTGAAATTCACCCACTTGTCCATCCAGCTCTCTGTTCCGTCTCTTTGTTGACTCGAATCCAGGCTGTTTTGTCCAGTGACTTTCACTGCTGTGTTGCACCCTTTCCTCTCTGTGTGGGGTGGGAGTGGAGGCGTTGGGCTGGTGGTATGGCTGGGCGCCGTGCCTGCCTTCTCTCCTCTGGGACATTTGCACGGTTCCTCTCCGGGCGGGGGTGCCGTGTTGACTTTACAACCGTAGGTTCAGCGTCCCTGGTTCTGGGTGAGGTCTTCCTGATCAGATACCACGTGGTGCTGGCCAGCAGAAGTGGATTTTAGCCTCTCTCATCTGTCCTGGGTGTGCTGTCGGAGCCAACAAACAGTCAGTGCAGGTGGGCTAGTGTCTGCCGTCTTCTTTCCCGCTTCCTACAATTTCTCAGGTCGCCTGGTCACTGATCACCAGGTCTCAGGGTCTTAGGGGCCAGCCTCCTGCCTTGGGAGACAGCCCTGGGGGTGAATCATCTCTGTTCTCTGGGTTGGGCCTCAGTTGGCTCATCTGTATAATGGCATGTCGCTCTCAGGCAATTAGAAGAAGCTAACAGTTTTTGTCAAAGTCATGACAAAATTTTTCCCTGAAAAATGCACGCACATTTTGCCTTGTACTCCTGTCACCAACTCATGCTTGTTTGGGTACAAAAATAATGTGTTGGGGAACTTATCAGTTGAATCGCTTAGCGTCTTTCTCCCAAATCGTCAAGCAAAATGGGAGGTCCGGGAAGAAGTGTCATGTTTTAAATCCCCTGTGGCTCCATCAGAGGAGGCAGTGGTTAATAGTTCCACGTGGATTCAGGAAGCAGATGGCCTGGACTTGAATCCTGGCCTGCCACTTAACCACTGGATCTCCTGGGACAAGGTATGTCTCAGCTCTGAGACTCAGTTTCCTCATCTGTGAAATGAGAGACTAACCTCTCTTATGGGGCTGTTGCGGGGCTGAAATGAGTTGAAAGTTTCCTTCTTTTTTTTTTTTTTCATATCAGACAAAATAGGACTTTATTTTTTTTTAACATCTTTATTGGAGTATAATTGCTTTACAATGGTGTGTTAGTTTCTGCTTTATAACAAAGTGAATCAGTTATACATATACATATGTTCCCATATCTCTTCCCGCTTGTGTCTCCCTCCCACCCTCCCTATCCCACCCCTCCAGGCGGTCACAAAGCACCAAGCTGATCCCCCTGTGCTATGCGGCTGCTTCCCACTAGCTATCTACCTTACGTTTGGTAGTGTATATATGTCCATGCCTCTCTCTCGCTTTGTCACGGCTCACCCTTCCCCCTCCCCATATCCACAAGTCCATTCTCTAGTAGGTCTGTGTCTTTATTCCTGTCTTACCCCAAGGTTCTTCATGACATTCTTTTTTCTTAATTCCATATATATGTGTTAGCATACGGTATTTGTCTCTCTCTTTCTGACTTACTTCACTCTGTATGACAGACTCTAGGTCCATCTACCTCACTACAAAATAACTCAATTTCGTTTCTTTTTATGGCTGAGTAATATTGCATTGTATATATGTGCCACATCTTCTTTATCCATTCATCCAATGATGGACACTTAGGTTGTTTCCATCTCCGGGCTATTGTACAGTGCCTGGTCCAGAGTCAGCTTTCAGCGGCTGTTAGCCAGCATCATCCCAGCACCCAGTTGTGTACCCGCACCTTGATTTGAAAATCTGAAAAAGCAGTTTCTAAACCATTCCTTCATGCTATGATTCTAGGATACATTCAGGTTGCGTGATGCTCATGCCTGCTCAAGACAAAGTCCCCCAGTCACCCAATCCACTCTTATAGCCCTTTGATGTCTAAGAAATTCTTCCTGAGTTTTTCATAGCCCAGGGGCGTGCCTCCAGCTACTCTGGCATGCTTTCTCTTCCTTGAAAATGCCAAGCGAGAGCTAGTTCCTGGGATTTTGCCCCCGCTGTGCCCTCTGCTTGGAGCGCCTCTCTGGATTGGTCTGGTGGTTGGCCGTTCCGTGGCTGGGCTCAGTACAAATATTCTCCCTCCAAAGGGGCTTTACTGATCGCCTTGCCCCATGCCCCTCAGTCACTCTCTCTGTCATTCTATTTTATTTTCTTCACTGCATTTATCACCCACGGGAACTATTTGATGCATGGAATTATTGGCATCTTGCCAGTTTCCCCATAAGCTCCACGAGGGCAGGAGTCTGTTGTCTTGTTTGCTGCAGGATCCCCCGTGCCCAGAGCGTACCTGGCACGTACATGGCATGAATAAGTGCGAGGGTGCATGAGGTGTGACTCAACAACGTAAAAATGCATGGAGTAAAGAAGGGGAGAAAAGGGTCACTTAAACCAACTTCTTTGTTATCTATAGTTTGGACTCTGGAGGAGCGTGTCTTAATTTCATAATTAGAAGAAAGGCCAGACCTTATGAAGATACAGCTTGCTGCAAGTCTGTCCAAGATCACTCTGGGTTTGGCTGAGGCTCATTTTATTCTGCTCCTTGGAATTTAAAAACAAACCACGATCGTCCCCTAAGGAGAAACTTCTGGAGAAGTCAGCAACCAGCCACTACCTTCCACTTGTGCTTCGTTTGCTTCTTGGCCTTGATTTCATTCAAGATATTTTATTTGGACTGTTCATTTTGGGAAGCTCTCCCTGCTCTGGAAGTCTCCTGGGATGTATTCATGAAGGAGGGCAGGTGATGGTGGTGGTGAGCCTCCACCATCTGACTGGAGCTCCCCAGGACACGGGTTGTGTCTCCGCCATCAGACTGCCACATGCCTCTTGCTCCGGAAGCAGCCCCTTCCTTCTTCCTCTCCCTCTTCTCATCTTCCTTTTTCTTCTCCTCCTTTCCCCCATCCTGCTTTTGTGAGCCCTTCCCCTCTGTCCTGGGCGAAGGTCAGCCCTGGCACGTGGGGATCCAGCTGTCCCCTTGTCAGAAGCCTCCACAGCTTGTATGCACAGGAATGTGGGAGCGGTGACCCCTGGCTGTCCTTACCCACGCGTCTCCCTCCTTCCACCTCACCCAGCCCTTCCGGGCACAGGTGGAGCCACACTCGCCCTTGACGATCGCAGCCCCAGACACGTCCCTGGGGGCGCCAGGCCCTCGCCCTGCATTCTGCCTGCCAGGGGCATATGATGGTGCCAGCCCCCCAGTCACCAGCAGAGTCTCTGCAGGAGGTAGAAAGACTTCTGTGTTCTCACTGCGACACATGGTTGTTTGTCCTTCAAAGAAGCCCCCTCCGAGGGCCGAGGGCTCCTTCAACAGAAGCTGGCAGAACATTTCTGAAAGTGCCATCAGAACCACGTAACATTCACGCCTTACTAATCAGGACGATCGTGGTGATGTGAGCACCCACAGCCAACGCCCATTGAGTGATTTCTGGGTGCCAGGCACGGTGCTAGTGCTTCTGTGTCTGCTCTCTGTCCTGCTGGCAGTCAGGTCACACCACTCGGCTGCCCGGACTGGTTTCCCATCAAACTCTGAGTAAAATGTTCATCACCTTGGTCTGACGTTTTCTCCCTACCCTCCTTCCCTTAATTGGCTGACCTGGCTCTCACAAGGCACGTGCCCACCTCAGGGCCTTTGCACATGCTCTCCCTGCTGCTGAGACTGCACTTCACCAAGATACTGCGTGGGTCATTCCCCACCTCCACCAGGACTTTATTCAACTGTCATTTTCCAGGGAAGACTTTTCTGACTGAACTATTTAAAATGGCTACTTTGCTCCACCCCTCCTATTTTATTTTCATCATTGCCATATGACATTCTATATATTGCACTTATTTTATGTCTTGTTTGTCTCCCTCTGCAAGAATGTTAGTTCCAGCTGAGAGGCTTTGTTCTCAGCTGTGAACACAGGGCTAGATTCGAGCCTAGTGTATAGTAGGAGCTCAGTAAATGAATGAACGTGCTTACATGGCAGGTACAAATAATTATGTTTTACAGATGAGGAGACTAAATGACCAGCCCATAATTGCATATCCAAAGTCTATTTAGCACTTACTATGTGCTAGGTCTGGGACACAGAGATGGGTCCCTGCCTTCGAGAAGTTTCCTGATGGTGTGGGAGACAGATCAGCAGACATGTATAACCCGGTGTGTTGTGTGCAGTGCTGGAGACAAACATAGTGCCCTGTGGGAACATACAACCCAACCTGGATCATCAGGGAAGGCTTCCTGGAGGAGGTGACACCTGAGCTGTGCCTTGGGGGTGAGTAGGAGTTTGTCAGGTCGTGTGGGGGGATAGCAGCTGAGGAGGGAGGTGTTGTCCAAGCTACATAAAGTAACAAGACAGGCAATGCCATTCCTATAGGAGAATGTGGTACTTTGTTTGCCTGGAAATTTTTTAGTCTGGCTGGCATGGGGAGGAGAGTGCCTGGGATGTGGGAGCTGGGGAGAGTGAGATAAATGAGGCTGCAAGGTCAGTAGTGAGAGGGTGGGGGGAAGGTAGATGCCCCCCTTGAGGGCCATAGTAAGGAATTTGGGTGTCATCCCCTGGCAGTGTGGGAAGCTTGTGATAAGGGATGGGCCTGTCAGGTTTGGGGTGTAGACTGAGCTCCCTGGTGACTGTGGAGAGGTCAAAGCAGACTGGGGACGGGGGGTAGGCAGGTAACTTGGGTGAGTGAGGCCAAGGCCTGAACGAAGGTGGGACAGGGGCGCAGGGGATAGGGGCAAGCTTCAGAACCAGGAAGGAGGAACATGGTGGAAACTGGGTGCCCAGGAGGGCCAGGGGCTCTCTGCTTACAGCCGCAGCTCATTTTTTTCTTAAACTGAAGCATAGTTGATTCACAGTGTTTGTTAGTTTCAGTTGTACAACACAAGGATTCAGTTCTGTATATGTATGTATAAATATATACAATTTTTTCAGGTTATTTTCCATTACAGGTTATTACAAGATATTGAGTGTTGTTCCCTGTGTTATACAGTAAAACTTGTTGCTTATCTATCTTGTATATAGCAGTGTGTATCTGTTAATCCCATACTCCTAATTTATCCCTCCCCCTCCCTCTTTCCCCTTTGGTAACTATAAGTTTATTTTTTATGTCTGTGATTCTGTCATGAGATGAATGGGTGAAGAAGATGTGGTACATATACACAATGGAATACCACTCAGCCATAAAAGAATGAAATAATGCTATTTGCAGCAACATGGATGGAGCTAGATATTATCATACTAAGTAAGTCAGACAGAGAAAGACAAATATTATATGATATCACTTATATGTGGAATCTAAAAAATAATACAGATGAATCTATTTACGAAACAGAAACAGAGTCACAGCTGCAGCTCGTTTTTGACTCAAGGTAGCTTTTTCCAGCTTGCCAGCCTTGTGGCCCAATAAGATCCAGCTTCAGTGACTGCTGGATGACTCTGAAAATCAGCCTCACTCCCCTTAGAGGATGAAGATATGGTTGTCCAAAGGCATGAGGTGCCGTCTCTCGTGCCTCTCCCAAAATACAGGCCAGGATGCCCCAGGCACTGCCAACATCACTATGATGTGACGTGAGGGTAGAGACCCCGATGCTGGTCTGAGACCAGGTTTCTCTATCTCGGTCTCTGAACCTCTGCTTCCTGGGTGTAAACTGGACACCATATTCATAGGGGTAGCATGGGGATCAAATGAGGTGACACGTAAAGCTCTTGGCACAGTGCCTGGCACATAGTAAGTGATCAATAAATGATGGCTTTAATCTCTCCTGTTAGCTACTATGATGACCATGATTAGTACCCTTTGGGGAAGGATATTTAATTTTTTTAAAATTTCGATTACGGAGACTTTGAATGTCCATGGAAAGGGGTTCTAAGGAACTCTCGTATACCTCACCCCGACCCCTCCAGCCGCCAACCTCTGACTAGCCCTGCCCCACCCTCACCCCCATCCGTTGCCCCTGCACCCTCATTGCTTATTCACGTGAAGCAAATCTCAATCATCGCATCATTCTCCCATAAATATTTCACCACTTTCACTATTAATATATACAAGGTGACTGCTCTGAAGTAACTACTCCATCCAGGAAGCACTCATGGATGATCGGCTTCCTCTGGTCCAGGCTTGTGTAGGGCTCCTTCAATACCAGGGAAAACACACTCCCTGACCCCCCAGGAGCTCTCACTGGGAGGCTGTGTGCAGGGACTGGGAACAGAGGCAAACGATTCCGAATACACCGTAAGTGCTATAATTTCCATACATATAAAGAGAAGCTTATATTCTGGAATTAGGATGGAGGGAGGTGGTAAATTTCAGAGAAGCTTTATATGTTTGCTAAAAAAAGACCCCAACAAAACAACCAGCCACATGTAGTGTATGGAAAGCCGTGGGGAAGGCATGGGAGGGGGTGAGATCAGAGAGGCATGGACTGAATTCCAGTTGTAACCCAGCACCTACTGGTGGTACGGCTTAGAGTAAGTCCCTTCCCTTCTGTGCCTCAGTTTCCTCCTCTGTCAAATACTCGCCCCTGGGAAGGGCTGATGAACCCACCGCATCGCGTGATGCTGGAGAATCAGTTGGTATTCACAGCCAGGCTGCTGCCCGCGACTTTAGGCAGAACTGCTGACCCGGCAAATTAAATTGTAACGGAATGGCAAAGGAAAATGTGTCTTATGAGGCCAATTACACAATAGATGGCTTGGGACATGGTTTGCTTAATGAAATCTATGACCAATAGTGGATCTATCGCTGTTTATGAGGCCACTCTAATTGGAGCCGGTCATCAATGTCAGATGGTAGCGGTGTCACTAGGATACCCTCTGCCCTGGGCAGTCTTGGTGGAACACCCAGGGCTTGCTGCACGGACCTGAGTCGGAGTCTTGACCCCCTCACATCCTAGTTGTGTCTCTGAGAGCAAGTCACTGGTCCTCCCTGAGCCTCGGCTTCCCCAGATAATTCTTGCCCAGCTTCTTCACATGACCATGTAGGTTGCCCCAAGGCAGTTCCTCAGAGAGATCCGAGGGTTGTCCTAACTCGTTTATTCACCCAGCAAAGATTCACTGGGTGCCCACTATGTGCTAAGTGCTGGGTACCACACTGGGGGAAAAAGACAGATGGAGCCTTTGACCTGATGGAGCCCTCAGTCCACGGAGGAAGGCAGTCATTGCTTGAATTAATTCATGGGGAAGGAAAGCCTTGGAGAAGTTGAAAGACAGGGCCATTTGACTGAGTCTGGAGGGGAGAGCCCCCCTCCCCCAAGGATAAGTGGCAGTGAGCCAGTGAAACTGGAGCTGGGGGCAGGAAGCGGGGGGGGGGGGGGGGGGGGGGGGGACGCTTAGCTTGTGCAAAGGCCCTGAGGCAACAGAAAATGAGGCTGAAGTGTTTCCTGTATAGCCAACAAATGGGAGAGTGACTTAGGACCAGCCCAGGGATGTGGATGCTGGCCCATCAGCAGGGCCTCAGAAACCACTTTATGGGGTCAAGGAGCCACTGAAGTGGGAAGAAACTGATTAGACCTTTGTTTCCATAACAGCCCTCTGATTGCTCTGTGGAGAAGGGGCTGGGGGGAGGGGGAGAGAGGGGGCAGGGTGAGGAGCTGGGGGGGGTCTTTGCAGTGTCTGAGTGACCGAGGATGGTGGCTTGGCCGGGGATGGGGACAGTAGCAATGGAGCAGATGACTCCAGCACACTTTTGGAGGCAGAGATGGTGGGGCCAGCTGAAGGGTTGAGCAGGGCATGCCGAGGGCATGGGGACATCAAGCATGACCTCCAGGTTTCTGGACAGAGTTCTGGGTGGTGGGAGAAGCTGTCCTTGAGATGAGAAGCCTGAGGGGTCAGGGAGAAGATCAAGAGCTCCATGGTGGACAGGCCAGCTGGAGGCGCCTTGGGGACATCCAGGAGGAAATGGGAAGTAGGTTGAAGACTTGAGCGCGTGGCTCAGAAGAGACGAGGCAGACATGAAACTGTGGCATCACCAGTCAGCAGGTGGCATTGAAAGCCACATGGGTGGATGAAATCATCTAAAGGGAAAGTGTAGTGGGGGCAGGGAAGACATTCCAGACCCAGTCCTGAGGGCCTCTCCTTAGGAGCTGGGGGGAGAAGGGGCAACGAGGGAGGCAGGGGCAACCAGAAGACTTCAATGTCACGGAAACCCAGGAAAGAACTTCTCCAGGAGAGGGAGAGTCAACTGGGCTGGAGATCCATGGGCACAGAAGGGTGCCGGTTGGATTTGGCAACATGGAGGCCATTTAGGCTTTGCCAAGAGCTGCTTGTTGGAAAGATGGGGACAGAAGACAGAAGAGGAGAGGTGAGGAGAGGCAAAGAGAAGGGATATGGGGTTCCAGGAAGGTAGTTTTTGAACGAGAGAGAGTAGAGCATTTCTGAATGCTAATGCAAAGAGTCCAGGAAAGAGAGACTGGAGATGCAGGAGACAGATGGGATATGGCACAGAGTGGGATTCCTGGGGGGACCCAGGGTCCAGGCAGACAGACTGGCCTGCAGGGTGGGTGTGGGTGTGCGTGGCGGGAGTGCTTCCTCTTCTGAATAGGAAGGATTAGAGGAGGGGGCAAATGCCAGGAGGCAGGAGGAAGAAATGATGGTGAGAAGATGAGAGAGTTTGAATCTGATGGCTTCTATATTCTTTGAGACGTAAGAGGCAAGGTCACCAGCTGAGAGCCAGTGGGGACGGAGAGTTGAAAGGAGGAGGAGAGAAAATACAAAAAGGTCTTTGGGGAGAAGGTACTCTGTAGATGAAATAAGGTGCACAGTTTTGGGGCAGTAGATGTCCTGAGGCTTAACATCCTCAGAGGCCACCCTGGTTTCTCCCTGGAGCAGCGGTGCCTTGGCTTTCAGATTTTTCCTTAAGCAGCAAACCATTTCTTCAAATAAAACCTGACATGGAGCCTCAACATATGTACAGAAAAAAGTAGAGCTGTTCTGACGGTGAAAGTTGCCTGTTGGGCATCACTGTCCTTCCCCGGGGTGACCCTGTAGCATCTCTGTGAAGTCTGGGTCTCCTCTGGACCCAGTGTGGAGCCCACTGGTGTAGGAGCCAGATTCTGGTTCCTTCTTTGCCATGTGCTAGGGCAAAGCTCTGGGCCTTCACTTCCTTGTCTGTAAAATGGGGATAATCTTACCAAAGTGGAGATAGAAGACAGGACCAGGTGACCTATATGTGTGTATGTGTGTGTGTGTGTATGTATGTATGAGTGTGTGTGTAAGTGTGTGTGTGTTAAACCGCCTCCTGAAACTTCTATGATTTTATGAACTTCCAGAGCATTGCTTTTTGGTTCTCTATTTGGCGGTCACTCATCATCTATCTTAGGTTATTTCAGAATTGAGATTTAATCTTAGTCTGACTCTAAAGCCTGTACCACCTAGATGATACCAAGCATTTTACTTTCCATCCAGGTGCAGGGGCCCATGGAGCTGGATTCTGGTGCTGTCTGTTGGGACAGATGGATGGGAAAGGGCACAAGGGGTGGATTTGCGCAGGTGGCTCCTTGCAGTAATGGAGGCGGGTCGGGTAGACCAGTTGCCTGGCAATGTCTGGGTACCAACCTCCTTCCATGGAGTGTTGTGTGAGAACAGGGTTATTATGAGAGCATATCAGCTGAATTTGTCACAGTATGGATTTGACAACCTGTCTCCACCCAGGCTTGCCCTGAGATGGATACCCCTTGGAGACATGGAACATGGGCTTTGGAGCCCGACAGACTTTGGTTCAAGTCCAAGCTTGGCCTTTTACCAGCTGGGTAACCTTCTATGGATGTTAGTTCCCCATCTGTAAAATGGTGGTAAAAAGGTTGTTAAGTGCCCAGCTGGTGCCTGGCCCATGGCAGGGGCCCTGTAAAGGCTAGTCCTTTGGCCTTTGCCCTCTCTTCCAACCCCAAACCCAAGGGCATCCCTGCCCCTTCAGGCCTGTGTGGGTGTCCTCCAGAGTCTTATTTGCTAAGAAGGTTCTTCTGCTTTGTGGTGTCTTTGTTGTTAGTGGGTGTGGATGTTGGATGGGGTGACAGGGTACCCAGGTGAGCACCAGCGTGGACCTCAGACACACAGAGCTGCCTTTGAACCCCGGTTCTCCCACCTACTCACTTGGTGACCTTGGACAAGTCACCTCGCTCCTTTGGGCCTCAATTTCCTCATCTTAAAATGGCAAGAACCGCACCACGACCTCAGCTGGTCCTTGTGAGGATTAGATGCATGTTTGGGAAACAAAAGGTGCCTTCACACTCCTGAAGCCAGCAGTAGTCACTCCGGTGGTGAAATCGTGTCTGGGGGAGACTAAGTCTCGCACTGAAGCCTTCCCCTCTATGGAGCTTTGCAGGCCAAGAACTGAGCTCAAGAATTTCATGTCCAAGAAGAAACCACAGATTCAGGGGTTTCCTCTGGGCTCTGGGCTGCTAGGGGTAAAGACACAGAGTTGTTTAACAGAGCACTAGAGTGAGTTTTTGGATACATAAAGGCAGGCCTGAGGGAATTCTAGGAGGGGCCAGGAAGAGACTTGAGCAGGAGGCTCCTGGGGGTTGGAAACCAGTGAACAGGAGAGGGGATGCGTTGGGGGAGAGGCTAAGGTGGAGGGAGTGGAGGGGCGGAGGGAGTGATGATGGGAGGGGTGCTGAGAGCTGTCAGAGAGCTTCCATCCCTGGGAGGAATTCACAACAGAGGTGTTTCATTTTCCATTTTAGGGCAATGCAATTTTCCTCCATTACCACTCCCCCAAACCTTCAGCAAATGTCGGGTACACACGTGTGTCCTGTCCCCGTGGAACCTGGGAGTAACCAAGGCAAAGGACTCGCCATGTCCCACATTCAGGCTGACATGAGTCAGGGAAGAGGGAAGGACCCATGGGAGGAAATTTGAGTGAAATCAAGACTTTCCCAGCACAGGGACTCAGAGTGGAGTCACTTGTCTGTGCCTGGAGCCACTTTATTTAATAAGAAAGGGCAGGTTTCCGTGCTTTGTGACCAACTAGAGGGGTGGGATAGGGGAGGGTGGGAGGGAGACTCAAGAGGGAGGGGTTAGGGGGATATATGTATACTATAGCTGATTCACTTTGTTATACAGCAGAAACAAACACAACATTGTAAAGCAATTATACTCCAATAAAGATGTTAAAAAAAAAAAAAAGAAAGGCAGGCGAATCCATAAGCTGGAAGACTCGGCCACATCATTCACTCATCCCCGGACATCTATTGAGCACCTAGTACACGGCCTGCACTCTGCCAGGGATACAGGTGAGCAAAACGGAGGAGGCAGGTGTCCAGGCTGGTACGCCAGGTTACACATGTGAGGCTTACACAGTGCTTGGCACGTTGAAAGTCCTGCAAGTTTGTCTTTTTAAAAGGGTGGGGTCCGTTTTGTGAGGAGTGGTGGCCGTGGGGTGTTCATTCCACTGGACAAATGTGATGACAGAACAGGTCCTTGGGGGTCAGGGGCTCCCTGCTAATTGCATCCATGTTTCTCTAGCCGTGGGTATTGGCTATGATGCAGTTAACACTGAGAGCTGGTTCAGAGCTTTCATTTCTCCAGCTGGCTCCCCTCGTCCCACTTACGAAGACAGCGTGACTCTGGACTTGACACTTTTCTTTTCCAATAAAAACACCTGGAAAGTGTATGGCACTTTTCTTCTCACCACGTACACGACTTGACAGCTTTTAAGATCACATCCATTCTCATCATCTATTCCCCTGAGAGCTGGGGATGGAGCTGACTGCAGCATTCAGGAAAAATACAGCTGGACACAGGGAAGACAGCAGTGTGCTTGGGCTTACCAGGCGAGGCTGTTCCTTGAATTTCTCCTCTGGGTAGCTCAGCCTCTTTGCTGGTCTCCCAAAGGCGAAACTCTGGGTTCAAACTCCAGATCCCACTTCTTAGCAGTTCAATCTTGGCCAAGACACATCACCTCTCTGCGCCATGACACCCTTGAATGTCAGCTGGGCCCAACATGTGCTTTAACGTGGAGGGTGCGAGGATGAGCTGGGTGGTGTTGGGGGACACGCGGCATGCTGCCCAGCACTGAGTCCGTCCTGTTAGGAGTGATCCAGGCTGCTCATCCCCAAATATCAGTGCAGTCCACAAACATTCCCAGCTTGTTCTCCTTCTGGGCACATATAGGACCGCACGTCTGGTCCCCTTGGGGTTGGGTGGAGCCA
This sequence comes from Phocoena sinus, assembly GCF_008692025.1. Lineage (NCBI taxonomy): Eukaryota > Metazoa > Chordata > Mammalia > Artiodactyla > Phocoenidae > Phocoena > Phocoena sinus. The sequence goes on along the minus strand of NC_045763.1, from coordinate 14,167,785 downwards.
TGGATTGCTTCTAGCCAATGAGTTGGGAAGTGACCCAATGTCATGATTGCCCCTATGAGACCCTCCAGGGGCTTTTTCTGCCTTTGCCATCAAGACTGGCTGCTCAGGCAGCTTGGGTCCTGGAGAAGGAGGAAGGAGATGCAGAGCAGACCCCCAGAGCACCTGCCATGGACAGGTTTAAAGCAGTAAGAAATAAGTGTTTGTGGCTTGCATCCACTGATATTTTGGAACTCTTTGTTACTGCAGCAAACATCACTTTTTGCTGACTGATGCAGAGAATTCCATCCTGTCTCTGGACCTCAGTTTCCTTATCTGGAAGATGACAGGTTGGACTAGACGGTCAATCTACTTCAGTTTCCCTTCATCCCAAAGAAGAATCAAGGGGGATGTCCACATCCACCCAGGGGCCCTGCCTCATTCCCCGCCCTGCTCCCTCCAAGCTAATAGGTTCCATCCCTTCCTCCAGTTGGGCAGAGCTCAGGGGATGGGGTGAGCTGGTGATAGGGGGTTGTTCCACAGGCATTTCAAACTCACCAGACCCAGAATAGAATTCCTCCTCCCATTGGCTCCTGCTTCTGGGTTCCCTAGCTCAGTGGGGGTCCCAGGACCCATCCAGTTGCCCAGAAGAGAACCCTGGAGGCCATCCTGGGCTCCTCCATCTTCCTCACCCCCAGTCCTTTCCCTTCTACCCCTTGATATCTCTCAGATCCATCCCCTCCTCTTATCCCTTCTCCCATCTTACATCCTGCAACAGCTGCCTCCTAACTGTTCTCTCTGCCAATCACGCCAAGCCCCTCCCTCCCATCTGCTGCCACCACTGCTGCTGAGAAATCTTCCTGCAAGGCAGCTGGGACACATCACGCTCTTCTGTGCTGGAAACACACCAAGCTACGTGTAGTTCCCCCGAGCCCTCTCCATCAGGGCCTTTGCCCGTGCGATTCCCTTTTCCTGGAATCTTCTTTATCCCACAGCTGCCTGAAAAAATTTTTTATTCCTCCTTCAAAACTCAGTTCAAATGCAACTTCCTACAGAAAGCCTTCTCTGATGCCCCCGGGCTCTCCGAGTGCTGTGTTCATGTCTCTGTTATGATGCTTAAAACTAAGAACCCAAGTGACCGGTTACTTCTGGCCTGTGAGCTACTGGGTGGGGAAACCATGTCATTCTATTTCCTCTAGGGATTTCTAGCACAGGGCCTGGCACACAGTCGGTGCTCAGCATATGTTTCTCTCCATCACCCACCCGCTCACTCACCACCCACTTTTGCACCCGGCGGTATTCTACGCTCGCAGCAGTAAGTATAATGCTTGCTTTCTACAAGAGGGTGGATTACACAGTAAGCAAGGAATAAAGCAAATACAGATGATTTTAGATAGAAGCAAGGGCTAAGAAGGCCATTAAAACCTGGGGGTGCAGGAGGGGAGCTGCTCTAAATAGACTGTCAGGAAAGATCTCTTTAAAGAGGTAGCATTTGAGTTGGGACCTGAATGATGAAAAAGGTCCTCCGTGTGGGCACCTGAAGGGAAAGGTATTCCAGCCAACGGGGACAGCATGGGCAAAGGCCCCGAGGAGAGCAAACCTCAGTGCTTATTGAACTGATGGATGGATGGATGGACGGATGGATGATACCCATTCTCTCTTCTTCTCCCTCTTGGGGTCTGAATGCTGAATTGCTTAAGTGGCCACAGCCAATGGTCCCCACTTTCCAAGATGATAGCCTTTTTTTTTCACAGAAGGTGCTGGAACCTGCCCCTGGGTCTTTATAGTCAGAAGAAGTCAGGAGCTGACACTGGCTCCTGGAAGCCCCTCATGGACAGTGCAGGGTTGGTGACATAGGCTGCTGGTCCCCCAAGAAGACACACTTTGTCTGGCTGGCCTGCATCTTCCTGAGCCACGGCTCTGTGGATGCTGCAGGCACCTGCTTCAGAACAAACATCTCTGTTTTTAATCCTTTTTAATCTCTTTTTTTTTTTTTTTTTTTTTTTTGTGCTGTACTGCGGGCCTCTCACTGTTGTGGCCTCTTCCCGTTACGGAGCGCAGGCTCAGCGGCCATGGCTCACGGGCCAAGCCGCTCCGCGGCATGTGGGATCTTCCCGGACCGGGGCACGAGCCCGTGTCCCCTGCATCGGCAGGTGGACTCTCAACCACTGCACCACCAGGGAAGCCCTTTAATCCCTTTTAATGAGAATTTCTCATTCAGGACCACCCCAGCTGGAGGGGATACACTTGACCAGACCAAATGCTGGTGAGGCCCTGGCTTCTTCCCTTCTCCCCACTCCCCCATCACTGTCTTCCATTATTGCAGCTGTCTGGGAGAGTTGGCACCATTAATTTGATATTTCAGTCTTCCCCGCTGATCCCCACCAGGTACATACACATATATGTTTTTCATCTCAGTGAAATGGCTCTAACGAGGACGTGCTAATTAGTGAGTCAGAGGGCAGATGTGGAGCTCGCAGCAATCAGCCTGCAGCACGGCAGCCATGGCTCCCACCATCAGCACTGGGGGAGGCTGCACCGTGGTGCACGATGGCTGAGGCTGAGACTAGATTTCCACCCCCCAGGCCTCCCTCTCCTGCTCTCAAACCATCAGTTAACCTGGGACTGGTGACTTTCCCTGGGGAAAGGAGAGACACAGCTAGAGGTGCCGCAGTCAGGCTGGTGGTTTCTACAGCAAGGGTTCAGGACTGCTTGGGAGTAGGGTGTGAATGCTGGAATCTCGCGGCCAAGGTGCCACGTGCTGTGCTGGGGCACAGGCTTCCTGCATGGGGACACCTGTAGGGGTTTTCCTTGCAAAGCTCTGGGAAGACATAGCTTGTCTCCAGGATTGGGGCTTTTCTAGTGGGTGTGCTGGTAAAATGTTTAAAAACCAGCTTTTCAGGGAAAAAAAAAAAGGTAAATTCTGATTTGTAGCATGTGCTCATTTCCACCCAGGAAAGCCGCTTTTATGCTACTGTGGAAATGGGGAGAGATGTATACCATTGGCTCTCAGGATCAGGTGTGGACCATCTCCAGCGCAGCTCTGGGCTTCTCCCTGGCCTTCCGGCGCTCCGGAGCCACCTTTAACCCCCTTGCAGTTTCCCTGCATCCAGCCCTGCACTTGTGGCTCAGGGAAGCCAAATGTTTGCACCCCTGTTTTCCCAGAGGTCTTGCCTTCAGGCAACAGCCAGGGGTGACCTCACAGCTGGCCTCTGGGGCTGGCTGCACCCGGAGATGTGGGAGGCTGCTTGTTCCAGGGACTATACCTTTTTTTCCAAAGGTTACAGACCCTCTTTGAGAATCTGAACATGGTTGAACATTTAACCAGGGAAGGGTATAAAGGTACATTGCAGAGCAGTTTGTCACAATTACAGGGGATTCCTGGACCCCCAAAGGACACTTTCAGGGTCTAAGGGGGTGGAGTAGGAATGGGGTAAGTGAAGAGAGTCTCACATGAGGTCAGGATGGCTGATTAGGGTCTCTGGACAGCGTTTTAGTTTCCAAAACTCTCTCCCCTCCGTCCCGGGATACTCACTGCATAGCCAATCCTTGGGGGCTGTGCTATCCTGGTCATCATTCCCCCAGATTAGGGAATGGAGGCCCAGAGAGGAAAGATATCACTGCAAGAGCCTTTTGTCAATGACACCACAGCCACCATCTTTTGGCACCTCCTATGTGTCAGTTTTTTGGTATTATTTTTGTATTATTATTTAGAACTGTTTACTGAGCACTTACTATGTGCCAGGCACTGTACCTGAGTACATCAGTGAACAAAAGAAAGAAGCCCATCCTCGTGGGACTTACATCCTAGCCAAAGGAAACAAATAATTTGCTCAATAGATCTGTTGGAGAAGTTTAAGATGCTTCACATAGAAATTCAAGACCTTTCCTTAAAGAGGGTCTCCAGGTTTCTAACGTGGCAAATGCTGCTCATTTGAGGTTTTGTGCCATTTGAACTCTGAAGTCTGTTCTGTGCCAGGTGTTTTTCTTTTTTCTTTTTTTTAAATTTTATTTATTTATTTATTTTTGGCTGTGTTGGGTCTTCGTTGCTGCATGCGGGCTTTCTCTAGTTGCGGCGAGCGGGGGCCACACTTCGTTGCAGTGTGTGGGCTTCTCATGGCAGTGGCCTCTCTCATTGTGGAGCACGGGCTCTAGGCACGCAGGCTTCAGTAGTTGTGGCACATGGGCTCAGTAGCCGTGGCTCACGGGCTCTAGAGCACAGGCTCAGTAGTTGTGGCACACGAGCTTAGTTGCTCCGCAGCCTGTGGGATCTTCCCGGACAAGGGATCGAACCCGTGTCCCCTGCATTGGCAGGCAGATTCTCAACCACTGTGCCACCGGGGAAGCCCTGTTCTGTGCCAGGTGTTTTAATAAATACTTCTCATCTTTCCAACTTTTCAAAGCTGACACATTCATTTCCTGCAGCTGCTGTAACAAATGACCACAACTTGGTGGTTTAAGCAAGAGAAGCTCATTCTCTCACAGTTTTGGAGGCTGAAATCAGTATCACTGGGACAAAAATCTAGGTGTCAGCAGGGCCACGTTTCCCACCAGATGTTCTGGGAGAGAATCTTTTTGAGCGCTGGTGGCCGCACCACTCCAGTCTTCAAGGCCAGCATCTCTGCTCCATCCTCATATCACTTTCGCCTCGTGTGTCACATCTCCATCTGCCTTGCTCTTATCTGCTTATTATGGCATGTAGGGCCCACCCAGATAATCCGGGATAACTTTCCCGTCTCATCGTCCATCACTGAATCACATCTGCAAAGACCATTTTCTGTTTTGCCGTATAAGGCAGCATTCACAAGCTCCAGGGATTGGGGTGTGGATAGCTTTCAGAGGGTGCACTTTTCAGCCTACCACAGCTGGGCATCATAATTCCCCTTTTCTAGATGAGGTTAAGCCACCTACCTGTCCAGTGTCTCACAGTGAGGAGGTGGCACGCTGGGGATTCAAACCCTGATCTTCATGTTCTTTCCACCGCTCCACGCTACGTTCCATTAGAAAGTACACGATCTACAGATGAACAAAACGAAGCTCGGTGAGCTGATGTGATTGCTCCAAGGTCGTGGGCTACTGAGGGCTTTCCGTGCCCTGAATCCTTTCTCGGGGGGCTAAATTAGGGTCCGTCTGCTCCATTCTCAGCCAACCTGCGCGCTCTGAGCTGGCACCAGACCTCCACTTGCCATCAGAAAACTCGTTGACAGAAGGGGCGGCCGAGAACTCCCTTCTGTTTCTGCATTTACCAGCTTTTAGCTTTCAAACCGCATCAGCCTGCAGGCTACTTTTCTGCAGCTTCCAGTAGCTCAGCTCCATTTATTGTGCCTGACACTGTGAAAGCTTTCTCTATTGATTCTGAGATATATTAAATCTATTCCCCCTCTCCCCCCAGCCCCAGCCCCAGCTCTCCAGCAGTTTTTGGTCCAGCAATTAGGTATTGGTGGGGACAAGGTTGGGTGGCTGCCGCTGCCTTTCAATTACCGCCACAGTAAATACAACTTAGTCTCCATCCCCAGAGTCCCTGCCACACTCAGAAAGAGAAGACGCTGAAGTGACCCCTCTCTCCTGCTCCACGCTCTGCCACTCGAGCTGCTCAATCACCTGGTGGGGCTCCCCTGAGACCACCCAGCTTCTTCACTAATTGGCTCTGGGAGATGGTGGCTGCCGAGGAGTGTGTGTGTGTGTGTGTGTGTGTGTGTAGTGTCTGGGGGAAGGTGTGGTTTTCTCCACTCCACTCCATTCTCCCAGGTCCCTAGGGATGGGAGTGCCCCCTTCAGCATAGATTGAATTGAAGGGTCTCTGGCTTGGATGAAGGCTTTTTTTTTTCTTTTTCCGGTCCACGGGCCTCTCACTGTTGTGGCCTCTCCCGTTGCAGAGCACAGGCTCCGGACGCGCAGGCTCAGCGGCCATGGCTCACGGGCCCAGCCACTCTGCGGCATGTGGGATCTTCCCGGACCGGGGCACGAAACCCGTGTCCCCTGCATCGGCAGGCGGACTCTCAACCACTGCGCCACCAGGGAAGCCCCTTTTTTAAAAATAAATTTGTTTATTTTTGGCTGCGTTGGGTCTTCGTTGCTGTGTGTGGGCTTTCCCTTTGGGGCGAATGGGGGCTACTCTTCACTGCAGTGTGCGGGCTTCTCATTGCGGTGGCTTCTCTTGTTGCCAAGCACAGGCTCTAGGCACGTGGGCTTCAGTAGTTGTGGCACGCGGGCTCAATAGTTGCGGTGCACGGGCTTAGTTTACTCTGGGAATGTGGGATCTTCCTGGACCAGGGCTTGAACCTGTGTCCCCCTGCATTGGCAGGCGGATTCTTAACCACTGTGCCACCAGGGAAGTCCTGGATGAAGGCCTTTGAGTTGCAGGTTTGTGATTCATCCAGCTTCAAGTTGTCAGGAAGCAACAGGACACAGAGAGGCGTTTTCAGGTAGTGGTTAATCATACACGTTTGAAATCAGACCAGCGTGAGTTCTAATCCAGGCTCTTTCACTAACTTGCTGTGTGGCCTTGGCAAGGCCCTTAGCCTAAGCCTTGGCGTCCTCATCTGTAAAACGAGTACAATGTCCCAGCCCTAGAAGGCTAGCATGAGGACTAAATGAAATGACAGGGGTAATGACACCAGTAAGTGACAGCCATGGTCACAGTCTTCAGAGGAGCTGGCATGGTGAGCTGATAGGGTGGGGTCTGGAAGTGAGGCAGACCGGAGTTTGGCTCGTGGATCTGAGTAGGCGTATGACCTTGAGTAAGTCAGTCCCTGTGCCTCATTTTCCTTTTCTGTGAAATGGGGGGAGTAGTACCTGCTGTATTTGGTTAACTAGTGTGTCCCCCAAATCCATGTCAGTTGGAACCTCGGGATGTGACTTTATTTGGAAATAATGTCTTTGCAGATGTAATCGAGTTCAGAGGAGGTCATACTGAATTGGGTGGGCCCTATATCTGATGACTGGTGTCTTTGTAAGAGTGCTATGTGAAGGACACACACAGGAGGAAGGCCTGTGTGACGAAGGGGGTCAGGATTGGGGTGATTGCAGCCACAAGCCCAGGATTGCTGGCCACTATCAGACGCTGGGAAGAATCTGCCGCTTTCCAGGGGTAGCCTGCCTCCTAGTATAACCCGAGCACGGGCTTTGGCACGGTTCCGCATGGGTGGAACTTTCTCATACCCACATTAGTTGGGGTCCTGGCCCCCTGAGACAGTGGTGGGTTTGTCTCTCTTCCTTTCCAGAGGCCCCAGGCAGTGAAGGGGGCCTTGCTGGGGCAGGAACATGAGAAGTCGCAGAGACAGGATGTGAGGTTGCATCAGCCCTGGGGAGCCTGAATGCCGGGCTGAGGAGGGTGCCTTCATCATGGGGGCTCAGAGAGGTTTTTGCCTCAGAAGAGACATGATCCTGAGTCAGTTCCGCCACTAGGGGTGGGTCATCCTGGTGGGCGAGTTGCAGATGGATTGGAGGGTATGTTACTTTGTTCAGGGTGCCATAACAAAGCACCCCAGGGCTTCCCTGGTGCTGCAGTGGTTAAGAGTCCGCCTGCCAATGCAGGGGACACGAGTTCGAGCCCTGGTCCGGGAAGATCTACGTGCCGCAGAGCAACAAAGCCCATCCACCACAACTGCTGAGCCTGTGCTCTAGAGCCCGTGAGCCACAACTACTGAGCCCGTGTGCCACAACTACTGAAGCCCACGCGCCTACAGCCCGTGCTCCGCAACAAGAGAAGCTACCGCAGTGAGAAGCCCGTGCACCAGAATGAAGAGTAGCCCCCGCTCGCTGCAACCAGAGAAAAGCCCGCTCACAGCAAAGAAGACCCAATGCAGCCAAAAATTAAAAAAAAAAAAAAAAAAATCAAATCAAAAAAAAAAAAAGCACCCCAGACTTGGGGGCTGAAATAGCAGAAATTTATTTTCTCACAGTTCTGGGAGCCAGAAGTCCAAGGTGCCAGCAGGGACAGTTTCCTCTGAGGCCTCTCTCCTTGGCTCAGAGGTGGTCGTCTTCTCCCTGTGTCCCCTCATGTTCTTCCCTTGGTGTCTGTCTATGTTCTAATCTCCTCTTCTTATAAGGACACCAGTCAGATTGGATTAGGGCTCAATGGAATGACTTCATTTCACCCTAATTCCTGCTTTAAAGGCCCTCTCTCTAAATACATCCCATTTGGGGCTTCCCTGGTGGCGTAGTGGTTGAGAGTCCGCTTGCCAATGCAGGGGACGCGGGTTCGTGCCCCGGTCCGGGAAGATCCCACATGCCGCAGAGCGGCTGGGCCCGTGAGCCATGGCCGTTGAGCCTGCGCGTCCAGAGCCTGTGCTCCGCAACGGGAGAGGTCACAACAATGAGAGACCCGCGTACCACAAAAAAAAAAAAAAAAAAAAAATACATCCCATTCGGAGGTACTGGGTGTTAGGACTTCACCATATGAATTAGATGGGGGGACACCATTCAGCCCATAACAGAGAGGAAGAGGCCAGAGGTCAGGAGGCTGTTAGGAGGCTGGGGCACAATTTGACATGAGAGATGACAGGCCTGAGTTGGGGCCGCAATGGGGAGGATGGAAAAGAGGGGGAAGGCAAGACTTCCCAGTTCCTTTCCCCCCTCTAAGTGCTGTTCGAACCCCCTGTTCTGTGGGACTTGGAGAAAAGCCATCCCAACAGCAGTGGCCGCCATGTACTGGGCACTCACAGCGAACCAGGCGCTGTGCTGAGAGCCTGACCTGCAGGACCCCATCTCATCCCCACCAAAGCCAGCCACGGAGGAACTAATGTCACCTTCAGTTTACAGTGAGGGAACTGAAGAGGAGAGAGGGTAGGCAGCCTGCCCGAGGCCACACAGTCAGGGAAGTAGCAGAGGGGGCTTCACACCCAGCCCTGGGTCTTAACCACCCACCCACGCTTTCATCCAGAGGATGAAACCTACCACACGCTAGGTTGGCCATCACAGTAAGTCCCCTCAATATTAACTTCACGTTGCGAACTTTCAAAGATGCGAACGTGCCTCGCGTGTCCAGTCCCATAAGTGAGTTCACGTGTGTGGCGTACACTGTCACGGGCGTGCATCCTCTTCAAGCGGTTGTGCTTTTGTGTCCTTTACCGCACAGTAGTGCAGTATCTTTACTTCGAGCCCAGGATGTCCGGAAGCCAGTGTAAAAGCAGCGGTGAGGTAGCTGGTACTGTTAAGAAGGGCCAAGCGATAATGATGGAAACAAAAGTGGAGGAAGAAGAAGTAGCTGAAGAACCGAAGAGATTCACGATGAAGGCAGTGGCAGGGGATTTTCTTTATTTGAGGAGGCCCTGTTTGTTTTTGAGGCACAAGACTGGAATGTAGAAAGGTACGTGAAGTTTGCAGCAGCCGTTCAGAATGCAATCCAGTGCTACAGTGTCATCTATGATGAGAAGAAAAGAGCTACTACCTAGACATCACTGGATCACTCTTTTTTTTTTTTTTTTTTACATCTTTATTGGAGTATAATTGCTTTACATTGGTGTGTTGGTTTCTGCTTTATAACAAAGTGAATCAGTTATACATATACATATGTTCCCATATTTCTTCCCTCTTGCGTCTCCCTCCCTCCCACCCTCTCTATCCCACCCCTCTAGGTGGTCACAAAGCACCGAGCTGATCTCCCTGTGCTATGCGGCTGCTTCCCACTAGCTATCTACCTTACGTTTGGTAGTGTATATATGTCCATGCCTCTCTCTCGCTTTGTCACAGCTTACCCTTTTAAGAGGGTAGATAGAACTGAATCCAGCGAGGAGCCAGAGCCTGTGCCATCCACGTCAGGCGTGAGTGAAATTGCAGCTTGCCCTCCGTCGTCTATTCCTGACGATCCTTCAGCTCTACCATCTCCCACCTCCTCTCCCTCCTCCGGTCAGTAGCTCTTCTTGTCTGTTCCCTCGATGCCAGCCCCTGGACGCCAGCTGTTACACTGTGCTACTGTACTTTTCAAGGTACTGTGCAGTAAGACTAAAAATGTTTTCTTTATTTTTTGTGTTTTTTTGTTTGTTTTTTAAATTTATTTATTTTTGGCTGCGTTGGGTCTTCGTTGCTGTGCGCGGGCTTTCTCCAGTTGTGGAGAGCGGAGGCTACTTTTCATTGCAGTGCGCAGGTTTCTCAATGTCATGGAGCACGGGCTGTAGGTGCGCGGGCTCAGTAGTTGTGGCTCGCGGGCTCTAGAGCGCAGGCTCAGTAGTTGTGGCACACGGGCTTAGTTGCTCCGCGGCATGTGGGATCTTCCCGGACCAGGGCTCAAACCCGTGTCCCCTGCATTGGCAGGAGGACTCTTGACCACTGCGCCGCCAGGGAAGCCCTTTGTGTTGGTTTTTTATGTATTATTTGTGTGAAAAGCATTATAAAACCTATTACAGTACAGTACAGCCGATTGTGTTAGTTGGGTACCTAGGCTAATTTTGTTGGACTTACGAACAAACTGGACTTACGAAAGTGCTCTCGGAAAGGAACTCGTTCGTATGTAGGGGACTTAACTGTATTATTGTTGTTGTCGCCCTTGTTGTTACCGTTATTTGCTTCCCACAACAGCCTGAAGACCCAGCACAGAGCCTGGCACATGGTAAGTGCTGAATAAGTGTTTGTTGAACAAAGAAAGAAAGACAGGGAATTGCACTCTTGTTTTCATGAAGAGCAAAGCAAGATACTGGAAGGTCGGGGGGCTTGACCATGGCAGCACGTGTGGAGGGCAGGGCTTGGCATGGACCTCGCTCTCTAGGCTCAGGGTCCGGGGCTCCACCGAGCTCTCTGTGGTGGGGAATGGAGAGCCATGAGGTGACTTACCCAAGGTGGCAGCATGGGGTGTGCCTCTCCCTAGTCACCTGGCTAGGGAGGTGGCAGAGTGTCAGTCCCCACAGGGGGCCGTCCTAACCGCTCAGCCCTACTTTCCCCTGGAGGAGGAGTTTCTCCCACGGGCCTCGGGCCTCCTGCCGGGCCTCCAGGGCCGGAGTGCTTCCCACAGCACATTCCCGCTCTCTCCTTGGGGGCGGGGTCAGCAGAACTGGCACCACTGTGCATGCCTTGGTGGCCCAGGGATGGGGAATTGGCAGGTGCCCCCGAAAGCGGCTGAGGGCTTGAGGGTCTAAGGCTCTTTTTCCTCCCCGGGTGGGCATTTGCAGCTCAGAACTACATTTCAGCATCTCGGAGGCCTGGTCTGGGTGCCGCAATTCTATTCAGCCGTAGCCAGACCAAGAGACTGCCCGGCTCCGTTGCTCATCACGCTGCATCTCCCCACTTCCTGCTGCCATGTGAAGCGCCTTCTGATTTCTGCACCTCGATACCTAGAAACTGCACGCCCTTGGGTGAGTCACATGGCCTCTCTGAGGCTCAGCTTTCTCGTCTGCAATATAAGGATCCTAATGGTATATCTCTCATAGCTCTGCTGTGTGGATAAAAGAACTAAAATCCACAATCAACATTGTGTAGTGGCTAGCACGTGGCATACACCTGGTGTCAGCCAGGTAGATGGTGATGATGCTGATGATGACGAATGAAAGGGGAGGAGAAATATTTACCGCTGTGTCTGGCATGTGGAGGTTGGTTATTATTATTGTTATTATTCTCTTAAGACGGCCTTATGGTGTGGAAGCCTGGTACGGAGCCTAGCACGTAGTAGCTGCTCATTAAATATTCAATGCCTAAGAAGTGAGCAGGAAGAAAATTGCACCCTCGTTTCAAAGGGGAGCCAAGCGAGGTGCTGAAAGATGGGGAGACTTGGCCAGGCTGCTTGGCACAGTAGCAGGGCACGGAGGCGGTTAAGGAGAAGGGCATATGGTCATTTGGGGAAGCGCTTTTAAAACCAAAGACCCTGGAAACAGGAAGAGGGAAATGAAGCCAGGAGGAGGCCTGACCTCTCCCCACAGGTCTCTGCACCGCCGCTCCTGGAGCAGGTTGAAGGCAAAGATGCTGATGAGCTCCAGGCTCCCTGGATGGGCCAGGCTTCCAAGAGTCCCAGCCTAATGCTTTCTCAGCCTCTGGGCATCGGATTCTGAATCCTCCTGGGCAATCCGTTCGGGGCATCATCTCGGCTCTGCTGGAGTTAGCAGGGGGACTTGATGGCAGTAGAGCCCCATGCTCGAGGCAGAGTAATGAGGCCTCCCGGGGGCTGTTCAGGAAAACAAAACACAGAGCAAACATAATTTGGGGAATATTAGGCCAATAAATCAAAGCGCAGCTGGAGAAGTGTGGCTGGCACCGGGAGGCCAATGTGGGTCACGTTCCCCCAAGGGAAGCGAAGGATCTGGGGTTAGCGAAGCAGGGCTCAGTGCAGGCGAGGTGCTGCCCCCATGAGGGCTGTAGTCCCTAGCTGGAGCAGGGGCCGAGGGTTTCTGGGTCCAGAGACCCCCACTGACCCTGGGGACCAATATGAGGAAAGGCAGTGATGGGAGGGTGAAGCCAGCGTGCTCTCAGCACCCACTGGGCTCTTAGATGAAGAGGGATGCTGAGTAATGACTAAGCTGCCATTTGCTACAACTGTAGCTTCTGGTTGGCCCCCAGATGCAGAAGTTGGAAGCTCACAGCCCTGCTTGGGGGGATGGGAGGACCCCCACCCAGATGCAGAGCCCAGGATGTGGAGGGAAGAAATGGTGACCTCATCTTGCCTCTGCCCCCCTCTCTCAAAGGTTTCCCCTTATTCTCTCCTCCATTACAAGTGTTGAGGTATGGGATACCTGCCCCCCGCGCGCCCCCCCCGCCCCCGCCAATACCTGTGACCAACTACCCCAGTGTGCCTGGGACTAGGGAGCCTCCCAGGACAATTTTAAAGGCCAGACCATCCCAGGGAACCTGGGCTGAGGGCTCAGGCTTGGCAGGTAGGGTCTCCCCTTACCCCATTTCACCAGGACACACCTCCTGAGCCCTGTTACAGCCCTCACTGCCCCACGTTAGAATTCTTTGTTTCAGTATTTGTTTTTACTTTTAGACGGTGGGCTTCTGGAACATCTTATTCATGTCAGCGTCTCTAGCACCCAGCCAGTGGGCACAAAGCAGGGGCCCACTTGAGTCGGATGGATTATCGTCCATCTGTCTGATTCACAGGAATGAACGAGAGAATGAGTGAGGGAGTGAATGAGTCAGGAAACGAAGACCCTTTCTGGTTCCTTAGTATCTTAGAGCAGAAAGCTCCTTGTCTTTGTTTATTAATGTTTTCTGCCTCTCGCTCCTGATGATCTGGGGGTTTTCCACTCACATCCTCTTGGGGTGGGGTCCTGGGGGTTGGCGAGTAGGTGCCCTTCAAGGGCAGAGTGGCCCCGGGGCTCTCAGTGCACCGTGTGAGGGAGCTGGGCCTGGGCTCTGGCAAGAGTCTCTGTCCGGTCCCTGAAGTGCAGCCCATTCCCAGATCCCAGCTGTCAGAGCTGGAAGGACCTTCAGAGGTCATCCTGCTTAATCGCCTATTCTGCAGATGGAGAAACTGAGGCACAGGGCGGGCTCGGGGCTGCCCATCCTGCACGGCGAGGCAGCATCAGAGGCTCCAGACTCCAACCCTCCCCGCTCTCTCGTTGGTCCAAGCAACCCTGCTTCTGGGGATGATCAGACTCACCGTCTGCTGACTAGAGAGTGTCTTGCTGTGGGACTCAGTCCTCTCTGGCTTAGAACCCCCCAAATTGCTGGGCTTGATCTCTGTCCCCTCCCATGTCTGTCCACCTCTGTCCCCCACTGACATGACCCCTCTCCACACCCACAGAAGTCCTCTGCAGCTTGGTGGGTCCCCCAGCATTAAGTCCTCTTCAGGGAGCCTGGGGCAGCTCAGAGCTGCCCAAGTCACTACTGGGTCCATCACCTGTGACTGTCTGTCCGTTTCTCCTTCTGTGACCCTTCTTTGTCACCTGGTCTCTGCCGGACCCTGGAGGTACTGAGATAAACTCCCAGTCGAGTGAGACGGTGAACTTGTAGACAAATCCTAACACATCGGGGTGAAGAGGAGGGTCTGAGCAGAGGTCAGGAACACCTGAGACCGAGCTGAGTGCTTTGGGTTCCAAGTAGGGACATCCCCGCACCCCACCCCCGCTCTTTCCCATCCCTGCTGCTGCTGACTTCACCCCAGAGCCCAGGCAGGACACCCTCTGCTGAGTGACCGTCACGCACTTGGTCTCCTTACTGCTTCCAGCACTGAAACTACCTCCTCGAGGGAACCACAGTGACGTGAGCCTTTACTGAGCGCTTACTGTGAGCTGGCAGCAGATGTCTGTGCCCACTGTCTCAGGCAGTGCTCGTGATGGTGTAAGACGGAGTGATTAATATCGTCATTTCACAAACAAGAAAGCTGAGGCTTGTGGAGGAAATAGTGTGCCCTCCTGGGGTTATTCGCCTACTCAGTGGCTGAGCTGGGACAGGAGCCAGGTATGAGGACCTGCACCTGCCAAGCTGCTCCCCAAGGGCCCCGCCTGTCCGCCAAGGGCCCCGACAAACCCGCCACCTCCAGGCCACCCCAAAGTGAAGCAACTGCTCAGAACGCTCTAAGCCTGCTCTCGGCTCACTCCTCGTCCTCTGAGTTCAGCCATCACACGTTTGTTCCACCGATGAGCACGAGGGTCCACTCTGTGCCTGGTGTGTCACAAGGAGGACGGACCCGCATAGACACCCCATCTCCACCCTCAGGAGGGCTCAGGCTAGGACTGCTCTGAGATGAGACTGAGGTTCCCGTCTGTTCTTCTTCACTTACAGACGATTCTCGAACCTTGCAGGCGATATGACTTGAACACTTTTAATTGACATCATTGCTAACTTTGTTTAATTTCTACTCTGTGGTTGACATCGTCATCTATTTACCTGAAGCAGCAGCAGTTAAAGGAAAGGGTTTTGAAATCAAGATGCAATTACTTATTGAATCAGGTAAGATTGCATTCACATGCAAGAGACAGGAAACCCATCAAACGGGGGTTTATTTTTTGCAATGGACGTGGAGTCCAGAATTCAGCCGTCCAGGTGCAGCTGAAGGAAGTCATTGAGAGTGCAGCCCCGTTCTGTCTTTCTGCTTGCCATCCTGGGCATGTGACTTTCATCTTCTTGGTTGCAAGATGGCTGCTGCACCACCAGACATTGTGTTCACTTCCTAGGCAGGAAGATGCGGGAGGAGGGGGCAGTGCTTATATTAGGAAAGGATAAACATTCCCATAAAATCCCCAGCAGACTTCTATTTGCATCTCAAGGGCTGTAATTATTTCTCGTGTCTACTCTGATCCAGCAAAGGAGGCTGGAGAGTGAACTGTCCTGAATAAAATTAAGAAGAAAGAAAAGCACAGATATTGGATGGACAACTTGAAGTGTCCTCCCTCACTTATATAGCAGAATTAAAAAGTGCAACTATTGCCTTAACATCTGGCCTCAGAGTCCTCTTAGGGAAAAAACAATTTTTGCTTTGGAAAATACTTTGACAATCTCCTGAGGGTGGAAGATAAGGCTCAGAGAGCATGTCTATCTGGAAGTGGCAGATAGCTAAACTAGCAGCCTCTGATATGCATGGGAATCTTGGAGGTGTGGGAATTTGGAAAAGAGAGATCAGGTAGAGGGAGAGGGAAATTGGCAGTACATTAAAGCTAAGGAAGAATGCTGTTGGTGGGATTACCGAATATTTTTTAAGAACAGAGATTTCTAGCATCCAAATGTAAGTCATTTGAGATCCTGTGATATGAAAACCCCTGCTTCCAGACTCCTCTAGACCTTCAGTCAAGTGTGTCCCATTCACAAAAGCCTTGTAAGTTATTCGAAGGATATCAGGAGAAGGAGATGGCTTTCAGGTCTGGGAAGGGAACAGTGAGGGAGGAGAGATGAGGGTCAGATGGAGGGATTAGAAGAAGCAGGAAGTTGGACCCCAAGGTGAACAGGAATTCACAGGAAACTTAGAGACGTCACAGACCTCCTAGGAACACGTATCAGATATCTATTGCTACATAACAAACCCTCCTCGAATTCAGTGGCTAAAACAACAAAAATCACTTATTTTGAAGCTCTGCTAGACTGGGTGCTTTTGCATCCATGATGGAGGTGACACTTTTCATCTTCAGCAGAAACAGAGTGACCAGCTGGGGCTGAGCATGGGATGGCTTTCTGGTTTTTCTCAAGGCAGGTGTCTGTAATTCTCTTTCTCTCTTTTTTTGCAGGGTTATGAAGTCACACTGGATTCCTGGAATATCAGACCCTCCCATATTCAAACACGAGAAGAAAAACGTGTTCTGATGCCCAAAAAAGTGCATTTTTTAATTATCCGCACCACTGTTCCCTCCCATTAATATGGGAGATCAAGAGTCGAGTGTACGGTATTTACAATAATAATCCCAGGCCTGACGCTGTTATTTTCAAACAGCTCCTCATCTCCTCTTGTGTTTGCTGTGCGCGAATGTGCTTTGAGAGTGCTTGGGCTAGTTTGGATGGCCTCTTCATTTTGGGTATGACAAATGGAAATTCAGACAGGGAGGAAGGCTTGGTGGAGCTGGAGTAGGGGAGCGGTGGAGACAGGCTGCAAAGGTAGGTTCCCTGGGTGCCCTCCTTATTAAGGGGAGGGGCAGTCTCTCCTGAGCTAAGACTGGGGGTCAGGGTGTGGGTGGGGACAGCACTTACAGCCAGCAGACCTGGTCGAATCCCAACTTGGTCACTTGCTAGCTGGGTAACCTTGAGCAAAGCTCTTAGCCTCTCCGAGCCTCAGTTTCCCAGACAGCAAAATGGGAATAGGACCACGTGTCTTGCGGGTATATTGTGGGGCTTGCCGGGGTGTCCCATGTGACAGTACCCAGCCTGTGCGTGGTACGCGGTAGGGCTGTAACACTGTCCTCCCTGTCTTTGCTCTCCTGGCCAGATGGCAGGGTGGTGTCCTCTCTTGCGTCATCCTCTGCATGGCCCCAGGACTGTCCCTCTTCACAACCCTCTTATGGGAGCAGCAGGAAGGGAAGGAGGAAACAAGAGTCAGGAGGCAGGAGCTTCCTGAAGTGACATGTTAGCACGATGTCTGCATGCCCAGGATCACCGTGGCGATGAAGCTTGCAGCTTTCGGATAACTCCTTGCTGTCACTTGCGGATTCCTCAAGGGGGCTGTGCAGGGGAAGAACCCACTCGTGAGCAGGGTTCCCTCCTGGAAGCGGGTAACGGGGAATGTGCCAGGATATTCTGTGGCCCCAGAGCAGGAGGCCTACCCGGCAGGCCAGGCCAAGAACTTGCTCAGGTGGCCTGAGAGTGGCTGGTTTCCCCTCGCCCACTGCGGGCTCCCAGATGACAGCCTCCTTGGGCTTCTCACTGTGGGGGTCAGCTTTGTCTTCCAGGAGAGGGCTGAGTTCCGGGAGGGGCTAGCTCTTTGACTCCGGCAAATTACTTCGCTTCTCTGAGCCTCAGTCTCATCAGTGATGACTCTGTATTAGATTCCTGCAGCTGCTGTAACAAATCATCACAAACCCCACGCCTTAGAAAAGCACACACTTAGTCTCCCACAGTTTTGGAGTCCAGAAGTCCAAAATCAGTGTCACTGGGCTGAAATCAAGGTGTCACTGGGGCTGCACTCCCTCCAGAGGCTCAGGGGAGAATCTGTTCCTTGACTCTTGCAGTTCCTGGTGGCTGACGGTATTCCTTGGCTTGTGGCCGCATCGCTCCAATCCTCAAGGCCAGCATCTCTAAATCTCTCTCTGCTCCGTCCTTATGTCACCTTCTCCTCTATGCATGAAAGCTCCCTCTCCCTCACTCTTATAAGGATACTTGTGATGGCATGTAGGTCTCACCCAGATAATCCAGGATAATCTGCCCATCTCAAGATCCTTAATCACACCCTTTTCCAAAGAAGGTAACATTTAGAGGTTCCAGAGATTATGATCTGACATCATTGGGAGCCATTATTCTGCCTCCTAGAAGCCTATAAACCATTTATACAATACTCAAAAAATGGTATCAAGGGCTACAAGTGCAGACTCTGAAGCCAGCCTGCTGGGCTTCCATCCTCCCAACTGCGATATAGGCCTCAAGAGGGAGGAAGGGACATTAGGAAAGCTTGAGCAGGATTTGACTAGCGACGGAGGTCAAGGAAGGCTCCCTGGAGGAGGTGGTGGCTAGGACATCAGGAGTTGACTGGGCAGAATGGTGTGATGAGTGTCCTGGGCAGAAGGGACAGGCTGGCCAGGTGGAGGAATGGCAAGGTTGTTCATGAGAGTGGAGAAGAGCTAGGTAGGGGGGATTCGAGGAGCAGCTGGAGAGGTGGTTAGGGGCAAGCTTTGCTCTCTACCCTGAGGACTGCTGTCTCCATCTTAAGAGCAAGGGAAGCCAGTGAGGGATTTAAAGTGGGACTGACATAATCTGATGTGTTCTGTGTCTTGACGAGATTGTTCTGTGCAGGGTGAGGAAGCGCTAGAGGAACCAGAGCTGATATAAGGAGCTGAGATGGGAATTTCTTGGAGCGGTCCACACCAGAGGAAGAGGCCGATTAAGGAAGATGGAGTAGATAGAAGTGAGGGCTTCAAGAGCCGGTTAGGAGGTAAATTGGCAGCACCTGGTGGAGGATTTGTCATGGGGATGAGCTTGCGGGAGGGGTAAGTGTGACTCACCAGGTTCTGACCTGAGTGTCTGGGTGATGGTGCCATTTCCTGAGACAGGAAACACAGGAAGAGGATTGGATCGGGGGATGGAGGAGACTGCAGTGAGGGTCATCTCGGAAACACTGAGTTTGAGTACCCAATAACTTCTGGAAGAGTTTGGGCTCCAAGGGGCTGTACACGAGCTCAGGAAGATGAGCGTCCACCCACCCCCTCCACTGGCCCTGCCCACTCAGGAAGGGTGGCCTGGGGGCAGGGCCAGCCTAGATCAGCCTTTTCAGGCAGCATCAGGATCTGATCTTGGGACAGTCTTTATCCAGTGAGTGCATTGCATTGGGGATTATGCTCAGACCAGATCAGGTTGGGTTTGGGGCTCCACTCTGCACTCCCCCCAAACCTTGGCCAAATCCAATGTATGATTAACACATCCCAGGACCAGAAACCCTACACTGCTGTTGCTGCTGCTTTTCCTCCTCTTCCTTCTCCTTCTCCTTCTCCTTCCCCTCCTCTTTCTTTTACCTCCTCCTCCTTTTTTTTTTTTTTTTTTTTTTTGCGGTACGCAGGCCTCTCACTGCTGTGGCCTCTCCCGTTGCGGAGCACAGGATCTGGACGCACAGGCTCAGCAGCCATGCTTCACGGGCCCAGCCGCTCCGTGGCACGTGGGATCCTCCCGGACCGGGGCACGAACCTGTGTCCCCTGCATCGGCAGACGGACTCTCAACCACTGCGCCACCAGGGAAGCCCTAGCAACTGTTTTGTTTTCCCTTCACAAGCCCTGGAAATCTGATTATTGAATACATTTGCCCTTCTTGCTTTGGCTACTAGGAAGCTCGAACTCAGGAGGTGACTCAACTCAGGTAGACTGAGTTGTCTGTAAAGGACGTGTACTGTCATGTAAAGGACATGACTTTTCATAACTTAGTAAAACTCCTTGCTTTACCCTTGCTTTTCCTTTGTCCTGTCTCCACATCAATGTTTTGTATCTGGTTAAATGTATTTACAAAGTTGCCTCAAGCCTTTTTTCTTTTTGGCAGAATGAGACAGTATATACAAACAAATCAATAAAACCAATGGAACAAACATTTGTGGGTTGATTTTAAAATAGAATGTTTCTGTATTGCACTGGCATTGAAAAGTTGTCTCTTAATTTATCTGCTGAGCGAGTTTGGATTTTGGTCCAGTGCTTAGCAAATCAGCCAGATGTGATTTTAGGACATACATGAAAAGATCCCATAAAGGGCTTGCATAACCTGGGCAAATGCATGAGGGGTAACAGACCAGGCAGGGGTCAGAGCGGTGAGTGAGGAGCAGGTGCGGAATCCTGCCGGGTGGGTTGGGTGGTCTCCACTCTCCTAATCAGCCAGGGAAAGTTTTACAGAGGCTGGGTCTAGGGGGAATGCTGGGCTTGGCATCAGGGTCAGGTCTTTGGGGATGGGGTCTATGGGCCCAGCTGTCAATCAGCCAGGACCTAGAGAGCTGACCATGCTTTCGCAGAGGCTGAAGGATTAGGCTGCTGTCACCCCACCCAGGGGTTGTCTCAGTGAACAAGTGCACATCCTGCTGACTCCAGCCTCACCACAATTGATCGGCTGCCCCTGGGTGGGCCCTGCTGTTGGCGCCTGTACTTTGCACGTGCTGCCTGCTGCAGGGACCACTCTTCAACATGTGTGGAAGCAGTGTGTCCAGAAGCTGGAACCAGATCCTTGCTCCACCACTACTGTCTCTATGATCTCGGGTAAGTTCTTCACCCTCCCTGTGCCCCAGTTTCTTCCCTGTTAAATGGGGATGACAGGTGTACCTACCTTGTTGGGTTGTTTTGAGTCCTGGGGAGTTAACTTCGGTAACATTTACAAAAGCGCCTGCCACAGTGTTCGCTGCTGTTTTATTATCTCTCCTGAAGGCTTCCCCTGGCTGGTCTCTGTTCTGCCAGCTTTCAGCATCTCCCTGAAGCCTTCCCTGACCATCCCCTGCCCAAGGCTGGGTAAGAGGTTTCCCTCTGGGCTTCCGCAGACAATCTTGCAGACATCTGTCTTTGTTGGTTGTTTCTGCATCCTCCCCTAGACCCTGAGCCCTTCAAGGGCTGGGGTTGAGTCTGGTATATCTCTGTGTGTCCGGTGCCCAGCCCCGCAGCATGGCCTGGGGATGCAGGATGCCAACAACAACAGAGAAGAAATACTGCCAAGAGCTGAGGGTACCACGGACATCACTTGGGCCCATGCCCTTCTGCCCCCAGCCCCCCGGAGGTACAGAGCAGAGTATATCCCTCCTCCAAGGGGCTGCCGGGACACGTGGGTATAATGATGCATTTCTGGCTGCTCCTCTGAGTGGGGCTATTTCCAAATCCAATTTCATCAGGATATTCTCCAGGTAAGCAAATGGCTCCTGCCATATGGAGACTATGAATAAGAAAGATGCCTCTGATCTATCCCAGGGAGGTCGTGTGACATAGTGGTGAGGGCTCAGGCTCTAGAGCTAGGGGCTGGGGTTCAAGTTTGCAACCTCTCTGTGCCTCAGTTCCTTCAACTGAGACATAAATTTAATAATAGTACCCGTCTCCTAGGATTTCTATGACAATTAGAGTTAATATTATAAATCTCTGGCATAGCGCCAGCCACAGAGTAATGGTTCAATAGAAGGTAGGCGGTATTATCGTTCTTGCTATTATCATTCTATATTTTTCAATGACGATGGCCTTCAGAGGGAATTGAAGCTCTAAATGATGATGATTCCTGTGGTCCTTCCCCCGCAGCAGTAAGATCCGAACTATTTTCTGTGGTGCCAAGCGGGAAAGCCACTGATGGAAACATACCTTCACTACCTCCTCCTTGGCGCCCTCTCGGCACTGCCTTCATGTCATTATCATCAATTCTCATCCATTGAATGAGCGTGTGTCCTGTGCCTTTTATATGTTATCTTACTAGGTCTTCGTGATCACCCTGTAATAACAAAAGTAAGGCTCAGAGAGGTGAAGTGACTTGCCCAGGGTCACACAGGTTGAAGATAGAAAAATTCGAAGACCATTTGGTTTGGGTCCAAATCTCACACTCTTTCCACCAGGTCACACTGGTTCAATGCCTGTCGTGGCATGTGATACATAGCAGGCACTTGGGAAAGAATCCCTGTGTTGAACAAGGGTATTTACTATGTTAGACACTGAGTATAGAAAGGGGAATAGGATGTGGATCGATGGTCTTACAGTCCAGTGGGCTTGAATGTGTTGGCCATTCAGTGCTCCCAGAATCCAGGGGGCATTTATCTCTGAAGGATGCTGTGGCATATCGTCATGGTTGCTTGCCCTTGAGATATCACTGCCTTTTTTCTTTGATAGCAGAACTTCCCTGCCTGCCTAGTTCTGGCTAATGAGCTGGAAGGCGAAATCTGCTGGGGGAGGGAGCTTCCTCTTTGACAAGAGAGGAAAAAGCCAGGGAAAAGCTCTGCCTCTTGCCTGCCCCCGTGTGCTACTTTAACATGGTCATGGGGTGTCTTACACCTGAATGATGTCCGCAGTCTTGTGATCCTGAGAGCAAGGTCAAAGAATTGCAGAGGCTCCCTGCACTCTGATTGTTAGTGAACCCCTGCCCCATTCTCACAGTGTCTCATCTCTGGACTTCTGAGAAACTACAGGAGAATGCATAGGAAAAATATACCTCCCTGGGTTTCAGCCACCATTAGTCAGGGATTCTATTACTTGCAGCCAAAACATTCCCAACAGATACAGAAGCCACCTGGAAATGAGAAGAGTAGGGAATCTGACACCATAAGACCTGGCCAGATACTCATCTCTATCATGCAGCCAGCATTTTGGACTAGTCATTAAGTGATATGCATTTCAGTTTCCTGATACATAAGATAGAGCTTGTTCTGAGGCTACAGGGAGACCGAAACGAGTGTCCCCTGGCCGGGCATAGAAGAAGTGCCCTTTAGTTGTGCCTCGTTGTGTAATGAGCGCCTAGTGTGGACAGAGGACCCCTTCGAGTATTTAACATGAGACATGTAAAGGAGCTTTTAAAAAGCAAAAGGACCCATGAGAACCAGAGGCGGGGCTGTCCTCCTGGGGCAGGACCGGATCAAGAGAGTCATTAGCTAGGGCGCTGCTGGTGGCACGGCTGCACTGGAGCCTAGAGGAACCAAGGGCTTGGGTAGGAAGACTAGGTCAAAAGTTAAGTCAGGAGAAATGTAAGAAAGCAGAAATGAAAGGATTTGGAGGACAAACAAGAAGATCCAGAGTACGACAAGGTAAGGTTGGAAGACAAGTGAAGGCAGTGGTTCTCAAAGTGAGGGCCCGGGATCAGAAGCAGCAGCATTACCTGGTGACTTGCTAGGAATGCAGGTTCTCAGGCTCTACCCCAGACCCGCTGAATCACAGTACCTGAGGTTGGGGACCACAATCTGTTTTAACAGGACCTCCAGGAGGTTCTGATGTACGCTGAAGTTTCAGGACAGCTGAGGTTGTTCAAGACTTGGGCTGTGATCAGTAGGTGGGTACTCAGACGCCCCCTTGGCCAAGTGCCTCTACTGGGGGGACAGCGAGGTAGATTTAAGGACGTCACACCAGTTTGGGGAGGGTATTAAGTGAATTTGTAGATGGGCCACAGGAAGCCCTTATCCCTGTGTTCTTGCTGCTGTGTAGGGCGCTGAGCCCAGGGATTTGGAAGAGAACTTGAGCCAGTGAATGCTGATCCAGCTTTCTAGGAAAGAATAGGAGAAAGGAATGTGTGCGTGTGTGTGTGTGTGTGTGTGTGTGTGTGTGTGTGTGTAGAGGTAGCTGGGGAGACCTGCTGACATCCTGCCACAGCTTGAGGCAGCCCCTAATTGGGATCCATTTCTCTCTCTCCCCAGCTGCTGGCTCAGCTCAGTGGAGTAGCGACATGCTGACAGCAGCCGGCGATCCTGGCTGTATCCCCCCTCTGGTTGAGGCAGGGGCTCTATGTAGGGCATCGATGCCAGCTGGGCAGCCTGACTACTGATGGATGAAGCTGTAAGGAGCATCCTTATTGGGGGCCAGCTCCCTGCCCCCCTGCCTGGCTCTGGAGTTCCAGAATGCCTGTGTGGCTGCCCTAGCATGGGGGGCCTCTCCTGGGAACTCATTTAGCAGCTATGTGCTTCAAATACAGCAAGTTCCTAAATGCTAACTGTTATGTATGCTTAGTTTCCAAGTGGGGCAGTCCCATTGCTGAGATGAAGAAGCAGCTCCGTTTAGGTTGCAAACAGTTCCAATTAGCTTCCTTTTCTCTGTCTTCGTTTATACTGCATGAGACGTGGGAGGCAGAGAGGAGCATGCTGGGAGGCAGAGGCACTTCTCTGGTTGCCTGGCCTCTGCCTCCTCCTCCCCTCCCCTTCATCCTTATCCTTCCATGAGGATTGTCTATGTTCACTCTGGTCCTGGCTCCCCAGCATCTTTCTCACCTGCCCCAGACTTCTCATCACCCTGGCGACTGTATCAGTACCCACCCCAGTGACTGTTGTGATGCCTCCTGCATGGTCTCCCTGTGTCTCTTCCCCAGGGCTGACTTCTCCATCAGGCACAGTGCCTAGGACTCCCAGTACTTCTAGGGGGCCCATGAAGATACTTTAATTTCTTTCAAAATCATAAGAAAACAATTAACTTTTAGGTCAAAGAAAATGTTTTTAATATGTAATACTATTTGCCTTTACACCAACACAGTGAAAACAGTTTTTAATATTCTTTATGGAGGAAGGGGCCCATGAAGGCAAGAGTGAGAGTCACTCCCCCCAATCCATCTTTTACTTTATTTAAAAATCCAAGCCTGGCTATGTCCCTTTGCTGCTTGTAGTGTGATATGCAGAAAGATCCAAAGTGCCCCTGGTGACAGACTCTGGGCTAGCTGGAAAGTAACCCAGAGAGAACTGAGCGTCCCCCCCGCCCCACTATTTCTAGTGGGGATCTGCACCCTATCTCAGCTTTCCATGGGACTAGGGACCTTCTCCTTCTTGGTAGAGGAGTTGCAATACCTCCTGGGCGCTGCGGTCTTCAGATACTGGAGAGCTGGTATTCCTGGGCAACTCCTGCAAGCTGCTGACCGCTCTATTTGGTCAGTGCTAAGTGGTCTGTTGTAGTCCCCACCGATATGGTTTCTCAAGCTGTCACTTTAAGAAGGGAGAGCGACAGGAGGGAGAGTCCCTCCACTGGAATGGCAGACCCAGCTTAAACTACTCCAAGTGGTGTGGAATTTGTTCTATGTCTTGCCAAATGTCAGGCAGAGGCCAAAGGGCCCTGCCTTGTAGGACACTTTAACCCTGAGTCTCTAGTGCCCGCAAGGTCAGATTTGCACTCCTCAGCCTGGCTCACCAGTCTCTCCAGGTTCTGGCCCTGGAGAATTCTCTCGCTTGTCTCCACCTTCTTGCCCATTTTGCTTATCAGTCCTGAATATACAGGCCATTATAGGTTTCTGAGCTTTTGCACACAGTCTTCTCCCTGCCTGGAGAGTCATCCTCCACCTCTCTTCCTGGCCCCCAGAGGGGAACTTCCACTCATCCGTCAGAACCCCATTAAAGTATCACCTTTTCATTGAAGGCTTTCTGGAGCCTCACTATCCTTATTCCAAAATATATGTAAGAGAAGGAGTTCAGGATTACTTTTAGCTTTTCATTCACCTCCCCCACCTGGAAGCTGGAGAGGCCAGTATTATTTATTTATTATTAGAAAGAAAAGATGGACGGGAGGAAGGGAGGGAGGGAGGGAGGAAGGGAGAGAGGGAAGGAAGGGTCTCCCTTCTACCTACCTCTCTGAATTCACGAATGCTAACATTGCCCTGTATGAGTCACATCCTTTCGTAGCATAAGAGAATTTAAAAATGACTAATAAAGCCAAAGTCCCTTTTTCCCCTCTCAGTCCCAATTCTCCTTCCTTATTCCTCAGAGACAATTATGATCATGAGTTTCTTTTAGTCCTTTCTGTTCACGATTTTACATTTTTACTATATGTGTTTGTATTGAAAACAATATGTAGAGGCTTTTGTGTGTTTAAACATACTGTATGAGTGATACATTGTATTTAACCTGAAGTTTGTTCTATTCACCCAGTACCATGTGAGTGCTCGATCTATGCTGATACCCACAGGTCTAGTTCATTCATGTTAACAGTCCAGCCCATGTATTGATATATAACACATTAAAGATGCTCCCCTATTGAAGAACATTGTTTCTTTTTCTTTTCAGTTACCATCAATACCGTGAATGGATTTCTAGGTTTATATATACCTAGCAGTAAAGTGCTGGGTCATAGAATAGGTGCCTGTTTAACTTATCTAGTTACAACAACACTGTTTTCCAGGATGATTTTTAAATATTACTTCTCAGATTAGTAGTGAAGTTGTATGTTTAGCATAGGAATATTATGTATTCTGAATATTATTATTATTATTTTTGTGGTACGCGGGCCTCTCACTGCTGTGGCCTCTCCCGCTGCAGAGCACAGGCTCCGGACGCGCAGGCTCAGCGTCCATGACTCACTGGCCCAGCCGCTCCGCGGCATGTGGGATCTTCCCGGGCCGGGGCACGGACCCATGTCCCCTGCATCGGCAGGCGGACTCTCAACCACTGCGCCACCAGGGAAGCCCTGAATATTATTTTTATACGGTTGCAACTACCTTCTCCAAATGTGTTGCTGGGCTTTAACTTTGTTTTGTGATGGTTTTAGCATACAGAAATTTGAGTATCTGATATAATCAAATTTAATTTTTTTTTTACGTCTTTATTGGAGTATAATTGCTTTACAATGGTGTGTTAGTTTCTGCTTTATAACAAAGTGAATCAGTTATACATATACATATGTTCCCATATCCCTTCCCTCTTGCGTCTCCCTCCCTCCCAACCCCCCTATCCCACCCCTCTAGGTGGTCACAAACCACCTAGCTGATCTCCCTGTGCTATGCGGCTACTTCCCACTAGCTATCTACCTTACATTTGGTAGTGTATATATGTCCATGCCACTCTCTCACTTTGTCACAACTTACCCTTCCCCCTCCCCATATCCTCAAGTCCATGCTCTAGTAGGTCTGTGTCTTTATTCCCGTCTTACTCCTAGGTACTTCGTGACTTTTTTTCCCCCTTAGATTCCATATATATGTGTTAGCATACGGTATTTGTTTTTCTCTTTCTGACTTACTTCACTCTGTATGACAGACTCTAGGTCCATCCACCTCACTACAAATAGCTCAATTTTGTTTCTTTTTATGGCTGAGTAATATTCCATTGTATATATATGTGCCACATCTTCTTTATCCATTCATCTGATGATGGACACTTAGGTTGTTTCCATCTCCGGGCTATTGTAAATACAGCTGCAATGAACATTTTGGTACATGACTAATTTTGAATTATGGTTTTCTCAGGGTATATGCCCAGTAGTGGGATTGCTGGGTCGTATGGTAGTTGTATTTGTGGTTTTTTAAGGAACCTTCATACTGTTCTCCATAGTGGCTGAACCAATTCACATTCCCACCAGCAGTGCAAGAGGGTTCCCTTTTCTCCACACCCTCTCCAGCATTTATTGTTTCTTGATTTTTTTTTTCTTCTTTTTTTTTTTGTGGTACGCGGGCCTCTCACTGTTGTGGCCTCTCCCGTTGTGGAGCACAGGCTCCGGACGCGCAGGCTCAGCGGCCATGGCTCACAGGCCCAGCCGTTCCGCGGCATGTGGGATCTTCCCGAACCGGGGCACGAACCCGTGTCCCCTGCATCAGCAGGTGGACTCTCAACCACTGCGCCACCAGGGAAGCCCTAAAATGTGTTTTTTTTTTAATCATGAATTCGTTTTAAATGTTTTTCAGATGATTTTCTGCATCTATTGGGATGAGAAAGAGTTTATTCCTCTTAAACTGTTATTG
This sequence comes from Phocoena sinus, assembly GCF_008692025.1. Lineage (NCBI taxonomy): Eukaryota > Metazoa > Chordata > Mammalia > Artiodactyla > Phocoenidae > Phocoena > Phocoena sinus. The sequence goes on along the minus strand of NC_045763.1, from coordinate 14,140,473 downwards.
TGATGAATTACTTGATAGGTTTTCTGCTGTTGAAGTACCTAACAGAGTTCCTAGGGTAAGTTACTTAACTTCTCTGTATTTCAATTTACTTTCAAAATGGAGAACATGAGAGTATATTCTCATTGATTCTAAGTATTAGAAAGGGATGTAAAGTGTCTGGCATGAAGTGACCCTTTTTAAAAAATTTATTTTATATTGGAGCATAGTTGATTAACAATGTTTTGTTAGTCTCAGGTGTACAGCAAAGTAATTCAGCTATACATACACATGTATCTATTCTTTTTCAAATTATTTTCCCATTTAGGTTATTACAGAATATTGAGCAGAGTTCCCTGTGCTCTATAGTAGGTCCTTGTTGGTTATCTATTTTAAATATAGCAGTGTGTACACGTCAGTCCCAAATTCCCAATCTATCTCTTCGCCTTCCACCCTTCCGAACCTTTAATGAAGGTCAGCTCTTATTGTTGTCTTTACATTTCAAGGATAAAGCCTACTTAGTTATGGTGTATTGCTGTTTTAAATATACTGCTAGATTCCATTTACCAACATTTTATTTACACTTTTTTGCATCCATGATCATAAATGTGAGATTGATTTAAAGTTTCCTATCTTTTACTGTCCTTGTCTGGTTCTGGTATCAGGGTTATTCTTTCCTCAAAAAAAAAAAAAACCAAAAAAACCCGCCCCCAAATCCAGGGTGTATTATATTTCTAATGCCCCAGTGCGGGGATATCATCAAGGGAAAGGCGATGAGTGGATTAGAGAGAGAGGGTGGCAATGGCCTGGTAGGAGAGGTGTGGAGAAATTCCCTCAGGGCTGGGAATGACACAGAGTTTGTTATTGAAACGCACGTAGTGAGTACCAGAGCCCCAACCTCTTACAGTCACCCCAGCAAGATGGCAGACCCATAGAGAATGACTGCATGGAACATCTGTCTTACCCACTTCCTCAAGGTCACCATGCCCAGGTTTGGTCTGGAAACAATGCAACCACCTAACTTTAAATGATGGTATGGGTTTGGATAGGAATATGCAGTCAGTTACTTCCCCACACGTTCTGGGCTGTTAAGGCTCTGGGACCTTGATTGAACCCTTGGGAGTAAGTAAGAGGGTTTCAATAATGGTTGAAATTGTATCTCTTGCCCACCCAGCAGGGTAGAGACTTGAAAACGTTTTCTGATTTATAAAGGTATAAAAACTGTAACACGTCATACACCCCATGATATGGAATCAACTTCATTCCCACTGCCTCTGTTCTCGGTCCTCCCCAGCTTATTTTCTGTTTATTTGCGTCCCTCTTTAGACTGTGAACTCTGAGGGGACTGGAGCCTGGCTTTATTCTTCTCCATAGCTACAACTCTTAGCATGGGACTAGCATGGAGCAGTTCTCTCTAAGTTCTTGGTGGAACTGAATTGACATGGAGATAAAAGTTCCCTCGATGAGTTGAAAACATATTTCTGAGTGAGGCTTTCAGGAAAAGAATTATTCAGATCTGAAGAAATTGGCTGTGTGGTGGGTGATACGCACTTACTTGTCCAACATCTATTCCAACATCCTTCTAGGGTGTTCCTGTACTATGGAGGCTGGAAAAATAAAAATTAATTTTCCAGACTCCCTTGCAGCCAGCGTTTCAGATGTGGTTTAGGTTCCTTCAATCAAAATCTCCTGTGCAAGACTTGGATTTGGAACTGAGTTAAAAGGGAAAGAGGTAGGACAAGAGACATCTCGTTTTGCTAGCGTGGGTTACGAAGAGAGTGTCGCTAAGCAGCTTCCTAAATTGTTGGTTTCCTTGGCAGTGGAGGAGGAAGGTTTTCTGATCACAGCAGAGACTGAATGATTCTGGAAACTGGAGGTTTTTTTCCTCTGAGCTCACCTCAGAGCCTGCTTCTCTTGCTTTTCCATAAGCCTCTTAGTACTTGCTGATAGATGCCTTCCTGCCTAACTTAGTATGAGTGATTTCTATGATCTGTAACTGAATCCTAGTGTACAATCCTAGGTTGTACACTGCAGATTGTCAAGGAAATGGAAATCTACGGCTTCAAATACAAATACGGTTGTATTTGAAGGTGGTGAGGATCCAGTTGGCAGGAAGGATAGGACCTAGAGTGAATGGTCTCCTAAAGGCAAGTCTTGGCAGGGGAACGGTACGCTGTGACGGTCTAGCAGAGCAGGAATGAGGAATAGAAGCACTTTGGGGTGTGTTAACTATTTCTAACTGTACCACAGTACAGTTTACAGAAAGAAAATGGTAAGGTTTCTGGATTTACGTCTCAAGTTCTGGTAAGAGGACAAGGGAACTTCTGTGGTTGCCTTAAAAGTAATTTCTCATCTCTCGTAGCCACAAGTGAAACAGCTGAAAATAGCTGCATTGCTTAAATCTGCAGGTTGTTGAACTATGATACCTATGGGTCGAATTCACAGCCTCAATAGATCTCTTAAGTGTGAGCTAGGGCATGTTTCAAAGAGTGCGGATTGAGATTCCCACTCTTAAAAGATTCCTGGAATTGAGGTTTTTTACATGGTTTTTAAGGACTGATATACCATCCATCCTGAAATTCACTGAGCATCCCCTGTCAGTGAATCCTGCCCTGTTTGGAAATCCAGGAATGACCTCCACTTTACAAAGGGAAGCCATGTTTCCTCCTGACCACCTCTATCACACCACTTCCTCTAGACCAGTGATTAAAGTTCGATACAAGCATCTCAGGCCCCTAAAGAATGGAAATGTTTTAGTAATTTACATCGGCAGAAGATGTGGAGATGAGTGAGCATGGACTCTGAAGGCATTAAACCAGGGAGGGAGAAATGTAATCTTAAATCACCTTTCCGATTTAACAGTGCATTAAAGGCATCGAGGTGAACCCACCACAGAATCTGGATTCAGTGTATTAGCTGGATGTTCTACTATTTTATGTGTGGGGTCAATAGTCTTTGAAGATGGCCGTCACGAACCACAGCTTCCTGTATCCACAGCCTTGTGTAATCTCATCCCGTGTCGGATTGAGACCAGCCCAATGATGGACTTTAGCCAATAGAAGGACAGGAACTTTCTGCTTTTGTGTTTTTTTGACCCCTGAGCCGTCGTGTAAGATATCCAACTACCCTGCCGGAGGGAGAAGTCACATGGAGGAGGTTGATGTGTCAGGCATGTGCAAGACGAGCCCGCTTGTATGTTACAGCCCACCTGGTTTGGTTCTTTAGTTATCCACAGCCCCTGCTCACACTGAGACTTCTCTCCCAAGACCTATACTTAGGAGGTCTGAATTTGAGCTCATGGAAGAAGGCGGTATGTCCTTCCAGATATGTACCGTGGCTCAGACGCTACAGAGAAAAGCTATGGATGGAACAGACTCCGGGCAGAGGGATTCAGAACAACATGCACCCATCACATTCCGCCTGTCTCTATGCAGTCCAAACCCACACAAAGCCCAGGCCAGCAGGAGAGCAGTTTCTTCTAGCCTCTCGGGAGGCTGTGCTGTGAGTGTCGCTCTCAATTACCCACCACAGTGGACCCTTGGATACAGAGGCACAGGGAACACATCCCACTCAGGTGTCTGATGATGAGCATTACCGAGTCATCAGCATGAACAGCAAAGGCAAGAAGCTGGAGATCTCTTTCTCATCCCATCTGTTCTGATACGCGGTAGAGTAATGGAAAGGACATGGGCTTTGGAACGGAAAGAGATGGGGTTTGGTCCTGGTTTTGCCCCTTTCTAGCCAGAGTGGTCTTTGTGGTTGATTCCCCAGCATCCATGCCTCCACCTCCACCCAAGTGATTATCTAAGCTGAGAGACCAAACACCTTTAGCATTCAAGATAGCTAGGTGTGGGGTGGGGTCATTAGGACCCTCAGGATGGCCCCCCAGAGGGGTACAGAAATATCAGTTTTTGTATGGGGAAGTACCAGCTTACAGCAGGTGCTCTCACTAGTGACTTTCTTAGGAATGGACATACAATTCAATCTTGGCCAAGGAGGAGTGAGAGGAAATCTGCTGGGGAGAGGGGGGGCCACCACAAAAAGTTTTCACTCTTCTAGAAAGGACATCCAGGCAGAGGTGGCCCTTTTCCTTCCTCTGAGTGTTGTATCTAGGTGTCATGCCTTGGACAAATCACTTAATCTCTATAATCCCTGCCTCTGGTGAGAATAGAGATGACGCATCACCTGTGCATAGCATTCACTCAGTAACTGACAGTTATTATTGCTTTTATTACTCTAATGGGATAATAGTACATAACTTCAGTGTAATTCATACTTGAACATGATACAACTTGGCTTCTCGTCTCAAAGATGGCTGTCATCAAGTTCTCCCCTCCCCGCCAACACATGCCTCCTCTCACATCAAAAGGTGAAGCTTATTTCCATTCTCCCTGAACGTGGGCTGGCTTTGTGACTGCTTTGATCAATAGAATGTGGTAGACATGAAGTTCTGGGACTTCTGAGTCCAGGTCTTAAGACAACTGTTAGCTTCTCCTTCCTCTCTTTTGTAATGCTCGCCTTTGAGAGTCTCCCTTTTAGAGCCCAGCTGCCCCACTGTGAGAAGCCCAAGCCACATAGAGAGGCCATGTAGAGGAGACCCAAGGCTCTCCAGCTGAGATATCAGCCAGCAGCCAACATCAACTGCCCGCCATGCAGGGCGCCATCTTGGATATTTCCGCTTAGTCTGCGCCCAGATGACTGCAGCCCGGTTGACATAGTGTAGGGTAGAAGAATTACCTATGTCCTCCCAATCTCCAGAATTGTGAGAGAAAGTAAAACGGTTGTAATTCTGAGCCATTAAATTTTGAGGTGGTTTGTTATACAGCAAGTGATAACAGAAACAACTTCTTTTTTTTTTTTCAAATTGCTTTTTCTTTTTTTTTTAACATCTTTTTTTTTTTTAAGAAGATGTTGGGGGTAGGAGTTTATTAATTAATTTATTTATTTTTGCTCTGTTGGGTCTTCGTTTCTGTGCGAGAACTTTCTCTAGTTGTGGCAAGTGGGGGCCACTCTTCATCGCAGTGCGTGGGCCTCTCACTATCGCAGCTTTTCTTGTTGCGGAGCAAGGCTCCGGATGCGCAGGCTCAGTAGTTGTGGCTCATGGGCCCAGCCACTCTGCGGCATGTGGGATCCTCCCAGACCAGGGCTCGAACCCGTGTCCCCTGAATCAGCAGGCAGATTCTCAACCACTGCGCCACCAGGGAAGTCCTAACATCTTTATTGGAGTATAATTGCTTTACAATGGCGTGTTAGTTTCTGCTTTATAACAAATTAAATCAGTTATACATATACATATGTTCCCATATCGCTTCCCTCTTGCAGAAACAACTTCTTTAAAAGTATTCTGGAATTCTGGCCTTTCAGTGAGCTTGTATCAACTTCCCATCTCTCCTGCAGGCAGATACAGTGAGCATTAGATGTCACCAGCCCACGCTTTCTGTTTCAGATCTCTGTCTCTTGTCTCTTTTATTGATAAAGTGTATGTGCTGAAACCACCTCAATCAATGTTGTTAGCTTCTCTCCATACTCCCTGAAATGCTTGGAAGGCCATATTTGTGCCGCAGGAAGAACATCAGATTTGCAGTCTCAAGGCTCAAGTTCAAGACCTGGCTAGTTTACTTAGCAGTTGTGGGAACTCAGGCAAGGTTCTTAATCTTTGAGTCTCATTTTTTTTTTTCCATCAGTAAACTGAGGGTAATAATAGTAACTTCCTCACAGAGCAGTGGAACGGTGCAGATGAGGTAACGCATGTGAAAGTCCTTTGAAAACACATTCTCTGCACATGGTAATTATCGTTATTATGCATCGTTGTACAATGACCACCAATGCATGAGTGCATCAATCAACAGCTCCTCTTTACGTTATGTTGTTTAGTCCTCCCCACTCTGGGAAACAAGATCACTGAGGGGGAAGCAAATACCATTATCATCTTCATCATCATCACCATTATCATCATCGTCACCATCACCACATACCATCGAGCATCTACCAAGCTGCACCCTTGGCTTAGATTCTCACAACAGTTCTTCAGGATGTGTGTGTTATTAACCCTCTTTTACAATGAGGAAAACAAAACTAGTCCTGGTTAATCTCCTTGCTCAAGATCATAGAGAAGTAAAGTTGGCTTACTGGAAAGTTAAAAACCAGATTCAAAGGGTATTTGTTGCCATATGCATGTTTTTCCTTTCCCTATCAACCTCAGAGAACTAATGATTCTTTTTAAGTGGCTCTGAGGGTATGTGGGATGTCAACATTATTCAGCTGCACTCCAAATGCTGAGATGCAAATGGCACTCTCTTGGGGGAAAAACACCCTCTGGCATTGGAATAGCGGCAATGAAGATTGAATCTGAAGCCGTCGACATCCTGAAGGTTCATGAGCTGGCGCTAAGGGGAGGCTAAGCGTCCCTGTTTATTTGCTGTGTGTAGCCATCTCTCAGAAGCTGGGCAGGCACTAATTGGAAAGTTACTATCCCTAACTGGAAGCCATCCAAATTGCTCTCTTTTTTCCAGAAGCTTTGGAAGAGGATGTCTCCCTCCCTCCCCAACTGTCCTCCCACCCCATCCTCACTTGCCAAACCCCAGGGACGACAAATACTGCTAATTATGTCAGCTTGGCTTGGCATTGGTTTTCCAGATAGCACCTTTCATTAACATTGCCCTTCTGATCGTCTGGCTGCTGTACCTGTAGGGGTAGTGGGTGATGTGTTTGTTACCCTGGTGACACAGGAAAATGATAGAGGGGGAGGCGGAGGGTGTGAATGACATCTCAAACAGGCCTCAAACCTATGTGTTCTCTTTCCTCCATGCCTCTTGTGCTTACATAAGGTGGCACTTAGCCCTCTGGGGATGCCAGGGAGGGATCTGGTGTCAATCTGCTGGTTGTCTCAACTTTGAGTATCTTAAAGGCACCTTGTGGTCTCCAAAGGTGGGTTTTGGAGAGCAGTCACTGTATTTTAATTAGTATCCCTGGACCTCATTCCCCACCAAACACACACACACACACACACACACACACACGCATGCACGCTCGCAGGCTGCCCACCCAACCCTAGCAGTTGGAGGCTCTTAGGCAGTATGTGTGGAATTGAATTGCACCATTAATGTACCAATGGCATGGACCAAAGGCAGGGGGATAGTGACTGATCTCCTCAAGAGAACAAACTGTTTGCAGGTTCTTTAACACAGTGCTCACGCTGCATTCTGAACCCAGGAGTCACGCTAAATAGAGTGGGTACTATGATTTTGAGAGCGCTCTAGCTTATGAAATTCTATACGAAGCAGAGAATTTTGTGGCCCTTTATGAGATAAAAGCTCTACACAACATATACCAAAACAAGTATGACATCATTTTCAAGACTTTCTGATACTACTTATGAGCAGGTAAGCTTTGCCTTTTGCCAGGCACGTCCATACCTTGGTCACACAATGGTTGTAACCCCAGTCCCAAAATAGCCAGGTGGGCAGCTGACCAAAGAAAGGGCAGAGAGGCTTATATGTGCCCCAATCCCTCCATCATCCATAAGTCCTGGCCAATGGGAGAGTGAATAATAATTACTTTTCACTCTTCCATCTCTTTCAAAGATCTTTTTTATTCTTAGTGTAACCAAAGCCACAAGGAGAAACCAATTGCAAACATTCTACTTTTTGTCCAGGAATTGTGAAACCACCAGAAGCCAACATCATTTACCTTCTTGCTTATCAGTCTTTTGGGGGAAGGGGGACATATCTCAAACTTAGACCAGCTAGTGGTTAGGGGTAATTGTCATCTGAAATGGTCATCTCAGCAGGAACCATAAAATAAATCTTTATTTATACAGACAATAATTTTAACAACTTTGAGAAAACGATTTGGAATTATGACTGAGACTCTCCCAAACCCACAAAGTGTGAGAGCCAGTAGTGGCCTGTATGAAGTACACAGCTCTAAAAGCAGACTGGTTCCTGCAGAGAAGGGGGAAAATATTCCTTTTTCATTTCTGGCCCAGAAAATTTGGCCAGCGTCCTGGCTGGCTACACTATATTGAAGTCAGTTCAGTTATAGATTTTCCCTTTTCCTTGTTTGTGAGAGTTACTTGCAAAAATCAGCCAACAAACCAGTCAGCCAGATGAGTTTTCCTTCCTTTATTCGATCAGAGAAAGTGTTTCATGTCACAGAGTCCATGTAGGAATTAACTCATGTGCCAGGTGCCAAAGAGAAACTTGAATTGTTGGTCTGATTATATAAACTGTGCCGAGAGGGACCAAAGACAGAAGGTCCTGATGAGGTCTCACCGATGATAGGCTCTCTGGCACATCAGTAGTAAAGCCTCAGCCTACTCAGTGACGAGTGGCCATTTCTACTTCTTCAACAGCTAACGTTCAGTGAATGTTTTTCATGTGCTGGACATTGGGCTGAGTTCACAGTCACCATCTCATATAATCTTACAACAGGCTTTGGAGGGGTGGTGGCTACGATCATCTTTATTTATTTCCAAGGCAAATCTCTAAGGCTCAGAGAAAGAGAGAGGGAAACTTATCTGACAAATCTGGTGAGTGGGAAGGCCAAGATTTGAATCCAGGTTTCCTTGGACTCAGACTGTACCATACTGATTATTTCAGGAGTTAAGTGTTTGAAGCATCAATGCCTGTATTACCCTCATCTGGCTGAGACTTAACATCTGATCTATCTTCTTGCAGGATTTGGGGTTAAGGATCCAAGCTGCCTGGCTCAACTCAAAGCAATGGCAGGGGCCCAAGCCTCACAAGGTCAGGTCAGCTCATCCGAAACGCCTTGACTGTGAATCCAACGTCCCTCTTGCAACAGTATTCTCAGGGTTAAGTCTAATCTCCCCCTCTGCCCCTACTCCCCAGTTTTAATGATAAGGAAGTAGGTGTTGTTCCTTTTATTTTTAGGCAGCTGTAAAAAGGAGAAGGTAACTTAGATTGAATGGGGGAAAAGTCATGCAAAGAGATGCTGGTCAAACAGGACTGGTGGTATGCGAGAGGGCCTGGGAGGGTTGGTGTGTCTGGAACCACAGGTGTGCTAGATCTCAAAGGGCACTCAATGTAGGCCCTGAAGAAGCCTGACCTCTACCCTAAAAATGGCCACAGTTACCATGACATGATCAGACTGGCATGCAGAACAATTATTATCAAATGAGAATTCTCATTTCTGATTCCCTAGAAACCAGCCTTCCCCAGGTCCTGTTGTTCCTAACAGGGCAGATGGAGCCTTGGGTGTGTCTTGGGCAGGCTAGCAGTTTGGTGTCCCCTCAAAGGCAATGATTTCAGTATTCGTTCAACCTTTCTTTCAAAGAGAAGCTGAATTCCAGGGGTAGGCAGAGGAAGATTCCTGGTGGTGGGGCTCAGCCTGTGTGCTGAGCAATCTGTTTGGGCCTCAGATTTGCAAACCTCATTCAGCAAAGCCAAAGTCCTGCCGAACAGAACCCACCTCCTTAGGAGGTGATTCGTGGTCAACTTGTTTGCCAGAATCCGCTTCATGGTTCCTCATCTCCCAACTTAAATAGTTTATCGTTCTGGTTTTTATTTTTATTTATTTATTTAAAAAAATTTTTTATTGAGCTATAGTTGATTTACAATATTGTGTTAGTTTCAGGTATACAGCAAAGTTATTCATTCAGTTATATGTATGTATGTATATATATATATATATATGTATATTCTTTTTCAGATCCTTTTCCATTATAGGTTGTTACAAGATAGTGAATATGGTTCCCTGTGCTATACAGTAAATCCCTGTTGTTTATCAATTTTATTCGTAGTGGTATGTATCCGTTAATCCCATATGAGTCTGTTTCTGTTTTGTAAATAATTTCATTTGTATTATTTAAAAATTCCAGATATGAGAGATATCATAAGAAAATACTATGGATAGTTATATGCCAAAAAAATGGACAAGCTAGAAGAAATGGACACGTTTCTAGAAACATACAGCCCGCTAAAACTGAATCAAGAAGAAACAGATAATTTGAACAGACCAGTTACTAGAAGTGAAAAAGAATCTGTAATAAAAAAAAAACCTATCTGCAAACAAAAGTCCCAGATTCAGTGGGGAATTCTACCAAACGTACAAAGAAGAACGTATACCTATACTTCTCAAACTCTTCCAAAAGATTAAAGAGGAGGAAACACTCCCAAAGTCATTCTATGAAGCCACCATCACCCTGATACTAAAAAACTGAACAAAGACACTACCAAAAAAAGAAATTATGGGCCAATATTTTCGATGAATATAGATGCCACAAGTCTCAACAAAATATTAGCAAACTGAATCCAACAACACATAAAAAAAGGTCATACACCACAACCAAGTTGGATTCATCCCAGGGTCATAAGGATGGTTTAACATATACAAATCAATCAATGCAATACACCACACCAACAAAAGAAAAGGCAAAAACCATATGATCATTTCAGTAGATGCAGAAAAAAATTTGATAAAATTCAACATTCATTCATGATAAAAACTCTTACTAAAGTGGGTATGGAGGGAACATATCTCAAGATAATAAAAGCTATTTATGACAAACCCACAGCCAACGTAATACTCAATGGTGAAAAGCTGAAAGCCTTCCTGCTAAAATCTGGAGCAAGACAAGGATGCCCACTCTCACCACTTCTATTCAACGTTGTATTGGTAGTCCTAGCTACAGTGATCAGATAAGAAAAAGAAATAAAAGATATCCAAATTGGAAGGGAAGAGGTAAGATTGTCATTATATGCAGATGCTACTCTATATAGAAAACACTAAAGACTCCACTCAAAAACTATTAGAACTATTAAATGAATTCAGCAAGGTAGCAGTTTACAAGATTAATGTATAGAAATCTGTTGCATTCCTTTATGCTAACAATAAACTATCAGAAAGCAAAAGTAAAAAGAAAAAATCCCATTTAAAATTGTGCTGGTTTTAAAACGTGTTTGAATTCTGTTTCTGGCCATAATGGAGAAACAAGGAACAGAGTTACTCTCCCACCTTAAACAACGAGAAAAGCAGACAAAATGAATGAGACAAAATGTTAAGCAATGTTTTTTCAGTTATTGGAAACAGGCAGCATGGACTGCCCCCAGAAAAAAGGGAAATTAGTGAGGTGAGTCTTACAGTATCTGAAATGAAAAGCAAACACTGGATGAGATTAAAAGCAGATTAGAGCCTACAGAAGAAAAGATCAGGGAATTTGAAACAGCAATTGAAACTATCCATAACAAAGTACACCCACGGAAAAAAAGACTAGAAGAAAATAAACAGTGACCTATGGTACAATATCAAATGACCTAACATCTGAGATCCAGAAGGAGGGGATGAGGGTAGAAAAAATTTAAAGAAATAATAGGCAGAATGCTCTCAAAGTTGATGAAAACTATAAACCCACAGTTTCAAGAAGCTCAATAAACTTTTCCTGAAAGAAAACACGTTTCTCTAATGACTAATGATGCTGAACATCTTTTCATGTGTTTACTGGCCATTTGTATACATTCTTTGGAGAAATGTCTATTCAAACTCTTCACCCATTCTTAAAATTAGGTTATTTTGCTTTTTTTTGCGGTACGTGGGCCTCTCACTGTTGTGGCCTCTCCCGTTGCGGAGCACAGGCTCCGGACGCACAGGCTCAGCGGCCATGACTCACAGGCCTAGCCACTCCGCGGCATGTGGGATCTTCCCAGACCGGGGCATGAACCCGTGTCTCCTGCATCGGCAGGTGGACTCTCAACCACTGCGCCACCATGGAAGTCCCTATTTTGCTTTTAATTGTTGAGTTGTAAGAGTTCTTTATATATTCTGGATACTAGACCCTTATCAGATATAAGATTAGGTCTCATTCTGTGGATTATCTTTTCATTATCTTGATAGTTTCTATATTAGTCAGGGTTCTCCAGAGAAACAGAAGCAATACAAGGCACAAAAAAAGAGATTTATTTTAAGGAACTGGCGCATAAAAATGTGGGAACTGACGAGTCTGAAGTATATAGGGCAGCACTGCAGGCTGAAAACTCAGACAGGATTGGTAATGTATCCTTGAGGCAGAATTTCTTCTTTCCCCAGAAACCTCAGGTTTTGCTTTTGAGGCCTTCAACTAATTGGATGAGGCTTACCCACATTGTAGAGGGTAATCTCTTTACCTAAAGTCAACTGATTTTAGATGTTAGCTACATCAACGGGATGCCTTCACAGCAACATCTAGGCTGTTTGCTTAAAGAATTATACTACAGCCTCGTCATGTGGGCACAAAATTAGCCATCACAGTGTCACTTGACACACGAAAGTTTTAAATTTTGATGAAGTCAGATTTGTCTATTTTTTTTCTCTGAGTGCTTATGTTTTAGGTGTCATGTATAAGAAACCCTTGCTTAATCCAAGGTCACACCTATGTTTTCTTATGAGACTTTTATAGTTTTAGCTTTTACATTTAAGTCTTTGATCCATTTAGAGTCAATTCCTGTATATGGTGTGAGGCAGGTGTTATATTCATTGTTTTACATGTGTTTTTGTCATCTTTTTAAGCCACTCAGTTTAATTATCTCCATTATCTTACTATTCCAGTGCTTTGTTCAGGCCCCTTAGAGAGTTTAGGCCCTTGTCTGACCAATTTGCCCTCTAATTCAGTTCCAGATCCCAGACTGGGAGAAAATTTAGAGCTCTTGACCTCATTTCCCTGAATCCCTCTCTGCTGGTCCTGCTTAGGCCTTGAAAAGCAATAGAAAGAGCTGGAAGAAATGAACCTTGTTATTTTAGGGGGAGGCTTCATCTACTGGTCACCACAAAGTGCCTGGCGTGTTTTGGACTCATAACTTGGCAAGAGAGGGTGCAGGGATCCACAAACTACGACCCGAGGGCAAAATATGGCCCCCTACCTGATTTTATAGGGACACAACCACACCCATTCATTTACATATTTTCTATGCTGGCTTGAGAGCTAGAAAAAAGAGTTAAGTAATTATGATAGAAATTCTATAGCCTTCAAAACCTAAAATGTTTACGGTCTGGGCCCTTTAGAGAAAACTTCGCTGACCTTTGTCACACATTCCTAGTGTGTCCAGAATGGAAATCTTGGTTTCCTTTAAAGTAAGAGAAGATGGATGGGCAGCAGAGACCATTGCTGCTCCACCAAGATCCCCTCGGACCCCTTTCCTGATGAGGTTGCTCATCCCCAGGCCCTGTGCTGCTTCTGTGAATGGATCACACTGTGACCTTCTCTTCTCTTGTGGGGCTCCTTTTCTTTTCTCCCTCCTGCTTCTCTTACCATCTTGCTAATTTCTTCTGAGAGCATTTCCTCAGTAAATCAAGTACATATGCATTCTGCTCTCAGGAGCTACTTCTAGAGAATCCAACCTAAGACAGGCTGCATTGTCGGAATTAGAATTCCAGTTCACGCCTTCCTTCTTTCCTATCTGCCCTCCTAAATAATGGAGTCCAAAAGCTATCGGGTTGGGAAAAGCAAGGTAGACGTCTGTAATGGGGGACAAGGGGCTTGTGGTCCGGCAGCTCGGGCAGGTGCTGGAGTCGGAGCAGAGAGAAGGGGGTGTTTGCATGGGGGAGGGTTTGGGGAGGGGGCTTGGCATGAGGCAACAATGCCCTGGCAGGATGAAGAGGGCGACTGCATGGTTGACAAGAGTGGCAATGGGAGATTATCACTCGAGGGGAATTGATCCAATCATTAACTATATTGAGGATAATGGGAGCCAGGTTTCTCATTGTCTGAGGGGTTACGAATATGGAAAGGGAGAAAAACTAGAATAAACTCTGTGGGATTGGATTGGAATTGGAGGTATCAGTGTGAACTCATGTTTCCCGTAGATAGAGGTAGATGAAAAAGTAGATACAGAAGTAAACACATGTGGTCACTGAGAGGGTCCAGAAGCACCAACACCCCAAAGCAATAAACACCCTTAACACCCAGATCTTGGTTTGGAAATACCTTTCTCCTGTCAAAGGAATAAGGCGTCCTTGAGGAAACGGCTGACTCCAAGCTGGAGCAGAGAAAGTCCAAGATAAGCTAGAGTGTCTTTTTGTGTTAGGAAGTAAGGGACTGCTCAAAGGAGGATGAGAAAATGTCAAAAAGGACATAGATTTTAGCTTGAAGGGGTTCCCATTGGCCAGATTTGGGACAATTTGTGCATCAGAATAAATGCTGTTAGTGACAGATTATAATCCACTGAAAAAAACAGGAATCCATGAGTCTATATTGATGTAAATAAATGAATGAATAAGTAAGTGGGGAGAAGAGAAAGGTCTTACCGTAGAAAGCCAACTAATAAATGTAGAAGGAATGATGTCATTAGAAGGTCACCTTCTGGCAACCGTCATAGTAATAACAAATTCTGCCAAGAAATATCAATGGATGTAATAACTAGTGGGTGAAAGTCTGATGAAAAACAAGATATTTACATGGTCTCAAAGTACCTTGTCACAACATACCGATTAATTACAAAGGGAAAAATAGTAACTTTATATGGAGAAATTTGACAGCTGCCACCTTAATCACATGATGAAATCACCAGTAATGAGACAAATCCAAATTGTGTACCACTTGATAGGATGCAATGAGAAAAACACAGTAGCACTTTTGTGACATTTCTGCCAAAATGCATACCTTAAATCTAATTATGGGGAAACATTGGACAAACCCATACTGAGGGGCATTCTCCATGACTTGAAATTGTCAAAAGGGTCAAGGTTGTGAAAAACGGAGGGATGGTCCACTGAAGAGAGCTTCAGTGATGTGGGATCCTGATTAGATCACTCTGCCGTAAAGGACATTACCGAGACAACTGGGCTTTGTGAGTCGGATGGTTGTAACGTGCCAATATTAATTTTCTGATTTTGGTAGTTGTGTTATGGTTATGTAGGAGAATGTCCTTGTTCGCAGGGAATAAATAAACACTAAAGAATTTGGGAGTGATGAAGCATCCTGTCACCAAGCTATTCTCGAAAAAAAAGGTCAGGGAAAAAAGGTTTTTGTACTATTCTTGCAACTCTTCTGTAAATTTGACATTTCTTTGAAAGAAATAGAAAATAGTTAGAATATCATGGCTCACCCTCACCCTGCCCCCCCAAGAAAAAATTCTGGTGAAATTAGTGGTTGAAAAACCACCGAGCGGCTACTCCCCTCCTGCTCCCTGCAGGGACACCATGGCTCCCCTGCATATAGCCCCTTAGTTTTAGCCATTTCACTGTGTGCTGGTCTGACTTCCAAAGGCCAGCTCCTTCGGCTGCCTGAGGGCTTTCTCGGGGTGGCAGAGTGGCACTGCCCATGTGCTATGTGGAAATATCAGGGGATTACTGCCCCCTGCCGTCTTCCCCAAGAGCAGCCCGCAAACAGGGACTGGTAGGAGTTGGTGGATAAATACCCCAGTCTCCTCTCCCTTCAGGTGGGAAAATGCTGAGGCGTGCCCTGAATGGCTCCCTGAGTTCTCCAATAGGATTGAGCTCCATGCAACCCCTTACTGATTTTCTTCCCTTCCTTGACTGACTTCACCCTCCCCTATCGACATTTCCGGGAATTACCTGTTTAATGAACTTATTTGTGCTCAAATCCTTTCCTCAGAATAGACTTCTTGGAAATGCAAAGGAAGACCCTCTCTATCACATCAGACTATTTTATTGGCTTCATGGCAATTCTCACCATCTGAAATCATCCTGTTCCTTTACCTATTGATTTATTTGCAATGCCTAAGACAGTATCTAGCATGTGGAGGGTACTCAGTAAATATTCATGGAATGAATGAAGGAGGAGAGGAATGTTTTTCCATCCGGGTTCTCAGAGGTTCCCCTGGCTTCAAGGTCCCATGGTCAAGAGAGCTCAGCCAGAGGACTCTCTGGGCTGGATCCTCTCAACTCAGTAAGACTCCATCCTGGTCTATTCTTGTTATGGTTCCACTTGGGACTGAAGGGGATCAGAACATGCCATCCCAAGATATGCCACTTTGACATGGGATTATTTTGCACTGAAGGCAGTTGAGAATCACCAGATGCAACAAGAATTCTCTGCCCTCCCCTATCTGCCTAAAAGCAGGGCATAAACTTCCCTTTGAGGAAGATCTCCCCTTCCCCAGTACCAGGGAGAGAAGAGCAACTCTTATCAAAGATGGATAATGGACACCAAGATAAATTTTGTAAGCAGACCTTATTAAAATAACTCTTATTTTCCATGAGTTCCCCCCACATATTTCCTAGTCCCTTTCCCATAATTCATTGTCCCTTGAAGACCAAACCCTCTTTCTTTTGTTAAAAGAGTATTAACTCCCCTGAGTCTAACTGCTTCTTTGAGTTTCTGTTCTTTTCCGTGAACTCCCATGCACACGCTTTGCTCATCTCTCCTCAGAGGGAGCACTCCTGACAACACTCCTGTAGGAAGGGACAATGGAACCCCACCTCTTATTTTAAAAACTACTTTTCAGTGCTTCAAGAGAAGGGGGGAAAAATCTTTCTCTTAAAGCCATTATTATATCCAAACTCAACCATTCACGTCTTTAAATAGCCTTTTCACATGCTTTGTTTTCACAAAAGTAAATGTTCTGTCCAAAAGAAGCATCAATTCCTTTTGTAGGGTTGTGGCCTGCTATCTCTCTGACTCACAGAAGAGCTGGTACTGCTACGGTATTCAAGTAAAAACATACTTCTTATGACTTCCCTGGTGGCGCAGTGGTTGGGAGTCCGCCTGCCGATAATAAAAATTGTGTGCCTTTCATTCTATTAATGTCTTTTGTTAGTTTAATTTGCAGGTCCTCAGGCACACCCCTAAGAGGATAGAGGAAACGTTTTTCTTCTCTGACAGAATATATATAAGCAAACAAAGACATTTTTTTTTTTGAGTTTAAAACCACAAAGCTAATTCATCTACCTCATTTGACAGAGGAGATAGGTTTGGTCCCAAGTTCTCCGGCTGGTTGGTAGTAGAGCCCAGATGGAAGGCTGATGACGTTTCATCCCATAAATACAATGGCTGCTGAATCAAGAGTCAGCAGGTTGCCTGGAAGTCCCCATCAGCAGCTGAGCCCATAATCTGTCTGCTCATTTGACCAAATTTGGGGGAAGGCCAGAGTGAATTTAGCTGCTATTTATGGGAATACATGCACCCAGTAACTCCTCACAACAGCCCCTATGAATAGGTATCACCCCCACTTTATAGATACTGACATTAAGGCTTGGTGAGTATTACTGAGAATGACTTAGAAATCTGAATATAGGAGATTGTTTTCAGTGAATTGTGACGTTATTCCTTGCAGGAACATGTGTTGATACTAACTGTTGGCCAAGTATTGCCAAGTACTGGTCCTGCTGGATCCCTCTTCAAAGCAGAAATACGGCTTATCTGCAATTAGCTCATTCACTGTGTGCAAATACTACTAATTGCTTGAAAACGGTGTGTTCTCTTAAGTAGGTTAAGCATTCCCCTCTAAAATCTTGTTTGTACTATTAATTTGAGCAACAAACCTTTCCTTTAGGAAGCAAGGCACAGTCCAGCCAGGCCAGGCTGGGAGAAGGATCACAAATTCTCACTCATCTGAGTTGGGATGTGGATGTCGATGGACCCGTGCTTGCCAAGCTTGTTATTTTGAGCCTGAACGGAGGGTCAGCCAAATTCTGCAGTCACCTGAATTATTAAACATTTGATGGGAAATGAAGATGCCTTCTTTTCTAGTACCAGAGAACCTCCAAATTTCGGCCAGCCCCATCTTGTCAACTGGAGGTCCTGCTGGGCTTCCTTTAGTGAACAGATAAGGCTCAATTTTAGTTAGCACACTAATTGTTTCCATGCAAATGAATGTGGGAAAATGACTGGCAGACAGTTCATTTCCTTAAGTGGGGTACCAAGGTGCTCCCCATAGGCCTGTCGATGGTGCCCCATGGCACAGCCACCCGTTTTGTTTACTGAGTAGCACAAATCTGGCCTCAACAATCACGTGCTGGGCTCTGTGTGAGGGTTGGCGTGATGGTGAAATGATGTCTTGGAGGAGTCCACTGTAGAAGTCAAGGGGGAAAGTTACCAGATTCTCTGAGTTAGGGTTCCTGGTTGTAAGCAACAGGAATCAATTCAGGTAAAGAGAAGAGAAAGAGGATGTTTTGGAAGGGTTGAGGGGTAAAGGTAGGCTGGGCTGGGGGCCGAAGGGGCTGGGCAGAGGAACAATCTGGTGGGTATATTGCCATCATACGATCTCATCTCTAGCTGACCTTGTGTCCTTGTGTAGCTCAGGCCACTGTCTCTATCAGGGAAGAAAAACCTCTTAGGCTCAGTACCTGGGAACATACGAATTAAACCGACAAAAGATAGATTAACAGGAGGAAAAAAACCCCAAATTTATTCATGTGTATATGGGAGCTCACAAAAGAAGTAGTTCGCCCAATAGCTAAAGGCTGGGAGAGAGAAGAGGCTTCTACGGTAAGAACAAATGGGTTTCTAGGGGAACAAACAGGAAATAAGAAAATCTGTGATAATATTTGTTTATGCAGGAGCGAGTGATCTCGTCCATCTTTTTCATGGCCATAAAACTCCCTCAGAGAAGGGAAGTTTTGATAGTTTCATTCTTAGAAGTTTTTCTTTCAGTGAGATAAAGGAAGCTCCGAGAAGGCTTCTTCCAAGTGGGTCCCCACACCTCTCACCTGAATGACTGTGATGTCCTCCTAACTGGTATCACAGTTTCCTCTCTGGCCACCCACCAACATGCTCTCCACAGCTTCCAGAGGAACTCATTTAGAATGGAAATCAGATAATGCCACCCTTGTGCCTAAAAACCCCTATGACCCAGCGTCCAGACCTTGGCTTCTAACACCATTCTCTAGTAAAGGAACTAAGGCTCCTTGGAGAAATGGTGGATTCTAGGACTGGACAAGGAATATATAAGAGGTGCCTGAAGCATCTTGTAGTGACAGAAAATAAGGAAATGTTCAAGAAACAAAATGATAGGTTTACGTCAAAGGGACACACGAGTCAGCTGAAAGAGCTCCTAGTAGCCAAAGCTGGAATAATCTGTGCAAGAAAATAAACAACATAGTATTAGAATATAACCCAAAGTACGTATCTATGGGTCTATACTGATGTAGATAATTGAATAAGTAAATAAATGGGGAAGAAGAAACAAACGTCCCATGTGGAAGAATTCCAAATAATTTACGGAGCTACTCCCCCATAAAGGAGGTGGAGTATAGCTTCCCATCCTGTGAATGTGGGCTGCACACAGTGACTCCTTCTGAAGAGCAGAATACGGAAAGAGGGAAAAGAGAGAAACTTTACAGCAGAGAAGCTGGACAAATGCTACCTCAACCAGGCGGTCAAGGTCAACATCGACAGTGATCAGTATGTTGATTGCAGGTACCCTTGATATGATGTAATGCGACTGGGGTTTTACCTCTGTGGTCTTCCTCCCATGACCCAAACCCCAGGCGAGTAACCCATGACCCATGAGGAAAACGTCAGACAAAACCAAACTGAAGGACAGTCTACAAAATACCTGACCCGTACTCCTCAAAACTGTCAAGGTCACCCAAAAGAAGGAAGGTCTGGAAAACCGCCGCTACTCAGAGGAGCCTCAGGAGACATGACATCTAAAAGTAATGTAGCATCTTATGCACCCCTATGTTCCCGGCAGCACTATTCACAATAGCCAAGACACGGAAGTAACCTAAGTTTCCATCGACAGATGACTGGATAAAGAAGATGTGGTACATATATACAATGGAATAATATTCAGCCATAAAAAAGAATGAAATAATGCTATTTGCAGCAACATGGATGGACCTAGAGATGATCATACTAAGTGAAGTAAGTCAGACAGAGAAAGACAAATACCATATGATATCACTTATATGTGGAATCTAAAATATGACACAAATGAACCTATCTGTGAAACAGAAACAGGCTCAAAGACATAAAGAATAGACTTGTGGTTGCCAAGGGGTGGAGGGAGGGATGGAGTGGGAGTTTGGGATTAGTAGATGTAAGCTATTATATATAGAATGGATAAACAACAAGGTCCTCCTGTGTAGCACAAGGAACTATATTCAATATCCTGGGATAAACTATAATGGAAAATAATATAAAAAAGAATGTATATATATGTATAACTGAATCTCTTTGCTGTACAGCAGAAATTAACACAACATTGTAAATCAACTATACTTCAATTAAAAAAAAAAGAAGAAAAAACTAATGTAGCATCTTGGATGGAAGCCTGGAACAGAAAGAGGACGCCAAGAAAAAATATAGGAAATCTGAATAAAGTGTAGACTTATGTTAATGACAATGTATCAGTGTTGGTTCCTTAGCTGTGACGAAAGTACCATATTAATGTAAGATCTTAACAGTAGTGGGTATATGGGGATTCTCTGTATTATCCTTGCAACTTTGCGTTCTAAAAACTCTCCTGGAGAGCAGTATGGAGGTTCCTTAAAAAACTACAAATAGAACTACCATATGACCCAGCAATCCCACTACTGGACATATACCCTGAGAAGACCATAATTCAAAAAGAGTCATGTACCAAAATGTTCATTGCAGCTCTATTTACAATAGCCCAGAGATGGAAACAACCTAAGTGTCCATCTTCGGATGAATGGATAAAGAAGATGTGGCACATATATACAATGGAATATTACTCAGCCATAAAAAGAAAAGAAATTGAGTTATTTGTAGTGAGGTGGATGGACCTAGAGTCTGTCATACAGAGTGAAGTAAGTCAGAAAGAGAGAGACAAATACCGTATGCTAACACATATATCTGGAATTTAAGAAGAAAAAATGTCATGAAGAACCTAGGGATAAGACAGGAATAAAGACACAGACTTACTAGAGAATGGACTTGAGGATATGGGGAGGGGGAAGGGTAAGCTGTGACAAAGTGAGAGAGTGGCATGGACATATATACACTACCAAACGTAAGGTAGATAGCTAGTGGGAAGCAGCCACATAGCACAGGGAGATCAGCTCGGTGCTCTGTGACTACCTACAGGGGTAGGATAGGGAGGGTGGGAGGGAGACGCAAGAGGGAGGAGATATGGGGATATATGTATATGTATAGCTGATTCACTTTGTGATAGAGCAGGAACTAGCACACCATTGTAAAGCAATTATAGTCCAATAAAGGTGTTAAAAAAAAAAAACTCTCCTGAAATCAAAAGTGTACTGACAGTCAAAGCAAAAAATCGTCTGAAGGTTTCTTATTGGGCTGAGAATAAAATCCACGCTTCTCATTCCAGCCGATAGTTGACGGTGTCCCGTGTGACCTGGCTGCCCCGCCTCCTGCCACCTCCCCAGCCACACTGGCCTTCGCCTGGCCTAGGACAAAGGGCCCTTTCTCTTGGCGGTCCCTCCCCTTCCCCTAGTTCTCCTCTGTCTCTCTTCCTCCAGGCCAAGTCCTTCTCATCTTTCGTATCACAACGTCATTGCCACCTCCTCCGAGAAGCCACCTTGAGCAAAATGAACCACGTCCCTCCTGTCACTCTCCATCACACTCCATTCATTTCCTGCACTGAGCTTACGCCAACCTGCCTTTATCCTATATAGCTGTTCACCTGTGTGTTCTTGGCTTCCCCAGGAACATGCACCCAACCTGTTCACAGTCGGCGCCACAGCACCTTGCAGGGAGTGGGCATTTAATAAACATTAAGGGCACGTGATTGCATAATTAGGATCCACAACATAACACAATCGTTAACATGTTTTATTCCTCGAGCTTTTCCCAACTATATTTTGTTAAATCACCAAAAGTAGTGAGTTTAGTGTGAGGATGGAGGAAGTTCATAGAGAACAGAGAGGTTACTTTTCCCTTTGTCTTTCCCCCTGGAAATGGGGAAGGAGCCAAAACGTCTTTGAGAAATAAGCTTTTCATTCTTTTGCCCCAAAGCACCCTGCTGAGCTGGGCTCTGTGTAGTTTGTGGAACTTTCCAGAATGAATGAGACCCAGTGTGTTTTTATGCTTAAGGCACATTGCCAGTTATCTGTGCTGATGGAGCAGAGAACTTCCTTATTCTTGTAAGGGATTGTTTACCAAAGTTAAAGACAACTTTTACTTACCAGGGGTGCAGGTGGGGAGCAGGGAATGGGGAGGTGGGTTTAATGAGCATGGAGTTTCAGTTTAGGGTGATGAAGAAGTTCAGGAGATGGAAGGTGGTGATGCTGGCACAAACGTACTCACTGCCTCTGAATTGTACACTTTAAAAAATGGCTAAAATGGTCAATTTTATGTTATGTATATTTTATCACAATAAAAAGAAATCCAGTGATACACTCTTCAAACTTGAAAGTAGTCTCTAATGGCAGTAAAGGTCGGTTACACAGCAATTACAGAGTAAAATCCCATTTTTAATTTTTAAAATTATAGGTAACAAGACCGTGGAAATAAAGATGTCAAAAACAATAACTGATTATTTTGGAGTGGGAGTGATTTCTACTGTCTTCTTTGGGCTTCTCTGTATTTTCCCAATCATATATTCTACAATAAATGTTTGTATATCTTTTGTAACCAGATAAAACATAGACACACAACGTTAAGAATATACTTAAAACCACCGAATTGTACATTTTCATGTGGTTATGATGGTAAATTTGTGTCATGTGTATTTTACCCCAATAAAAAAAAAATGTATTTTTGAAAAGACAACTTAAAGGCATTTCCTCCCTGGGTTTTCTTGAGGCTAGCGTTGCCCTACTTGGTAGTCATTCCCCATCACCCACCCCACTGTGTGGTCCAGGGGAGAGAGACCTGGCTTGGGAAGTGAAACCAAGAGGCTGAAAGATACCAGGTATGGGTTTAACCGGTTCTATGTACAATCCAACAGTTTAGCTCCTTTCCTTCAAATAAGATGGAAAGTATTCTGTAAGGGCAGATTTTATTGTTTTGTTTTGTTTTTTAAAACAGTTCGCTCAGGATTTGTTACCATTCAAATTGAGGGCGAGTTAACAGCTAACGCTCCTATTTCCTACAAAGCCAAGATTGTTAAATGTGATAGTATAAACATGATGGCAGGAGAAACAGTCACAAATCTTCAGAGGATGGACTGTTTTCAAGAATGCAGAGATGCCACATCACCTTGACAGTCATTGCAAATCAAGACGCATTATATTTGGGTGGCGTTTTTAACCTTCTAAAGTGTATCCATGCTTTTTATTTATTGCACGATCGGCCTGAGCATGTGAAAGTGGCTTTTCCATTTGAAATAGGGGAGGTTGTTGGTGCTCGGGAAGGGCTGTCCGTGGTGTGAAGTCCTAAAGAAGGTAAGAGGGGGTGGGCTTGAGGGGGAAGGAGGGTGCGCCTCCTCTACGGTCTCTGGAAGGAGCGAGGAGCAGGTGGGAACATCAGCAGAGAGGACTGGAGTGACTTTGTTGAGGGATATTATCAAGGAGTCAGTGCAGAGCCTGAGCCTGAGTTCTCCACCCGGAGGCGGAGGGAGTCTGGATTTTTTTTTTTTTTTAACATCTTTAATGGAGTATAATTGCTTTACAATGGTGTGTTAGTTTCTGCTTTATAACAAAATGAATCAGTTATACATATACATATGTTCCCATATCTCTTCCCTCTTGTGTCTCCCTCCCACCCTCCCTATCCCACCCCTCTAGGTGGTCACAGAGCACCGAGCTGATCTCCCTGTGCTATGTGGCTGCTTCTCACTAGCTATCTATTTTACGTTTGGTAGTGTATATATGTCCATGCCACTCTCTCACTTCGTCCCAGCTTACCCTTCCCCCTCCCCGTGTCCTCAAGTCCATTCTCTAGTAGGTCTGTGTCTTTATTCCCGTCTTACCCCTAGGTCCTTCATGACCTTTTTTTTTTTTTTTCTTAGATTCCATATATATGTGTTAGCATACGGTATTTGTTTTCTCTTTCTGACTTACTTCACTCTGTATGACAGACTCTAGGTCCATCCACCTCACTACAAATAACTCAATTTCGTTTCTTTTTATGGCTGAGTAATATTGCATTGTATGTATGTGCCACATTTTCTTTATCCATTCATCCGATGATGGACACTTAGGTTGTTTCCATCTCCTGGCTATTGTAAATAGAGCTGCAATGAACATTGTGGTACATGACTCTTTTTGAATTATGGTTTTCTCAGGGTATATGCCCAGTAGTGGGATTCCTGGGTCGTATGGTAGTTCTATTTGTAGTTTTTTAAGGAACCTCCATACTGTTCTCCATAGTGTCTGTATCAATTTACATTCCCACCAACAGTGCAAGAGCGTTCCCTTTTCTCCACACCCTCTCCAGCATTTATTGTTTCTAGATTTTTTGATGATGGCCATTCTTACCGGTGTGAGATGATATCTCATTGTAGTTTTGATTTGCATTTCTCTAATGATTAATGATGTTGAGCAGCTTTTCATGTGCTTCTTGGCCATCTGTATGTCTTCTCTGGAGGAATGTCTATTTAGGTCTTCTGCCCATTTTTGGACTGGGTTGTTTGTTTTTTTGTTATTGAGCTGCATGAGTTGCTTGTAAATTTTGGAGATAAATCCTTTGTCAGTTGCTTCATTTGCAAATATTTTCTCCCATTCTGAGGGTGGTCTTTTGGTCTTGTTTATGGTTTCCTTTGTACACCACCTCCTGACAGTCGAGCCCTCCCTGGGGGTGGTACCTCGCCAGGCAGTGCACCCTGCCCCTAACGTGGGCCGCGTACAGGTGCTGACCGCTCCAGCAGAACCATTGTGCTCTACGCTACAAGAACTGAGGGGCTCCCTGCGCCCTGATATTGCATGCCAATGCGGAGGGTGTTTAAGGAAAGGACAGAAGGTATGAAACAGTCCTCCTTGGAGACAGGAAATCAATCCGGCTGGGCAGTGCTGAACACCCAGCCACTGTACCTGATGGTGCATTTCAAACCAGGACACAACTCAGCTTCTTCTGAGCCAAGCTGTGTGGCCGTTCTGTGCCGGTGCCAGGATGGAAGCAGACAAGACATCCTCACTGCCCACTGGGAACTCACTGGGGCCAGCGGACCTGCAGGCTGAGGCTGTGGAATGAGAAGTGGTGGTGGGGGTTATGTGTGCAGCGTGGGGTGTCCCGACTGAGGGGTGGGGAGTGTCTGGGCCCGAGATGATGAGACCACATGGTCAAGTCCTTGAAAGATGAATATTGACATCACAGCTACAAGATCCATTTGAACCTAACTTATTTCATCTGAGAAATGGGATGATGATGGATTTGAAATCTCTGTTTAAACTTCTGAGTGATGAGAAGGGTCATGGTTTTGGGCGAGTGGCCTCAGGATTTTGGATTTCCAATCCTCACCCCAGGGATCAAACACATACCAGGAAGCTGTAGGGAGTCCACAAAAACACCAGCAGGGGTTTAAGCCCTGAGATCAAGAGGGGTCCAAGCAGCCTGGAAGCCAGGCAGTGTCATACAGTGGCACTTGCCACTTTGATTCCTTCTTTCAGTAAAGTGGCACTGAGATCCTGCCCTGAGCCAGATCCTGGACCAGACCCTGGAGACACTCATGGGAACAAGATGCAGGGAGCAAGGCAGTCAAGGCCTTGACCCCAACATGCTGGGGGGCAGGAGGGCAGGAGGCAAAGCGTTCCCTGTCCTCATAGCTGATCTGTCTCCTGATGACACTGGGCTGGCCCTGGGGTATCACAGGGTCTATCACGTGTTGGCTACACAGCTGTGGGCAGGTTACTGAAACTCTTTGAGCGTCATTTTCCTCACGTACACAATAGTAGCTGATCTAACGAACACACAGGGTTATTTTAAGAAATAAATGAATTCCTGCAAGTCAGGTGCTTACAGCAGAGCCTAGCCATCAGTAAGTGTTCGTGGTTATTTTTCAAGGAGCTGACCTACTCTTTCTGGGAAGATCTCGCCGGCCCACTTATAAGCCTCACAAGCGTCCTATTCTAATAAATCACTTCTTATCTATTACTTTGCTTCTCGCTGAATTTTTTCTGTGCTGAGACGTAAAGAACCGGAGCACCTCAGAGCCCCCTGAAACACCACCTAGCAGTTTCACCAGGAGGGACCCCAATGCCCTGGCTCTGGCTAAAACGGAACCAGAACCATATGGCTGAATGATGCAGGATTTGGAGTTAGGCAGACCTGAATTAGTGTCTCAGCCTCTCTCTCAGTATGATCCTGGGAAAGTGAGTTCACTTTCTTTTTGTTTTTTTGGGGTTTTTTTGGGGGGGGTACGCGGGCCTCTCACTGTTGTGGCCTCTCCCGTTGCGGAGCACAGGCTCCGGACGCGCAGGCTCAGCGGCCATGGCTCACGGGCCGAGCCGCTCCGCGGCACGTGGGATCTTCCCGGACCGGGGCACGAACCCGTGTCCCCTGCATCGGCAGGCGGACTCTCAACCACTGCACCACCAGGGAAGCCCGAGTTCACTTTCTTGAAATTTAGTTTCCTCTGCTATAAAGTGGTGATAATAGTGTGTACATTACAGGACTGCTGTATCGCTTGTGTACTGCTGAGTTCCAAACCACCCCAAAATGTGGTGGCTTAAACCCACAGCCTGCTAATCTTGCTCATGAGTCAGTGGACTGGCAATGTCAACTGGAAAAGAAATGCACAACCTAAAAGTTGAGAGTTATGTTTTATTCAGTGCACAAAACTGAGGACTTAAGCCTGGGACACAGCATCTCAGGTAACTCTGAGAGACTGCTCCAACGAGGCGAGCGAGGGGGCGGGAGAGGATATATAGGGTTTTGCAACAAAAACCGGATAGTCGGACCACCAAAAGATTACTGTTAATTAAGGAAAACCAGATATCTCAAGTTAAGAAATCTAGCACTTTTCTGTGTTTGGGAAAATGCAAAGTCTGGGCTCATTGAAATTATTCCTGTGATAGCACCTCAGCTCTCTGGGGCCAGTATCCTGGGCTTCTCACTCTAAATCTCCTCAGGGTGCGCCCTCGCGGGTGGCTTGCAGCAGCTGACTGGTAGATGGTGGGCATCCTGCCTCCATCCTGGGTTTCCTCAGGGCTCACCTTCGGGGCAGCTGTAATGTGATGGCTTGATGGCTGCAACATTCTTTGTTTACTGACATGGCAGGCAATATCTTTCATTCACAGCACTTTGGGCCGAGTTCAGTCAGGTGGTCTGCTGGTCTTGGCTGGGCTCACTTGGGCATCTGTGGTCAGCTGGTGGTCAGTGGCTCGGGTGTTTGGCTGGCTGTGGACTGGGGGGACCGGTAAGAGGGCCATGTGTGTCCTGTGTGTATAGCAGGCTAGCCCGGGCTTGTGCGCATGGTGGAAATGTCAGGGTTTCCAAGAACCACAAGAGAGTAAACCCAGTGCCCAAGCTAGTTAAAGCAAGTGCCACTGCTAGATTCAAGGGCGGAGAAGTTGATGGGAAGGGAAGAATTTGGCCAGTTTTGTCATCTACCAGGTAGTTTTGAGAATAAAATGAGATCGTATAAGCACAGTGCCTCCTGACGCTCAATTAATGCTCAATAAACGTATTGACAATGATTAATTTCTCTCTTCGAGTTTTTTAATAATGATAAGGTAGCTGTTAGAATAGATATTAAGTAGTAACTTTTAATTTTCGTGAAGCGTCTTGCCTCCGTTTCCTCCCCCGTATCATGATGAGAATCGCTTTCAGGCAGCGATGTCTCAGGAAGGATTGGATGAGGGAATGATGGTTAAGTGTTTGCACAGAGCCGGGTGTGGGGAATGAGGTCGTTATTATTACTGGTGTAAGATCCGTGTCTCCCCCTCCTCCCTGCACACAAAAACATGGCAGAGACTTGATCGCTTTTTCATTTTGTTTTATTTTGACCCACATCCCACTTTTCAAAAAGCCTGAGTCTCAGCTGTTTGTAGAGACTCGCCTTCAGGCTATCCTTTCTTCTGGCTCCCCAGCTGCCTCTCTTCTCATCTCCGCTCTCTGAAGGCACCTCCTCCCTTTGTGTTTCATCCCCCTTCCTCCACCGCAGTCTCCCATCTGCCTAGGGGGTTCCTCCTGGCTGCAGCTGCAGCTTCAGGGGACTCTGAGGGTGACCCTGGGGCCACAGGGCCCTTCCAGGTAAGAATGACCAAGGTGGAAAGTGCCGGGCACCTAGACACAGCGCATGGGCCTCCCAGGTGCTCTGAGGGGTTCTTAACCCCCATCTGCAAGAGAAAGGAGCCCCCTCCACCTTGCACCTTCTCAGGGTTTCCAGGGACTCCCGGGCAGCCTCTGAAGCTCTTCACTGCTGTCGGATGACCTGGGGAAATGCTTAATGCTTTGAGCTTGGGAAACTCATACCAACCAGTCACTCACCCTGGTAGAGGATTGTACAGGCTTGTCTCAAAGCCTGGATGGTCTAAAATATGCGTGATTTGAGCATCCTCCCCCAGTCCCTACACCTTGTTACACAAGATGGGGCCTCTTGGGCTTAAATGCCAGACAACCTCCTTCCTCAGGGGCCAGGACACTGAGAAAGGGGAGTGGGAGTAGGAGAGGCCCCTCCCCCCGAGGTGGCTCAGAGCACCCTCCCTGCAGAAGACGATGCTTCTTCTGAGACCGACTTTGGGAGCAGCCACTCCGGCACCACTGGAGCAGCCGGGTGCTTTACACATATTCTCTCGTTAGTTCTTATAACATTCTCGCGAGGCTGGCAGTGGCAAAGCCACTTTACAGTTGCAGATATGGAGGATCAGAGAGCTTAAGACAATTTCTTTTGAGTTCCAAATTCAAGGATAGAGCATAATTGATTGGTGGGGGACAGACAGGGATTAGGGGCGGCCCACGAGACAGCTGAGGCCAAGTCCTTGGCTCTGCACCTCATGGTAGGGGAATGGAAATAGCAAGGTGCTGAGAGTGGGCAGGCCAGGTTTAAGGATGCTTTTAAGGAAATTGAGGGTCTTTTGGACTTTGCCATGGAGGCAAGTTTCCTTGAACTCACCGAGCCTCAGTTTTCTCACCTGTAAAATGGGCTTGTTGTGAGGATAAATGAGGGGAGGTGTAGGAAGCATGTAGCTCAGTTCCTGGTGTGTGCAGAGCAGGGGTCCTTATATTACATCCTGGCTCCAGGAATCCCATAGGACAGGAGGGCCTCCGGCCTTGTCTTTCTTGCTGGTCATTTCCAAGGGCAGCTCTGTGCCCTACAGTAAAAGCAGGGCCAGGTCCCCGCCCCAGGCAACTGCTGTGGTTTCTATGGTTGTTTCAACAGCCTGGCTCTTCCAGACAGAACCGAGGCTGAGCTTCTCTTGTAAACATTGATGGAGGCCTCAGACAGAGAGGAACGCGAAAACAAAAGACGTTTTATTTATGATAGAAAAAGAAACCAACAGAAAAAAAAAAAAAAAAAAAAACATCTACAGGCCTGAAGGAGGGGGGAATGTTTAAATAAACCATGGCAGGTCCACTGGATGGAATATTCTGCATCTATGGAAATGACGTTTACCGAGGGTTTGTAATAACACGGGAAAACGCCTATTCTATAAAGCTAAGTAAAAAAGGGAAGCAACTGAATTGTATACTCAACACAATCACATCTAGGCAAAAATCAAGCCAAACAAAAATCACGCACAAGAAAAGCAGACCGGAGGGACCTACACCACAGTGGCGGGGGCGGGGGGCGTCTGTCTTTGGGTGGCGAAACTGGGGAGATTTTTTATACTTTTCTCTATTTTCCAATTTTCGTCCTATAATGGCATGGTTGGCCTAAGGTGCAAAGCAACACAAACTTGTTTTTTTTTTTTTTCCTAAAGAAGAAAGAACTCTTACTGGGAAAGCAGGAATAGATGACCCATGGAGAAGCCCAGTGACACACAGGTCACTCTGCGGCTGAGGGCTAGAGGGCAAGAGACAAGGTTATTAAAAAGGTCAAGTGGAAATCCTAGACTCTGATTTCATGGAGTCATATGGGCTCACTGACACCCAGCCACACACTCAGGTGTGACGTCTGTGTGTTATTTTGACTCTCACCCTTAAAGGTGCAAACTCTGCTTCTCTCTTGGGAATGTAGCTTACCTCTATCTAAAGACCCTCTTTCATAACTGTTGGTGTAATGAGATTTTTTCCCTCACAGGAAAGGCTAAAGCAAATAGCTGGGCTCCTGCCCTCCTCACACAACAGGATGGAGTGCCTGGGAGGCACTCCTGCCCTCCTCCGCTGGCGTGGCAAAGTCATTCAGGAGGCAGAGACAGCCCTCCCAGGCCCTGAGCCAGTCTTGGTCTTTGCATCTTCCAGATTTCCACTCAGGGCTCTGCCCAGCTTCTTCTTATCAGGGAGCCTGATCACACGATCTCACTTGCCTGCCTTCTCTTTCTCTATGGCCTGTATGCAGCATGGGTTCTATTTGTTTGTTTATGTATTTGTTTTCTAAAATTGCCTGTTTTCTACAGCTAGAATGTGAGGTCTATTAGGGCAGGGATGTATTGTATCTCCAACACCCGGAACAGCGCCTGGCTTAAACAGTCTGTAAATGAGCCCTGACCATCACGGCCCCAGGTGGTTTTTGCAGGCCCCCTGAACCTTGCCCTAACACGACAGCCCTGACCACTCTCATCCCTAAACCCAGCTCTGGAGACCCAGGCCAGGAATAAAAAATGCACAGCTCTAATCTATCAGTAATGACTGCCTGGGGCTCCATGCTGAAAGAGTTCTGAGGCCATTGAAAGAGCTCAACAAGAAAAGACATGGTGATGGCTTAGTGATGTCTGCCATGGGACCATAGGAGGCAGACAAGATGTGTGGCGTACCTGAACCCAGGCTCAAGTCTCAGCTCTCCCTCTCATCATGAAGACCACATCCACCACCTAGAACAAGCTCTGTTGCCTTATCCCTTGATCCATCTCCCTAGTCCCTGCCATATGTATGCAATGGGCTTCTGGAAGTTTTCCAGAGTGATCCCTAGCTCACCCTTGGCTTGGAGCCCTTCCCCACACCCTACCCAGCTTGGCTGAGGTCTTGTCCCCTGCCGGGCTCCTTACCGGAGACCTGCCCCTGGGGCTGGATCTGGCTCTACCTGCCCCAGCTCCCAGATGGGGTTCTCCTTCTGAGCAGACCCTTCTCCCCACCTGGCATCACATCTCCAATTCCCCTGGGTCCCTTGGAGGTTCATGCCTGAGTGTTGACTCTGAACTTGAGCGTGGCCTTTGTGGCGGAGGGGTTTGGGGAGGAGGTCACCCTCCGCAGGCTCCAGCCGTAGTCCCAGCAATCTTTCATTCCCCACCTTCCAACTTAGAAATAAACTAAGCAGCTTCGCCTCCCAAGTCCTAGAATAGGGAAGGTAGCCTTGTGCGGTCCAAGAAAAGGCTTCGCCTCTGTACCAACCTCCTCTCATTCTTTGTTCCAATTCTGCATCTTCTAAAAAGATCTCCCACCCCAGATCAGCCCCAACAGCTGCAGTGAACACAAGATCCTGCCAGGACCCCGCAGAACTGGGAAGAACTTTCTCCAGGTGCTCACCTTTATCCCCCAGGCAGAGGAGGACATGGGTGGTGCTTCCCATTTTTAAGATAGGGATGCTGAAGTCTGAGCATTCCTGTCCCCCCACCTGTGGGACCTGCCCTGGTGCACCGCCCTTCTCTGCTGCTTTCCTCATGCAGCTTGCCGCTTTAGAAGTGGTCCCAGCTTCCTGGCTTCTGGCTGGGACCAAGGGCATCGCTGCTCGCTTTTCTGTATATGTGTCTCCTTTGGAGATGGAACAGGGCTGCAGTAATAGATTGGACCAGTCTCTCTCCCCTCCCTCTGGGAAGAGAGGTAACTTCCTGAGGTTGGAGAGTTTCTTCCCTTTGAGAATTTACCAAACCTGATATGAAAGGAGATCCCAGTCTCCCAATGCACCACTAGAACCTTCTAGTTCCCCAGCTCCATCATGGACCTGCCCCTCCCTGGTCCTCTCCTGTCTGATGAGACCAGGTGACCACAGGGCACAGGGAGGGCAAAGGATGCCGTCACCTCTCACCACCTGGAAGGGCTGACTGGTGGTGGCTGTCCCCCCAGCTCCAAGGCGAGGGCTGGGTTGCTTGGGGAGCTGTATTGTGAAGGGTTCTGAGATCTGGGGAGAGAGTGCAGTGGTCATATAACAGCAAGCCCAGCAGACGATGGCCCTCGGATCACATTTTTTCCTCGCCTTCAGAAGCAATTGTATTCTCAGTAAACCCTGCAAGAAGACGTGCCTTTACAAACGGATGCTGAAAATGGAGGCTTCTCCTCCTTCCAGTATACTAGAATTCCAGGTAATGAGAAAAATTAAAGTGGGCTTCGGTCGATTTATTCTGCAGACAAGAGCTCCGTGGGCTGTTCCAACTTCAGCTGTTCTGCTTCTCCAACCATCTCTCCCTCTGGCCGGGCCCCCTGGGGCTCTCCTGGGCTCCTTCCTGGTCCTGCTGGAGCCGCCTCCCTTCATTTTCCCCACCTGTGTGTCCCAGGTGCTTCTGGGAATCTTGGAGGTTGGGGCTCAGTGGCCAATATTTAGGAAGAGGCCCTGGCGGCTTATGGAGGTCTAGCCCAGATCCAGCAGGGTCAGCTTGAGGGGTCATTGGGGGTCAACTGGCCCTCAGAACCAGGACTGGGATAAGGCTGTGCCCCTGAACTTGGCTGGGGTCCTGGTACCTGCCCCCCATTCAGAGCTCAAGCAAGGTGATGGCCATCCCTGCGGACGTGGGCATCCTGGGCCTCAGAGCACCAGTCCCGAGTTCCATTTCCACACTGGGCTTCTGTAGCCCGATGGGGGCAAAGATGCAGCTAAGAAGTCCAGCCAGTGGAGGAGAAAGGACTGGAATTCACCTCCTGCTGGCCAGATTCCCAGGCCGCCTGATCTCCCAGAAATGGTCCATGGAGGATGGGTAGGGGATGTTTTTGCCTCTAGTTTTGCAGAAGGGGCCCAGCAGAGGGGCCACTAGACGCTGGTCTGGGGCACATCAGGGCCGGGCAAGATCAGGACGGTGGGCAGGAGGGTGCCCTGCGGGGAGGGGAAGCTCTGTAGCTCCTCGGGCACAAACCTGGGTGAGACGTAGTCGGCCAGGAAGCGGAGGGTGCGCTGGCGCCCCACACAGTAGATGAGGTCGTCCACCACGGCACACTGGAAGGTGTCCGGGTAAGGGGTCCGATGTGTGGCGCACTCGTACCAGAGGCGGGTGCTGGCGCTGCAGCGGTACACGCTGATGCCCAGGCTGCGGTTGAGGTCAAAGCGATAGAGAAAGCCTTTGACCGCCACCATCTGGGCTGTGCGGTCCTTGCCGCCCCCAGTGGGGCCGGCCCGCCAGCGTTGCTCCAGGGTGGAGAATCGGAGCAGCAGGTACTGCAGGGAGCCGCCGGTGACGAAGATCTCTCCGGCACACGCCGCGGCTGTGTGCGCCAGGGCAAAGGTGTCACTGGGGAGCGGCGGGGAAAAGGTCCAGCGGTCCAGGCGAGGGTCGTAGCATTCCACCGTGTTCAGACACTCACCCCCGATGGCGTACAGGTGTCCATCCAGGGCCACCAGCTGGCAGTGAGGGCGGGCCTGGTTCAGAGGGCACACCTCACTCCAGATGCCCGTCAGCGGGTTGTAGCAGAAGACACGGTTGGAGGGCTGGTGCCCAGACCCCTGGCAACCGGACACGATGAAGAGATAATTGAAGAGGCTACAGACGGCACAGCCCCGGGACACAGCCTCAGGGGGCACACGGGCCAGCGGGTGCCAGACATCCCGCTCGTCATCATAGCAGCAGAGGCGGCTGGAGTCTTCCTGGGGGCACATGTCGGCCACCACCAGGTGCTTGCGGCCCCGGAGCCGTCTCTGGAGGATCAGCTCCCGCTCTGCCCCACTCAGGCACCCGTAGATGTCTGGGCTGCGCAGGACCTGGAGGTAGTTGTCACTCATCACCTTGTAGGCGGCTTCCTTCAGGGCCTCCAGGCTCTGCTTCTTGGCAAAGGCCAGCACCTCATAACAATTGCCCAGATCCAGGTGGGCATCTGGGGCTGATCCAGGGCTGAGCGGGAGGTGAAAGAAATTGGCCCCAGCCACAAAGTGCAGGTGGGGCTTCCCGCTGCTTCCAGCTGAGCTGGACCCAAGAGAATCCTGGGATATGGGGCTGGTGGGCAGGGCGCTCTGGTCTGGGCATGATGGCGCAGGGTCCCCAAAGCCTTCGAGCTGCAGCTGAAGCTCCGGGTTCTCCACGATCTGAAGGAGGCTCTGCTTCCTGCTGAAGCCTTGTGCGGAGGGTGACAGCACAGGCTCGGGAGTGGCAGCTGTCCCCACTCCACCTACTCTGTCATCGGCCTGGCCTCCCGAGGCTGCCCCCACTCCCAGGGGGCCTGGCCCTGACACAGGGGGTGGAGCCTCCGCCAGGGCTGCTGTTCTGGGGGCCAGCCTGGCCCTGGAGGTGGCCTGACAGGTGGATTCAACACAGTAGTCGTACACCTTGCGCTTCAGCCTGGGCCTGGTCCCCTCCATCTTCTCCGGTATGAAATTCTCCTCCACTCGAACCCGGGCCACAGACAAGAAGGTATAGGAGGCCTCGGTGGCTCCCTCCTGCTGACGCAGGGCCAGACCCATGTCCGAGGCAGCCCGGAGGGCCCCAGCCTCTTCCCTGTGGACCCCTGTCACACGGGTAAAGACCCAGCTCTTGTTCATGTCACTCTCGCCTTCTGTGTGGGCCGCCCCACACCGGTTGGGGGATTCCTGCTCCCCGGCCCCCAGCTGCTCCTGGGATCTGCTGTCCCGCCATGGGGCAAGCTCACCACTCACATCGCTGCCGGCCGCTGCAGCGAGGCCAGTTAGGGAGCTTTGGGGTTCACTGCACCAATGGGGGCGACGGGACAGCTTACCGCCAGCAGCTGTTCCGGCTTCCTGGCCACTGCCCCGAGGAGGTGCCAGGCCAGAGTCCGTGCGCTGCCCACCCGGTTCCTCACCAGCACATTTCCTCTCGGGTTTCCCAGTCGCTTGGGCTTCTGAGTCTGCAGGAGGTGCTCCTGTCGCCAGGACTCTGGGACCCTCCGGATTCTCCCAGCTGCAGCCCAGCGATACTCCGGCCCCCTTGCTTCCCCTCCGGCGTCTCAGGCCCCACTGTGGCGCCCCGGAAACAGCCTCCTGGATGGCAGGCTGCCTGGAGCCCTCTGCCTCGTCCTTGGCCTCAGCCTTGGCGTTCCCACCCCCCAGGGGGGCCTGGGCAGGCCTTGGCTTGTACAGCCTGTAGGCTGCGGTCGCCAGGAGCAGGACAGCGGCAGACAGCACCACCTTGCCCACCAGCTGCATGTCCAGATGGCAGCCCTGGGCCTCTGCTCCCTCTCCTCTGGGGAGCATGTTCCCAAGCCGACCTGGGGCAGAGGAATGTCAAGAATCCGATTAATGATTGCCCAGTAGGGAGCGGTTCCTGGTTCCTGCCGAGCTGAGAGGGATGGGGGCCTTGGGCTGGCTGCCCAGCGGAGGAGTTGTGGCAAAGGTGACTTTGAGCTGGCAGAGGGTGGCCGGTGGGGCTCAGGGCTGGCAGATCTCGGCTGCTGGCCTCCTTGGATCCTTCGCTGCTTTCCCTGGGAGTGGGAGGCACCTGCCGGGGGCTGAGCTTGTGATAATCCGCCCGAGCCGGCAGCAGCTGGAGAGGGTTAGGAGTGTCCAGCGGGTACACGGAGAGGGAGGGACCTCTTGACCTAACAGTCACCGGATGCCAGGAAAGGCACGGGGTTGGTGATTATTTGTGTGTGTGTTTTGTTTTCTCTTTTGCAAATCCACTGGGCTGGGAGGGTTGGGTGTGGTGACTTGTGGGGCAGGTGGAGTCACGGCAGGCATGGCAGGAGAACCTCCCGGGTCTGTTTTCTTCCTGTTGAGGTTGGTTGTTCCCCTCGGTGGGGGGTGGGGTCCGCAGTCAGCAGCAGGTGAGGCTGAGCTGGGGACTGCGGCCAAACCACCGAACTGGCTCCTGCGTGACTCTGCCCTCCTTCCCTGCCTGATAAGTTGACTAGGAAAACCGGCCTTCCTGTGAGGAGTTGGGGAAAACACATGGCATTAGTACCTAGATCGGGGACAGACATGGGCCACAACCTCACCCTCTGAACCAGACAACCTCATATGGTGAGAGGCCAAGGGAGACTCACCCGCCGCTCATCTCACCGGAGCTGTGGGTTTCGGATCTAGGCCACACAGCTCTGCTACAGCTCTTGCCTTGCTCTGCTAGGCAAGTGATTTCACCTCTCTGTGCCTCAGTTTCTTCATCTGAAAAATGAGGGTAACAGCATCTCATAAGGTTGTGGTGAGAACAAAATGGGTTAATGCGTGTAAAGGCCGTAAGGCTGATGACTCACATTGATTGTCATCAGTTGGACCTTTGGAAGTGCAGGTGTAATTCTGCCCCTCCTCAGACTGAGGTCTTTTTGCGGTCCCCAAATGCCAGGGCAGGGGTTTCAGCCTCATGCTACCTATGGGGGCTGATGGTGCCAGGTGGGCGGTCCCAGCACCCCCTGGTCCCACCTTTTCAGAGTCACTTAGAGTCTAGGTGGTGATGCCATCACTCTCGATTTCTAAATGTTGGCATTTAACTTTTAAATATGAGAATAAAAACCACTCTGAGGGCTTCCCTGGTGGCGCTGTGGTTGAGAGTCCGCCTGCCGATGCAGGGGACACGGGTTCGTGCCCCGGTCCGGGAAGATCCCACATGCCGCGGAGCGGCTGGGCCCGTGAGCCACGGCCGCTGAGCCTGCGCGTCCGGAGCCTGTGCTCTGCAACGGGAGAGGCCGCGGCGGTGAGAGGCCCACGTACTGCAAAAAAAACACAAAAAACAAAAAAAAAACAACCCACTCTGAAATACAGAGTTTTCAGAGGAATATGTCTCTGAAACCTTGACTTGAGGAGAAAATCCTGATTCCTTATGACGCTTTTCACAACCCTCTACGCTCCAGCCTTAGTTTACCTTCCAAAATCATCTCCTGATCGCTGCTGTGCCCACCTGGCTCTGGGCTGGGGCTCAGGCTTTTCCCCCATCTTTGCTGGTCCACATTCCTCCAGCCATCTGAGTCAGGTCAAAGGCTGCCTCCTGTGCCTCCTTCCTGGTGCCTCCCTCCTTCCGGCATCATCGTTTCCTTCTTGTTCTGTTGTTCTTCTATGCGCCTCTTTTAGCTTTCATCACACGGGCTGCGGCTCAAAGTACACACTGCTCTGCTGGACTCTAAGTCTCCAAGTAAGTTCAACTCTGGGGCCGGAGGCAAATTGGGACAAAAGCCAACATATTTGTGCCTTTCCGCGGGGAGGATGGGGGTGGACACTCAGGATGCATCTCATCTACTCTTCACTGTCCCGTTTGGGAGGGATACAATTGTCATCCCCACTTTATGGCAGCTCCAATGTTATGTCAATTTGCCTGTAAATGGGGATTTCTATCTTTTGTTTCCAGACTCCTGAATTTTACAGACTTGAATTCACCCAACAGCTAACACTGCCCCGGTAGTCAGGCGTTCTCTGCCTGTCTTGCTGGTGACCCGCAGCAGGGTTTTCTCGCTTTCCATCACGGTCACAATAGTAATTTACAACTATCGTTAGACGTGCAGATTTCCAAGCTCTGCCCCCAGATTTTATGAT
The DNA here is from genome assembly GCF_008692025.1 of Phocoena sinus. Lineage (NCBI taxonomy): Eukaryota > Metazoa > Chordata > Mammalia > Artiodactyla > Phocoenidae > Phocoena > Phocoena sinus. Next base: position 14,103,082 of record NC_045763.1, on the reverse strand, counting down.
TCAGTAGGTTTGGGATGGCTTCCAGGAAATCCTCATTTTTAATAATCATCTCAGGAGATTCCAGTGGGTAGAGGAATGGAAAGTAAGTCAGTGTTTTTACTTGTCTGCTAAGAATTCCTCTTCACCCCTGGGTGGTGGGTGAGCAGTTGCCCCCTAGACCATCCAGGAGAGTGGCAGGGAAAGGGGAATGGATCCTGGGTACTTTGTATGAGTGAAATAATCTCACCTTCTCAGTCATCCAGGAAGGTGGGTATTGTCATCGCCCTCATTTTACAGGTGAGGAAACCGAGGCTTAGAGGGATGCACCAATGTCATCGGAGGTTGTCAGTGGCAGAGTCTTGATTTATAACCAGGTGTCTCTAACTGCAAGGCCCATTTATCTTCCTCTGGGAAGGAGAGGATGAGCTATAAAGGGGAATAACAATGATTTGTCCAGTGGTGAAATCAGGGCTTTGGGGACTGATGTGGACCGCCCCCCTCCCAGGGGCCAAGCTACCATTTCAGCAGTAAGGGCAGCTTTGGGCCTCCCATACCCTCAGAGAGGGAGACTTGTGGCATGCCCTCCTGAGTGCTGTGACCTGGCATTGTCCTCTCAGATGCCACCAAGGGAGCAGTGTCTCAGCCCCTTTCAGGGGCTGCTTCCCACCCAAGAAAGGCTCCATGTATCCTGGAGCACCCTCCCTATAGCTACAGCTTAAAGGCTTTGAGTCAGACAATCACTCTTTCCATTTGGAACTGTGCCCCTGGGTATTGGATGTGGCCAAACCAGGCCCCTGGGTGGCCAGGAGAAAGTGAAAGGGCCACTGGGAGCAGAAGACCCAGCCCCAGCCCTGGGGAAGGACTTACATCCAGATCTGGAAGATGGTGCCTATGCCTGAGATACGATCAAGTCACAGTGTATCACAAAGGAAAAATTAAAAAGGTGACTTGTCAACAGGTGCTTATTGACAAAGTACAACCAGACTATTCGATGGCCAGGGAGGCTGTAACGAGGGGCATCAGAAGAGAGGTCAGGAGAGGATTCCAGAAAGAGGTGTTTAGCATTGAATATTGATCAAAGAAAGAGGGGGTATAGACAGACTGATTGATTGATAGGACAGTTATTTTCCAGATGTTTACCATGTACCAGGCCCTGTGCAGTGACCTAGGTTAAGAGACACCCATGGAGCCTGAACCCGTGGAGACTGCTGACTCTGGGGGAAGAAGATGCTTAGCAAGAAGGTGGTGAAGTGTGATGATGCCCGTAGGTGGGGGTGTCTGGGGGAGAGGGAAGCAGGAGTCCCTGTGCCAGGCCAGGACACGAGCGTGGAGAGGGTACTTGGTAGGCAGAACGGGGAGGGCCAAGAAGAGGGAAATAGCAAGGGGTGAGGAATACAGGGGGACATGAGAGCTGTGACAATGCATGAGACCTCCAGACTGGATCTTGGGGCTGGGTGCAGGCTGTGCGTATGCGGGTGGAGGGTCAGGTGACACTGATATGAATCCTGGCTTAGCACTTCCTTTGTTGGAGGGTGGAAGTAACACCTGTGAAACAGCTGAGCGCAGAGGGGACCTTCATTAAAGGAAGCTTCCTGCTGTCTGCCCTCCATTCTGGTCCCCAGTGACCACGGCCACCTGCGATAGTTATAAAATGTAGGCTTTATTATTATTCAGGTGTGATGAGGCCAACAGATCAGGAGATGACTGCTCTTGGAAAGGTAGCTTGTTACAGTTCCCTAGGGGAGCCCCTACCCTGTGTTATACGGGGCCACATGAGGATGCACCAGGGTCAACAGGAGGCAGAGGAAGGAGGGGAAGTGGGAAGCATTGACTTTACTATGTTTTTCATGGGAAGGGAAGGTAGAGGATGGGCAATGTAGGGTAGGCTTAGAAGTGGCTAGCTTGAATAATTTCAGGGGACCGGGGGCTGTTTTTATTTGTCTCGCTTCTGGTCCTGGAGTGATTAGGGTAGGGGCCCACTGGCCCTGAGGTATAAGAGCCTTGTGAGAGCCTATAAAGGAGGTGGGGGGGGGGGGGAAGGATTTGGACTGGCTCATTTGCATATGAGAGGTGTACTCCTAGGTGAGTCATTTGCCATCTCTAGGAACTAGCTAGCCTTCGGAGCTCACAGTCAGCTCAGCGGGCCCCAGATGCCCAAGTTCTATATCAAGAAGATATAGTTACTACAGGGAGTCAGAAGACCAGAAGTGAGAGACTAGGGACTTTGGGGTCTCTAAGAGGCTGCCGGCTCCCCCGCTGGATGGTTGGGAATGAGTTTGGGCTCTACCCTGAAGTCTAATCCCACCCGCATGTGAGCTCGAGGCTCCTGCCAGCTGACTTCAAAGTCCATAAATTACAGCTTTTTTTCCTCCAAGCCATTTGGAAAAAGTGAAATGAACAAATGAAGACAGGAGCAAAATTAAAAGATAATTGGAAGTCTATATTGGGCTTCTGTGGATGTGGTGCCTGCTGCCAATCTGGCCTCTCCCTGCGGGCAGGATCAATGGAGAACTCTTCGGCTGGCTCAGGGGGTGGATAAAACAGAGACAAATGCGAGCCATGCAAATAAACAGACGCATCTTCCAGCGATTAGCTCTGCATTCCATCATGCCGGTGCCTCCTCCGGTCTGTGTTCCAAGGTGGAGATGGACTCCAGGTGGGTGCAACAAGTGAGGGCCTGAGTGGAGGGTCCGAGGTGGTGAAGAGCTGGGCGCGGGCACTTTGGGAGGACAGGTGTGTGTGCAGAGAGTGGGTGGAGACGTCAGAGAGGGAGTCGGGGAGTTGTGTGGCCTTATACACAGACATGCACACACACGCGCATGTGTGCACACACGTACACATGTGTACATGCATGTACACAGATGCGCACGCACATGCGTGTGTATGAATGTACATGTATGTGTGCACACACGCATGCACACATACACACTTGAGGGAGACCATGGACTTTTAAATCCAGAAGTTTCATCAATAAATGGATCCTGTCTGATGGGGAGACTAAGTCCTAGCTGTCTGTCCAGCTGGGACTAGAACACGGGGCATCGGACTGGGTCTAGGGGTGGAGGATTAGGTCAAGGATAAGTTGCCACTTGTCGGAAGGGTACTCAGTATTTGATGGTGGTATGGTGGTTCTCTACACTCACCCAGAGGCCTTTCCTCGAGAAACTCTCCTTAACATATGTTGGGCTTTTTTACCCTCAGCGTCCCTGGGCTGCACCCCCAGCTGATGTGCACGGCTGCATCCACACCGGTTGTTAAATGTTGACCTATTTCCATTCTGGTTGGTGAATAGCCACCGCCCCAAGCCCACCAGCCTGGCCGCCGTTCCCCCAGCATCCCCTCTGTCCTCCCCACCATTTACGAACTAGAAGTCAATGCTTGGTATCACAGGCTCCTCCACTGCTGCACCACTCAGCTAGGGCAGGACCACGCTTCACCAGGAGGTAAAGTGCCGAATATTCCCCCACGCCACTGGCTCCGCCCCAACCCCCAGGCTCCTGTTCTGCTCCGTCTAGGGTGATGCTGGCACAAGAGTTCCTGGACCGAGGATGCCACCTTAGCTGGGATTCTGAGCCGGCAAAGGTAAGGCCAAACAGGGACCCTGGCGGACGTGCCACAGTGAATGCCACTTGCTGAGTCCCGAGTGCTAAGCTCACCCCTTCCTGGGCATCCAGTCAACTTTTCCATTCACGTGACCTGAACAAATAACTGTCACGGTTGTTATGGGCATAGCCTTTGACCGGGCACTTCTCACTGTACCACCCAGTGCAGATGGCATTGTCATCCCCATTTTATAGATGAGGGCACTGAGGCTCCCAGATCATGGTGATCTCGCCCAGGGCCCTGCAGCTTGTGAGTGGTATGCAGGTGGGGCTGAAACCATTGTCCTCTCTGACTCTGAACCCTGCATCCACCCAGCCCACCTGCTACCTGCTGCCAAAGTTCGCCTCCACAGGAGCCCAAGGTAGGACCAACATTGCTCTCCAAGGGGACAGACGTGTCACTGTAGTTCCTTGACGTTCTGGGAGGAGCAGAGGCCAGTGGTGAGTGAAGCCAGGATTTTGGAGAAGACAAAGCATGCTGCAGCAGCCAGAAAAGGGGTCTGGCCTGGAAAGGGGATTTCAAAGAGCTGGGAATGCCAAGGGCATGAAGAAATGTCCTACTTACAATTTCCTCTGCACAGACCATTAGGAAATGGAATAATGGTATGTGATACGTACCTGTGAATTTGATGGGAAATTGAATGTGAAACGATCCATGGATGCTGTTTGAAATGGCAGATTGCATCCTGATTTTTACTCCTGGGGTGGGATGAAATGAGCCAAAGGGAGCAGTGCGAGGTTTGCGTATGTGGCATAAGCCGTGCTCGCACACAGACAGAGCTTTCACGGAGGGCTCAGAGCCAAGGGTGATACTAGTAATAATGATAATCGTAAGCGATATTTCCTGGGTACCCGCCCTGTGTCAGGCTCTGTGCTCTGCCAAGGCTGCAGGCACCATCTTCTTTAATCTTCACACAGACCTAGAGGGGAGTTAAGACCCATTCCACAGATGAGGAATCTGAGGCTTAGTTTCTTGCTCAAGGTCAAGTCAGTTTTACCCCAAAGCCATTCTCTAGAAACCCCTGTCAGCATGCAGGATCTCAGGCCCTACCCCAGCCTCAGAAAATCAGAATCCTCCCGCTAACCGGATCCCTATGCGAAGCACTATAAAGACGCCCATAATCCCAAGAACCAGTCAACTGTACGGCCGTGCAGATCATCGAGAGCATGTGTCTTCTCTTGCCCTGAGTCAGAGAGAGGTGACACCTTCGTCACTGACCCCTTGACGTCTGAGCTCCCACAACAACCTTAATATACATCACTACTGATTCTGACTGAAAATCCCTGTGCCTTTGTTTTCCCATCTCTCAAACAGGCATGATGTCATCCCTCTATGGGGTTATTGTCAGAAAACACAGTAGGATGGCTAGGAGGGCACCTGGTGCAGGTGTACAGCAGGGGTTGATAAGTGTATATAAAATGAATTGACGGATCATACTGGAACCCATCATTGTCAAAGGCTGGTTGTGTGCCTTGTCCTGGGCTAAGTGCTTCAGAGGTAGCTTCTCATTAAAGCGAATTTTCACAACCCCACCAAGGAGGCATGGTTATCCCTGTCTTGCAAGGAAGAAACTCTGAGAAGTTAAGTTATTTGCCTAAAAGCACACAGCTACGAAATGGCAGCCCTGAGATTCAAACCAGGCGCCTTTAGATCTGAAGCCAGGCTGTGTCTCCCTCATGTCATTGCTCGCGTCTCCTCCTTCTGCAATATTCCAGACGGTCACCAGCCCTGAGTGCCCTTCCAGGGGCAGCACGTTCCCTGGAGCTGGCTGTCCACGTAGCCCCATCCTGGTCGCTCATCTCTCCCCTCTGCTTTCTCCTGCTTCTTCCGCAACCCACGTTCCGAGTTGCCACTTGCCGGCTCCAAGAGTTCCTATGGCTCCCCGTGGCCTCCCCTCTCAAATCTAAATGCCTCAGCCTGTTCTCCAAGGTCCCTTCGACGCCCCGACATCATTTGTCACTGTTTCCAAACACCCATTCTGCTCCAGCCAAGCTCATCTGTTTACTGTCCCCTTGTCCCTGTTGTCGCACAGGCCACTTCTCCCCTTCCTGGCGCTTTTTCCCACATCTCTGCTCTTCTGTTCACTTTTGCAAAACCCCAGATCAAAACTGGGCCTTCTCTATAGGAGCTCAAACCAAGGCAGCGGTTCTTGACCCATTCTGGGGCCCAGGCCCCTCTGAGGACCTACTGGAAGTTATAGACCCTTGCTGGAAAAGTGCACATACACATAATATTCCACATGCAAATTCTGGAAGTCTCCAGACTCTTGGAGTCCTAGTTAAGAACCCCTGAGCTAGGGGAAGTACATGCTAAGCTTTTGGAAGGATCTGTCAAACTGGCTTTGGGGGTAAAAAAATAGGCCAGCCTAGGGTGGCACGTTTTGAAGTATGTGCTTTGCGTTTAGAAGAAAAATGGTTTTCTGGCCAGATCAGTTTAGAAAACACTGCTTTGTGACCTCTGACGCTCAATTTCTTCACTTGTAAAATGGGGCCAATAAAACCTGCTTTTATATAAGTTGTCATGGTGATTGGATGAGTTGCCTTGTGGTGTATCGAGGACCACCCTCTCTTTGGGCCCCTGCATCTTTTTTTTTTATAAGTTTCTACTTAGGATGTTTTTAAAAATTTATTTATTTATGGCTGTGTTGGGTCTTCGTTTCTGTGCGAGGGCTTTCTCTAGTTGTGGCAAGCAGGGGCCACTCTTCATCGCGGTGCGCGGGCCTCTCACTGTCGCGGCCTCTCTTGTTGCGGAGCACAGGCTCCAGATGCACAGGCTCAGTAATTGTGGCTCACGGGCCTAGTTGCTCCACGGCATGTGGGATCTTCCCAGACCAGGGCTCGAACCCGTGTCCCCTGCACTGGCAGGCAGATACTCAACCCACTGGCCACCAGGGAAGCCCGGACCCCTGCATCTTGTGCACTTTTCAAGAGGCCACCAGGAGGGGGAGAAGCTGAGACTCTCTGCTGCCCATCACCAGTGGAGAGTCGGGTCCCAGAGAGCGTGACTGTGGCTCCCAGTTCTTCCTCTAAGCCAGCAGAAGGGCCTGTGGAAGAGAGCCAAGGTAGCCCTTGCTAGGAGAGCAGCTGCTGCAGCCCTGAGTCTGGCTCTGACTCTTGTGTCTCCCAGGGACTAGAGAGCTGGTCTGGCCCTAGAGAGGCAGGGCAGGTTTGCGTTTCACAGCCCTGAGCCTCTAAATGGAGCTAACTCAGCGCAGCCAGGGGCCTTACTGGCCCATTAGCGCTGCTCTGGACAATTGCAAATCAACGCTCTGAAAAGAGACAGCTGTCCAGGTGCAGAAGGGGGACAGAGCGGCCCCAGCCAAGCCGCAGAGGGCCGGAGGAGGGAGGGGAGGCTGTGGGAAGAGCAGCCAGGGTAGCCTGGGGCCAGGGGCTGGGGCAGGGGGAGCCGTGCAGGGCATCCGCACGACCTCTGCTAGGGGCCAGATTCCGGGCTGGTTCTGGGGACGCAGGAGTAAATAGAGAATGAGTGGCAGCTTCATTGAGCACCTACTATGTGTCAGCCACTGGGCTAGGAACCCCACATTCTCTGTCTTTTAATCCTCTTCCATACATGGAGACTAGGCTATGTGTTCAACCAAATCCCAGTTCAGTTTCCCCTTCCTGAGCACACAGGAAAACTACATTTCCTAGCCCCCTCTGCAGTGGTGGGGGCATTTGATGGAGTTATGGCCTAGAAAGAGCAAGCAGAAGTGACCCGAGTGGCTTCCAGGTTGAGGCAGCGAAGAAGCTGTGGGCAGCCTCCTCTCCTCATACCCCCTGCCGGGGTGATCTCAGAGGCCACATGTCCCAGATGGACATGTGAGGTTGTGACCATAAACTGGTATTGGGTTAAACCACTGAGATTTCAGGATTTGCTAGTTGCAGGAGCCAGTGTCAATTTCCTGAGCTAACATGCAGTTCACTGGTAGAATGGCTTGTTCCCACTTTGCAGATGGGGAAACTGAAGTTCAGACAGGGTTATTCACCTAGCCAGCAGGCTCAGCCTCATACCCTCTGCCCTATTATACCCACTCCACCCCTCCAGAAACTCATGGTCTAGAGGGGCAGGACAACATCAGAGCAAATCATGATGAAACGCGACAGGGGGTCCATGGGGTGCTATGGAGACAAGGAGCAAAGAGCCAGGGCTTTTGGGGAGAGGGGCTTCTCAGAGCTGAGTCCATGAGGGGTACGACAGGTTGGGCCAGGCAGGGAAAGGATAGTCAAAGCAGAGGGCCCCCTGGGTGCAAAAGCCCTGAGGTCTGTGTGTAGCAATGGTTCTAAGCATTTGAAAACATATGGGATGTTGACATAGCCAGAGTTAGCCTCCAACTGGGTGGCAATGACAGGGAGACTAAATGAGTTCCAGGACTTACAGCAAGAAAGCTTGAGATAAGAACCAAGGAAGGAATTCCCTTGACTGGAACTGTTAAAAAACAAATTTATGAGTAAACACAAAGCTCCAATTGGCCTTATTAAGCAATTCATGAATCAGGCAGCATCTCATCTGGCAAACAGGGAGATACTCTGAGGGGTTACACAACATGGAAGGCTGTTATAGTAAGGAGCGGGGGACAAGGTAAGGAAGTCATCAGCAAGGAAAAATGAGAGTTCATTGGAGGAAAATAAAAGTTGAAGTGAAGGCAGCTTCTCATTGGCTGAGCTGTGGCGTTTTCTATTGGCTGGGCTTGTTGCTGGGCAAGAAGGAAGTCTTCCTCCCTCTGGGGCAATAAAGTAGCTGGGCTACCTGTTTGGGAATGCAAGGCACATCTCTTCCTATTGGGGTCAGTGACTGATATCTTTCTGTTGGAGTCAGTAACTGATGTTTTTCTGTTGGGATAACTGACGTCTTCGTGTTTGGGGGTAATTCACACGAGTGACAGAGCGTGAGAGCTCCCTCTACGGTCCTTCCTGACTCCAATTTTGGTTGAGGTTTCCTTTCATTAACTTTCAAGGAAGGTTTCAAAAATAATACAAGGTGATACCTCATTGTAGTTTTGATTTGCATTTCTCTCTGATTAGTGATGTTGAGCATCCTTTCATTTGTTTGTTGGCAATCTGTATGTCTTCTCTGGAGAAATGTCTATTTAGGTCTTCTCTCCATTTTGGGGTTGGATTCTTTGTTTTTTTGATATTGAGCTGCACGTGCTGCTTGTAAATTTTGATTCACTTTGTTATACAGCAGAAAACTAAACACACCATTGTAAAGCAATTATACTCCGATAAAGATGTTAAAAAATAATAATAATACAAGGTGTGGGATTCCCCCCATCAATAGTCACCAAGAGCTGGGAGAAAATGAGAGAGGTGGTGTTTCCAATTTGGAGAGAGGAGAGCCTAAACTGTGTTTCCTTGCCCATGTCCCCCAGGTGGGACCCCATTCTTCTGACCCCCGACTCCCCAGGAGCATGGTTCTCTTCTGTATTCTGAGTTCTAATTTCCCAAGATCTATAATTTAAAGACTGTCCCAGCTCTGTACTCTGGGCTCCGTGATGCAAGATGGTGAGGCTGTTTGCCAGGTTTTTCCTTCACATCCCTCTAGGTGGTGGTGGGTGAATACTGCTTATTTTATTCTCCATCTTCAGAGGTGTGTTTCCATTTCCATCGCTGTCTGAGAGCCTGGGGGGCGGGGAGAGGACAGATGAAGCACAAACCATACAGGGCAGAGCCTCAACTTGTACTGTTTCTAGGCTTGCTTCGAGTAATCAGAGCTGAAACAGACCTTGGAGGGCCCACGGTCCAGCCCTCTCGTACTGCAGGTCAGAGATCGCATAAAAGGAGGCAACGCTCCAAAATCCACTTAAAGGGGAACCATGTTCCAGGGCGGCTGCTTTAAGCTCTGAAAGGTCGGCTCAGGGACCCCACATCTGCAGCTGTCCTCACTCCCCCCATGCGCTTATGGGCTACTCCCCCATCCCACAGCAAACCAGTGAGCTAGGAGCTGTTCACAGAAGAGAAGCTGAGGCCCAAGAGGAAGTGACTCTGCCCAAGCCCTTCATCTCAGAGATGGCAGAGCTGGGATCACTGGCCAGTGAACCCCAAGGCTGCCCAGTAGGGGATGCAAGATGGTTTGGAAACCTCCAGGGCCCTCATCTCCAGGGAGCACCAGCCGTGATGGGAGAGACCCTTTCCTACCTGGCAAGGTTCCCAACTGGGAAGGCATCTGAGACTAAAGCAGGGGCCCCAGTCTATCCCCAGGGACAACCAGCACCTCACAACTGTAACAGGTCCCCTCTGACTCCTCCCTTGGTAGCTGCCTTCCCCTTACTCCCCAGGTAAATGACTGGAGGGGAGTGTCTGGCTCTTAGATGGTATTCAGGAAATCTTTGTTGAATAAACAAACGAATAAATGAGAACAGATAAATTACCATGTTAACAAGAGCAAACAAATACAGTCCAGATCAAGCTTTGAAGTTGTTTATAAGTACTGAGGGGCAATGAGCTGATATCTACTGGGCCAGGATCCATCAGGGAGGGTTGGAAGGTGATACGTCTGGAAGGAGGGGCTGTAACTTCACAGAGATTGCAGAGGGAGGGCTCTGAGGGAGGGAGAACAGGTCGGGCCAAGGCTCTGAGGTAAGGACGTGCAGCCCCAATGGGACGGAAGTAAGTGATCGTGGTTGGAGCAGGGGACAGTGTCGGGGTGACATGAGGGGAATGGAGTTCAGCAATCCATTTTTTCTTCAAGCTGTCCTCAGGGCTAGAGGGACAAGTCCGTTGTGTTCAGTTAGATGTCAGATAAGGCTTGAAAATGAAAAAAAAGGAAAGGAAGATTAGAAAACTGTCCCCAGGGTAGCTGAGTGATTTGGAGATTTGTCATCTCCAAAATACTGTGGTCAAACAGTTCCTTCAAAAGTCAGGGCACCCTGGGTTTGGGTCCTGGCATGGTCATGAAATAGATGTGTGTTCTTGGGCAAGTAACTCCTGTTCCTGAAGCCTCAGTTTTCCCATATGTAAAATGGGTGGAGAGTTGGAAATTTGACCCCTGTGATGCAAGGTCCTGAATGTATGTTCCACCAGCGGGAACCTGCAGAGGACAGTGGGTGGGGAATCCGAGATTCTGTCATTCTGGGGGCCGCCTCAGAGGTCCCTCTGTGGTGCCAGAAGTCATTGTGAGGGTCTCTTTGTCGGGACCCCACAATCCTCTGCTTCCTCTCTGGCCTTGGCTTCTGCCCCTGTAACGTTTCCCTGAGAGGCTGTGCTAGTCCTTTGCCAGACCAACAATTTGTCTTGGCCTTCAGGAGCCAGCCCAAGCATGAGCCGCTTCATGTACTGCTTCTAGTTTTATTAAGTCTAGCAATGAAAATCGTAACATTGATTTTGCTCTTACCATGTGCCATGCCCTGTGTTAAGCAACTCATTTAATCCTGAACAACAACAACCCTGAAAGGTAGGTACTACGGGCAGACCTCAGAGATTCTGCAGGTTCGGTTCCAGACCACCGCAATAAAGCGAATATCAAAATACAGTGAGCCACGAGGATTTTTGGTTTCCCAGCGCATATAAAGTTATGTTTACACGATACTGTAGTCGATTAAGTGTGCAATAGTGTTATGTCTAAAAACACAATGTACATACATTAATTTAAAAATACTTTATTGCTAAAAAATGCTAACCCATCGTCGGAGCCTTCAGCGAGTCCTAATCTTTTTGCTGGTGGAGGGTTTGAGATATTACGAGAATTACCAAAATGTGACTCAGAGACCTGAAGTGAGCAAATACTTTTGGAAAAATGACATCGATAGACTTGTCCAACACAGGGTTGCCACAAACCTTCAATCTGTAAAAATGTAATATCTGGGAAATGCAATAAAATGAGGTCTGCATGTAGTAATATTGTTCCTAGGGGGGAAAATTGAGGCTCAGAGGAGATCAGTAGTGTGGAGGGGAAGCCAGAGGTATGGGGGCGGGGCTGGCCACTTACTCTGCAGTGCAAGCCCTGACCTCCAGGCTTGGTTCAGTGTCTCCAGCCTGGGCACCCAAGGACAACGACCTCCCTCCTGCAGAGTTAAAGGGCAGGAAGGTGGCCTGAAGACCCAGGGTGGCCTCCTGGAACTGGTTTTTCTCGCTCTGAGCCTCAGCTTGAGGCAGCGACTGTGCCAGTTCTGGACGCTGAGGACTTGGAAATGGTTCTTTCGGAACTTTCCAGTCACGTGGTGTTGTTTTGCCTCTGTGGACTGGGCGGGGCCACGGGAGGCCCCTCAGGCTGCCACCTGCCATCTGTGATCAGTGCATAGGACGCTTGCGGGCCAGGTGCCAGCAGAGCCAAGAGCACAGGCCTGGGAGTTGGAGGCCTGGACTGGACACAGTGCTGGCTTTCTTGGTCATCTGCTGAGTGGCTTTGGTCAGGCCCGTCCTGTTCTGGCCTCAGTTTTCCCATCTGCAAAATGAATGCATTGGGTAAATCCTAGCAGCTTAGAGAGAACAGTCAACACAGCAGTGGCCGAGACTTGTACTGACATGGCGTGTGTGGTGACGAGGTGTGTGAGAGTGTGTCTCTATGAGTGTGTGAGCGCGGGGTTGGGAGAAGCCGGGCGCCTTCTCAGGTCAGAGGAGTTGGCATGTGAAAGACAGAGGTGGGGGAAGAGTCCTGATGAAGAGTCAGGAGGCCAGGCCCTCGTCCTGACTGCAGCACTGACTTGTTTGTGTCTCTGACCTGGCTGTACCTGCCCTCTGGGCACGTGGACCCCCGTGTATAAAAGAAGAGCTTCGGGTTGAATAATCTCTAGTGTCCCTGTGGCTGTGAGTCTGATTCTGCAAAGACTTGTTTGAATGCTAACAGAGTGGCTGGGTGATGGGTGAAGTGATCAGTGTGTTGGAGTCAGGGGCATCCTGGGTATGACCTTGGCTTTGTCCCTTGCTGACCATGTAACCCTGGCTGGTCCCTTCATCGGTCCCCTGGGTCTCCTTCTTCATCTGGGACAGTGGCCGTAGTGCTGAGAGCCCACAACACTCTCAGGGGCCCAGAACATGTTTTAATTTCTCTTTAAAACCAGAAATTAAAAATTGAACTTAGCCACTTTGGTTATAATCATGTTTGTATTAACACAGTCAGAAAATATAATTTTAAATAATTTTTCATATGAAAGAAGGCCCCGGGCCCCCCAAATTCACATGGGGCCTGGCTCTCCCGGGGTTTCTTCCTTGGAAAGAAGTGGGGCATCCCTGCCCCTCCAGGATTGTTTAGAGTAAGAAATAATATCTGTGTGTGAAAGTGCCTGGCACGCAGGATGTGCTCCCGCAAAACAGTGCCTGGATATAAAGTGAGGGGTGTGGTGGCAGAGTAATGGTCCCCAAAGATATCCACATCCTAATCGCTGGAACTCGCATGTTAGGTTACATGGCAAAGGGGAATTAAGGCTGCAGATGGAATAAGGGTTGCAGATCAGCTGACCTTGAAAAAGCGAGATGTCCCTGGATTATCTGGACGGGCCCAATGTGATCGCAGGGGTCCTTACAAGTGGACGAGGAAAAGGCAGGAGGGTCATTGTCAGAGTGACGAGATGTGAGAAAGACAGGACCAGCCGCTGTGGGCTTTGTTTTGTTTTTGTTTGTTTTTGCGTTACGCGGGCCTCTCACTGCTGTGGCTTCTCCCGTTGCAGAGCACAGGCTCCGGATGCGCAGGCTCAGCGGCCGTGGCTCACGGGCCCAGCCGCTCTGTGGCACGTGGGATCCTCCCAGACCAGGGCACGAACCCGTGTCCCCTGCGTCGGCAGGTGGACCCTCAACCACTGCGCCACCAGGGAAGCCCGCCACTGTGGGCTTTGAAGATGGAGGGTAGGGCCATGAGCAAAGGATTATGGGTTGCCTCTAAAATCTAGAAAAATGCAAGGAAAAGGTTCTCCCCTGGTGCCTCTACAGAAAGGAAGACAGCTCAGCTAACACCCAGACTTCAGCCCAATGAGACCCTCCTCAGATTTCTGAACTCTAGGACTGCAGATCATAAATGTGTATTGCTTCAAGTCACTTTGTATATGGGGGTTTGGGACAGCAGCAATAGGGAACTCAGACAGGAGGTGTTGAGACACAGCAGTTGCAGAGGGACTTGGGCTCTGGCTGAGGCCCCAGCCTCTCTGGGACCAACTCCCACCTTGCACGGCACCCCCTCTGAGGAGAAGCCCACCTCTGGGCCTCACATGGAAGGTGGAAGGGGGTCATTCATGGTCTGAGGGTCGAGGGGGGCGCCAGGCGAAGCTGCTCATGCTTTTTCTCCTGGTTTGCTCTATCCCTTCATCCCAGGCTCATTTTTTCTAGGGACGCAGAGACTCAGCTTGGCAACCCCAAGTCCTGTTTCTGTATCATTCCCCAAGCCCTGGTTCCTGGATGCCCTCCCCCACCCACCATGCCCCATTTAACAGAAAAGGTAGATTCCCCTGAAGCTGCTCAGATTCTGAAAACCCGGTGGCGGGGCCTGGTCCCTCACCACCTGGGCACGGAGGCGCTGGTGAGCTTTGTCAGACTTGGCACCTCACAAGGACAGAATGTGACCCGTAGCCCGGGCTTCCCCGAGAGCCCTTCTCCTGCCCTGTTGGCTCCAAATCCCTGCCCAAGAACAGGGCGTGCTTCTCTCCCTGTACGATCCAGGATTTGCTTTATTGCTAGCAATAAAGGCAGGCTTTGGTGCCAGCGACTCCGGAGGCTACACTAGTCTTAGCTTGAAACGTCAGGGGAGCCATGTCCTTCCTCAGGGCTGCTCATGGAGTGGGGTGGGAAGCTCCTGAAGGGCAGGGGTCCCCATTCCTGCAGCCCTGAGAATGACAAACTGCTGAGAGCTCTGTAGAGGACACAGGAAGGGCGACTGTCTTCCAGCTCCTCTGCAATCTCCATGCCACCTAGGGTGGCGAAGCCCGCCCCCACCAGCGCCCCCGTAAGGTTGAGGAATTTCTCTTGCATTCTTGGACAAGCTACCTGACCTCTCTGTGCCTCTGTTTTCCCCCCTGGTAACACGGGACCGTTAACAGCATCTGCCTCCTGAAAGTTGCATATGTTAATACCCTGGAAGCAAGCCTGCCACGGAGGAGTGCTGGGAAGGGCCGGTTAGCCAAAGTGATTGCTCATCTATTCATCTCTTGTGCTTTACATTGTCTCTGGGAACGCCTGGCCTCCAGGTTGGGGTGTAGAAATGAATAAGGCGTGACTCTGTCCTCAGGAGGCTCACAGTTTAGCAGAAAAAATGTTACACTACCATCCTGTAGGGCACAGTCAGTGGGATGAACGTGCTGTGAGGGTGTAGAGAAGAGAGCCCAAAATCTTCCTGGGAGGAGAGGGTGGAGGAGGGTTTGTCTACCCAAGGCCTTGAAAGCTGTGAAGAAGTTTGCAGCAGATGGAGAAGGAGGAAGGGCATTCTAGGAAGAGGCAACAGAATGAACGAGGTATGGAAACATGGACACGTGTGTACTTGGGGGGTAGTATTTGTCTTACTCATGTGTGAGTGGGCATCAGTGTGGCTGGTGAACATACCAGGAAGATGGGTCAATTTCAATTCAATTCGCACACTGATGACTTCTGGTGCCAGGCACTTTGCTGAGCACTGGGAATGCAGAGATGCAGACACAGTCTCTGCTCTTGGGGAACCACATATGTAGCAGAGACAGGCAGACATTCATTCATCCCTTCAATAAACACTTACTAAGTGCTACATGTTGGGTACCAGGGATGCTGCATAAGCAAAATGGACCTCAGCCCAGCCTTCACAGAGCTCACAGTTCAGGGTGAAACAGACCTCCGTCAGAAACTTATATACCCCGGGGAAGAGCCCTAAATGTGGGATACATGACACTGTGAGAGTGGAGGAGAGGGGAGGGAGGCGACTAGTACAGTGCTTTAGTGTTCAGTCTCTGGACCAGATGGCCTGGAATCAAATCTTGGCTCTGCCACTCGAGATGACTTATTCTTGGACAGAGAGTTTCTGATTTAGAGGGATATGCAAAGGCCCTGAGGTAGGAGCATAACTTATACAGACAGGAAAGCCAGAGTGACTGGAGGGTAGAAAGAAACTGTGGTTAAAGCTGAGGGTTGAAGCCAAAGAAAACTTTAAACGGGTTAGGATAAGCTTGCAAGCAGAATGATGGATTAAAAAGAGACATTAGGGCTTCCCTGGTGGCGCAGTGGTTGAGAGTCCGCCTGACGATGCAGGGAACACGGGTTCGTGCCCCGGTCCGGGAAGATCCCACATGCCGCAGAGCGGCTGGGTCCGTGAGCCACGGCCGCTGAGCCTGCGCGTCCGGAGCCTGTGCTCCGCAATGGGAGAGGCGGCAACAGTGAGAGGCCCGCGTACCGCAAAAAAAAAAAAAAAAAAGGACATTAACGCCAACTGAGAATTATTCTGTCTGGTTCACATCAAGGCAGAGGGAGGTTTTGTCAGGATCAACCTTAGAGAGAGTTCATCAGTATAATAATAATGTCATCTAACGTTTACTATATATGCCAGGCACCAATCCAAGCACTTAATTCTCTCAAGAATCCCTTGTGCTAGGTATTCTTATGGTCAGCAGTCCACAGAGGAAGAAATTGAGGCTTCTGGAATTAAGCTTCTTGCCCAATGGTACAAAGCTAGTAAGCAGTCAAGCTAAGATTCAAGCCCAGGCAGTCTGGCTCCAGGGTCCTCATTCTTAGCCACCAAGCAGAGGGGGAATATCAGGCAAAAGTGGGAGCCTAGGGAAGGTTCTTGGCACCCCCAACCGCATAGAGTGTACGTCTGCAGTGGCGAGGTACTGTGCGAGGAGCCTTGTGAGGGAGCTCCGTGATCCCCAAAGCCCCATCCCAGGGGGTCTTGGGAATAACCGCAGTCCCCACCAAGGACTCAGAGAGGATCTCCTTCTGTGTAAAGAAGCAGTTCTGGATGTCCGTGCGCCACTGATGGAAAGTACGCCGCGCCTTTGACAATGATAGAGTCATGGCTATTTTAGCCTGGCACACGGCACCCCCTGTTGGGCTTCTGGTGCCAAATGAAGAAGCAACAGAGGAAAGGGGCCAGGGGGTGGTATGTGTGTGCTTGTGTGCGTGAGTGTGCATGCATGGGTGCCTGTGTGTCTGCATGCCCATGTGTGTGCAGGCACGTGTGTGCAGGCACACATGTTTGTAGGTGGAGGCTGGAGGACATCAGAGGACCTGAGCCAGAGTGGGCAGCAGCAAGATTCCATCAACTCCTACTCAGCCTCAAGGGTGCCATGAGCTCCAATGATCTTGGTTTAATGAGTAAGAGCTTGGGCCTTAGCGTCAGCCCCAAATCCTGGATCCACCACTCCCAGGGTGTGCTACTTTGGATATCACTTCACCCCTCCTGGTTGGGTCTTTTCATCTAAAAAAACAAGGGGCAGTATTTACCTCTCAGGATGGTTCTAAGAACCTGGTGACAGGACCTGGCACATTGTACAAAAATGGGAATGCGTTGTGGGTTCGGAGCAGAAGGGCGGCGTGGACTGACTTTTGGCTTCTGTGAATGCTTAGTCTTATCACGCTTCGTCACAGACCTGTAAGAGGATAAAAGCTTGGTCTAAAAAACAGGAGTCACCTTTGGTTCCGCTGGTTTTGCTTATTTCACAACCAATCCATCTCAACGAGTCCTGTTGACTCTCCCTCCAAAGTATACCCCACACTGACCACTCTTCACCTTCTACGTGAGTTCAAGCTCTCACCTGAGCCCTCCTTGCATAATGAGATCATGCGGATGTGTCAGTCCTGGATTCACAGCTCTCCAGAGGATTCCCTTCCACTTGGAGTAAAATCCACCCTCTTCAACATGATTTCCATTACCTGGCCTGATTGTTTTCCCAGACATCTTTTTGTTTTCTTTTTCTGTTTTTTTTAAATTGGGGTATAGTTGTTTTACAATGTGTGTTGGTTTCTGCTGTACAACGAAGTGAATCAGCCACATGTATACATATATCCCCTCCCTCTTGGACCTCCCTCCCCCCCCATCCCACCCATCTAGGTCACCACAGAGCACGGAGCTGAGCTCCCTGAGCTATACAGCAGGTTCCCACTAGCCATCTGTTTTACACGTGGTAGTGTGTATATGTCAATCCTGAAAAGATGCTCAACATCACTAATTATTAGAGAAATGCAGATCAAAACTACAATGAGGTATCACCTCACACTGGTCAGAATGGCCATCATCAAAAAACCTATAAACAATAAGTGCTGGAGAGGGTGCGGAGAAAAGGGAACCCTCTTGCACTGTTGGTGGGAATGTAAATTGATACAGCTGCTATAGAGAACAATATGGAGGTTCCTTAAAAAACTAAAAATAGAACTACCATATGATCCAGCAATCCCACTACTGGGCATAAACCCTGAGAAAACCACAATTCAAAAAGACACATGCACCCCAATGTTCATTGCAGCACTATTTACAACAGCCAGGACATGGAAGCAACCTAAATGTCCATCGACAGATGAATGGATAAAGAAGATGTGGCACATATATACAATGGAATATTAGTCATAAAAAGGAATGAAATTGGGTCATTTGTACAGACTTATTATTTTTTTTAATAAGTTACTCCCTGCTGCTTCCGTTCCAGCCACTATGGACTTCTTGGTCTCCATCCACACCCCAAACTTGCTCCTGACTCAGGAACATCAGAACCACTGTAGCCTCTGCCATAGAATGCTCTTCCCCCAGAACCTTGCACGGCTCCCTCCTTCACTTCACTCAGATATTTGCTCAACTTCTCATAGGAGTTGACCACTCATGGCAAGGATAGGTTTTATATCCCCCAATATCTTCCCCCTTTAACTCGAGGTGATAAAATGCATGAGTTTTAGCTGGATACATGGCTGGGTACTAGAATAAAGGGTCTGTTTCCCAGTCCCCCTGACAGGTAGGTGTGGCCATGTGACTAGGTGCTGGCCAGTGGATAGGGAGGGCAAGGTATGTGAGCAACTTCCAGGCATTTCCTGAAGGGAGGGCGTGTGCCCCTCGTCCTCACTTCCTCCCTTCTGCAACCTGCAGTGTGGACAAGGTACTGAGTCACTGTGGACGGTTTGGAGGAGGGCTCTGCTCCAGGGAAGGCAGAGCCACGACGTAGAAGGAGTCTGGGTGTCTGGTTGACCTTGAGAGGTAGAGCCAGGAAACCAACCCTGGTGATGAGTGAGACAGAAGAAACTCTTACTTTGTTTAAGTCACTGATATGTTGGACCATAGGTACATTCAGACAAACCTATTTTCTAATGATAACCACCTTATCCAAGAAGGTTCCAGGCCATTCCATTCCTGGCCACACTTTGTCTCCTCACCTTGTTTTATTTTTCACTTTTCACTCCCTGACATTGAATTATACATTTATTTTGTATTTGTTTATTGTCTGGTTCTGTCTCTGGAATGTGAGCTCCACGAGGGCAGGGACTAGGCTGTTTGTCCTGTCCCCTGCTGTATTCCCAGCTCCAACAATGGTGCTCAGCATAGAGCTGGGCCCAATAAATATTTCTGAGCAAATAGAAGATAAGCCCATACTATGTGCTGATGCTTTTTTTTTTTTTTGCATTATTGCAACTGATGTTATCACTGCTCTGCAACAGAAGAGATTGAAATGGAGGGAAATAAATATACTTGTCTGAAATTCCAGATCCTGAAAGCAGCAGAGCCAAAATTAAAACTCAAATCTGTTTTCCCACCAAATAAGTGCCTTTCTTCTCCCCAAAGCAATTATGAGAATTTCGCTTTCCTGGGGAAAAAAACCAGACTCTCACAACTCAACCAGAAGACAAATAACCCAATTAAAAATGGACAAAAGGTCCTAACAGATATTTCACCAAAGAAGACAGACAAATGGCCAATAAGCACATGGAAAGATGCTCAGCATCATTAGCCTTTAGAGAAAAGGCAAAATAAAACCACAATGAGATACCACTTCCCACCCAGGAGATTGGTATCATTTTTAAAAATGTAGACAACCCCAAGTGTTGGTGAGGCTGTGGAGAAACTGGAATCCTCATACACTGTTGGTGGGAACGTATAATGCTGCAGCCACTTTGGAAAATAAGTCGGCAGCGTCTTGAAAAGTGAAGTATAACTTTACCACATGACCTAGAAATTCCAACCTTAGGGATCTACCCATGCGAAACGAAAACTGAAGTTCACTCAAAGACTTGTGTGGGAACATTCACGGCAGCACCATTATTCACAATAGCCCCAGAGTGGAAACACCCCATATGTCCATCAAGTGGTTAGCAGATAAAGGAAATACCGTATACCCATACGATGGCATCTTAATTGTCAGTAAAAAAAAGGAACATAAGTGCTGATATATATTTCAACAGGGATAAACCTCAAAAACACTATCTCAGTGAAGGAGCAGATACAAAGGGCTGTGTGTTGTATGATTCCGTTTATATGAAAGGTCCCCAAAAGGCAAATCTATAGCGACAGAAAGTACATTATTGGTTGCCTGGGGCTGGGAGTGGGAACGGGAAGTGTCTGCTAATGGGTTTCTTTTTGGAATGATGGACATGCTCGCAAATAAGATTGTGGTGGTAGTTGAACAACTCTTTAAAATTCACTAAAATATCATTGAATTCTACACTTAAAACGGGTGAATTTCAGGATTTGTCAATTGCACTTCAATAGACTCATGAAAGGATTGATATATTTTTAGCCCATCATGTGTCCTCAAAGGGAAATAGTTAAATTCCTGGAAAGAGCCTCCTGTTCTCTGACAGGGAGGTGACAGAAAGGAGCGTTGAAGAGCGCAGCCTCAGGGCCACTCTGTCACCTGCACATCACTTAAGCTCTCCAAGCCTCAGTGTTCTCATCTGTAAAAGGGGGGCAGTAACTCCTACCTCCTGGGGTACTTTGGGGGTTTAAAAGGGGGTCAAGAAAGGTTTAGCAGGTGCCTAGCACAGAGCTATGTCTCATTGTACATTCTGGTCCTTTCTAGGGAAGCCACAATTAAACTTTGGCTTTATTGGTGAGATATTATCTCTGGTGGGGGGAATGGGATTGACTAAATCATCCAACATCTCTTCAGCACCTGCCCTGTGCTAGATCCTGCCTTGGGTACAGGAATATGAGGTACACCAGTCCATGCCCTCTGAGAGCCCGGGGTCCGGGGGACGGCAGTCATTTTCAAGGTGCTTATGCTACTGAGGATGTAGAATAGAATTGAGGGGGAGGGCTGCAGCCCCATCGGGAAGGAGAGCGGTAAGGTTAGGGATGACTTTAAGAAGAGGGGGATGCTTCCGTGGAACCTCGGAGGATACACAGGCAGTTGGGAGCCAAGGGAGGCGCAGGTGGGCATCCCAAGCTGCGACAGCAGCTGCCGCAGCTCAGTGCAGCCCACTTTATCCCCCAGAGAATGTGATGAAAGCACGGAAGAGGAATCTCAGACCCCCAGATTGAAGCGACCTTTCAAGGTCCTGTCCAATCACCCTGCTTACTGGGGCCTGGACTTCAAAGGCTCTTGGTAAAGGAAGCAGCTGTTCCGTAACTCAACATCCCTTTGAAGATGAAGCCGTCGACAGCCACACTCCGTGACTCACACGGAGAGTTACAATCAAGTTTCAGGAGCCCAAGTGTTCGGGGGAAGCACTCGTGGAGCAGGGACGGGCTCCACATCGGTGAGAAGTAAAGCAAAGCATCGATCCTGAGCGAGAGGCCTCTGCAGCAGGTGTCAGTGTCCTGATCTGGGTGACGGGCAGCCACCCGCCTGGAAATACCCATGAGATACAGAGAAGGGAAAGCTGATGTTGAGCCCCTACTCTCCGTGTACTCTGTGCCAAAGATTTTGCGAGGTGGTCTGTGTAGGTCCTCGGGGAGGGGAGAATGCTTATCCTCATCTGAACCACGAGCACCCTGGAGCTCTGAGAAGTTTAATGACTTGCCCAGGGTCATACAGCTAGAAAGGAGAAGGGAAGGGGTCAAGTTCAGCCTTGCCTTCCTCGCAGCGCTCGCTGCTTCTCATTCCATGCCTTGCTGGTCCTGATCTCACCCAACATCTAACAACCAGGTCTCTGACATATGGATGCGACTGACACCCACAGAAATTCCACATTTGCGTTTTTTTAAAAAAGGGATGTTTTTCTCATCATAATCTGTTATATTTTAAAATATGAAATCAAATACAAGAGAAATTGAAATTGCAAGGAAAAATAAACATGAAATGAAACACAATTTAAAGAAAAGGATAATGACTCATCTGAGGACCTGCCCTATGTTTTTCCTAGACCACAGAACTCTTGTTTTTGCATAGTTGATACCGTCTTGTATGTACCGTCTTGTGCCCTATTTTTTTCTTCTCAGAATTGTGTCATAAACATTTCCTTTGATGCTCCAAATTCCCTGTGAGCATTTAGCAGTACAGTCTTCATCAATCTGAATGAGTTTGTTTAACCAATCTCCTGTACCGGATATTTAACTCGTTTCCATTTTTTTTTCCAATACAGCATTTTAAACAATCCCTGGCACGTGACGGTGGATATAGCCGCTACCTCTGTGTTTATAATGACACACACCGCCTCATGCCACACATCCATCAGATGGGGAACAGAAAGGCAGAAGACGGCCAAACGTGCTAGGAGCTTCCCTGACATTTTCCTATTTAGTCCTCTCAATGATCTTGGGAGGTAGACACCCCTCTCTCCATTTTACAGTAGGGGACACTGAGGCCCAGGAGGGCTAGATCACAGTTTTGGAACTGAGCAGAGCTAGGATTCTGAGATGAGCCTGACTCCTGGATCTGCCCCACACTGCTCCCTCCCGAGTGTGGCCAGAGCACCCCAGTTCTGTCCAATGAGATGACTGTTGCCTTCTCCCCTTAAATGGTCACATAAAATCTCTTCTGCTCCATAGGGGGCATTTGAATGAAACACTCAGCTGCCAAGGGCAGTTTTCTAGCCTTTTGTCTGGGGAGATTCAGACTCCCCAGGGAAAAATACTTCCATGGGTGTTTGCTCTTGTTCTAACAATCCTCCCATTCACAACCTCCCCTCGTCATTCTAGGGTTAACCTTGAATTTACTCTAATTCACATATTTTTTAGCAAAGCAAATAATTTGCAAGTTTTCATACCCTGCTGTCTGTTAATAGCTGATAGCTTGGATAACCCTCCTGGTGTGTCACGGTACCCATGTTGAGAACAGCTGGTACAGAACACAGATGAGACCTAAGAAGGAAGTTACGAAAGATCTAGGAGCTGCCAAAACATAGCTTTTGAAAATCCCTACATTAAGGTTCCTGCATTTGGATCAGAGGAGAGGTCTTCAGTTTCCTAATCTGTAAAACAGTCATAATATCTCCTGCTGAGTATTGCTGTGAGGGTTAAGTATGGTAATCGGTTAAAATAATAGGTTTAAAAAAGCACTGTGATAGAAGGGAATAATACTCTGAGGATCTGGTCCTCCTCTCCTTCCTGGGCATACATAGGACTACATTTCCCACCACACTTTGCAGCCAGGAGGGGGTCATGTGACTAGTTCTAGCCAATGGAATGTGAGTAGATGTGCCGTGTGCCACTTCCAGGCCAAGGCGTTCACAGGTATGTGAGCATGTGTGAATTCTCCACACTGTCTCTCACCCTACCGTGGAGACTCTGGAGGCCACATGTTAGGATAGCAACATCACAGAGTGGTGGCATCTCTATCAGCCTGGGTTCCTGAGTGACTCTAGAGCAAAGCCACCTGCTAACCTACATCAGATATGTAACATCAGAGAGAAATAAAACTTTGTTGTATTAAGTCCCTGAGATTCCAGGGATATTTGTTACTGCAGCATAACCTAGACTGTACCTGACTAGTGCAAGCCCCTAACACAGGGCCTGGACAACTTATGCTTTTTCCTCGTCCCCTCCCTTCATGGCTCAGATAGGCATAAGCCATGTGCCAACATAGAAACGGCAGGTATAGTACAGAAAGAAAAGTCCTTTGTCCTAGGACACAGGCTTCTGAAACTCTCAAGGGCTGTACATTCTGAAGTTCTAGGTTAAACAAGAAGAAAGTGTTCTTGGCCGATAACCAATAGCAGATCATTTTAACAAAACATCCTGAGAGGGTTCTATGGAGGTGATTGTCAAAATTGTCCAGTCAGAAATACTTCCTAACTTCTCTTGTAGAGATTTGAGTGGACTCTTTGATTAATTAGTCCACTGCCACCTGAAGGTGCTGTCCCAAGAACTACATAGGATCAGAGGCTTTGGGTCCTAGATAGTCAGAGCTGAATGTTTGCTTAGAGATTACTCCTATGGGTGGGAAATAGGGTTTGTGATGGTTAAATTTCATGTGTTCTCTTGGCTAGGCTGTGCTGCCCAGTTGTTTGATCAAACCCTAGTTTGAATGTTGCTGTGAAGGTATCTTGTAGATTATTTTGTAGATTATCTTATGAAGGTATCTTGTGATTAACATCCGACAATCAGTTATCTTTAAGTAAAAGAGATTACCCTCAATAATGAGGTAATTGTGGGTGGGCCTCATCCACTTGGTTGAAGGTTTTAAGGGCCAAAAACTGAAGTTTCTCGGAAAGGAAGTAATTCTGCCTCAAGATTGTAATATGCAGCCCTGCCTGAGTTTCCAGCCTGCCGGCCTGCCCTATACATCTCACACTTGCCAGCACATATGATTGCAAAGTTGCATTTTTCAAGTCAGTTCCTTAAAATAAATCTCTGTACATACCTATACCTGTGTCTATATCTCCATCTCCATCAATATCTATATCTATATATTTGATTGGTTCTGTCTCTCCAGAAAACTCTGATACAGAACTCATCTCTCATGCTAATGTGATTAGTAGTGGCTGCTTAAAAAGCTGTGTGAAGAAGGATTCTGAGACCACGTCTAGGTTCAGTGAGTAAGAATAAAGTGAATGCAAGCTCCTTCAGAGCAGAGAGCATCTCAGTCTTGTAAATTATCTTATCTCCCGTGCCTAGGATACCATCTACTGCATAGGCGGTACCCTATGATGATAAGTACATTTGTTGAATGAATGAATGATCTTTTAGCAATGTTTGCTGTGGGCACAGCAATGGGAGAGCCAGCCATCACTGACTTATTTCACAGAAGAGGAAATTGAGGCCCCAACAGGACTCTGCTCAAGGTCACACAGCTAATTAAGAGGTGACATATTCAAGTATGTGACATATTCAAGTATTCAAACATACATCTTCTGACTTTCTTGCCCCAAACTCTTCATTGTGTATCTGATGAGGAATTTGAAGAGGAACAGAAAGATATCAGGAGAGGAGAATCACCTGTTGGAAAATGAGTCTCTGACCCTTATTTGCCAAGAATATCTTTCAAGACGGACTTCTGGGGCTCCTGGCGGAGACAGAATTTCCTCCTTCTGCCTCTGAGCACTAAACTCTCTTCAGCCCAGAAGGCCTTCCCGGGCTGCGTCCTGTGGATCAGTCTTGTGCCCTGATCTGCTGCAGGTCCGTCCTAGGCGGACATTGCTGAGTGGCAGTGAGGGGCTCCGCATCGAGGGTCACAATGCCTGCATCCCCACCCCCCAGGAATTCCTGCTTTGACCAAGCCTGGGGGCTGGGTCAAGGGCACCCAGCAGGCCCCTCTGGGCATGTTGCCTTTGTGGGGACTTTCTGGGTTGCAGTAATGGGGAAGGGACAGGTAATTGTCAGGGGAGCTTGATGGTGCCCAGGACCTACCTCGGGGCCTGGCAAATAGTAGGGCTCCAGTGGAGGTTTGTCTAATGAGTGAAGGAATGTCCAAGGCAGATGGAGATGGGCATGGAAGGCGGGCAGAGATACCCAGTGGCTGTCTGGAGCTGGCAAGGTTTCCCGTTTCCTGACAAGGCCTGGCTCATCAGGGTCTCTGTGTTTATTCCATACCTCACCTGGCTGGCCTAAGCAGCCTGGCTGTTTTTATTTCCAGAGGACAGGGCAGGCTTCCTTACCAGTGGATGGTTCCATGTCCCACTCTCTCTGTCCCTGTGTCCCTGCTACACTGTGGGCCTGTGGAATGGCTGTAGTCCAGAGCCTGCCTGGGTTCGAATCCTGGATCTGGGGCTGCTTGGCGAGCATCCTAAGCTTTCATATCTGCATCTCTAGAAGGAAGATAAGAATAATAACACTTGCTTTAGGAGGTGGTTTAAGGATTCAGTGAGTTAATATACGTAAAGCTCTGCAAAGAGGGCCTGGTATATTAACATTTGCTACCATTATGGTGGTGAGGTGACTAAGGTGATGCCCACAGATAACTCCATGTTCACCACCACCGTCTATGGCTTCCATGCGACCACCTGGTGAGGTAAGCAGACCAGGTATTAGCACCCATTTTTCATAGAACATTGAAGCTCAGAGAGGTTAAGTGACATGCTCCAGGTGAGCCAGATGATAAGGCATGACAATTGGCCTCCAAATCCACTCCTTCTTCTATCCAGAAGGAGGGAATATTCCCATTGGTTGTGAAGAAGGGTGGATAGAGGTGTGACTGGGACCTCCCACTCCTCTCAGGAACGCTAGGAATTCTGCTCTCAATCAGGGTTCTGAGAAGTTCTTCCAGGTAAATGAGAAGTGGACGACTGTAGACCTTTTCAGGGTCTGTTATCTGGGGTTGCTGTACCCCTGTGGGGCGGTGGGGGGCGGCCTGGACCCCAACAGGTCCTGGCTCTTTGCATTGGCCAATTGCAAAGCCTGAAGCTGCTCCTTAAAGCTCTTGGATGTATCCTGGGCTTGTGTCCCCAGTGTGTGCACAGGGCAGGCAAACTCATTTCAGTATTAGCTAAAGTCGAAGAGGATTAAGGAATGAAATGTGTGGTGGGGAGAAAATAAGTTCATTGAATGCACTTCAGAGCCCAATAGAAATGACCTCCGGATCCTCCAATGGCTTTTGGATTATCTTCGCCTGGATTCCCACCTGCTGGTGTGGATTATCTGTATCTACGTGAACGGTGTGCGTGGTTCTGGAAGGACTGGGGTGTGGGACTGTGATGCCAGGCTTGGGTTCCCTGCCAGGGCAGGGCCCAGCCGCGTGGGGAAGGGTCAGCCCCTGTTGGCAGCAGGAATGTGTCTGACACGTTTGGGTGGTGGGAGGGAAATCAGGGTCCTTTGATGAAGCTCCAGGTGTGGCAGAGAGGGGACTGATTGAGAGGGAGGAGGCATCTGTTCTGAAAGGCAGGCTGGGGAGAAGAGAAAGCACTAATCAGGCCATGAATGCTAAACTCCAGGCTGGTGTTCACCAGGGGGGCAGGATGGGGAGAGGAGGACAGGAGAGGGAAAGGAAGCTGTTCTCAGAGAAGAAGAAAACCCTGGCCACCACTGTGGGAATCTACTGGTGGCACATAGAGTAATTTCTTCTCTGTTTTGCAAGTGTCTATTCACTTATGATAATGTGGCAGGCAATGTGTTAGGCACTGAAGATACAGGAGTAAACAAGAGAGACTGTCATCTCTGCTCTCAAGGATGAGAAGAGAAAATAGCTACTTTTTTTTTTACATCTTTATTGGAGTATAATTGCTCTACAATGGTGTGCCAGTTTCTGCTTTATAACAAAGTGAATCAGCCATACACACACACATGTTCCCATATCTCTTCCCTCTTGCATCTCCCTTCCTCCCACCCTCCCTATCCCACCCCTCTAGGTGGTCACAGAGCACCCAGCTGATCTCCCTGTGTTATGTGGCTGCTTCCCACTAGCTATTTTACATCCAGTAGTGTATACATGTCCATGCCACTCTCTCGCTTTGTCACAGCTTACCCTTCCCCCTCCCCATATCCTCAGTCCGTTCTCTAGTAGGTCTGTGTCTTTATTCCTGTCTTACCCCTAGGTTCTCCATGACATTTTTTTCCTTAAATTCCATATATATGTGTTAGCATATGGTATTTGTCTTTCTCTTTCTGACTTACTTCACTCTGTATGACAGACTCTAGGTCCATCCATCTCATTACAAATAGCTCGATTTCGTTTCTTTTTATGGCTGAGTAATATTCCATTATATATATGTGCCACATCTTCTTTATCCATTCATCTGATGATGGACACTTAGGTTGTTTCCATCTCCAGGCTATTGTAAATAGAGCTGCAATGAACATTTTGGTACATGACTCTTTTTGAATTATGGTTTTCTCAGGGTATATGCCCAGTAGTGGGATTGCTGGGTCATATGGTAGTTCTATTTGTAGTTTTTTAAGGAACCTCCATACTGTTCTCCATAGTGGCTGTACCAATTCACATTCCCACCAGCAGTGCAAGAGAGTTTCCTTTTCTCCACACCTTCTCCAGCATTTATTGTTTCTAGATTTTTTGATGATGGCCATTCTGACTGGTGTGAGATGATATCTCATTGTAGTTTTGATTTGCATTTCTCTAATGATTAATGATGTTGAGCATTCTTTCATGTGTTTGTTGGCAGTCTGTATATCTTCTTTGGAGAAATGTCTATTTAAGTCTTCTGCCCATTTTTGGATTGGGTTGTTTGTTTTTTTGTTATTGAGCTGCATGTGCTGCTTATAAATTTTGGAGATTAATCCTTTGTCAGTTGCTTCATTTGCAAATATTTTCTCCCATTATGAGGGTTGTCTTTTGGTCTTGTTTATGGTTTCCTTTGCTGTGCAATCCCTATCAAACTACCACTGGCATTTTTCACAGAACTAGAACAAAAAATTTCACAATTTGCATGGAAACACAAAAGACCCCGAATAGCCAAAGCAATCTTGAGAACGAAAAACGAAGCTGGAGGAATCAGGCTCCCTGACTTCAGACTATACTACAAAGCTACAGTAATCAAGACAGTATGGTACTGGCACAAAAGCAGAAAGATAGGTCAATGGAACAGGATAGAAAGCCCAGAGATAAACCCACGCACATATGGTTACCTTATCTTTGATAAAGGAGGCAGAAATGTACAGTGGAGAAAGGACAGGCTCTTCAATAAGTGGTGCTGGGAAAACTGGACAGGTACATGTAAAAGAATGAGATTAGATCACTCCCTAACACCATACACAAAAATAAGCTCAAAATGGATTAAAGACCTAAATGTAAGGCCAGAAACTATCAAACTCTTAGAGGAAAACATAGGCAGAGCACTCTATGACATAAATGACAGCAAGATCCTTTTTGACCCACCTCCTAGAGAAATGGAAATAAAAACAAAAATAAACAAATCGGACCTAATGAAACTTCAAAGCTTTTGCACAGAAAATAGCTACTTTTGTTACAAATGATGGGCTCTTATCCTAAACAGGACGCATGAGGGCACAGTGCAGGGCAAGTAACTCTGACCTGGCAGAGATAGTTAGAGAGGGAGGAAGTAATGTTTAAACTCAGACCTGAAGGATAATATGGATAGTAAAAATCATAACACAAGCTCTATGAGCACTTACTACGTGTTCTAAACACTCTACATACATTTTCTCATTTAATTTCCACAACAATTCCATTGTTCCTTTTGCTTCTCAGATGAGAAAACAAGAGCAGAGGGAGGTAACTTGCCAAGGTCATGAACTAAGAAGTGAGGGATGCTGAAGGAGAGGTGAAGGTTGGGGAGAGGGCAGTAGATCAGGGATATGGTCCTTCAAGATGAGGGAACAGCTTGTGCAAAATTGTGGAGGCGAAAAGGAACAGGGCTGGAGCAGAAAGTGTGAGGAGGAGTGTGGTGAGTAGAGAAGCTGAAGAAGATTTCGACTGTTCCTACCTTGAAGGGATGACAGTCTGGGGGATGCAGGGGGTGGGATGGAGGGAGGTAAGTCCCAGAGATGAATCCCGCCTAGGGAGGACTGCAGCTTAGGAACATGGAGATGAGACATTCCTAGGCCTGGGCTGACTGTAAATGCTCCTGAGTCTGGGGACCTAGCCCAGACCTCCTGGGAAGGGGAGGACTTAGAGCTCCTGGGAGGATGAGGGAGGACCCCACTCATCCAAGCAGAAGCACGCTGGGGGATCCTGAGTCAGGGGTTCCAGTGCTGTTGTATCACTAGAGGGGTCCTGCCACTTCTCTGTGTTCTGGAGAGTGAAAAACAATGGTCACACCCCTATCCTGGAATCTAAGCAGTCTGGGAGGGCTTAGAGCTTGGTTACTAAGAGGCTTGGGGTCAGAGAGGTCTGGGTTTAAGTCCAGGTTTCCCCATACATGAGTTTATGATCTTAGGCACATAACCTAACCTCTCTGGGCAGATGCTCCCTCATGTGAAACATGGGGATGTTAATGCTGTAGTAGAACTTGTGTGGCTGCCTTCCCAACCTCATTCACCATTTCTCCTTCCTAAGGACACTCCTGTTTTGTTCAAGCATTCACCTCTCCCTGATGAAGCCCATTTCAATAGGGGAAGCAGACCCCATCCCCAGAGCTAGGCATGGGTGATCCTCATTAGAGCCATCAGACACAGCCATGGTTTCCAGTGATTGGTTAGGTGTCCAGGCTTAAGCCAATCACCATGTGGCAGTGGCCCAGGCAGACTGCCGGAAACATCTCATTTTGGGGACATTGGATTGATTCTCTTTCTCTTTCTTCTACTGGGTGGGAATAGGTAAGCCTCTTGTTCCTGTTGCCATGGGCAGCCATCGCATGCCAATGAGAGAAGCCAGTCTGAGGATAAATCCCACACTTGGGGAAGAGCTGGGCTGAGGCAAACATAGAGAAATGGATCCAGATCCATGATCAAATTATACCTGGAATCCACCCAACCTCTAGTTCCCATTATGTGAAATAGGAAATTCCACATAGTTAAAACCAGGATGAGTCTGTTTCCTGTTATTGCAGCCAAAGGAATGCAAATGCGTTTTCCCAGGTCATTCATTTGTGTTTTCATGTATTAGGTCAACAAGTATTTATTGAGCATCTATTAAGAACCAGACAAGGCATCAGGCATGGGGGTGGAAGCATTTAATGAGGAGGGGCTCGCAATGGAACTCACTCACTAATTGGGAGAAGCGAATGGGAGATAAATAATGAAACAAGACAATATCAGGAAGCAGGTATATGAAGACCACAAACCAGGGTGATGTGTGAATGGTTGAGAGGGGTCCTGAGGCAGGGGGAGCATCACCTTCAGAAAGAATTATCAGGAGGGGTTTTTGGAGGAAGTAACGTTCAAGCTGAAAGTTGAATGAGAGGGAGCCAGCGGGAGCCCCATCATGGGAAGCCTTGGAGACCATGGTGAAGGGTTTGGATTTTACTCTGGGGACACGTAAAGCCTCAGCACATTTGAACAGAGGAATGACATGCTCTGAATTGCATTGATAAGAGATTGTTAGGGCTGCTGTGGGGAGCCGGACTCCACCCGTGGGGAACAATAGAGGCAGGGGGACCAGGCTCTTGTGCTAACTGATAAGCACAGCGGAGGAGGCAAGGGGTGGACAAAAGTCAGGCTGTATCTGGAGGCACAGCACTGCATGCTGATGGATTGCATGTAGGAGGTGGGGAAAGAGATGAACTGAGTCCCGGGGGTTTGGGCCCAAGCAGAGGGGAGGATGGTGCTGCCCTTTACAGAGGTGAGGGAGCAGCAGAGGGAGCCGGTCTACTGTGAAGATATAAAGAGGCCATATCTGTGTGACAAGGCAGAAACGATTGAGTGCTGCTTGCTTGCAGCCCATCAGGGTCTTCTGGCTGTGCCTGTTCAGGTCTTCATAATCCCCACCTCTGAGGTGGGCTCTGCAGTGGCCAGACCAACTCCTCGGGCTTTTGTGATGTGGAATGAGAAGGAAGAGGGAGGGAGAAGGGCCAGCAGCTCAGGGAGAGGGCGTGGGAGGCGTGGGGAGAAAAGAGGTCCCAGGAATCCCTCTGGGGGTAAGGGTGCTGGTAAAGGAGAAGTTCAGAGTTGCTGCCGTGGTGTATGTAACATGCTTATGGAAAATATAAACAAAGGACTTGAATTATTTTGAAGTTGCTCTTTGGTTGCTGGCCTGGGTTCCTTTGGTCGCGACGTTGCTGTGAGACTGGACCACGGAGGCTGCTATTTTATTAGGGTTATGTATGTAAGCCAGGAGCAGATGGTGACTTATTATCAGGGACTCTTCCCAGCCTTGAAATGGGGAAAAGCATGGAACACTCTCCCTTGGAACCTGTACCTCCTTATCCTTGGTGGAGCTCTGGGCTGACAACCATGAGGGGGGATCCATCCTGGTCTGTATCACCCCACACCCCTGACTCTGCCACACTCCCTCGGCCCAGGAAATACTGAGAACCCATCCCCCAACACACACACACGCACGCACACATGCACACACAGAGCAAACCTAGCCTTAGCTCTTCATGTATGTGAAGAGGTTGTCACCAGGAGACCACTTCTTTCCCTGTGGTTTGATTAAGACTAGGAGCCCGGACCCATGTTGGGGATGGTGTTGGGACAGGAAAGCAGCCTTGGAGTGTGTGTTTGATGGGCCTGGCTGGGATTAGGGCGAGGCAAGCGAGGCATCTGGGGTCTAAAATGTAAGCAGGCACTCACTCTCAAGTGCTCAAAACTGGGAGTGAGTGCCTCCCTAAGTTTTGCATCCTGGCTGTCCCACTTGCCCCGCCGTAGTCCCAGCCCTGTTAATGGGGGAAGAGAGGTACAATGAAATGGGCTTGTATTGTGTCTCCACTTGTTTTTCTCCACCTGACCTGGGGGAAGACATACGCCTCTCAGAACTGTGGTTTTGTTCGTACGCAGAATGGGGATGCTGATGCCTACCTCACAGGGTCCTTGTAATAGGTACTAACCATTATTGCTTACCTTTGACCCTTCTTGGAGGTAACAGGCAGCGATGAAGAAACATGTGAGGTTGGAATTGTTTTCCTATTTTGCAGATGGAGAGACTGAGGCACAGAGAGGTTAACTAACTGGCCCAGGTATATGCAGCCTGGAAATGGCAGAGTTGGGCCTTGAACCCCCACTCTTAATAACCATCATGTGAAACTTCTCTCACTGAGGCAGAGGTAAAGAGAACTGAGTCCGAGGGGCTATGCCACGCAGCAGGGGGCTTTGGAGGTGGTGAGGGAGGGGCCCCTAGCAAGAGGTCCATGATATTGTCAGTGTCTCTTTGAGGAGGCCATCTCTTCCTTAATGTGGGCTGGGATATTTGTTTTAAACGTAGGTTTTATTTTTTTTCAGGTGTGGTGAGACCAACAGATCAGGAGATGACTGCCATTGAAAAGATAGCTCTCCAGAAGATGGAGGCATGCCCTTCAGGGCCACACGGGGAAGCACCAGGGCCAGTCAGGAGGCAGAAAGGGCAAGGTGAAAACATGGACAAGAGCCTTTGTTGTGGTCTTTGCAGGAAGGAGTGGGTGAGGCGGGCTATGCAGCTGTAGGGTTGACCAGTTTGAATAATTTCAGTGGACTCTGGGCTGTGAGGAATGCCTCTCATTGCCTGGTACCTGGCCCTGGGTGATCGGGGCAGACGATAATCTGTGAGGCTCCATGCAGGAGGTGGCTGGGGGGTACAGCTTGGATTGGTTGGTTTGCATGTGAAAAGCTCACTTGAAGAAAGGGACTCTTTGCTATCTCTAGGAATCAGCTTGCTCTGGGAGGATGTGTCTCTCTCCTGCCAGCAAGGCCCCCAAGATGTCAAAGCGTCAAGAAAATAAAACTAGAGTAAGTAATAAAATATAGTTAACATAAATTACAGTACTAAAATAGAGTTAATATAGTTTCTTGCCTGGGAAGTGCTTACTCGGCTGGAGAGTTTCAGAAGGAAAGAAGAAAAATGTCTGTGATCTAGAAACACCTGCCAGACAGGGCACTTAGCAGTTCCCAAGCGTTAATCAGGCTGAGCACTGTCTGGAGGGGAGGGTGAGGCAGCCAGGGAAACAGAGGCACAAAGACGCCCCCAAGGCGGCTGGTCTGGCTGGTCATGGCTTTGCCACAGTGTGACCTTGGCATCAGTTTACGTTTCCTAAGCCTGAGATTCAGACTGGCTTTGGAGTCATGTTTCTCCAGAACACCCGGGTTCGATTTTTATCTTTGCCGCTTGTTAGCTTGGTGACCCTGAGCAAGTTGCTAAACCTCTCTGTGCCTCAACCTCCTCATCCATAAAATGGGGATAATGATAGTCATCAACCTCATAGGTAGTTATAATGATCACGTAACACATACAAGTCATTTCATATATATCTATGGGCATAAAAGCCATAGTAGACACACACAGGGGTTGGTGCCTGTCATTAGTGATGGTGCAAATGACTACCGACTGAATTGGTATCTGCGGTTGCACCACCCAGTAGGGGGTCTGGTGAGAATTAAATGTAACACATTCAACCAGGCACAGAGGGAGCACTCAATACATGGTAACTAACACGACTGTTATCATCTTTCACGTTACGGTTATTGTCGCTGTAGAAATAATGAAAGTGGTTTCCCTCCGTCTTCCATGATGTTGGTGACGGGTAGGTGCTGCCATCTTCCCTCTAAAAATCCAAACAATTCAGCAAGAAAAACAATCCTCTGGACTCTCACCAGCCAAAAGAGGAGGCCACCATTCCAGACTTTCTCATTTGCCCCTTCCCCTGCCCAGTTTTACACAAATTAAATCAAATGAAACATTCTATTTTGCTATTTGCTCTCTCATTCAGTATCAGTGAGTACAGCCCGCATTATCCTTTTCGATGGCAGTGCTTCTTGGCTGCATTGTCATTTATTTCATCTACCTTGATCTATAGATGTGATGCTGTTTCTTTTTTTTTCTTTTTTTTTTACCACTGTAAACAATGCTCGTGAAATATTTTGCACATAACGCTTTTGCTGAAAAGTTTGGCATTGCTTCTTAGGAGTAGAAATCCTGCATCAGGGGACGTGGGGAGGGATAAATTAGGAATTTGACATTAACAGATACACACTACTATATATAAAATAGATAAACAACAAGGACTTACTGTATAGCACAGGGAACTATATTCGATATCTTGTAATACCTATAATGGAAAAGAATCTGAAAAAGAATATATACGTAACTGAATCACTTTGCAGTACACCTGAAACTAACACAACATTGTAAATCAACTATACTTCAATTAAAAATTAAACAAAAGAAATCCTGGATTATTTTGGCCTATTAATTAATTAATTCTTTCATTCAAGACATACCGAGAGCCTGTGACATGCCAAGCACTACCCCAGACACTGGAGTCATAGCCGCGAAAAAGCAGGCCAAGGCAGTAGTAGGTAACAGACAATAAACAAAGTAAATGATCTATAGCATTTTACACTGGCAAATTTGTCCTCCAGAAATTTGGTGCCAATTTATACGTCTACTAGCAGTGAGAGAGGACACCATTTTCCCCTGAAGTCTTACCAGAGCTATACAATGTTAACTTCCCCCTACAACTCTGGGAGCTAAAAGAATAAGAAATCATTGCTGACTTTGTTTAATGGCTAAGACTTATTGAGCATTTACTATGTGTCAGTTACATGCCATTTTAAAGCTGTGATTTAATGAATACTGAACGCATGGAAGGCACTGGTCTATGGTGGTAAGTACTATTATTATCCCTATTTTACAGATAAGGAAACATAGGTACAAGATGACATGGTCAGACAGCATTGGGCAGGGATTTGAACCCAGGGCTCTCTGGTAGGAGGTAGAAGGAGCTTCAGTGTTAGACCTTGAATTAGATGTGTCTATGGGGACATCCCGATGGAGAGGCTGGCTCTCGACAAAACCACTGCCTTCCTGGAATATTGGGGTTTCTTCAACCCACCAGGAGGTTCTGGGAAACTCGTGATATTATCAGACTTTTTGAAATGATCACCGTGGGGCAGGACAAAAATGACTCAAGTGGGAGGCGGAAACATTACCAAACTGTGCATATGTCCCCTGCTCACAGGGGAGAACCCTACAACTGTCAGCCTGGTGCCCCCTGGGCCCCTTTTCTAAAGAGGAAGAATTCTTTCTTGCTGGGAAATAAGATGTCGAGGGGTGGAGTGGAGGAGGTGGGTCCATGTGGGGAAATAGATTTGAGGAGAAGCCAAGTTGGAGACCTAAAGGGTTCTTAATAAGGTTGGGGACTAAATTTTGGGATCACCTTGAATATACTTTGAGAGACTTCAGTAGAGAATACAATTACTTTTAATGATCTCTGGCTGAGTAAAGTGAGTTTTTGGAGTCAACATGGCTTAGGCATTAGGCCAGAGAAATAATAGGAATAATGACCATAGCAATTATAACAGCTCCCATTTATGGAGGGTTTTTAAGCACACGGACACTGGGACCAGACTGCCTTGGGCTGAATCTTATTTCTGTCACTTACCTGTGGTACATCAGTTTCCTCAACTAGGAAACAGAGATGATAATAATATTCTTCTGATTGTCTACTGCTGTGTAACAAACCACCTCCAAATTCCATGGCATAGAAGACCCACCATTTTATTATGCTTATGGTTTCTTAGGTCAGGAATTTAGATAGGGCAGAGAGGGGATGGCTTGTCTCTGTGTTCTCAGACGTGAGTGGCTGGGGCTGGACTCCTCTGGGACTGCTGACCGTAGCACCACGTGGCCTCTCCCTGGGTTAATAGCTTGCACCACGTGGCCTCTCCCTGGGTTAATAGCTTGAGCTCCCTCACAGCATGGTGGCCTCAGAGTAGTTAGACTTCAGACATGCATATTCAGGGTTCCAAGACGAACATTCACACCAACAAGGCAGAAGCTGCTTTGGCTTTGCTGATCTAGCTCTTAAAGTCACATGGCCTCACTTTCTACTGTATTCTATTAGTTGAAGTAGTTCCAAGCCCACCCAGACTCAAGGGGGGTGCGGCAGGGGACATAGCCCATGCCTCTTGATTGGCTGAATGTCAAAGAATTTGTGGTCATGTATGATAACGGTCACAAGTACTTACCTTACAGAGCTATTCTGAGGATTAAATTAATTAGTTAATAGATGGAAAGCACTTGGAATAGGACCTGGCATCTATTAAGTGCTCAGAAAATGCTAGCCATGGTGATGAGTGTCCTTCTTCTGATTGTTAGCCACCCCTAGTCCACATGGAGGAGGAGGTAGGCTCAAGGTCAAGTGCTGGGTGGCGAATCTGTCCTGTTTCCTTTAGCCTGAAGGTCTTAGTGCCCAAGGATTCCTTTTAGATGCTCCCATTTGTACCCACCCTTTGCGTCTTTTCTGCCTCCTTCCCTTCACTCCCCCTTCCCCTGCCCCGAGGCAAAGATGCTCTGGGAACCATTCCCGGCTAATGCAGTCAATTCCAGGCCCGACCTCAGATCTGCAGGGGTGTAGCTGCTAATTTAGCATCACTAAAAACCAGCCAATAGTAGCAGCTCCTCAATCAGGTGAATGGCGCGGCTCCAATTCTAGCACATGAAGCTTTGTCCTTGCAGGTTGCTCTTGGAGGTGGACCTCAGTCATTTGTCTTGGGACTCCCTAGCCTCTGAGAGGACGGAGTGCTGGGACCCTGGCCTGAGCCTGGGTCTGGGCAGGGCTGATTCCTACCCTGGGCCTCCCAGCTGGGCAACCCAGGCTTCTGACCATGAATGACGGAGGGGACCATGTATCCTGGACTTTGCATCTGAATCTCAGCTCTACGGCTTGTGAGCTGAGTGACCGTGGACAGTTTCTTACCTCCCCTAAGACTCAGTTTCCCCAGCTGTGAATGGGGGAGCACAATGCTTGCCTGGGGTGCTTGCTAAAAATGTACATTCCTGGCTCCCATCTTGTACCAACCGAATCAGGTTGGGTACCAAGGATGGGTAAAGAAACTCGGTAGTGAGAGGGTGGGCCAATGATCAGCTCAAGCCTCAGTCTCACCTGTGTGTGGGAGGTGTGTGTATGTCAGTACCCACCATGGGGTGGTTGTGAGAATTTTTTTTTTTTTTGGTATGTGGGCCTCTCACTATTGCGGCCCCTCCCGTTGCGGAGCACAGGCTCCGCACGCGCAGGCTCAGCGGCCGTGGCTCACGGGCCCAGCCGCTCCGCGGCACGTGGGATCTTCCCGGCCCGGGGCACGAACCCGTGTCCCCTGCATCGGCAGGCGGACTCTCAACCACTGCGCCACCAGGGAAGCCCCATGGTTGTGAGAATTATTAAAAAAATATACAGAAGTGCATAGCCCAGTGCCAGGCACACAGTGAATGCTCTACACATACTAGCTGTATCTAATATTATTGACATTAAGAGGAAACTGGGTGGGTTCCAGGAAGGAAGGGACCTTTCTGGTGGGTGGCGGCCTGGGGAAAAAGGAGCAGGGACTACACTATGATCTAGATGAAAGGTGTGAATGGGGCTGTGGCAGAACTGGAAACTCAGGGGACAGGGGCCCACGGCGGGAGGGGGTCCTCTTTTCCTATACGTCTCAGTTCAGTTCATGTGAGAACTTGAATATCAGCTGCTGCTTAGCTACGTGACTGGGTAGGTCCCCCCTTTTCTCGGGACCTCACCTCACTGTGCAGCCACATGGCTGACCTCATAGCAGTTCCACCATCTTAAATCTCGAGCAGGACTTAGTCCTCCGTTACCGAACGCCAGTTCGTGTGCCCAGCGTAGAGTGAGGCCAAACAATACTGAACTGCTGGAGTTTGGAGCAGAGAAATGTTTATTGCAGCACCCAGCAAGGAGAACAGGTGGCTCGTGCCCCCCAAAACCCTGAACTGCCCAAAGGGTTTCAGCATAGCACTTTTTAAAGCCCAGGTGAGGGAGGGGGTGTCACAGGGTATGTGATCGGCTCGTGCACAGTTCTCTGATTGGTTGATGGTGAGGTAACAGGGCGGTGTCACAGGGGTTAACATTATCAGTCCTTAGGCTCCAGGAGGGCTGGAGCTGGAGCTATGTGTTCATGGTCAGCAAGTGGTGAGCATCTTCCATTTGGATGGAGATTTTCACACCTGTAAAACAGCTCAGGAAAGGTGCATCAGATACAACTAATATTATCTAGGTCCTTCAGAGAGGAGCTAAAGCAGAGGATATGGGGGAGAGAAGGCCGCATAGGGGCCCTTACACCTCCACAAGATCCCCACCTGCTCCTCAGTCCGGACTGGAGTCCTGGTCAAGGCCTCTGCTGCCTGCCCTCCCCTTGACATAGAGCAGGATGGTGAAGATTTGGAGTGTGATGGCTTTGGTGTGAACCTAGCTCTGCTACTTCTTAAGCTGTGTGACCTCAGGCAAGTTACTTTGCCTCTCTGAGCCTTGGTCTTGTTGGTGATCAAATGGGATCATCATTCCTGGCCTCCCAGCTCCTCAGGCTGCTGTGGGGCCCATCACACAATGGATTTGGACCCACTTAGCAAACTGTCAAGCCCTTAGCATGAGGCTGTGTAGCAGAGACCTACCCGTTAAACAGATGGGCAAGTGAGGTGTCTTGTAACAGAGGCCACTCAACACACTGACAATGAGCAGAAGACTTGCCTCCCCTCAACCTCCAAGCTGCTCCTCTGCCCTCCTTTGTCCTGAACTCCAAGCCCCTGGAAGCCCCTGACAGCAGGGTGGGGTCCAAGTTCCTAGGCTGGCTCTCCTGGTTCTACCCCTGGATCCTGACACCCAGCACCCCCAGGAATCCTCACCTGGCAGGTGGGGTCCAGGAGAGGCATGAATGATCTCCCAAGAGCCCTGGACAGTGGCCACAGAGGCCAGTGAGCAGTGGGGATACAGCCATCTAAAGAACTCCTTATGAGCTCAGAGCAGACTTTACTAGAATGAGAAGTGTAAACATCGTAGAGCATGACCTACTTGTCCCAGTTTGCCTGGGGCTGTCCTAGTTTTGAAACAGAATGTCCTGCGCCCTGGGAAAACCAGAACGGTTGGTCACCCTAACATCAGAGCACTTTAGGTAAAAGCCAGGCTCTGGAGCCAGACCACTGGCTTTGAGTCCCAGCGCTGCTACTTGCTATGTGATTTACGCACATTATTTACTTTCTCTGTGCTTCGGTGTCCTTATCTGTAAGACGGGGTAACGCACCCCACCTCGTGGAGACCTGTGCACTTGGCTAGATCACGCATGTAGAATATTTAGCACAGGGCCTGGCATCCAGCAGCTGTGTGAAACATCGGCCATTGCCATTCTTTCAGGTTCCCTTCCCCCAGGCGGAGACGACGAGGTGTGGGCTCACTCACCATGCCCAGCACCCACAGGGTGCAGGCCCTGCTAGCGGGGGGCCCAGAGATGTGGATGCCCTGGTCCCGTCTTCAACAGGGAGCTGAGAGTTGTGTGAATAATGACCACAGCTAGAAATCAGTACAGGTCAGGTCGGGGGTTTAAAAACAGGCTTGATAGTTGAGTCATTCACTTAGAACTGAATGGTATGTAAATTATTCCTCAATAAAGCTCTTAAAAGAAAGTCAAAATCAAAACCAATAAACAAAGGCTCTGGTGGCTTTTCAGAGTAGGAAACACTTGTTACGGCCAGGGACATGGTGATCGTGGAAGTCTTCCAGGAAGAGGCGGCATTTGAATTGGCCCTCCAGGAACAGGGAGAATATGGACAC
The DNA here is from genome assembly GCF_008692025.1 of Phocoena sinus. Classification (NCBI taxonomy): domain Eukaryota; kingdom Metazoa; phylum Chordata; class Mammalia; order Artiodactyla; family Phocoenidae; genus Phocoena; species Phocoena sinus. Next base: position 14,063,225 of record NC_045763.1, on the reverse strand, counting down.
TGGAGGTGATGGGAGGCAGGGACCCTGGGCAGTGAGTCTGGTGTGAAAAGCCTGGGTTGATATCCACATTCTGCTATTCTCAAGCTGTGTGACCTGGGACAAACGGCTTTACATCTGAGCCCCAACTTCCCTCATCTGTAAAGTAGGAAGGGTCTGTGGGGAGTGCCCAGAGCACCTGACACACAGGAGACAGTTTTTCAGGAACAAGATAGGCAGAGCCGGGGTGGGGCGTGGTGGTGGTATGTGGAAGGTCCTCCATTCAGTCAATAAACAGTCTCGGAACCCTTGCTATGTGTAGGAGTCCCTATGGCTTGTGGAGTTTACGTTCGAACGGGTGCTCCCCAAAGAGGACCAAATGGAGATGTGCAAGCAGCTCAGGCTGGCTGGAACCAGGGGTGTATGGGGCGGGGGGCGGGTAAAGGAAATCATGTTAGGGGGAAATTGGGGTTTAATGGAGGACTTGCTAGGTAGCTTTGATTTCTATGCTTGCACTGGGGAAGCGGTGAAGTCGGGTGTAGAGAAAGATTTGTAATCAGCTCACGGTTGACTCTCTCCCTCCCTCCCTCCCTCCCTCCCTTCCTTCCTTCCTTCCTTTCCTCCCTCCCTCCTTCTCCTTCCCTCTGTCTTTCCTTCCTTCCTGACATGCTACTGTGCTGGCCCTACAGTTGCCGGACACAGTCTGTCTTCACGACACCCCCTCCTAACAGGGAAGTCAGACTTTAATCAAATCACCCCTGAAAAAACAGTGAAATTTGTGAAAGCACAGCTCTCGATTAGCAATAAGACGGGAGGGGTCTGGTGCTATGAGACCTGATGAGAGAATAGGTCTAACCTCTCAAGAGGGTCAGGGAAACTTCTGGCAGACACCACCACCTGGTGAGAGCTGAAGGCTGAACATGAGCTACAGATCAAAGGAGGCGGGGAAAGGGCTCCAGGCAGCGGGCACAGCGTGGGCAAAGGCTCTGTGGCAGGACGGACATGGTGAACACGAGGGTCGAGGGTCTGGTAAATGACGGGGGACAGGGTGGGAGGAGTCAGATGATTCGGGCTCTTGGGGACCACGCTTGGGGGTTTCCTTTGATCCTGAGAGTACTGGGAAATCTTGGAGGATTTAAGGGGGAGGATGACGTGATCAGATGTGTTTGTGAAGATCAGGGGAGAACAGAGTGGAGGGAGCCAGAGCGGAAGCAGGATGTCTTAGCTTGGGATCCCTCGCAAGCAGAGCCACGACAAGAACTTGGGGGCAGGTAGTTTCTGGGGAGTGATCTCTGGGAACAGGAGTGATGGATGAACCAAGAATGAGGCAGGGCTGGGCTTGTTGGGACACTGCTCTCGGCCACAGGGGCTCCATTCAGTGGGGACCTCCTGAGCGCAAGGCCTCCCAGAATTGCTCACCCACCTCAGATAGGAGGCGGGGACACCATCCATCAGGGGTGCTAATGTTCCCACACTTCCGAGCTGGGCATGAACACAGCACCCGCCCCTCCCGCCCTGCAACATCAGAGGAGTCCTGGGGCCGACGGGGAAAACAGTGATGGTGCACACCTGAGACCAGACTATGTCAGAGGGCAGGGAATCACATCTCACAGGAACTGTCCACTCCAACCACAGGTGAAACGAGAGAGGCTGAGAGGCTGAGGCAAGAGGCCAGAAGTATCTGATACCTGTTAGGAGGCTACTGATGTCATCCAGGTGAGAGAGGAAGGCGGTGCAGGCTAGGGTAGTGGGCGAAGAACATGGAGGGAAGTGAGCGCATTCCAGAAATATTCGGGAGTTAAACCAACAGGTCATGGCGATGGATTTGGTTGAGGGTGGTACCCTTCATTAAGAAAGAGGATCTGGGGGAAGACAGGTATGAAGGTAGGGAGGATAGGGGATGGGTGGGCAATCCTTTGAGTTGGAGGTGCCTTTGAGATATCCCAGAGAAGGTGTTGAGAAAGCAGCTGAATACAGGATGGGAGCTCTGGGGAGAGGTCCAGACTGGAGCCATAGATGTGTGAGTCATCGGAGTCTAGGTAGTAAATTGAAGCCATTGGTGAGCATGGATCACCTGGAGAGAGGACAGGGTGGAAGGAGCCTCCCAAGGGGGTAAAGAGTCAGGCCAGGCTCCCAGAGACACCCCCACACGTCCACCTGCAGCCCCTCCCTCCTGGACCACCCCGTGCCTGCCTCCCAGGAGGGAGTGACATTTCAGCACGTGTGATGCTAATTGAATTTAATTGTCTCCTCCAAGTTGCACTAGAACATTTTCAAAGTCCCCTGAAATTAGGGAACATCGGTAGATAACACCACTCCTCGAGGTTTGAATCTGTGTCCTCCCCGAGAACAGTGATTAATTTTTTACAAGCTAATCATATCTCTTAGGCAGGCTGTCAGCAGAGGACCTGTCATCTCTCATCAATAATGAAGCAATCCCAGCTCTGCGTCTCCCACAGCCTCCTGCATAATTCACCAGGAGGACTTCAAACAAAGAAGCCCAGGGGGCCCGGTCCTCTTAATCGGTGTCTGCTGTGATTATTCACAGGGGCTGGGAGGGGCGGGGAGGGTGGGAGGGCAGGGCAGGGGATATAAAAGCTGATTGATGAGTCCACACCTAGCTCCCCTTTTCAACAGGCTCTCACCTATCTTGCCATCTGTCTTCTCCACCCAGCTGGGTCCCCTCCTCCGAATACCTCATCTGTAGCCCTGTCACTGTTCCCGGCCCTTCCTCTTCCCCTCGTTTCCTCCTGTCTGTGACACTACCTCACATCATATTTTGGCCAGACTCTGACCTTGGACCCCGCAGCCAACGTCCCATGAGATGCTATGGGCCTATTTGACAGATGAGTAAACTGAGGCCCAAAGAAGGGAAGCAACTTGCTCGGGGTCACAGAGTAAGTCAATGGCTGTACAAGCTAGACCTACAGTTTGGGGTCTTCTGGACCTGTGCTCTGTGCCCCCAAACCTCAGACCAGGTGAGTGGATGAGCTGCCCCTATCCCTGCCCTGGTAGTGTGTCTATACTTAGATGCTAAGGAGGAATCTGTCACTTTCTTCCCCATCGACCCCAGCTCAGGCCTCTCCCCGGGGGATGCACTGCCCTGTGTGCACAGCTGGCCCTGACTTCTGTCACCCTTTGTGGCCCATCTCTGGGGTCAAAGATCAGAAGCAAACAGTGTCCAAAGACAGAGTGGCTGGGAGGAAGTGAAGAGAGGGCAGAAACAGAAAGAAATATCTTGCTCTTTCTCCTCCCTGGCACCACTGAACAGGACTGTGCCCACTGGCCAATTGGACAGATTCCAGAAACAAGGGGAAGGCCTGATGCCGGAAAATATCCCCATGTGAACATGATTTCTTGCATCTAAGCCTTGAGCAAATGCCCCATAAGGACCTATAGCTAAGAAGCCATCCAGGGACAGGAATGGTCTTCCAGACCCTGCTTAGCAGGCTGGCTGGAAGGCAGAGCTGCGAGTCCCATGCTCCTTCTGTGTCATCTCTGTCCTGGGAAGGAGGACCCCTTCCTCCCTCGAGACGGATCCCTCTCTCAAGGCATGGCTCGGGTGATTGAGTGGGTCCTGGGGGCTCCCCGGTTCTCTGTGGTTGAACTCCAAATCTGGGTCTCTGGCGTGACCTTGTGTCAAACCAGTGGCCGGATCAGCTCCCTGGAGACCCAACTCAACATGTCAAAAAACTTCATCCATCATTTTCTCAGCTCCCTCCCACCCCTCTATCCCTTTGTCCCATTTCTGGGTCATCGCTGGAGTGACCGATCAGCCTGGCTGGCTCAAGACAAGAGAGTTTCCAGGGACTTTATTTTCAAACCAGGAGAGCACCGAGCAAACCAGGATGAGTTGCTTACCCAAGCATCCCTTTCTTCCAGGCACCCAGACTGGAAACTTCAGTGTCAGAGAGAAGCAGGGCTGGGGCTGGGAGGGGAGCAGTATCCTCCGTGGGTTTGCAGGCTAGCTCCACCTCCCCTGTCCTGGTGACCTTAGGTATGGTCCCTAACGCCTCTGGGCCACAGCCAATTCACCTGAAACATGAGTAATAGTCATAAACCCAACAAGAACGAGATCGTGTATGAAACTGGTGCAGCACAGCACCCGGCCAGCAGCAAGTGCATGTCCACCGTCACTCCCTTCTCTTCCCGCCCACCACGTTATCTGTTCCAAATCCTGCCTGCAGAACACATTACACGTTTCCCAGCTTGGAATTCAAGGCCTTCACAGCCTGGCCCCAGATGACCTTTGAATCCTCCAGCCCCCGTCTCCTGTAGGTGCCACCTAGGGTCAGTCTTGCTGGACAACTTCCCATTCCCTGACCCCTAACTCATCTTCTCCAGCTGTTCCCTTCCCTGCTTCCCTCCCCTGTCCACCCCCAAGGTCCATTACAAGGGTGGGAGGCCTTTTCTAAGAGGCTGTCCCTGATTTCACCCCTCAGGGCATGAAATCTGTATCCCCTCGAAATCCCCACAGTGTGTAGTCTGTGCCTCTCTTAGGGCTGGAACTTTCTGAGTGTAGAGTAATTAATAACTGTTGCTAATATTTGTTAAGTTCTTTCTATGCACCAAATACTGGTCCCAGTTCTTTGATTCATACTAACTCCCTCATGAATCCCCAGATCCAAGATCCTATGAAGTGGATACTATTATCATACCCATTTTAGATCCAGAAAAACAGAAGCCCAGAGAGGTCAAGTCACTTGCCAAAGGTCACACAGGAGCTGAATGGCAAAGCCTGAAGAAGTGGTTAGATTTGGGAATCAGCTAGACTTGGGTTCAACTTCTCCCCCATGAGTGACTCCACAGGCTCCTCACCTCCCTGAGTCCCTCTGAATTTTCCCCTTTAAAAATGAGGATCCTGGGCTTCCCTGGTGGCGCAGTGGTTAAGAGTCCGCCTGCCAATGCAGGGGACATGGGTTCGTGCCCCGGTCCGGGAAGATCCCACATGCCGCGGAGCGGCTGGGCCCGTGAGCCATGGCCGCTGAGTCTGTGTGTCCGGAGCCTGTGCTCCGCAACGGGAGAGGCCACAACAGTGAGAGGCCCGCGTACCGCAAAAAAAAAAAAAAAAAAAAAAAAAAAAAAAAAGAGGATCCTAAAACCTACCTCATAAGGTCTTGGGAGGATGAAATGGTTCCTTCTCTGCCTGGCACATAGTAGGTACTCAATAAAACGGACCTTGTTGCTATTAGCTTAACTTCAGTGGTAGGTTTTTACTTGCTTTCACCTCAGTGACTATTTCCTGGGCCCCTTGCTCAGAGGACCCCGGGGTGTGACTCGACACAGAGCCTGGCCTTCCTGAGGCTTCAGAGCCAGACAGGCAGGGGATTAAGTCCTGGCTACAGGATTTCTCGGCTGTGTGTGTGACCCAGACAAGGTCAGCCCAGCCTGGCTGGAGGTTAACATCTGCACTCCCGCCAGGGCCAGGAAAGGCAATGATGGTTGAAGGGAGGCAAGGTGTCAACTCGTGTGCTTCACTGTAGGCCCTGTCCCCTGTCCCCACTGGTTCCAGCAGGTGCCCGCAGCGCCCCTCAGATTAAATGGGGGCCTGAGGTGGCCCAGCGTAGCAGGAGCGAGGGGACATGGTGACTTTATGGCTACTCAGATCCATGGTTCCAGGCAGATGTTGCATTTGCATTTAAATGGAGGTTTGGAAGTCTGTAAATCTCCATTTCCCAACCGCAAAGGCCTAATGGTTGTTTTATCATGTTTAGATGAACCCCCCCAGAGCACTGAGGGCTGGTGCATCTTAAATCCACACAGCAGAGACAAAGATCAAATGAGGGCCATGCAGGCAGAGGGTTCTTCCCTCATTGTCCGGTGGCTGGGCCAGCACTGCCTGGGAGGCTTGCGGACTGTTCTGTGCTCTCCCAGGACCTAGGTAGGCCTCTGACCCCCACCCCTTCCAGGAAGGCCTCTGGGATTGCTCAGAAGTAGCTGTCACTCAAAACTGCAGTCTTCCCTTTACACTGCAAAGTGGAGAAGCAGTGGCAGAGAGTTGGCTTCAGAGAGACCTGGATTGGCAGCCTGATCTGCCCCTGATTTACTGTGGCCAAGAGCAGATCACTCAACTGTTCTGGGCGTCCCCATCTAGAACCTGAAGGGCATATACTTCCAAATCATTAATGTGAAGTAGGTGGCACACAGTAGGGGCTTTCAAATGATAGTTAATATAACTGCAAATTGCCCTTAAACTTGAGAAAGAATTGGCCTTTGGGGGTCTGCTTCATGGCTATAATTCTCAGACTTCGTGGTGAGTTACTGGAGGGCGGTGGGATTTGTCTAAAACGCTGTCCCCACCCCATTCTGATCCAAACCTCAGGAGTTGTGAGAAAGGGGGCTTTGCAGTAAGAGTTACTGACGTGCATTTGGCCACTTCGGCGTCCTCTGAAGTGCACCAGCTGCGGTGACTTACCCTACCATGCGTAAGTGAATTCGGGTGGTACCCCATGTGTGGGGCTGTGTGCTGAGTGCTGAAACGAATGCCTGATGTCTCCGTGGCCCCAGACACCGCATAAAGCCCTGTACTGTTCGCAGGACGTGGCCACATCCACAGTCTCGTGAGATCCTTGTAAGAACCTCATGATAGGTATGCCACTATCCCCTCATCGTGGATGAAGATCCAGGCTCAGAGAGGGAGAGCTACTTTCTTGAGATCCCACAGCTTTGGAAGCAGAGCTCAGGCCATGACGGCTTTACGGCCCACTACAGGGTTGCTAACTGTGTCCTGTGCCACCTCTCACAGGTGTTAAACCGAGCATTTCCTGGTCTGTGTTTGGAGGCTCTGCCAGGGGCAAGGTGCATTCCTGACCCGGCTGGATCCCAGGCTTTGGGACAGGGCAGGTGACCTTTGCAAGGTGGCATTTCCAGTCTTCCTTGTCCCCTGGAATTCAGGCCAGACCTGCCAACAACAACCAGGTCAGTAGGAAAATCTCCAGTTTCAGAGAAGATATTCAGGTGCTTGCCACAGAAAGCAGTAAAGCTTGGCCCTGGGGTCTGGCCCTGCCACCTGCACTGTCCTTGCAGCCCAGAAAGGGCTGGGGGAGGATGCTGGAGGTGAGGTGGGGTGTGAGTGAACACGGAGCTTCTGTCACCTTCCTCCCATCGCTTGCACCCCACACATCCCAGAACCTGCCTCATTAAACACACTGGGAACTCTATGCCTGCTAGACCTTCGCCCCAGTTTCCAGCTCAGGTCAGGCCCACCTCTTTGAAGGAGCTTTCCCTGGTGAAATTCATTTCCTTCTCCTCTGATTTCACAGTGCTTTATTTGTTCTTATTTCTCCTACCTGGAGCTCCCAGGGGAGCGGGGAGGGAAAGTTCTGCAGGTGAGCTCCAGGGCCCCCACCCCCAGTTCTAAATTTGGGGATTTGACATCAGCTTTTCTTTCTTTTTTTTAAAGACGATTTTTTTTTTTTAAGAGCAGTTTTCAGTTCACAGGAGCACTGAAGGGAAGGTACATAGGTTTCCTACACTTTCCCTGCTCGCCACACACGGTCTTCCCCACCAGAGCGGTACATTTTTTATAATTTATGAACCTCCACCTCATAATCAGGCAGAGACTGCCGTTTGCATTTAGGATTCACTCTTGGTCTTGGACACTGTGAGTTTTGAAAAATGTAAAATGACTTGTATCCACTTTTGTAGTATCGCACAAATTAGTTTCACTGCCCTAAAGATCCTCTGTGCTCCCTCTTTCCCAAACTCTGGCAACCACTGATCTTTTGACTGTCTCCATAGTTTTGCCTTTTCCAGACTGTCATATAGTTAGAATCATACCACTTTTTCAGACTGGCTTCTTATGCGTTTAAGTTTACCGCATGTCTTTTGATGGCTTGATAGCTCATTTCTCTTTAGTGCTAAATGATGTTCTGTTGTCTGGATATGCCACAGTTTCTTTATCCATTCACCTACAGAAGGACATCTTCAAGTTTTGGGAGTTATGAATAAAGCTGCCGTAAACATCCATGTGCAGGTTTTTGTGTGGACCTGAGTTTTCATCTCCTTTGGGTAAATACCGAGGAGCGTGACTGCTGGATGGTATGCTAAGAGTATGCTTAGTTTTGTAAGAGACTGTCTTCCAAAGTGACTGTACCATTTGGCATCCCCACCAGCAGTGAATGAGAGTTCCGGTGGCTCCACATCCTTACCAGCATTTGGTGGTGTCAGTGCCCTGGATTTTGGCCGTGCTAATAGGTGTGTAGTGGTATCTCATTGTCTGGCTTTTCTTTCAATCCAAGTTTGGGAGACTGTGTGATTTCCAAAGTCACTTCTGCTCAGGAATTATGTGATCAGAGCCTCCAGGAGGAGTGGGATTCCTGGCAGCCAGGGACTGACTCTCCTCTCACATCCTCAGAAGCCCCTTGTGCCAAACGGGAGTCTGGAATTGTTTGCTGAATTGGATTGACTCGGCTTTGTTGTTTTAGAAATGATGCAGTCCCCATGAAGGGCAGAGGAGCCGGCACCTTGAGAATTTTTCCTAAATGAGAAAGAAAGACTCGTTTCTCACCTCATCCTAATGTAGGATTGGGGTCTTCCCTGCAGACTGGAGCTGCAGTACAGGGACAGCTCTGGGACCTCAGGGTTTGGCAGACTGGGGTTTGAGTCCTGGTTCCTCCACCCATGGATAGAGAGATCATAGGCAAATTCCTACTTCTCTGTGCCTGAGTTTCCCCATCTGTAAAATGGGATTAGTAATAGTATGACAATTTGGTGAGATGATACACAGAGCACATAGGCATGGGGCCCAGCTCAGGTCATGGCAAGTGCTCAGTTAATGTCGGTTACTATTACTATTATTATTGCCATCCTCAGGTTGCAGGTCTCTCGGGGCTTGAAGACACGGGAAAGAGCAATGGTCACATGGCCTTTCCCTGTCGCTGCCCTGGCTATGGCACTCACAGAGATGTTTCCTGAAGTGTTTGTCCCTGGAATGCTGATCACAGCGCGTACTCACGGGTCAGAGGAGGCATCCAGGGTCAGATAGGTTTGGGGTGACCAGGCTCAGCAGAAATAAACAGCTTTCTTTTCTTTCTATTTATTTTTTTATTGAAGTATAGTTGGTTTACAAGGTTGTGTTAGTTTCAGGTGTACAGCAAAGTGATTCAGTTATGCATATATATATGTGTGTATATATTCTTTTTTTTTTTTTTTTTTTTGCTGTACGCGGGCCTCTCACTGTCGTGGCCTCTCCCATCGCGGAGCACAGGCTCCGGACGTGCAGGCTCAGCGGCCATGGCTCACGGGCTCAGCCGCTCCGCGGCATGTGGGATCTTCCCGGACCGGGGCACGAACCCGCGTCCCCTGCATCGGCAGGCGGACTCCCAACAACTGCGCCACCAGGGAAGCCCCTGTATATATATTCTTATACATATATATAAGAATAAAGATATGTATATTCTTTTTCAGATTCTTTTCCATGATACGTTAGTATAAGATATTGAATATAGTTCCCTGTGCTGTACAGTAGGACCTCGTTGTTTATTGATTTTATATATGGTGGAGTGGCAGCTTTCTTTACTACCAGGTTTCTCAGACACCCATGCAGCTTCTGGAAGGAGCAAACGTGTGTGGTGCTTCCCAAACTTCCTTGGCCGTGGAACCTCATGGTTCTGGGAGCATCTTGCCGAGGCAGATGGCACTTGAAGGAAGGCTAGCACTGGGGATTAGGGGCGGCCTTCCGCTGGCTGCCAAGGCCCGTCACGATGTGGTCCTGCCACCTTCTCACCACGGTCTCCACGTCCTCCTTGACAGCCCCCCGGTGTCCTGGCTGCGGCAGGCTGTTGGCAGATCCAGAACATGCTAGCTACTGCCTTACCTGAGGACCTTTTACCTGCTGTCCTGTTATCCCTTTCTTGGCCTGTCCAGTGAAATCCAACCCATCCTTTTAGCCTCAACTCAAATGTGGCCTCCTCTGCAAAGCCCGTAAAGCCTAATCCTGCAACCTCTGAGGGTAGAAGTAGGGGCCCTCTCTGCCCCCACCCCATCTTCTTCACCTTTTCAAGCCCTTATCATTGTAATGTTTCATGTATGTGTTTCTCTTCCTCATTGGATCATGGGCTTCTCAAGGGCAGGGGCCATCTCTCATTCCTAGCCTTGGCATGTAGGTCTGGGGGCCTAGCACAGAGTGACAACAAATAGAAGTCATTACTTTGATGTGTGCGATAGTATTTAGGGACGTTGCTAGCTTTGTGGTTAAAGGTAGAGTCACTGGCATCAGACAGACGTGGGTTTGAATCCCAGACCTACCCTTTATTCGTTATATGAACTTCCGGTACTTTTTAAACTTCTCTAAACTCAGTTCCCTCATTTTCTTATCTGTAAGATGGTAAGACTTTGACAGGGCTGCTGTGAGGATTAAGTGATTAATTCACGTAGAGCACTTAGCTCAGTGGCTGCCACACAGTAAGTCCACAATAAGGGTGAGATACCATTCTTCCTGCTGTTGTCCTTAAAGATTCAGGTGAGAATGCTTCTCCCCACTCCCGTGGCACAGACTGCCCTGCCCTTGACCTGAACTGACCTGAAGGGCAGAGAGCCTGCCCTTGCTGCGGCCTTCCCCGGGGATACGTCCAAGTCTCCAGCGCGTCCTCTCCGCTGCCTGCCTCCTCTCTCCCACGGGTGAGAACCCACTGCTTTCAGCTCAGAGCTCCCGCCATCAGCTCAGCGGCCCTGACACAGCCGAGTGGGAATTTGTTTTATTTCTGAGCCTGTCCCCTCCCTCTCTCCCCTCTGAAAAAGCAATTAAACTTGTGTTTACTAGAGTGGGCGGCTGTAATCCGTCGTTTCCCCATCTTATCCTGTCAAGCTGCCCCAATTCCAGCCTGCTTTGCTTAGGCAGGGGAGGGAGATTTTACATAATCAGTAAAAAACGCAACTCAGAAAAAGGTGGGTTGGTTTCAGACCCGCAAAATGTGAGTACAGCTCCGGGGACCCGGATGGACCCGGTGTGTGTGGGGGGAGGGGCTGGTGAGGGGCCGGGTCTTCCCTAACTAGGACATGCCTTTGCAGGGTCTTGTCTTTCTGTCCCTATTGGGCAGGGCAGTCCCCACCCCTGACCTAGCCCGGTCCATCCCCGATATCAGGCCAAGGCTCAGAGGGGCAGGAGTTGTCTGCTGATCACGCCCCTCTTTGCGTACAGCTTTCGGGGGCTCCCCAGTGCCCCAGAAACCGTGCTCTCATTCACTGTGTCCTGTCCCCACCTGTCCCTCCCAGGGACCAGTGAGGCAGAATCAAAAACATGCTGGGGATCCTGATTCCTGGCTGTGCTATGGTCCCCATTTAGGTTTCCCCAGAGCTGACCTTGACAGAGGGACTTGAGGGCAGGTGGGTTATTTGGGAGGGGATTTCGGAAAGCTCAGTGAGGGAGTGGGAAAAGTGAGCCAGGGAAGAAAGAAAGTCTTTAAAAAACGTGTTTATGAGTAGGGGCTGCAGCTGTGGACACCTGGGCTCGAGCCCTCTGGGGATTCCGAGAGACTCAAAAGGACACACCTAAGTATTGTCCCACTGAGGGTTGAGGAAGCCAGCATCCTTACCCACTGGGGTAGATTGCTTGTTAATAGCCCCCTGTGAGCCTCACCTCTCTGTGTCCACGCCCTGGCCTGGCCGAGGCCCTGCTCGCAGTGGCACTGGGCTGGGCCATGTGACTTGCTCTGGCCAAAGGGGCTGTGAGCACATATGATGCCAGCAGAGCCCTGGGGAGCACTTGCACTTAGGGGCCGGCTTTCTGGGAACACGGCTGCCGTCATAAACGCAGCCTGGACTCTCCTGACAGCGGACACCGAGGCACCCGGCCCGCAGCTTCACCTAACCGCCAGGCATCTTGAGCCATCTGGTCCAGGGCGGCTGCCAGATGACTGCAGCTCATGAGTGACCCTGCGAGACCATTCCAGCTGAGCCCAGCCCAACTGCAGAATCACCGGCAGATAAACAACTGTTAAGCTCCTGGGTTTGGGGATGTTTATTATGCCACAGTAGGTAACCGATACATCCACGAACTCTTATCCTTCATTGTTGTGGGTTGCTGGGGTGGGTGGAGAACTAACTCCCTGACACTCCTGGCTGGCCCTGACACAGATTCCTGTGGCCAGAGAAAGCCTGCTGTCAGAGAGATGTCCCGTTGGAGGTAGGATGGACTCTCACTGTAGGGAACCTGTCCATCCAAGCGGCAGGCAACTTCCAGATAGGCCAAGGCGATGGGACAGAGCCCCCATAGCATCTGCTACAGCACCTGGCTCTGAAAATGATCCAGGGAGCTGCCCTGCAAATTCTGGAAGGCGCGCCTTCAGAATTCAACTCCACATCTACACTACACTACAAGGTAAATGCTACCTTTCCTCCCTCCCTCCCTCCCTCCTTCCTTCCTCCCTCCCTTCCTTTCTTCCTTCCTTCTTCACTGCACCTGGCACCCAGCTCCCCTACCATATTAAACACCCACCCCCCACCCACATAACAAAGAGATGTGGAAAATGGGAAAGAACACAGTATCTGGGTTCAGATGGGTCTGAGTTGGCATCCAACTCAGCTGGTGTTACTAGCAGTGACTTTCTGTCTGGCTGAGGCTCAGTTTCCTAGCCTGTGAGATGGTATATGCACCGACAGAACTGATATGAGGAGAGGCATTTTCGTAAGTGTGTAGCACATAGTAGATCCCCAGCCAGAGAAGCCTGCTTTAGACTTGACCCCCTCCTAGGCTGAGAGGCAGATTTGATGGGACAGGAAGGAAGCAGGCTTCTGCCTCTCTTTCCTCTTGTAAAATGTGCAGCCTGGTTTTCTGTGGTGGTGCCATTAAATAAGGAGCTCGAGTGATTAGGCTGTTCTCTGCGGCCTGGCTTATGTCTCATTTTCAACTCTTTTCATTTGTGAAGCCAGTTAGGAACAGGCAGTTTTTGTTTGTTTGTTTTTTTTAATTAAATTGGAAAAGTTCTACTGGAATCTTTGAAATGTTCAGAGCAGTGGCTTTTTAAAATAAAAGGGAAGGTAAAGGAAGCTGTCTCAGTCCTTGGGTCACACAAGAATTGTGAGGCCCCAAATGTTGTTGGAAATGACAACCATCTACCCTTATCCAGGGACCGGCTTTGTTGTAGAGAGAATCCTAGGGTTTGTTGCAAGGGGTTTGCTCTCCGAGTCCTCTCTGGAGAGCACTTCCAAGGAGCTGTACATTTTATAACTATTAAGAGTTTCACTTGTCACATCAAGGATGTAATAAAACCGGTCTCCGATGCTTCACAGAGAACGTTATGTGAGGATGATTTGATAAAGTTAAAAGTGTTCTACAAAGGTAAGGTATTATTAGTGGTGGCTGGGATGTCCTGAGAAGGAAGGGGATTTTCCCAAGGTCACAGAGTAAGTTGATGGAGGAGCCAGAAAAAGAAGCAGAGCCTCTTCGTCTGGAGTGTTGGGATCTTGGCTCGTTTTACTGACATGATATCCACAGTGCTGAGAAGAAAGCCCAGCATACAGTACGTGCACTGTGAATGCTGTTCAATGAACAAATGACTAAATGAATGAATGATGCTCTAACAGTCCTAGGAGCATGAGGGACCACCATGACGCATCCCTGCAGGACCTTCCAACCCCATAACAGGCATTCTGGACTGGCTTCTTCGTCTGGTTATTCCTCTGTCCTCCCACCCCACAGAGCATCCCCTTTCCCCTCCTCCCCTGTGCCCACCAGCGGGAGGTTGTGATTTAATCCCACTACTTCAGCCCTCCTGTTGCTGTGTGACTCTGCAGTTTCTCCCATTAAAAGGCGGAGGGGGGGGCTTCCCTGGTGGCGCAGTTGTTGGGAGTCTGCCTGCCGATGCAGGGGACGTGGGTTCGTGCCCCGGGCCGGGAAGATCCCACATGCCGCGGAGCGGCTGCGCCCGTGAGCCATGGCCGCTGAGCCTGCACGTCCGGAGTCTGTGCTCCGCAACGGGAGAGGCCGCAACAGTGAGAGGCCCGCGTACCGCAAAAAAAAAAAAAAAAAAAGGCGGAGGGTATTTCCCACCCTCTGACTTTGAGTTGGGGGATAGGACTTGCTTTGGCCAATAGAATGAGGTGGATATAACAGTGAGCCTAATTCTCAGCACGGGTCTTTTTTTTTTTTTTTAGTTTATTGAAGTATAGTTGATTTACAATGTTATGTTAATTTCTGCTGTACAGAAAAGTGATTCAATTATACATATATATTCTTTTCCATTATTGTTTATCATAGGATATTGACTATAGTTCTCTGTGCTATAGAGTAGGACCCTGTTGTTTATCCATTCTATATATAATAGCTTACATCTGCTAACCTCCAAGTCCTACTTCATCCCTCCCCCACCCCCCTCCCTCTTGGCAACCGTAAGTCTGTTCTCTATGTCTGTGGGTCTGTTTCTGTTTTGTAGATAGGTTCATTTGTGTCATATTTTAGATTCTACATATGAGAGATATCACACAGTATTTGTCTTTCTCTGTCTGACTTACTTCACTTAGTGTGATAATCTCTAGTTGCATCCATGTTGCCGCAAATGGCATTATTTCACTCCTTTTTATGGCTGAGTGATATTCCATTGTATATGTGTACCACGTCTTCTTTATCCATTCGTCTGTTGATGGACATTTAGGTTGTTTCCAGGTCTTGGCTATTGTGAATTGTCAGCACAGGTGTCAAGAGGCTTTGCGTGACTCTGCTTGTCCCCTTGGTCCTCTGCCACAGTCTGAAGAAGAACACGCCTGAGCTAGCCTGCCGTCCCCAGGAGAAGGATGAGAGAGCTGGGGAGCAGAGCCCTAGCTGAGCCGGCCCAGTACAGCCCAGCTCATCCCAGAGCCCCAGCCAACCTGCCGCGAGGAGCTTGATCGATGCTTTCTGTTGTCCGTCACTGAGGTCTGGTGCTTGCTTGTTCCACAGCATAACTGAGGCCATAGTTAACTGATATACCATCCAAATCTTCCAAATCTTCTCCAGCCTGGATCAGTATTTATCTTCCCTTGGAAGCCTTTCCTGACCTCCCCAAGCTCCTTAATGCATGAGTTCATTCATTCACTACAGATGACCCTTGAACAACACGGGTTTGAACTGCGAGGGGCACCTAACATTCAGCTTCTTTTCAGTAAATACCACAGTACTACACGATCTGAGGTTGACCGAACCTGCTGAACCATGAATATACACGGTCGGCTATAAAGTTATATGTGAATTTGCAACTGCACGGGGCAGGGGTGATTGACACCCCTAACCCCCATGTTATTCAAGGGTCAACAGTGAATGCCTACTCTATTTCAAGCCTAATGGTAGAAGCCAGGAGTAATGAAGAGAAATAATACAGTGCCCCTAGGATCTCCAGTCTAGTGGGGGAGACACATGCCAACAGACATCATCGTTATTACTCTAATTACTAATGTTCCTAATATATTAGCTTATATTGGTTGAACATTTCCTGTATGAAGCACTTTGTATACATTACTTCCTGTAATCGCCACAATAATTCTGGGAGAATATTTTATACTCGTGTTACAGCTGAAAATCCTGAAGTGGACTTACTTGCCCAAACAATATATCTGTAGAGGATCAGGGATTCCAGCTGGAGTCAGCCTGAGTCCGGAGCCTGGATTCTGCTTTGGGGATGCATGTGGTCCAGGTGTGCCCAGGTGGTGGTGACAGGGAAGATGTAATTGGCTTTTCCGAGGCTGGTCCTGAAAGGTGCGCAAGGAGAAAGCCAGGCAGAGAAGAAAGAGCCCCGAGGTGCGGAACACTGCAAATACAAAGGCCTGGAGGTGTGAGGTGAAATGGTCCAGGCCTGGGAGCAGAGGGAGGGCAGGTGAGACGGGGATTGGAAGAGCCACCTGCGGCCATACCCTGGGGAGCTTGCTAAAAGGTAGCTTCCTGGGTTCCTCTCCAGGATGGGTTGGGGTGGAGACCAGGCACCTGCAGCTCTGGTTATGCTCTGCCTTTGATGAATCTGATACTCCCTCCAATTAAAAAGCCTCTGCCTGGCCGAAGCCTTTCCGTTCTCCCTACATCAGCTCTCTCTCCCTCCTCTGACCTCTCATGACTCCTTGTCATCAGCCCCCAGCTTGGCACGGATCTGCCCCCGACTGTGTGCCGTGAGCCTCTCATCTGTAGCCAGACCGTGGGTCCCTGAGGGCAGCTAGGAGCATGGCACTTTTTGCAACCCCAAAGTACTTGTACCCAGGATGGGTGGCCCACCAGATTTGTCAGTTGATTACGGAGTTGGAAATGATGATCTGGAAGCCCCTTGTGTGAGGCCTAGGGTCTGTATAAGCATCTCATCATCATAAACAATGTATTGTAATTACAGAACATCTTTCCCTGGTGCTTCGTTAAGTGCTTTTTCTTCTTGACTTCATTCCATCCTCGCAGAAACCGTACGAGGCACGTGCTAGTTTTCTCAGCTATGAAATGTGGATGATGAAGCTCATCGAAGGTGAGTCACTTGCCAAGGTCTCAGACAGAGCTGGCAAACCAAACACCAGAGCCCCCTTAGCTTCAACTACCTTCCTCTTTGGTGGGGGCTCGGAGGAGGGGCTCCAAAGCAAGGAACGTTCTGAGAAGTCTTCAGGGTCAGGTGCAGTCAGCCTCAAAACCAGCTGGGTTGGTGGGTAGCAGGCAGGACACCTAACCAGGGTCAGGGCCCTGGGTTCCAGTCCTGCCTCTGTCACTAAGCAGCCTGGGATCTTGAGAAGCCCCTCTCTGCTCCGTGCCTCGGTTTCCAAACCTGGGATAAAGAAGGGGATGAATCTGTCTTCTGTGTTGACCTTGCAAAGTGCAGGGGTGATGTTTGCAGTTCCCGGGAGCACCTGGCAATCGGAGAAGTGGGGTCCGCACTCTCCGCCCCCTCCCCTGGGCTGGGGCAGCCCTCCCCTGGTCCACCCAGGTCCCTGCTCTGGCCAGCTCAGTGTCGGGGGCACCACGAGTATGGAGCCAGCAACTCTGCCATGGACATCGCCCCCAACCCACCTTCCCGGTTCTACAAAGGCCCTTGCTGAATGTTTGGCTGCTTCCAGGTAACGCTGTGAAAACCCTTCGAAAGACGAGGAGCTAATTGACGCTCATGGGGACAGGCAATCACTTACCCTTGTTATGTCCCCAGCCTCTGTGTGGGCCATGCAGACAGCGGTCCTCCTGTACTCTCTGCAGAGGGCAGGGCAAGGGCAGAGTGTCATGGTTTTGCTGCCATTGTCACCTCTGTTTGCTGAGCTCCTTTGCAGGCCTGGACTCAGTTTACCTCTTGGTGTAATCACCTCTGCCTTCTCAGCTTCTCCAGGGGAACAAAGTTGCAGGCTGTCTGTCTTCCCGGGCTTGATTATTGGGCCAAACCTGGGACGTGGGCTGCTGGGCTCACAGATTATCATTAGCAGAGAGGTTTGACTGCCCGGAGACCATAATAAATCAGTGTGCTGGAATCATCTTGAAACCATCCCCGGTCCGCCCCCCCGGTCTGTAGAAAATTGTCTTCCACGAAACCGGTGCCTGGTACCAAAAAGGCTGGGGACTCCTGCTTTATAGAATGTATTTTCTAAGGCACATTTTACTTAGTTACTTTGCTTATTGTCTGCCTCCCACACTAGAATGTCAGGTTCACAGGGGTAGGGATTTTTGTCTGGTTTGCTGACTGCTGCATCCCCAGAGTCTAGAATAGTGCCTGGCATGCAGTAGGTGCTCAGTGAATATTCATTGTATTAGCATGGCTCCGAATCAATTCAATGAATCCACGCAGCTCTGAAAAAAAAAAAAAGGTATTGATGCTGGAGCCCACTAAACTAATGCACACTGAAGATGACTTAATCTTTTTAAGCTGGAGAATTGGGAGGAATTTGGGCGTGCACAGAGGTCAAACTGCCGGCCAGTGTAGATGCAAAAGGGGACAGTGACATGGCTGAGTCAGGACGACTGGGCATTTCTATCAGCTGCCATTAGCACCTTGAGAATGATGTTTATTTGGCCAGAAATGGCCTTTGATTGACCCTGCCCCCCCAGCCCGGGCAGGGAGAGCCGCCCCTCTGGCCACCAGATAGGAGGCTTGAAAAGGCACTGCCGTCCCAGCGTCCAGTTTCCCTTCATCAGTCCCATTTCTCTGGCAGCCGGTTAGACCCCTCTTCCCTCTCCCCCAGCTCTCCTCTAAGCCTCTTCATCTGACAGCTTCCAGGCTGTGATTAGGGAAGGTACTCTTCCCACTGGCCACGATGAAGTGCAGTCAGGACACAGAGGCAGTGCGTGAAAATAGCTTCAGGCTCACGCTCTGGGCTCTCCTTCAGAAGAAGAGAGGGATAAGGCGAAAAAGGAGAATAAGCGGAATAAGGCAGAAAATGGGTGGCGCAGCATCTCAGATAACTCCAGAGTTTTCTGGTCCATTCCCCTGCCCCACGGTCTTCCTTCCCCAGAGAGCTGCGGAGTTTTCAGAGAAAGGCTCCCCAGGTAACACTCTCCTTAATGAAATGGCCACCACAGAACCAGGAGGTGGTGTTTCTCTAAGCGAGGTTTGCAGACCCCTGGTCTCAGAGCCATCCAGAGTGTGTGCAAGTGTGCAGACTCCCGGGCCTCGTTCCCAGACCCACTGGATCATAACTCATGGAGCAGGTGACCCGGAATCTGCATTGTCATATCTCCCTGTGGCTGGGGGGTGGGGGCAGGGCCACCTCCAGGTGTGATGGTTCATGAGGAAGAGGTACAGGACTCAGCATACCCCGGCTATGATTTTACTACAGTGGAAGGAAACAGAGCAAAATTAGCAAAGGGAAAAGGAGCCTTGGGGGGGGGGGGTTGTCCAGAGGAAACAAGATGCAAACTTCCAAGAGCCTCTCCCTGAAGACCCTCAGGGCGAGCTGATGCCCCCAGCACTGGGTTGTGAGAACACGTGTGAAATGCTGTCTCCCAGTAGAGGTCCTCAGAGACTGGGTGCCCAGGGATTGTACCAGGGGCTGGTCATGCAGGAACCTTCTGCCTGGCATGTTCCAAAGTTCCAGACTCCCAGAAGAAAAGCAGGGCTTCAGCCTAAAGCACGTTGTTTGCACGACAGGTCAGGTAATGTGAGCTGCTCTTATCAGCTGGAACCTTCTCCAAACCCAAGTTCCCAGAGGACAGCCAAGGCCAAACCCGCAAGCAGGCCTTTCAAAGGACAGCAGTCTCAGGCCTACTATGTGAATGTTTGTCTGCACCACCCACTTCCTTCCAGAGGATTCCTAGGCACTGTAAATTACGAGACCCACTGGTCTGATGGATAGAGGTCAGTCGACCAACTCCATCTCCGGTTACTGTGTGACTCATGGTAAGTTAATTGCTCCCTCTGAACTTGGCTTCCCGATTTAAAACAGAGCGGATACGTTTCCTCCCAAGGAAGTGAAATTCATATCTCAGGTAACCTCCTCCTTTACTAAGCAGAAAGGAGAAGCCCCCTCTTTTAAGGAGTCCTGCCATGCCCAGGCTGCTGGACCAGGATTTGACCTTGGCTGTGACGTAATGAGGAAGAAGGAGAGAAGTAGCTGGGAGGGGCAGTTCCTTGGACGCACGAAGATTTGGACCCCAAGTCGCCCCTTTAGTGCCCTCCCCTGGGGGACTCTGCACCAAGAGCCGGGGCTTCCCCCTGGACAACTCGGCACTTGGGGTGGGAGTGGTGGGACCACTGAGCTGAGCGAGACCCAGGTGCTGCCCTGGAGGGCAGGGGCCAGAGTGTGGATGGAGGCCGGCCAGCGCTCAGGATCTTGGGACACCGGGAGGGACACCCCTGCTCTGGCATCACTTGGACCTGAGACCTTGGACAAATCACGTCGCCTCATTGAGGTCCATGTGACTTCTCTTTAAAATGAGGCTCTAATGCCTAAGATTTAAAGAAAGGTTGTAAAGATTAAAAAAGATAATGACAAAATTTTGTTAAAGAAAAGGTAATGAATAGTTTTCAAAGAGATTTGGAAACGTTACAGGCGAGTTATACATGATGTAGCTCTGCTGATTCCTCCTCCCAGGGCTGGTAGACAGTTTGGACACTACATCATTCCCACCAAGGAACCCTGAAAAATCTTCTCTGAGTGGATTTCCACCCACCTGACCTTGGCCCTGGGCAGTAGAAAGAACACTTTGTTGAGACTGAGGGCTGGCTCTGGCACGAATTTGCCTGCTGACTTGGCAAATCTCTCTCCCTCTCCGAGCCTCACTTTTCCCCCTCTGCCAAATGGGAGCAGTAGTACTTCTGCCCATTACCTAACCACCACTGCAGATTCTTTCCTTTCTCATCTTGTTCCAGAACTGCCCCCAAGACACATCTGTGCTGAAGGCCGGGGACCAGCATTTCTCTGAGGGACTGTCCAAAGGAGAGCAGAGAACACTGTCTTGGATGGGTCCCTCTTGGAGACTCCACAGCATATTAGCACCATAAGGGCTCTGAGAAGACCTTCAGTAAAGGAAAATTTCTCCAGCCTGTATGCTCGCAGACCTCCTTTGGGCAGAACACACGTCAGCATCCCGCAGGACAGTCTACGGCATTCTCTGGGTGGTTGTCGGGCCAGGAGGACCCAGACAAGTTGAGTGCCAGGTATATGTACCAAAGCCGGATCCACCGACTCCCCGGGTCAGCAGCAGTTCATCTTCGCCCTTGACCTCAGCCCACCTTGAGAGATGATCTTTGAGGCTGGAGTTATAGTCATCAACTTCCATTCCTCCAGCTGTTCTTTGGTTCCCGGGTGCCTGAAAGTCCCTAAAAGTGCTGCTTGAGCCAAAATTCAGAGGGCATGCTAAACCAGGTTAATGTTAGGGCCCACGGCAATGAGCAGGTGTCCTCCCCACTGGGTTGGTTGGATAAATGAGTTAATTTTGTTCAAGCTCCAAGGGTCTTGGGGACTTTGGTGCTGAGGGTGTACAGGTGTGTTGCAGGGAGGGGCCCAGCATGGAATGGGCTTCAGGGTCTGCAGGGACCTGAGGAAGGAGAGCCGCATACTCAGCACTGCAATTAATGGAGCTAATAAGGGTCCGAAGGTCAATGCCAGCCAGGGTGCTTGGCAGGTGGGGCGGACACCCCTTGGAAAACTCTACATCGGCATCCTCGTGAGTCGGAGTGGAGAGCGTTTGCGGGGGGAGGGGTGCCCCATGGCAAGGCTGGGCAGGGCAGTCCAGGGCAGCAGAGCAGGGAGAGGTGTCCTTCTGAGTGGCCCAAGCACGGGCAGGGACAAGAGCAGGGGTCTTGAAGCAGCCAGCATTGGGTGTGAACCTCGACCGAGACCTGAATGAGCTGTGTGTCATTGGGCAGCTTCCCTTGCCTCTCTGAGCCTCAGTTACCTCATATGCAAATGGACACAAGAGTGACCACCCCCCCCAACTCAGAGTAATGAATGGCTTAACTTGGGTTAAGTGCCTAGAAATATCTAGCAGGTAAAATGTACTCCATGAATGCTACTTCTCTCCTCTCCTTCTAGAAAAGCTCAGAGACTGGCAGGAGCGTTTTTTCTTTTTTTTTTTTAAACTTTTAATTTCACTGTAGCATACACACGGAAAAGTGCATACTCTTCTGTTTGTCTTTTAATTTAAAATTTATTTCAACTCCTCTGGGGCTGGAAGTGTTACAAAACCTTAAAATAAACCTAAAATGTCTTGCTTTTATCATTTTTACTTAGAGCACTGAAAAAAAAGATTTTGAAATAATTTGAGACCCACAAGAAGTGGTAAAAATAGTACAGGGTTCCCATGCTTTACTCGGCTTTTCCCAGTGATATCTTACATAACCACAGAGCATTGTCAAAACCAGGGGGTTGACACTGGCACAATGCTAGTCACTAAACCGAAAAGTGCGCACACCTCCAGAGGGCAGCCCGGTGGGCTCTCACCAACGGAACTCAGCCCCGGAACCAGCGCCCAGGTTAAGAACCAGCACGTGACGGGCACCCTGGAAGGGTCTCTCACACCTCCTCCAGTCACCTCCCCTTCCTCCAGGGTAACCAGGCTGAGGCCTGACTTCCAACGGTATGGATTTGCTTTGCATGTTTTGGGACTTTGTGTGTGTGGACTCAGTGCATGTTCCTTTGTGTCCGGTATCCTCTCCTCACCTGCATGTCTGGGGCCTCCATCCACTCTGTGGCCTGTAGCTGCAACTGGCTCGTTCCTATCACTGTGTAGGCAGAGTTTTATCAAGGAAACAACCCTGCATGAACAGGATCGCTGTCCCCAGGGCGGTCCTTTGCTGCCCTGCTTCAGTGGGGGCCAGAGGAGTCGGTCTCATGGCCTCTCAGTCTGAGCGGTGCTGTTATGGGCTGAGTTGTGTCCCCCCCAGATGCATATGTTAAAGTCCTAACTCGCACACGACTGTGTTTGGAGATAGTCTTTAAAGAGACAGTTAAGTTACAATGAGGTCATTAGGGTGGGCCCCAGTGCAACTTGATTGGTGCCCTTATAAGAAGAGATTAGGTTACGGGTAAGGAGGGATGACCTCGTGAGGACACAGGGAGAAGGTGGCCACCACACGCCAAGGAGAGAGGCCTCAGAAGGAACCAACCCTGCTGATACTTTGGACTTCCTGTTTCCAGAAGTGAGGAAATAAATGTCTGTTGTTTAAGCCCCTCACTCTGTGAGGCCTTGTAGCCCCTGCACAGCAATAGAGATGTCTCCTCCCTGGTCATCTCTTCTCGATCTGTAAGCCCCAGGCTGCTGGGCTGGTCCCCAAGATGACTAGGACATGGGGTTGCTCCCAGGATGTGGCCTCTCTGCCCGTCCCCAGGCCGCATACCAGCTGAGCCCAGAAGAGGTTTAAGCGGTTCTTTTTTTTTTTTTTGGCGGTACGCGGGCCTCTCACTGTCGTGGCCTCTCCCGTTGCGGAGCACAGGCTCTGGATGCGCAGCCTCAGCGGCCATGGCTCATGGGCCCAGCCGCTCCGCGGCATGTGGGATCTTCCCGGACTGGGGCACGAACCCATGTCCCCTGCATCGGCAGGCGGACTCTCAACCACTGTGCCACCAGGGAAGCCCTAAGCGGTTCTTTTCTTGGAAGTTTAGCACAGCACAGAGGCTAAGGAGTGGGAGTTGCTCAGACGTTCTGGCAACCCCACGAGGGGGGCAAGGCCGGCCTGTTCAGGCCTCTGCTGGGGACCCCTGAGCTGATCTAGAACTTCCTCCCCATCACGCTCCTCCCTCTGTCTCCTCGTGACACCTGCTCCTGCCCAGGCCTGGCCCCAACCCTCAGGTCACATCTCTCTCCCCGAGCATAGCTCAGTCCCAGCACCAGAGCGCCCCAGGCCACCAGGGAGAATGTGTGGCTCGGGCTTTCTGTGTGGCTCCGTCGGCCACCGTGCCTCTCTGGGCCTCCCCTTCCTTCCTGCGGGATTGGGGCTGGGGGCAGGGAGTTGGCCCAGCTATTGGAGGAAAATGTGGAAGGCGTCTGGGGACACAGGTGCGACCCTGTGCAGGAAAACAGTAGGAGAGTGGGGTACAGAATGGTACAAGCAGCTCAGGAGGCCTCTGTCCACTTTTCCTCCCCTTCCCAGCTGGCTGGCAGAAGGTAAAAGAGTCTCAAAATTGGGCATGGTGGAGGCCAGGGGCTTCCCGGAGGCGGTGGCTGATGAGAGTGGCAGGTCCCAGGCCCCTACTGAGTTTGAGTGTGTTTTGTGGGAGGCAGAGTGGGTGATGGGGGAACCGGAACAGAGGCGGGGAGGATGTCCAGAAGTGTTGTGTGGCCAGGGGCTGGGGCTGAGGGACTAAACCAGCTGAAGCAAAGCATTTGATGACAGTGTTAGAAATAAGGCTGGTGATGATGGCGGAGGAAGGGCCTGTGTGGTGAGAGCAGGACTCTGTCCTGTCTCTTTGCTTGATCGGGATAGCTTGCTTTTCGTCTTTTTCACGATGGTGTCCCGGGTACATCAGTCAGCTCTTGCTGTGTAACAACCACCCAAACCTCAGTGGCACTTAACAAGAAGCCTTCACTTCTTATTCATTGTCCACTGGGCTGTCGCTCAGGTTGGCCTTGCTGGCCTTGGCTTCAAGCTGGGCCTTGGGCCCAGGTCTGCTCCATGCATCCCTCATCCTCTCTGGACCTCGGCTACCCAAGGTGTGCTCTCCTGGCGATGGCAGATGTGCCAGGGAGAAGGCCTAACAGTCGAGCATATTTGAAGCCCCTGCTCCTGGTGCATCCACTAACATCCTGTTGGCCAAAGCAAGCCACGTGGCCATGTCTAACATCAATAGGGCGTGGAAGGGGAAGTACACACCCATCCTGAAGGTGGTGGGGAGGGAGACAGTATTTGCTGTGCAGTAATCTAATCTGCTACTTTCTATTAGCTTTTGCACAAAAGAAAGATTGTTTTCCCCTTGAAAAAATTCAAAAACCATTGATTGGGATGATTGCATTCAGAAAATCTCCAGGGAGCATCATTTTGGGGTCTTATTCTGCACCTGGAACATCCCCTGGTGACCTTGTAGCTGACATTAATACATCCATGAACACATCCCACTCTGCCAAGGCTCCCTACTCTCTCACTGCCTCCCCCTGCTGGCAGCGGAGGGCATTGATCAAGCCTGACCGGGACCTGACAACGGACCTCATTCATTCTGGCAACAAGCTGTTAGGAGATAGAGCTTTAAAAAAACAGTCACCTGTGTTCAAACGCTGCTTCTGCCACTTAGTGGCTACATGATCTTGAGAAAGTTCCTTAACCTCTTTAAGCTTCAAGTTCTCTGTGTATAAAATGGGCACAATACTGGAACTTTTCTCTTGGAGTTCTTATGAGGATTGAGAACAAGAGAGTAGCCCCCGCTGTAGGAGCCCAGTAAGTGTTTTCTGTTCCTGGGCCAGGGGCTTTCTAGGTCCGAGGAGATAGCAGTTGGGTCTTCACGTCAGGACCCACCATGCCCTTAAGCCCAGGGTAGGATCCATCTGTGATGCTAGCTTTCTGCCCCGAAGCTAACTGCCCCCAGGGGCTGCCAAAATCACTCCCCATCCTCTTGGCCCAGAGCCCTGACCCCAGAGCACCCTGACTGTGTTAGCCACAATCAAACATGCTTCTCCTTGGATTCTGGCCACTCATCTCAACCAGGGACAGAGCCTTGAATGTTATGTCCACTTTCGGAGCTGCCCCTGTCTGCAGGCATGGACCATCTGGTCCCCAGCTTAGGAAGAGAAAAGCTGCTCAGAGCCATCCTGACATGCCCCTGGGTGCCATGGGCAACGTGGCCAGCATGCCAAAGTGGGCAGTGAGTCCATGTGCTGGGCCGGCACTGCTCAAACCTGCTGGTGCACTGCAGTAAAACAGCCTTCAACTTAATATATGCTAATTAGATTTTAATGCCATTCAGATTTCCAATAGTAGTGCCGTGTTAGCCATGGCAAGTTATAATCATATCTAATTGGTCATTCTAACATAACAAATTTCTTGGATAAGTTATTCTTTTTTTTTTTTTTTTTTTTTTTTTTTTTTGCGGTACGCGGGCCTCTCACTGCTGTGGCCTCTCCCGTTGCGGAGCAACAGGCTCTGGACGCACAGGCTCAGTGGCCATGGCTCACGGGCCCAGCCGCTCCATGGCATGTGGGATCTTCCCAGACTGGGGCATGAACCCGTGTCCCCTGCATCGGCAGGCGGACTCTCAACCACAGCGCCACCAGGGAAGCCCCCGGATAAATTATTCTTAGTTAATAGTCCCCCAGGAGCAACCTCAAAGCACACACACACACAGACACACACACTCACTCATATATATATTTTAGGGGAAATTGAGAAAAAAGGAGAAGGTGGAAGCAGGCGCCCAGTGAAGCAAATTTGTTATTTCAAACCTGGACTAGTGCAGGACCTCAGCCAGAGCCCCCAACAAAAGCCCTTGGGGTTGTTAGAACCTGGAACAGAGTCCTGAGCCTAGGAGGTTCTGGGTGGGATCAAGGTCACTGCCTTTGAGGGTGGGGTACCCCCCCAGGTAGATGGCTCCCATCCCAGGAGGTGGCAGCAAGAGGGGTCACCAGTCTCAGACCTTAGCCCCTGCTCAGCATGGTCTGCATCCCTCGGGGAAGCCCACCCTGGCTGCAGAAGCTTTTTCCCCTCCCTCTGAGACTGGTCCGCCCTGGAACTCTTCCCTGGTACAGATTCCTAGGTCCCCAAAGAGGTAAAAGGGGCACCTAATGGCTGAGTTAATATTTTCTTTACCAGGCAGAATCACTGAGTATAATTCCAGAAAAAGGGATGGGGGGGGGGGAGTCAACCCAGTTTCTGATCTTCACATCACCACTAAGCTGCTGTAACCCTGGACGAGCTGCTTGGGGCCTCTGTTTCCCAGCTGGGATATGGGTTGAGACTCATCATACATTTCTGCTTTAGTTGGAAGGAAGCGGTCTTTTCTCTGGAGTTGGGGTAAGGACCTTAATGTAGCACCCAGAGGGTCTGGAGAGCAAGCCTGCCCCTTTCTTTTCTCCCTTTTCTGTCAGGTCACTCTCTGTCCTCTGAGGCTGCCACTGGAAAGTGTGGCTGTCTGCACGCACTCGTCCCCCTGCTGGCAGTGCCCTCAGAGGGTGGGTGGTGCAGTGGCCCTGTCCTCCCACTTGGGAGGGGAGGGGAGATGCGTGTAAAGAGGATGGGATTTCCAGCTGGGTCACCGCTTTACCCACGTGATTTGGGCAAGTCCCCCTCCCTCTTGAGGCCCCCTTCTTGCGCCATTTATTAAACGAGCATGATAGGTCCTATCTTATATGGCTTGTAAAGAATCTGAGTTCGTAACTCTAAGTTTCTCTCCCTTTGGTTCTCTTCCTCCTTCTCCATTCCCCTCCCCTTCTGCTGGCTTGATTTAAAGGCACAGAATGACCTTGGGGGGGGGGGGAAGGACCACGTGATCTCTTTTATCTAGTACTAAAGGAGGGAGATTAATGTTAGCATCTCCTGCCAAGTGAATGATAATGACAGGTGACATTTATTGAGCGTATACTATATGCCAGACATTTTTCTAAGTACTTTATATGCGCTCTCTCATTCAGCCCTAAGAGGTGAGTACAGTTATGATCTCATTCTAGAGACAGGCCACCCAAGCACAGAGAGGTTATGTAAATAGCCTGAGGTCACACAGCTAGTCAACAGCTAAGCCAGAATTTGAACCCAGGAGAGTTTGGCTCTATAACTCACCTCTTTAACCACCTACTACACAGTCCTGCCTCTTGGACTGACCAGCTTGAGATCAGTAGAATATTTAGGAGAACCATCTGCCTTGGAGGAGCTTCCAGGATGAAGGAAGGAAAAGGAACTGAATTCACTGAGTTTCTGGTCTATACCTGACTCTGTGCTGGGCTTCTGACCTATGGAGGCAAAATTGCCTAGTGCATCAAGCCTAGGTCCAGATCTCTTCTCCAGGACTTATTTGCTGTGTGACCTTCAGCAAGTTACATAACCTCTCTGAGACTACTTCCTTACTTGTAAAATGGATCTAATGCTTCCTATACGGCAAGGTGGTTGTGAAGATCACACTAGATGATACAGGCAAAGTGCTTAGCGCAGCCCTTAACACGTAGAGAAGATTTGGTGTATGGTAAATTCCTAAATATAGGAATGTTGATATTTATGCAAATTCTTGCATATGGAAACATTGCCATTTAATTTGTTACACACGTCCTGTAAGTTGTGTAATTATCCCCATTTTATAGTTGGAAAAACTGAGTTGAGATGGGTTAAGCCACTTGCCCAAGATCCCACAGTGGGAATGTGGTAAAGCTGCAATCTGAGCCCTCAAACACTTTCAACCCCAAAGCCTTTCGAAACTATGGCTGTCACTGGGGAAGGACTGTCCCTGTGGTCGGGGAAGGAAGGTCTCTGGGGGAGGTGGAGTTTGAGAAGGCGGGGGTAGGGGTACCGGTTTAGGGAAGGGCTCCTCCAAAATGCTTTTTGTCTGTGGCCCTGGGATCTCCAGGATCGAAGGAGGAAGGGGTGGGAGGGAACGGGAGCCTGGGGTGGGGAACACAGCTGCCTGGGGCAGTAGGAGAGGGGGAGGAGAAGGAGCAGAGGAGAGGCAAGCCTCCTGAGAAGGTCAGCCCCAAGGTCAGATGCAGCTGGCAGCCCAGGGCTCCTCTGTGAGTGCTGACATTTAGGCCTGTCGCTGATGATTGGGCCCATTTGGAAAAAAATGCATGTATTTTGCACATCTATTTCCTTCCACCCATCACTCAGGGCTGTCTTCCCTAGAGGAAACCAAGGGCATAATACCTGACATAACAGCTTAAGCGCTTTTTGGAAAACTCCCCAGCTCCAGGCTGGGCTGCAGGGCTAGTCTCTCTAGCTCCACCTCTGTCTCTGTCTCTGTCTCTGTCTCTCTGTCTCTGTCTCTATTTCTCTGCCTCTGTCTGTTTCTCTGTCTTTATCACACTCTCTGTTTCTCTCTCTTTGTCTCTCTGTGTCTCTGTGTGTGTGTCTCTCTTTTTTCTGCTTTTTTTCTGTGTGTCTGTCTCTCTGACTCTGTGTCTCTGTCTCTCCTCTATCTCTTGTCTCATTTCTATCTACTCCCCACTTTTTCAACCTTTCTCTTCATCTCATTCAGTCCAGATCTTGGTCTCTTTCGAAGGTTTCACAGAAGCCCAATTGGATTGGAGAGTTCTCTTCCAGAATTCCTTCCTCCAGGGACCCCCTTCTCTGTCCCCTCCATCCCTCATCTCCAAATGCCTCCAAGGAGACTCCTGTCTCTCCAGGATGTCTGATCCCAGTGTGAGCCTGACCTCCAGCACCCCAGACAGCTCTCCTCGGATGGTTGTCCCTGTTCCCTCTCTCCTTCCTTTCCCTGCCCCCTTCTCTAAGCCAACCCCATCCTCGGTTTCCCTCTCTTCTCTTTCCAGATCTCCCTCCCCACTCGACCCCCGACCCCCCGTCTCATCACTCAGAACCACAACCCTCTCCCTTTCATTTTCATCAGCAGCCACGGCTCCTGGGGGAGTCAGCCCCGAAGACTCTGGCCTTCCCATCCTGGAAATGTAAAAGTGCGCATCCGGGTCTGGGCGTCATATGGGGCTGTCAGCTTCTCTGCAGGGGCAGAGCCCAGAGACCCTTGTTTTTGGTTTTGTTTTCTCTGCTCTGTGTACGTGTGTGCACTTCATAAAACATATAGCCTTTCTGGGGTCAGGATGGCTACTCTGAAAACCTGGGTCCTCGTGTAGGAGCCATGGTTGACGATTCCATGTCTCCCCTCAGACTAGGTGGCTGTGGCCCCTGGTGGAGACGGCTGCTGGCATCACAGAAGCCTGCACGGTAGGCAGGTCCCCAGATCTGCTCCTGCCCAGCCAAGAGCCCAGCCAGGCTAGAAGCAGGAGGGCTGGACGTCTCCAGTCCCATGAGGTGGGTTGGGGTAGAGGGGTCATGTGACTCCTCTTGGGGGTGTGTGTGGGGCCCCGAGGCACAGTACCCCAAGGCTGAGAAGACGGTGACCCCAGACCTCGCTTCTCTCGCAGGTGCACAGGCGGAGGGAACGGGCACAGCAGATGCTGAACCCCTGCCCTGGAAGCGGCAGCACTGAGAGATGGTCACGTGCCTCCCCCACTTCCTGTGACCAAGTGTCCACAGCTCGAGAGCCCAGGCCAGGGAAGGGTGGTCCTGTCTTGGGGCCGCCGCACATGGGACTGCCAAGTTCTCCTTCATGAGCCCAACAACAAGGGCTCGGCTGACCATGAGGGGGATGGAGGTGGCCCCGTTGAGGCCTAGCATGGGTCTCTGCACGGACCGACAGCTGGACTGACTGACCTGGAGCCAAATGGTGAAGGTGGCAGAACTGACTTTGATGCCCCTTCCTCTCCTTCAAGACCTGGCTGTGAAGTCACCACCTCCTGGAAGCCTCCCCTGACCTGTCCAGTTAGGACAATCTTTCACCCCTTCTGAGACCCTGTTGTATTCTTTCACGTTTTTGTTCCAATACTTACTACATGGCATTTCAGTTGTTCTTCTCCTCGACTCTGTCATTCTGGATGGATCAGGTGCTCTTTACACTAGGATCTGCCCAACTTGTCTTGGTGTTTCCCCTGCCTGGCGTAGAGCCACAACAGGGGGATGTTCAGAGTCTGTGAAATGAGTGAGCAAGCAGGTGGACAAATAGACGAAGGATCCGTCTCCGTGTCAGGCTGGGCTCGGTGTCACCCATCCCTCCTTCCATCCCTGCAGTCCTAGGTTGAATAAACCATCCTTTTCAGCCTGCTCAGGGCTCAACATCCTCAAACTCAGACCCCAAAGCAGACGGCCGCCCTACCCGCTGTGGACCTCAAGCCTCCCAGCTGGCTCTCTCTGGGCATGTCCCCTGCCACTTTCTGTGGTTCATCCACTTGCTGCTGAGATATTAACGCACTTTAGGGGTCAGTTGCGCCCAAAGGCCACACTGTTAATAAGGGAAAGCAATTCCAATTTCATGCCTACATGGGCTTCCCTCTATTAAGACAAAAAGAAGGAACAAATCTTTTTTTATTCCTTCCAGAAAACAGGCAGAGGCACTGTGTAACATTGGCTTAGGTAGGATTGCTGGCAGGTAACAGTAGGGGGAGCCGCTAGCTCATGTGAGACAGAGCAGGGGGAAGAAGGAAGTTGGCCGAGGAGACAGGCAGTGCAATGTAGTTGTTGCTGCTGACCTGGCCTGGATGTTTATATTAATCGATATGAGAGACCTTTCAACACTTGAAAATCATCTTCTTTACTGTTGCCTGCAAGATGCAGGCAGGCAAGTATGTATCAAATAAATGGATCGTTTAGTTGTTACATTTTTGAAAGAGAAATTGCAGTGAGGGGCCATCTGGGCTTCCCAGTTGAAGTGAGAGTAAGTCATGGTGGATGGGAAACCACGATTCCGGAGCGTCAAGCTCAGAATGGGGGGCTGTTGTAGATTGTAAACACGGCCCTAATCCGCCTCCTGACCTGTATCTGTGCATTATGCAACATGGCTTCGTAGTTCTTCTCATCTAGAAGTGGAATAGACTTCACCCCTTGAATCTGGGCTGGCCTCGTAGCTTGTGTTGGCCAATACATTGCAGCGGAAGTGACAGGAGGGCAAGTCCCCCGAGGTCAATGGGGTGCGACAGACGTGGTCTGTGCCACTACGAGGCCTGACCCTTAAAGTCATCCTGTGTGATTATATGAGTTCCCTACCGCTGCTGTAACAAATTACCGCCAATTTAGTGGCTTAAAACGAGGAAAATGTATTCTCTTAAGAGAGTCCTGGAAGTCAGAAGTCTGCAATAAGCCTTGTAGAGCTGAAAGTGTTGGGAGGGCTGGTTCCTCCTGGAGCCTCTGGGGTTGGGCCTGGTTCTTTGCCTTTTTCAGCTTTGAGGCTGCCTGGATTCTTTGGCTCGTAGCCCGTTCCTTGCGTCATGACAATCTCCTGCTTCTGTCATCACATCTCCTTCTACTGCTTTCTTGCCTCTCTCTTTTAAGGAACCTTGTGATTACATTAGGCCCACCTGGACAACCCAGGACAATCTTCCCATCTCAAGAGCCTTCAATTAATCACATCAGCCAAAATCCCTTTTGACAGGTAAGGGAGCAGATTCACAGGTTCTTGGGAATGTGAGCATCTTTGGTGGGGGAGCTGTTATTCTGCCCGTCACTCTGATCCTGCAGCCTTCTCTTTCCCTGCCCTGCAGATCGTAGAGGCCACATATTCCAGTTGGTTTAGCTGCAGGATAGAAGAGGATTACCCAACCCGCCTTGGGCTTTTCATGAGCCCCAAATAAGTATTGTGTTAATCCCGTAAAACTCTGGGGTTAATGTGTTACTGCAGCCTAGCTTCTCCTATCCAGATCAACACAGTCTTCCAGGGCTCTCCTTGGTGACCCTCAGGTTTTGGCCACAGCTCAGAGATGCCAACCCCACCCATCTCCAGACATTCTCAGCCCTTCCCTCCAATAGCTGAATGATATGGGGAATCTTCTAGCAGTTGAACAGGAAATTCTGGAACCTCTACCATTGACTTATATGTGACCTTGATTGACGTTAGCCTTGGCCATGTGACTTGCTTTGGCTAAAGGAGTGTTCAAGGACATGATAGGCCGATGCCTTAACTGCGCTTCCACGGTTTGAATTTCTTTTCTTTAGCTAGGATGATCTACCATAAGAGGATCAACTCTCAGACAGCCACAGCCCCTTTAGCCTAGGCCCCAGAGAAAACAACCATGGATGAGACCTGTGCCCAACCCATCTGCTGGAATTCAGCCCAGATAGCCTGTTGCCTGAAGCAGAGCTGCCCAAGTGAGTCCAGACTATATCAGCTGAACCACTTTGTCCTAAACGTAAACACAATCATAAATGCTTGTTGTTGCCTGCCACGGCGATTTGGGTCCCTTTGTTATGCAGCATTATTGTGGCAAGAGCTGACTATTACACTTGGCCCTGAGGGAACTTGAATTTCCTGAGTAGAGTCTCTGGCCACTTCCCACAACTGGATTTGTGTGAAACAAGGAGATGCCCCTCCACCCTTCCTCCAGGGAAGAGCATGCCCTCCATGTCCTTCATCATCCCCCTCAGTGCCCATCCCGAGGTTGCATGTCCGGAGGTGCCCAGTTGCTGCTATAGACCAGGAAGAATACAGAGCCACAGACCGAGGTGGGGAAAAATGTTCTGTTTTAATTAAACTGACCAAAGAAGCCAAGACATGGACAGAAAGAGACTAAGAACAAGACTGGAAGTAGCTTAGAAAAGAAATGAAAACCAATTGCCGAGATGTCAGTGCCAGATGTAATGGAGGGAGCAGGGCTGAGCCTTCACGTCAGCTCCAGGACCACTGTCAGGGCGAGCACCAAGGTGAGCCGGATGCCAGCAGGGCCAGACATGGAACCTGTGCAGGGAGCAGCGTCAGGGCCTGTGACCCACCCGCTTTGCTTTCTGGGGGGCACAGGTGTGTGTGGAGCCTGGGGACCACAGAGCTTTGAAGGGCCCCGGCCAAGAGTCTGGACTTCAGTGTTAGGATGGGCTGGGTTTAAGTCCTAGCTCTGCTATCTGTCCCACCTGATTGTGTGTGACCTCTTCGCTGTCCCAGGCCTGCTGGGTGGAGGTCAGGCTCCCCGGTGGCCATCAGGACACTGCAGTGGGGACTAGGCGTGGGGGCCTCCATCATGAACTGTGAGATTGGCTCACTGTGGGAAAAGGAGGGCTGGCAGGCCTGGGGGGAGTGTCTGTGTTCCATGGGGTGGTGCCCAGCTCGGGGGCAGCTGAGGGAGGGCAGTATAAAGGGCCCCACCATCCTATGAAGTGGTCAAGGGCCCCAGATCACAACCCCACGGTCAGCGCTAGACACATCTTCTTGGGACCATGGCAGCCGAGCTCTCTGAGAAAGACTTTGTCCCTCGAACTCCCTGCCAGCTGCTTAGGGATGCTTAATTGCTTTAGTGCCCACTCCTGACCTTTGACCCAGACTCTGCCCGACTAGAGGTCAATTATGTGCCTACGGCATGAGGGAGGGGCAAGGTCATACAAAGGGGCCGTTTGGGGGACCAGAGCTTTTAAGCTAGAAGCTCTGAGAGTGGAGACTTACCATTGGAGTCCTCCGTCCCTTCTGGGATATTTGGGTTTTCTGTTGGGAAGAACAGAAAGAGAACTAGAGCGTGGATGGCATTGGAACTTGGCGAAGGAAGCCCCTCATCCAGCACCCGCTGTGTGGTGTCATGTGCTCCCTCTCAGGGCAGCCACACGGCCTCCGGGGGCTGGGCGGTATCAGCCCCATTCTACAGATGGAAAAACTGAGGGAGGGGAAACAGTTTGCCCAGCGTTGCCCAGCTGCTAAGTGGTGGGTCTGGGATTTGAACCCAGGGTTCTCTAGCTCCAAAGCTGTTATGGTTTTAACCACTGAACTGTAGTGCTTCCCTGTGGGGCACCCTCTCAGGGCAAATTTATGGGACTTGGGCCCCTACTGCTCCCTCCTCCTTGGGAAAGCTCCAACCAGGGGCCTCCCCGGGTGGCCCTCCCGATCCTCTAGTTGAGCACAGCGTACCAAACACGATGAGCCGGGTGTGTGTGTCGGTGGAGCCCAGAGGGTTCTGGGCCGTGCAGCGGTACATGGAGCCATTGAGCTCAGCGGGAACCCGCTCCAGCACCAGCTCCTTCCCGTCAAACTCAGCGCTGCCATCCAGGAGGCGGCTCCCGACCCGCGTCCACGTGAACATGGGCTCTGGGAAGACTTCGTTCTGTTGGCCAGAGCAGGAGAGAGTCGGGTCACAGGAGGAACCATTCTGCCAGAGCAGGAAGGGGCCAGAGGCATGGCCTGGCCAGAGTGGGTATTAACACATTTTCATCGGATGGGTTGGGGCTGGCTGCCCAGACCCCGGGAAGGAAAGGACTCTAGGGCTGGAAGGAGTGCCAAGATCCATGTGCCATGTCTGCTCTAAGTCGTAGGTGGGCGAGCAAATCCATGCGCGCACCCCATGCCATTCCTCGTGGAAGCCAATTCTGCCGTTACACAGATTAGCAGACTGAGACCAGCTGGCCGTGCTGGAGGTCGAGGGGAGGGTCTCAGAGCATGCTGCCAGGGATGCTCGTGTCCCGTTGGTGCCTGATGACCTCCCGCCACCCTTGCAGATGCTCAGAGAGAGGCTGACCTGAAATCCATGGACCAGAATCCTCACTGTGTCCCCGACCCGGGCTCTGCTGGGCGTCATCATGATTTGGGGTCCTTTGGGGGCAACTACAGGGAGAGGAAGGCCAGGTCAGAGAGGTGTGCGTGTGTGCGGGGAGAGGAGACTAAGCAAAGAAAAGAGGTGCTGGCGGAACGGAAGAGAAGGTCCCCATCCAGATCATTCATTCATGCCTGCGTTCATTCATACATGTTTCCCGAGCCCCGGCTGGGACCCGGGGGTTTAATGGTGTACAGAGCACACTCCCTGTCCTTGTGGGGTTCACTCTCAGTGGGGTCAAAAGACAAGCACAAACCGGTGTAACAAGGGGTCAGATCGGAGAAGCCCAGGGCACAGTGGAGTCAGGGACACCCAAGGGAGGTGCCACCTGGGAGACGACTCAGCTGCTATAACAGGGAGAAACCTGCTCCAGCGCCCAGCACTGCTCAAAACACCCACACTCCCACCCACGCTAAACCCTTGTGAGGTGCGCTCCTGCCATTATCATCCCCGTTGCATAGCTGAGTTAACTGAGGCTCAGAGAGGGGAAGTAACTTGCCAAAGTTCACACAGTGAAGAAGAACTGGGATGAAATTTCTGGTCTCATTACCCTTGCTCCAGAGAGCCTTCTACCAGGTTAATATGCCCCGTGGGGTTTTCCTGGAATCTCTGGGTTGGAGGTGAGTGGAAGGTGGCAAAATGGGGGGAACCATCTCCCTCGTTGGGCCTGGCTTGTGCCCTTCCGGCCCCTCTTCCTCACCTGCTTGTATCACTTCTTTCAAGCCCCTTAACTTCTCTGAACTTGGGAGACAAGATGCCCAAGGGTGCTGCCCTCCTATGAACCAGAGCATATCGGGGATGGAAGAGCCACTGGGATCACTGAGTCCAATCTCTCAGGTTTCAGATTGGGAAACAGGCCCAGGGGTAACGAAGAGGCTTATCCAAGGTCACCCACAGAGCCAGTTTCTCTTGTCCCATGACTTTTGCGCCAGGCTTCTTTCTGCCAGATCCATTCATCACTCATTCATTCATTTAACAAGTAATCATTGAGCCAACTGTGTGGCAGGCTTTGGGGCAGGGCTGGGGACGCAGTGGTGATGGAGACACGTGCCTGCCGACACAGAGCTTACACTTTAGTTGGGGAGACATTTGACACACAAATAAGTACGTGAATAAGAATCTACTGGAGAGCCATGGCATTGTGTGGAGAATTGGACAAGTGGGGAGTGATGGTCTGAGTGTCTCTTCCAACGAGCTGACATTTCAGCTGAGATGAAGCTCCTGAAAAGGGTTCCAGGTGGAGGGAACAGCCAGGACATGGCGCTGAGGTGGAAGGTCAGGGGTGATGGGGGTGGGCACTGGGCCAGACCCCCACAGCTTCCTGGGCAGGGGGAAGCGATAGGGTTTTGATCAGAGTGCCATGCCCTGTGCCACTCTCCTTGGACATCTTCCAGGGGTGGCAGCAGGAGAAAAGCTTTGTCCCCAGGCCCTGGGGCTGGCCTGGGTTCTCCTCATCTGCCCCACCTGCTACCCGAGCCTCTCCTTCCCACTCAGAGCTGTCAGAGCAGAAATCAGAGCAGCTGGCAGATGTGGGTGATTTCCTAGGCACTGCCAACCAATTTCATTCATGAAACCAAAGGACTATTAATTAAACCACGAGCAAGACACCTGAAGGGCCGTGTGGGGCGGAGGGAGGCATCAGCAGGGAAAGCCAGGCCTGTGAGAGGGGAGGGAATGGCGGGAAGGTGCAGGTAGCTTCTGCTGCTGCATCCACCCACGTAAGAAAGGTGTCTAGTCTGTGTGCCCCTGGACCAGTCACTTCCCCTGGCTTTCCCCAAACACAGGGTGGGAACAGCCAAGGCAACCCTTGCCCACCCAGCACACTGGGCTGTTAGGAATATCGGGAGATGGTGGGTTTAAGGGCTAACATTTGTCCAGAGCATCCTAAGTGCCTTGCGCTCTGTGACGTGCTTTAGGCACGACCTCATTTACACTTCCAACCTCTCGAGATTGTCCCCATAAGGCAATGAAGGCTTGGGGAAGTCAAGTAACTTTCTCGTCTTTTTAATGAACATTCAAGTGCTGTCAAGGTCCCTTTGCAGGTGAGAAGCGCTGCATAGGCTGGTCTGGCCCTGCGTCATTCTGTCTCCTCTTCTCGTCCTGCTGGGATGGCACTGTCCCGCTGCAGCCAGCAGGGGGCGTGGAAGGGCATCCCTGTCCCGGAGAAGCGTGAGCAGGAGAACCAGGGCGGACAACTTCCTCTCCTGGGTCAGATTCCTAACTGCCTCGGTTCCTAAAGACCCCGCCCACCCTCTTCGGGCCGCGCCTGGGCCTCCTGGCCCCAAGGGGAGGGAACTCACATTTATCAGGTGCCTGACATGTGCTAGACCTCATTCTAGGACCGTCTCACCCATCTTGGTGCTTACGAGGCAGGTTGCCATGAAACCCATTTTGCAGGCCATAAAACTGGCTCCCAGGAGGGCATTGGCTTGCCCGAGGTCACACAGCAAGGAAGTGGCAGGGGCGGGACCTGAAGTTGCACAGGTCTTTAGAGCGAAGCTTGGAACCCAGGGGTGGAGGAGGGGGAAAGCTGGATGCCTTCTTCCACGTGGGCAGCCAGACCCCTCCCCCGCTGCCCTGAGCTGCCAGGTCCAGAGGCTCCTGTGTGGAGCTGACCCCGAGAGGCAGAGGGTGGGTAGGCAAGGGGTCTGCTTTGCCCTCACTCTTCCAAGCTCGATCCTGGCAGCTGCCGCCTGGCAAGAGCCTTGGTGGCAGGTGGCCCCTCTGACTCCTGCCCTCACTGCTGCATCAAGATGCTTCTGGAAGCCGGGCCAGCTGCTGTCACCCGCACGCTTCCACCACACGCTGACACCCACTAGCAGCTCCCGGTGGTCAAGTCCTGGCCCCTCTCTCCTGCCCCTAGAACACATCACTGAAGGTACCTGAAGAAGGTTCTCAGCCCCTGGGACTTCCCTCCTCTCAACCCCTGGACATATGGAAAGAGTGGGAGTCAGGAGACCCAGGATTGAGGCCTGTCTTCTACTCTCCAGTTACGTGACTTGGATGAGTCAATTCAACTTGTTGGGCCTCAATTTTCTCACCTGTAAGTGGGGAGAATAGACTGCTATCCTACTATTTGAGGAGTTGCTCTGAAAACGACAATGGGGGAGAGATAGGAGATGGAAACGTGAGATGTGAAGTGGTGCGCATCTGTCCAGGGGCGTACAAAAAATCCTGGTTATATAACTGCTCTCTTTACTCTCCTTAGCATTTTGCTGCAAGGAGAGCCTTGTGAAATCTCACGGAAAGCTCCTCTAGGCGCCCCACCACAGGAATTCTAGGTGTTCACTAAGACAACCACTCACCCACTCATCCACCCACTTATTCATCCATCCACGCATCCATGCGTCCATTCGTTCATCCAACCAAGCATTCATTCTATCCATCCATCCATCACTCTATCATATTATTCATCCCTCCATCCAAGCATTCATTCTATCCATCCATCCATCACTCTATCATATTATTCATCCCTCCATCCAAGCATTCGTTCTATCCATTCATCCATCATTCCATCATATTATTCATCCCTCCACCATAACATCCATCTATCCATTTTCCATCCATATACCTACCCGTAAACCTACTAATCCACTCACACACCCATCCACTCATCTACTCGAACCATCTAGTTCTTTATGCCTAATCTGTGTCGATCACTATGCAGGGCAATGTTGGGGCTACAATAATGAGTAACAACAGTAGCTTATATTTACTGAGTACTTACTCTGTCACTGAGCTAAGCGCTTCGTATGCATGCCTTGTTTAATCTTCACAACAACCCAGAAAAGTATTAAGTAATTGATTATTAGGGAAGTGTTTATTAAGTCATATGTTACAGACTGTGCTGAGCCCTGTACCGTGTGAACAAGGCAGGTAAAGACCCTGCCCACGTGTAACTTAAATTCTAGCGGAAGATCCAGGCAATAAGAAAGTATGTCATATACTTGCACGTGGAGATAAACGCAATGCCAGAAAGCAAAGCAAAGTAAGGAATTGATGGGGCCAGGAGGAGGAGGCTGAAATAGGGTGTTCAGGGAAGGAGCCTCTGAGTAGAAGATTTGAGCAGAGATCTGATGAAGGAGGGAGTGAGGATACCTGGGGTCGGATTAATCTAGGCGGAAAGGAAGGACAGTGCCAAGTCACAGAGGTGCGTCTGAGCTGGGCATATTCAAGGAAGAGTAAGGAGAACCCTGTGGCTGGAGCAGATGTAACAGAGACGAGCGTGAAAGGTGAGCGCCGTGGGAATGTAATTTTAGATGTGATGGCGGCCCAGAGGATTATTTTGTTTTGTTCTGACTTTCATATATTTTTAAATTGTGAGGAGACTCACATAAGGGAAATGCACTGTTCTTAAGAACACAATTTGACAAATCTTCATAAATGTGAACATCTGTGTCACCACTATCCCAGCCAAATTCGAGAACATTCCCATCCCTCCAAAGGTCCCCTGATGCCTCCTTCCAGTCAGTTTCCACCCTCCACAGGTAAACACTGTTCCACTTTCTATCCTCAGAGGTGTGCTCCATGTTCTAGGAGTTCACATAAATGGAATCGTGCAGTTCGTACTCTTCTGCCTGACTGCTCTCAGCACAGTGTCTCTGAGCTTCGTCCATGTTGTTGGTGTATTAGGCGTTCATTCGACTGTGCTGGTGAGAAGTGGTTCATTATGTGAATATATCCCAGCTTTGTTCATCCATTTTCCTAGTTACGGACATTTGGGTTTTTTACAGGTGTTTTTGTTCTTGTTATGTGTAAAGATGCTGTGAGCATTCAGGTCTTTGTGGACGAATGTTTTCATTTCTCTTGGGTAGATACTTAGGAGTGAAATTGCTGGGTCATAGAGTAGGGAGGGGTATTTTTATCTTTGTAAGAAACTACTACTTTTCCAGAGCAGTAGCACTCTTTCATACTCCCAGCCCTGTGTGGGGGTTCTTATTGTTCTACGACCTTGCCAACATTTGGTGGTGTCCGTCTTTCCCATGTTAGGCACTTTAGTGGTTGCAAAACGGTATCTCACTGAGGTTTGAGTCTTCATTTCCCCAAGGATGTATATCCTTTATATGCTGATTGGCCACTTGTATATCCTCTCTTTAAAATCTGAGTTATCATGATTGATCTGCAGTAGTTCCTTATATATTTTGGATACAAATCCCTCATCATATATCTGTACTGAGAGCATTTTCTCTCAGTTTGTAGTTTGCTTTTCCGTTTCGCCACATTTCACTTTCTTAAAGGTATCTTCTTAGGAGCAGAAGATTTGGATTTTGATTAAGTCCAATTCACCAATTTTCAAATTTGCATTTAGTGCTTTTCGTGACTCTTTAAGAAATCCTTGCCTACCTCGATGTCACAAAGATACATTCCTGTGCTTTGCTCTAGAAGTTTTATGATGCTGGGTTTTACATTGAGGTCTGTGATTCATCTCAGGTTAATTCTTGTGTGTGTGTGTGTGTGTGTGTGTGTGTGTGTGTGTGTGTGTGGTAGAGGTCAGGTTCATTTCCTCCTTAAGTGTATCCAGTAGTTCCGGGGCCATGTATTAAGAAGCATTCTCTTTTCCCATCGAACAGCCTAGGGACCTTTATCAAAAATCAACTGACTATATGTGGGTCTAGGGCTCTTTTTTTGATCTATCAATCTGTCTACCATTGGAGGGTTTTGGGTGGGTGTGTATGTGGATTTATATTTTAGATCAATCAGAGTGGAGAACAGAAATGCACATAAGTGGAAGCAGAAAGGCCAGTTTTGGGGCTACTGTAATAATCCAGTGTGAACTGCTGGTGTTCAGATTGGGTGGTCGGAGAGGAAACCATGAGACAGGGTAGATGTGGGATATATTCTGAGGTTGAGCTGCCAGGGCTTAAGGATGGCTTGGCTGTTGGGTAGGAGAAAAGAGGGGGAAAGTGGGTGACTCCAAGGGTTCTGGCTTGATCAATGGGAAGAATGTAGTTGCTATCTACTGAGATGGGCTCTAGGACCACCAGGCATCTGTCTTCTTAGGGGCAGTGACATCTGAGCTGGGAAGGGCATCCCTGGCAGCGGGAACAGAAGAAGCAAAGGGTCATCACAGGGAGGCATGCCCCAACCCTTGTTGGCCTAACTTTTAAAGTCCTGACCAGATGACTGGATTCTGTGCTCCGGGGTCATCTCATGCAGCCCTCTGTCTCACCCCCATGGCCAGAGTACAGGGTGCCTTGACTGTGTGAAGGGCAAGCACTCACTCAGGACCCCTCTGGTTCACACCACTCTCCACCGGCTACACCCACTGGCTCCATGGGTCCTCACCACAGCCCCACCGGATGGGCAGTAGAGCTCAGCGGTTAGGAGCATGGGCTCTGGGGTCAGACCTGGCTGGGTGACCTGAGGAGAGTTGCTCTAAGCTTGGGTTCCCTTACTTATAAAATGGGGATAATGATGGCGTCTCTCCGCTGCCTGATAGGGTCACTGCAAGGAGATCTTGGAGAAAAGCATCTTGCATAGAGCCTGGCTGCCAGCACATGCTCCAAACATTTATGAGGTTACTATTACTCCCCCACTCAACAGGTCAGAGAACAAGGCTCAGAGACCTAAGAGGCTTGAGACCTCACCAACTGACAGCAGCTGGGGTAAGACGGGACGCCAGCCTGGGGGTCTCTTCACTCACCCACCCGATTTGGCCCCTTCGCCTGGGTGGCGCTGCTGTGTCCCCCGTGGGCACACACATATCTGTCATGCCCACTGCCTGTGAGTGGGCCTTTCTCTTGCTCTGATGATGGAGGTTGGGGGTGCACACCAAGGTGGCTCCGGTCAAGGGAACCATCTGGAATCTGGGACGGGGCAGGCAAGTGCTTTACTATGGCTTGGGATAGGGGGTGGGAAGGGGGTGGAACAAGCCAGTGGCAGCACCCCGTCCATCACTGGGAGATGTGAACTGCAAGCTCACCTTTCCAGCTGCTCGGAAGTCCTTGTCTGGTCTCGTCTTTCTCATTCTCTGTGGGGGTGGGACAGGGAGCCCTCCCACGGGAAGTCGAGCCTGGGGCAAGAGAGGCTGGGGGCGGCTTTCATGGGCAAGGCATCCCGTTGAAGGGTCGAGGCTGCTCTGCCTCCCAGCCTGGAAGCAGACTGTATCTTGGGGACAGGGAGGTTCAAATGCAAGAAGGAACTCTGGGAAGGATGGAGGGTCCAGAGAAACTGGGGGCGGGAGTTCTGGCAAGGTGGGAAGGCTGAGAGAGGGATCTGGGCAGGCTCTGTGTGGGGATAATCCCAGCGCCTGGCACAGGGCCTGGCTGTAAGGGGTGCTTGTGAAGTTTCTATGGCATGATGAGCAAATGGTACTCAGGGGGCAGGCACCATGACAACAGATGCCCTGAGGCAGCACAGTGAGTGGAGGCTAAGGGCAAGACACTGGGGCCACACTGCCTGCCTTTGAACCCTCCCCCACTTACCTTGGGCAACTTACTTAACCTCCCTGCGCCTCAGCTGCCTTGTCTGTGATATGGGATACTAATAACGCTGACCTCACTGAGTGGCCATGAGGA
This sequence comes from Phocoena sinus, assembly GCF_008692025.1. NCBI lineage: Eukaryota > Metazoa > Chordata > Mammalia > Artiodactyla > Phocoenidae > Phocoena > Phocoena sinus. The sequence goes on along the minus strand of NC_045763.1, from coordinate 14,021,183 downwards.
TTACCAGTTGGGTAACTGGGTTACTAATTGTGTTCATATGGGAAAAGAAATGGTCCATGGTATATAGTAGGTGTTCAGTAAATGTTAGCCCTTATTATTATTTTCTGTGTGGGCAAGTGGCCTGTGGGAACCAAAGGGCCATTTTAATCAGACTTCAGACAACTAACCCCATAGCCAGCAAGGGTGCCCAGTCCTGGGGCTGGTAAGTTCAGTGGTTGGCATAGGGGAATTGGAGAAGGCACCAACAGACCTGGCTGGAAATCCCAGCTCTGCTACTTATAAGTTGGCGGCTCAGAGAAAGGGACCCCACCAAACTGAGCCTCAGTTTTGCTCACCTGTAAAATTGGACTGCACGGTAATCTGACTGTGAGGAGTGAATGAGAGAATCCTTGCATATGTTCCTGGCACAGAGTACGTGTTATACGTACATGAAATCCTTTTCTTGGTGTTTGGTGCAGAGTTGGTGCTGGGTTTTCTGGTGGACTCGCTAAAAACAGAGACGGCCTTTGGACCCCCAGGCACAGGCTGGGGTCTCAACCCTCGTCAGTCATTGCTATCTGTCCTCAGTCACGAGGGGCCTCGGTTAGGGGCTGTAGATGTTTCTATGCAGCTCTTCACCACTGCAGGAGATGCAGGGGACAAGCCCTGGCATCCTGGGCTGTGGTTTCAGCTGCTGGGTACCGAAAACCAAGGTCCAGAGGGTTGTGGGCAAAGAGGGCCAGTACTGGGTCAGTGTGCCCAGCCCCCTGCCCCACCCCACCCCAGTCAATACAAATCCTGGCTCTGAGAGCCTCATATCTCTAGTAGAGAAGGTTCCACATGTCCCGTCTCCCTGCCTTTACTCAGCTGGGAGGAGATGTACAGGGGGAAACAAGGATCTGCTCTGGGGACATACAGAATTGGTGCTCTGTGGGAAGAGGAAGCAGGCCCCAGATGGGGATTGGATTCTCAGGCTGAGCTATCCCTGGGTATCCAGTTTCCTGGTTGCGCCCACGTTCCACATCCCTGCAGATGACAGGGTTTCCATTGTACTTAAAAGTGTAAGCGAGAGCGGTATCCTCCCGCGTCCTATACGTTCCCTACCCCAAGCTGGCAAAACTACCTTCAGTATTCCTGACCCTAATCCGACAAGCTTCCGACCTGCCACACTCGTGATCTTTACCGAGTAACTGTCCCTGCACTCATGGGTCTCTTATTTCAATCGAGAAAACCCCTTCGTCACCTCCTATGTTCCCATCCTTCCCTGGACGTTTCCTGACCTGACTCGGCAACTCTCCCTTATGAGTCCCAACTCCTGTGTCTTCTTCACTCACCCAGCAAACTTCCCTGGGAGTGTCCTGTTCCATCTTCAATCTTGAAAACCTCCCATGTTTCTAACACTGATCTAGCAAAACTTCCGTGACTTCCATATCTTTGATCCTGCTGGACCAAACTCCCCAGACCTCCCTGTAATTTCCTATGTCCTCCAACACAGCTCAGCAAACCTCCCAAATAGCCTGACTCTGACCTCCGTGCCTAACCCCGACCCCGGCTCGCTCCAACTTCCCTTCTCCGTGGTGGCCGGCAGCCCACCCTATTCCAAGGCTCCCCACCGCCCATCTCTGCAGGGGCCCTGCAGAGTGGCTTCCATCGAGCCTCACCCAGCGTGACCTCTGCCTGCATGGGCATCGACAGTGCCGGGTGCGTGACCTCACAGCTGAAGAGGGCTTCGTTGTCGATCTGCGGGTTGAGCGTCCAGGTGAGCAGGGCGCGCACCTCCACGGTGCCATCACTGCCCGGCGTATGGCTGTGGCTCAGGAAGTAGACAGGCTCGGAGCTATGGACCCAGCGGGGGAACTCTCGGCTCACCACCGTCTCGGGGATGTTCTCGGTGGTTGGCTGGAGGGGGATGCTGGGATCCAGGGTCAGGCTGCGGGAGGGGCGCTCTGTGTAGGAATGCCCGCCCCGGCTGTCAGCGTCCAGCAGGGACAGTGACCTCTGCATCTTGGTGTCGTCCAGGTCACGGTGCAGCAGGCTGCGGAAGGGCCTGCTGTCCTGGAGGGGGCCAGAGCTAGCAGCCGGCGGCTCTGACAGGGGCACTGCGTCGATGGGTTCCCCATCTCGTTTGAAATAAACCTGAAATTGCAAGGAGGGTGTGGGAAAAGATTTTGCCCCAATGACATGGACCTCCCAGCGGGCTCTCGGAGGAACTGGCCACAGGAGTCCAATCCTTCAGGAGCCTCCTCCTCCTCCTAGTAGCCTTCTAGATGGACCGCTCTCTCCCTCCAGCACCCCAAGCGCTCTGAGTCAGCTCGGTTCAATGGGGACACGCAGGCTCTGGTGGCAGAGGCTGAGCCTCTTTGAGCCTCAGTTTCCTTACTGAGAACACCTACTTCATGAAGGGAATAAGAACACTTACTTCATGAGGCTGTTGGACGCTTAGAAACAGTGCGTGGAAAAAGCACCCTGGACACGGCCCTGGCAGCCCCCCTGGGCTCCAAGGGTGTGGTCCGTGCCCACCTGGGGAGAGCAGGTGGGTGAGAGCGAAGGTGGAAGAGCGCCAGAGATTAAGTGAGATGTCAGAAGGAGAAGGAAAGGATCTGTGTGTGTGTGCGCACATCCTGGAGGTTTTGGAGAGGAAGACAGGAAACAGGTGTGCGTGTGGGAAGGCGCTCGGTGCGGAATGAGGCAATAGGCCACATATTCTCACTTCCTCCGCCAACAGAGAATTGGAGCTTTGAGAGGCGGCATTTCATTTAATTTGCTGTCTTTTTATTTTGGTACATATGCCAGGGGCCTGTGGGGATTGGGTGTATTTATTTTTAAATAAATCGATGGGAGACAGGGTGAGAGGAGGACAGGAAGCAGCTCTGGGGACGTTGGTGCCAGTGGGGAAAGGGAGCCAGAGGACGCGGGGGAGGACCAGGTGGGGGGGGGGCGAATGAAACGTGGGGTGCACAGAGTCTGTCAGAGTTTACAGCTCCAACGAAGAATCTCTTATGCACATAATAGCCTGCTTTGGGGTTTTTCTTTCTTTCTTTCTTTCTTTCTTTTTGAAAAGTGCTTCAAAAGCAGGTTTGTAATTTATGTCAAAGAATTCTTTCAAGTTTTGATATCCCAGGCAAACGTAAGGTGCCCGGCATGTGGGGAGATGAGGACCTTTCAGGCGCATATATATATATATATATATATATATTTTTTTTTTTTTTTCATATATATATTTGAATATTGTACTGCTGTGTCTTAAATGGCAGGAGATGGCCAGCTCGGGGAGGAGGGGGTCTTCCTGCAGCCCCGGGGCGGTGAGGAGACTTCCTCTGTGCCCTGCAGAAAAGGAGTCTCTCTTTGGGGAAGAAGACGAGCTTGTCTCATTTTCGAGAGGGCAGGCGTCTTTACGGGCTCCAAAGGGAAATCTCGGGACCACGCTCTTCCCTCGCCAGTTGCTGGCTCTGAAGCTGCTTTTTCGTCTGTGTCCTCAGGACTGTAAGGTGCAGGTGGAGGGAGATGGGCCTCATCAAAGGCTCATCTCTGCACCCCCGCCTACTGCCCCCTGTGCATCTGAGCACCTGCTTACTGCCCTGTCTTGGTTCTCTCCACTCCTGTCCTGTCCTGGACAGCTGGTCCTGGGGTGGGGCTGGCCCGGTCCCAAGGTCACCCCACTGGACCCTGCCTGTGAGACAGTCAAGGGTCTGGAAGGAGGAGAGCCCCTGCCTCCCCACCTTGAACTCTAATCCCCCTGCCCAAGGCTCCAGCCCCACCCCTAGTGATGTGTGAAACTCACAAGGTCAAGACTCAAAGTATCATATAAGGTCAAAATTGGCCTTGGGAGCACGTAGCCCATAGGTTCTCAGTATGGTTCAGGGAACTCTCAGGGTTCCACAGAGGTGCCTCAGGGACCCATTAGGGCAACTTGCCCTTCCTTCACTTTTAAATGTTTTCAACATGAGGCTTCCGTGTATTTGAATCAGACCAAACAGGTCCTGCTGCTTCTAAAAATGCTGGAAAACTATAATGTTGCCCACACCCTAAACCTCCTCAAAGAACCTGAGAAGCAGAGGGCAGGTCTCCTTGCTCAGGGTCATTTGGTGCATGTGACGTTAGAGGCTAGAACACAGGCCCCCACATGCTCTCCCATCCTAGCCCCTCCCCCCAACCCCCCCACCCCCACCCCCTCCCCGCCCCGTAGAGCGGCCATGACAGTAACTCCTGAGCTGCACTGACAGGCCTCAAAGCGCTTAGGGCGGGGCTAATAAGGAGTTGGCCCAAACAGGGATTTCCCCCTCCTCCCCGCTTCCCATCTCCCCCTTTTCCTCCCTCCTTCCTACCGTCCCCAGTGGACTTGGAGCTGGAGGACATGACCTTGAGTCCCAGCTCTGTCAAGAACACAGTGGCTGACTCTCTCTACATCCCTTGCCTTCTCCGGGCCTCATCTGTCTCCATCCTGTTCAATAACTGGGGGAGGGGTGTGCTTGAGGCTGGGCTCCCCTGAAGACCACCCTCACCGTGCAGTTCAAGGATTTCAGGGTCCAGGAGAAGCGGGGGTTCTCAGCACCAGGGTGCTGGGAGCAAGAGAGGCATATGGACGCCTGGGTAGGTCAGATGAGTGGACAGGGTCAAACCAAGGCAGACGGGGCAGAGTTAATTTATGCAAGCTGTGGCCTCTATTCTTCGTTCTGCAGAGTGAGCGCTGTGGTGACCGGGGCAGCTGGACGAGCCACGAAGGAGGGGGGCCTGGCAGGGACGAGGAGGGACGACTCCAGAGGTACTCACCGTGGGCGCTGGTTTCCCTCCCGACACGATGCAGACCAGCGTGAAGTTCTGGGCTTGGTAGCGGCTGAAGGGTGCTGGTGTGTCAGCGGCCACCACCTCGATGGAGGTGGGAGGAGCTACTCAAAAGAGAAGCACAGGAAGACCAACGCTTAACTGGAAGGTTCGGGAAGAGTTCACTGATTACCTAGGATGGGCCGGGTCCCACACTGGGCATTGGGGTGGGGGACAAATATTGCACAGTTCCAGGGGGTGCCACTGGCAGCAACGACAGTGAGAAGGATGTCCCTACTGGGCATACAGACAAGGCCCTGCCTCACGGGGCTTACAGCCTGGTGGGGAAGACAGCCACGAATCAAGTGATCACACGGTCAGCTGTGCATCAGATACCAGGAGGTATAACAGGATGGAAAGGGGCCTGCTCAAGCCTGAGGAAGCGAGCCCGTGCTGTGCCTGAGGACGCAAGAGTAGGCAGAGGACAAGTGTGGCAGGTGGAGGGAACAGCATGTGCAAAGGCCTCGTGACAGTTGGCTCAGGGCAGGGGGGATGGAAGGCAGGCTGTGTGGTGGGAGGGCAAGGAGGGGGGACGTGGTGCCTGCTGGGGCTGGGGAGATGTGCAGGGCACCGCTGGGGGGTCACCGCTTGCAGTGGTGTGCTGTGGCTGGTTCCTACCAGCTCCTGAGAGCCGATTGTGACATTGCTGGGAATTTTGTGAACCAGTTCTTAAACTGCTGCTAGATCGAAACAGGCCACGGTGGGCATCTTTACGCCATGGAAATCAGCCACCACTGCAAATCAGGGCTTTCTTGTTTGTTTCCTTCCCCCGTCCCCACCCCAGGCCCCCAGAGAGCAGGTTTGCCAGCCCACCGCTGGCTGTGAGTTTTTCTTCTTTGTCCTGAGAGCAGGAGGAAGAAGGCTTCAAGCAACAGCAGAGATACGATCTGAGCTGCATTTTGAAGAGACTGGAAACACAGAGTGCCGTTTAAGCCAGCGAGACGGGTCGCTTAGACCGTGGTGAGGGCAAAGCGGGAGAAGCAGATGACTTTGAGAGATATTTAGAGCCAAGAGTCTTCCCTCTTTCTTTTTATTTTCCCCCCAAAGTTGGCTTATTTTGATTGGTCCCGCTTCCCACCAGCTTCCCTTTCTGCTCCCCTCACCGCCCACTACTGGCTGGTTTGCCAAAGCAGGTGTTTCCAGGCACCGTGGGTTATTGAGAGGTCAAATGTGGAGCCATGGGGCACTCCTGGGTCCAAGTCCCAGGGAGGTCACCACCACCTCCATGTCCTTGGGCAAGTTACCAAAACTGTGAGCCTCAGTTTCCCGATTTGCTAAGTGGGATTAATCCTTGGCAGACACATTTGAAGGATGAACCAGCTAATCGATATGAAAGGGTTTAGCGCGTGCTAGGAATTCACTAGTCTTATGATTCTTGAGATTATTTCCGCAACTTCCTTGTCATCAGCAGGACAGGAGCCAGAACCTTACAACTTTGCTTAGGAAAGGCTGTCAGTTCTGGCTTCTTGTAGCCTTAGGTCAAGTGCAATGGGGGACACAGAGAAAATGAAGAGGGGTGGGCCTTTCCTTCCTGCAAGGGGTTTTCACTCCAGTTAAGTTTAATTAAATCCGACCAACATTTCCTGACACCTACTAGGTGCGGGCATGGTGCCAGGTGCTCACCACAGGCGCCCAGTGATGAAACGGATACAGTGCATCGAGAAGCTCACAGTCTGGCGGGGGCGACAGACGCCTGGCAGCTCTATTTTAAGGTCTAGTGAAACGAAGCCAGGTATGAACCATTCATTCACTCAGGCAGCCGCCATGTGCTGTCGCAAGGGAAGCAGAACAAATGGGAAACAATGGGAGAACAATAGATGGAGAACTGTAACTAAGTGTGAGGTGGTAGGAAACAGATGGGAAGTGGGGTAAGGAATTCCGAGAGGGGAAAAACACACCAGAACACTTCAATTATCCACAAGTCACAGTCTGCAATCTAAGTTTTCTAGAACTCACTGAAAGCCTGGATCCCACGGTAAGAACCAACAATGACCAACAGTTAGGAGCCAGGAGCTGTTCTAGGCCCTTAACATGGGTTAATTCATTTAATCCTCACCACGCATCTACATGGGTTTATTTATTCCCATTTTACAGATGGGGAAACTTAAGAGGTGAAGTGGCTTTCTGGGGTTCACAGAGTTTGGATTTGAACCCCAGCACCCTGGCTTCAGGGCTCAAACACTGACACTAAGCTGGAACACTGACATATCTTTGGAAAGAAGAAAGAAGTTCGTCCCTATCGGCACCTTTAGCCCTAAGTGCACATTTTAGCTGCTGGGGATGCTCATTTACCTGACACATCTCAACTCTCATGGATACCTTTAATCCAGATCCTTGGAGGAACTCTTCCCGTGGGTGGCTCTACTTAACTCGGATGCCCCAAAGATCAAGGGACCATGCCAATTAGAGCTTAGAATAATTCTCTGTCACTGCTCATGGTGGCTTATGGGTAGGGATAAGTATACCCTCCAAGAATCCTAGGCAGCGGTCCCCAACCATTCTGGCAGCAGGGACCGGTTTTGTGGAAGCCAATTTTTCCTCGGACGGGGTGGGGGGATGGTTCAAGCGGTAATGCGAGCGATGGGGAGAAGCTGTAAATACAGATGAAGCTTCGCTCCCTTGCCCACCGCTCACCTCCTGCTGTGCGGCCCAGGTCTTAACAGGCAGCGGACCAGTACCAGTCCACGGCCTGGGGGTTGGGGACCCTTGTACTAGAGGCTCAGGGCTAGTCAGGGGGCACCTTTAAAATCCCTCATTTCTTCTTTCTTACTTTCATTGAGCAAACAGGAATTAGACACCTAGAACCTTCCTTATAGGATTGCTTTGAGGAATAAATGAGATGATGCTTACGGGATGCCTAGCACATAGTAAGCCTGCAATACAGTTTAGCAATTTTAATTAATATTATTTGTCTCACTATTATAAAAGAGATAGGACAATGGTTAAGAGTATGGGCTCTAAATCACACTACCCAGGGTTTAAAGACCAAGCTGTACCATTTACCAGCTATGTGACCTTGGGCAAGTTATTTAGCCACTCTGTACCTCAGTTTCCTTATCTGCAAAGTGGAATTATAGAGTACCTGTGAGGATTCAATAAAGAAGTACCTGAAAGTGTTTTGAGAGTGCATGTCAGATGCATTTATCAGCAGAATTTATTAACATTCTTTCTTTGAGGCTCCTTGCTACTTTCTGGGAAAATAAATCATTGTCTTTGCCTTTGGGGCATTCACGGTTTAGTGAGGAGACCAGAAATGCTGTGGACCTGCACTGTCTAACACAGCAGCTGCCCACCCTCTGTGGCTCTTAAGCATTTGAAATGTGGCTTTTTCAAGTTCATATGTGCTGTCAGTGTAAAATACACATTGAATCTGGAAGATAATTTCTTAAAAGTGTGTTAAGTATATCATGAATATTTTTATATTGGTTACTTACTGAAATAATACATGGGATACATTGGATTTAACAAATATATTATTCCAGTTCATTTTAACTTTTTAAAGCCTTTTCTTAATGTAGTCTTTAGAAAACTTACAATTAAATATATATATATATATGTATATATATATATGTATATATGTATATATACGTATATATGTATATATATATGTATATATATATATACATATATATATATATATATATATATATATATATATATATATGTATTTCTATTGGAGAGGGCCAGTCTAGACCTTCCATTTTACAGGTAAGCAAACTGAGGTCAGAGAGAGGGAGAGATTTGCCTACGGTCACACCGTCAGTCAGTGGCAGTGTCTGGACTGGCACCCAGGCCTTCCAAATCCTGACCAGGCTTCTTTGTACAGCACAAGTGCTCCCCCCAACACACACACACACACACACACACACATCCCCGTTCTGGAGATCTGCACCCAAGTCACGCACACCACCCACACAGACCCTGATTGGGAACTGTGTTCTTGTCCCTCGTTATACTTCTGAGCAGGTGTTAGCAATATGTACAGTTAATCAAGCTCATAAGACAATAACGGATTTCAGTTGTATGGAGCATGACACGGCAGAGCTGCTAATATCAGCGTGGACAGCCCAGGCTTCCCACACTCTGCATCAACGTATTCCTCAGTTGCTGTGTCCTAGGAAAATTTCACTCTGCATCTCGCCTCCTGTTGCCCGCCGGAGGGCTCTGAGTGCGGGTGGTCAGGGAGCTGTCTACACCCGGGAGTCCTTGGCTGCCTCGGGATGCTTCACTCCACACGTCATCTTCTCCCCCTTCCTCCTCTCTTCCCTTCCGTTGACTACGTACAGCACTCTTTCCCCCACAAGCTGCTGCTTCTTAGGCTCGTGGTCTAGCACCTTCACTTACTCTCAGTCTTTCCCGTGCCCATCTTCTCTACCTCCATCTCTCCCTCCTTTTCCAGTCCTATTCTCGCCTGTATCCCCACCTCCATCCCCATCTCCATCCTTTTCCTTCTCCAACTCCATCCCCATCTCCATCCCCACCTCCATCCCCATCCCCATCTCCATCCATCTTTTTTCTTCTCCACCTCCATCCCCATTCTCTTTTCCATTCTTATTCCCACTTCTATTCCCTTCCCCATCCCGAAATCTACTCCATCTCTATCCCCATTCTCAACTCAATCCTCATATCTGTCTCCATCCCATCCCTCCTCCAAGCCCAAGCCCATCTCCATTCTCATCATCCCCATCCCTGCTACAATCTCTGACCAAGGTCAAAGCCCCCTTATGACTCTATGCCTGGAATAGATCCCCTGGCCCCAGAAACAGTATCCAGTCAAAGACAGATGGCCAGCTGCAGTCATGGGTATAAAGGTCCTGGACGAGAATAATCCCAAATTCAAAGCTGGGCTACAGAATAAGCAGTATAGAGCAAGGCCACCTGGCTATGATCCAGGTGGCAAATAATGGCAAAGAATCATTAACAAAGACCCCTAGATCACCAGTTTCTCCCCACTCTTCTGAAGCAGTACCCAATGCACCCAACATAAGTGCCTCATTCCTATGGACTCTGAGAGTGTCTTCAGGGATGTCCGTGCTAGTGCAATGCTCTCCTGGGGCGAGGGTGGGTACCATGTACCTGAAAGGACCCTCCTCAGAGACACTGGGCAGGCATATTTGGCCTGGGCAAGGGAGAAATAGTAGTAGTCACAGCAGTAAGACCCTAGACAAAGGCAGAGCTTCAGAATTTACAAACCACTCGTGGACATACCACAGTACTTGTGTAACCCCAGCCCTGTGCATTAGGAAGAGCCCCTCAGTTCTACAAGTTCACCATCATGGTCAAACAGAGGCCACTGCCACAGAACTCCCCTGAATCCACTGCCCCCAAGTCAAGCCAGTGGACTTCCCGGTTTATTTATTTTTAATTTTGGCTGCGTTGGGTCTCTGCTGCTGCGCGCAGGCTTTCTCTGGTTGCGGCGAGAGGGGGCTACTCTTCGCTGCGGTGCGCGGGCTTCTCGTTGCGGTGGCCTCTCTTGTTGCGGAGCACGGGCTCCAGGCGCACGGGCTTCAGCAGTTGCAGCACGTGGGCTCAGTAGTTCTGGCTTGCGGGCTCTAGAGCGCAGGCTCAGTAGTTGTGGCACACTGGCTTAGTTGCTCCGTGGCATGTGGGATCCTCCCGGACCACGGCTCGAACCCGCGTCTCCTGCATTGGCAGGAGGATTGTTAACCACTGCACCACCAGGGAAGCCCCCCAGTTTATTTTTGACTTTGCCTTAAGCAGAGAGAACTGCTGCTAGAAGTTTCTTCGACTGATTTTGTCCAGCATCTGGGAAGGTAAAGCGGCTTCACATCTGACACGGCCACACAGCACAGCACGCCTCTGTTCCAGGCCATTGAGGAGGGGGCAGGAATCAAAGTTATTTTAGACTCTACTGTTAACATCGACACAGTGAGGCAATGGTTGGGTGATTGGTTTTATGAAATTAACTCTGAAATATTGCGTTTTTCTCTTGAAAGCAGAACTTTGTTTCGGTCATCGTAACTCACTTTGCAGATAATGTGATGGCTCTTAGCTCTGTAAATCATCCTTTGGCTTTTGCAATTCAGGAACACAAACCTGTTGTGATATAAACCCCAGCAGATCTGGGTCTAACTGTATCTACTGAAGTGAAATTCTCTCCCCACCATGAGGCTCCCCCCAACTCCTCCCAGGGAACCAGCTCAAATAGAGTCAGGCCAAGGTTCCAGCCCAGGCTCTGTTACCAACATCCCATGGGACCTTGGGCAAATCAACTGACCCACACGGGCATCAGTCTTCCCATCTATAAAATGGGTTCAATAAAACATATCCTGCCAAACTTTCAGCTTCCAAGATTCTGAGAGAAGAAGCGAGAATATGGACATAAACCTTCTACAAGGATGGTGAAGTAGAAAGGGATTATTTATATTACCTCTTCAATTGCTCTCACTTCTCCCTGGGCTGGGAGGGACATAGAGGGGAAGTTCTTCTTCCTCTCAGGGGTGGCCACTGTCTGCAGGAAGGGATAATCTCTCCTTTTCCTTGGGTACCTTGTGCTAAATTGGTCTTAGCACACTCCTGCTCTGGGTGTCATTTATCAAAGGGCGGTAATCAATTAGATTTTGGGGAGGAGTCGGGGAGGGAAAAGACAAGTTCAAAATTACATTATTTGCAAAAATCCATTCTTTCCTCTCAGCGTGCCTGCTCTATTGACTGCCTTCTGTTTCAATCAGTTACTAGTCATTACACCATATTTAAAAAAAAGAAAGAAAACCACCCTCAATATAAAAGTGTTCATGAATCTAAATATTCCCCCACGCTTCCTATTTTAATTTCTTTCTTTCTTTTCTTCTGTCCCACATCTCTGTGTCTTTCCCATCCTCTCTACTGGTCTCTCTCTGCTTCTTTTTTTTTTTTTTTTTTTTTTTTGGTACGCAGGCCTCTCACTGCTGTGGCCTCTCCAGTTGCAGAGCACAGGCTCCGGACGCGCAGGCTCAGCGGCCATGGCTCACGGGCCCAGCCTCTCCGCGGCATGTGGGATCTTCCCAGACCGGGGCACGAACCCGCGTCCCCTGCATCGGCAGGCGGACTCTCAACCACTGCGCCACTAGGGAAGCCCTCTCTGCTTCTTTAAGATGCTACTCAAAACAGCATCTCTTCCAGGAAGACTTCTCTGCTCCAGCCGCACAGAAATGCCCCAGGTTCCTTCCTCGCCTTGCTCACCTCCTCTGTGCCCCGGACATACTAGTCCTTCTGTTGGTTAATTCGGCTTCATCCTTCAGGTCTGCCCTTAACTGTTGCCTCTTCCAGGCAGCCTTCCAGCACTTTCCCAGACTGGGTTAGGGCTCATCCTCTGGATTCCTGGAGCGTCCTGTTCTTGTCATACCCATAGGTGCTTGTCATTCTGTCCTGGGCCCACGTCTGTTTCTCCATTAGGCTGTGTGCTTTCTGAAGGCTGGAGCTTTGTCTTTCTTTAACCTCAGAGCTAGTGCAAGCCTGCCATGCAGGGATTCCATTTCAATTCCTGTTTGCTTTTTTCCTTCTTTCACTTCTAGTACAGACAAGCACACAGCCTGTGGAAGGAATCCCGAAAGACCTTGCAATGCCGTGGGCCCTGCCACCACCTCTAGCCTTGTCTCGACCCTCCCCCCAACACCATGCTCCAAATATACGGAGATTTTTTTGGTCTATAAACACCCTAAGCTTGTTTCAACCCCGGGGCCTTTGCATCTGCTCTTTGCTTTGCCTGAAGTCCTTCACTCAGCTTTGAGCAAGGCTAGGTCCTGCTTATCTTTCAAGTCTCAGCTCAAAGGCCACCTCCTAATCTAAGCGAGGTGCCTCTTCTATTCTCTGTCACAGCACCTTGTTATTTCTTCATAGAACTCATCATAAGGTATAGTTATTTCGTATACTGGTCCTCACACTTGTCTTTTTTTCCAACACACCCCACTAGTATGTAAGCACCATGAGGACAGGAACTCTTCTGTCTACTGCTACATCCAAGGGCCTGACACACAAGGATTTGCTCAATAAACATTTGTCAAATGAATGAGCTGGGAGGAGGGACTTAAGTGTCCTGCCCTCCCATCCCTGTCCAATTTGGAAGGGCTGAAATCTTAGCCATGTCCAAACCCCTCTCTCCCAGCAGAAGCCTGAGGAAGAAACAGCCCACCAGCAGAAGGAGGACTCCAGCAAGAAAAAGAGAGTAGGAAAAGCACAACGCTTTGCTTTATGGGAAAATTAAATATTGAACTGAGTAGTGACGGCAGCCAAGGGGAAAAAATACTGACAAAAAGCCCCCAAATGGAGCCGCCATCAGTGACAGGAGAGATAAACGCAGTGTCTGTGCGTATATGAGCTGCAATGGGGCCCTTTCATGTGGCATCTGCTGAGCCAGATCACAACTCCCAACCTTGGAAGCGAGTGGGAGCCCGCATGCTGATGTACCAGCGAGGGGTGGGAATCTGGGGTCCAGGTCATTGCCAGCGTCGGTGGCCACCGCCCAGACCCTCCCTGCCTGGAGACGGAGGCCCTTCTGAGTGGAGTGGGGTCACAAGGGTACCCAGTGGCTGCGGGTGTAGCCCATCCACGCCGCCTTCCTCTCTGAGGAGAGCTGGTTGGCAGCCCCGTTCACCGGTTCACCTGCCTCGCCCCTCCCCTGACAGCTGTTGTGCTTTCCAAGTGGTAGGAGATAAAATTAACAAGCCCAACTGGAGGCCCTGGCTGGCTGCTCTGGGGGAGCAGGGGAGTGTGAGGCAGGTGGTGCAGCGTGGGAAGTGGTGAATCGGTGAGGCTGGGCCAAGCAGGATGCAGCTCGGGTTACTGCTGATGCAGAAATAAAATCCTACGAGCGCCTGTGCGCACACACAGACACACACACACGTAATATAGGCACACCCAGACACAGACACAGACACACACAAAGACACATAAACACACATACGCAGACACACAGACACACACGTATATATACACACACACAGACACACATAAACACACACATATGTATAAGTGCACACACAGAGACACATAAACACACATACGCCTACACGCAGACACACACACAAAAGGGTAGTGGGGAGGCCAGGCCACAGGTCTTGATGCTGGATCTGAATTTGCATGCTAGAGCTATTTTGTACCTATGCCTTTAACCTGGAAGTTCTCAGTGTGTTTCCCGGGCCAGCAGCTTCAGAACTTGTTAGAGATGTAAATTCTTGAGCCCAATTCCAGACCTGCTGAATCAGAAACCTGGGGGTGGGGGTTCAGCCACCCAGGTTTTAACAAGCCTTCCAGGAGGTTCTAACGTAAGTTCCACAGGGGAATTACTGCCTTTGACCTTCTTAAGCTTCAGTCTTCTCGCAGGGATAAGACCCACTCCAAGGTAGTGTTATGTGAACTAACCATTAGGTCCCTAATGGGTGCTTGGTAACAGTTGTGAAAATTATTACCAACTGGGAGAACAAGGCTCAGGGGAGTTGGAGAACCTCAATCCGGCTTCTCCCGGCCTGGGCAGACAGGGCACAGGGAGAGATCCCTGGAAGCTTTCCGGCTGTATGCACTGATCAGATCAAAGGACCTCAAATTCCCAAACTACCTGCCCCTACAAGAGCAACTTTCTGCTTGTGCCCTGATTGGCTGCTTGTCCACGTTCCAGGTCTTCTGATTGGCCTCCTAGGTTGCCAGCCCCAGGTGGACCCTCCCCACACCTCTGCTTCGCTGTCCGGAGGCAGCCTGTCCAGCAGCCTGTCTGCGGCTACCGCGTGTGACTGCCCCAGCCCTGCCACGCCACTGTAGTTTATGTGGCAATAGAGTGAATGTGTTCAGGCCCACGATAAGTGCCATTTCCGCAGAGATGAAATCTATGGGGTGTGACACGAACCTATTTTAAATAGCAGCAAGGCTGGCTATTTGGGGGATGTTTTCAATGTATCCCGGAGGTATATATTATACGCATGGGCGATTTCACCAGGTGCCACCGTTTTAGCTTTATGAACGAAGTCTCCAGAAGCCTGCGGAAGCTTGGGGGAGACCCTGGCAAGTGGGCAAGCACATTTGAGATCTGGCCAGGGGCAGTGACGCTCAGCTCAAGTTCAACTTCAAGTTCAGGCTACTCTATTAACCCCCCGCCCCCCTCCCAAGCCCCTGAGAACAATGGGCTGGAGCCTGGAGGTTCTGGGTGGGTCTCACGCCCTCTTCCCCAACGCTGGAAAACCTCTGTCCCTTCTAGCAGAACTGTGTCCCCCTCAAGCATCAGGTCCTGGTGTTCTGGGGCTTAGAAGAGAGCTCACCCCTGGACTTCCCCACCCAGCCCCTGGGGCACCTGGCTCCCAGGTCACAGGCTTTCTGCTCACCGGCAATGTGTCCCTTAGGCAGGTGCTAGCTTCCTGGGCCTCCCGCATAGGACAATGGTGACACTGGTGCCTGCGGGTGCCTGTGAGGACTGAAGTACTTGGCTGGGCGTACTCCCACCAACCTCCCAGCAGAACTTCCCAAACCCCCAACCCCCCAGCTCAGAGCCCTCCCTTCCCATAGGGCTCTGAAGCCATAGTCTTTCCTGTCCCATCAGCATTCTAGGATCGACTTCCTGAGTCAGAGGGCAAGTGAATCATTCTTGCTTCTCACTTCGCACAAAGCAATTTCCAGGGGAGGCAAGTGGGGGGTAGCGGGGAGGGGAAGAGCCGTGGAGAAGGGGCACTTTGTGGGAAAAGGATTGTGTATTATTTCCTCCTTGACATTTTACTATGAAAATATTCAAACCTATCAGAAAGCTCAAATAAATGTACAATGAACACTCATGAGTCCATCACCCAGTTTCATCGATGAGCATTTAACTCTACTGGCTTTATCACACATCTACTGGACTGTGTCTTGTCCAAGAGCAGGGCGAGGCAGAGCCAAGCTCATTCCTCTTGGGATCCAACTCCTGGCTAGGGCGGGAGGGCTTGATTTGGGGGTGGGGGAGTCTCAGAGATCCAGCCCTCATGATCTCTTCCCCTGGTCTTTCCATGGCCCATGTGCTGAGGCCTTGGCCACCTGTCTCATCTCTGACCTCTCTAACCTCATCCCTCACCAGGTCTGCTCCGGCCTCAGTTCTCTCATCTGTAAAATGGGCATCACAGCAGTACCTATCGCACAGGGTTCATGTTTGTGGCACGCTTTGCAGGATGCCTGGTACCGGTAAGTCCCTGTACCTACTGGCCATCATATTTATGAACAGTAACCTCCATCACTGGCCTGAACAGTGGCTGGACTTTGCCGACACCACTCACTCTGGCCACTGGCCTGGGAGCTTCCTCAGGTAAGGACATTGGGTCATCCTGCTGACCAGGGCCCCAGCTAAGGGCAGCACAGAGCAGATCTCAGCGAGCATGGGCTGAGCTGATGTTTGAGGGGGTGACTGGGGGGGGGCTGGGTTTGCTCAGTGAGTAGCGTCCTCTGCACCCTGAGTCTGGGGTCCGTGGGGTCCCCAGCACACAGCGGGTTGGGTGAGGGGTGGGGAGGGCCCTTGACCATCACTTCTGCTCACTGGTCACTCTGAGGCAGGTTCCATGCTAAATGCTTTAATGCATGAGAGCCTTACAGAACCTAGAAGTAGGAATTATTATCTCCATTTTACAGAGGCAGAAACTGAGGTTTTCAAACGCACTGGTCCGTGGCTACTCAGTCAATAAGGACCAAGGCTAGGACTTGAACCCGTGTCTGGCTTAAGCCCTCAGCCTGGCCCTGCTTCTCGCCTTCTGTGGGGTGTCTCTCCAGGAACCGGTTTCCTGTGTGGTCTGGTGAAGGGGGCTGGCCTAGGTGGGTCCTAAAATCCCCCTCCAGTTCAAAAAGTCTATGGCTCTATGTGGGAGGTCCAGAGGGGGCAGCAGAGGCTTCAATGTTAGAGAAGAGGAAAACCGTCCTAACCAGCTGTCAGACAGCAGGACTGCTCAGCAGAGAAGGGCCCAGGCTCTTCCTGACGGGGAGCCTCAGGAGTTGGGGTCTCTGCTCTGATGGGCCTGGGATCCACAGGAAAATCAGCTGGGAGGCATGCCTGGCACCAGAGTGCTGCAGTGAATACACTCTCTACCCTCACAACTGCTCCCAAGTCCCCCGGCTGCCTCAGGGAGTTTCCCAGGCCCATCCTGGCTCCCATGGCATCCCTGGACAGACGTCACTGGATTCAGGGCCCCCTCACTTTTCCTCTCTGCCTGTGACCAAGCCCGGTGGACAGAGGGCAGGCAGGGCCCCCAGCAGCTTGGCATGCAAGAAGAACTTTCCCAAGACGCTCTTACCTCACCTCCCCTGCTCCCACCTGGAGCACAGCAGTTGGCCTTCTATGGGCTCAGAAGCCAGCCTGTCCAAGTTCACATCCTGACTCTGCCACCTGTTAGCTGGGTGACCTTGGCAAGTCACTTACCCTCTCTGTGCCTGTTTTCCTCAGTATCTACTTGATAGGGTTCTTGTGAGCATTGTATAAAGAATTTAGACCTTTAGACCCTGGCCTGGCACCCAGTAAGCACTGAATAGATGTCAGCCGTTGTCGTTATTGTTGCTGTTATTATTATCGTTTCTTACTACCTGCTCCTTCCTGTGCCTTGGGGTCCCGCCACACAGGAATGCTTTCTACTTGCCATGCTTTCCTGTTCCCACACCGTTGCTTACAGGGCTCCTTCTGCCTGAAATGCCTCCTGTCCTGTCTGCCCCAGCCTACTTGGCCCAGCTCTACGCCACCTCCTCCATGAAGCCTTCCTGATGCCAACCCCTCGGGGAGAGCCTCCGTCCTGGGAGCTCTCACATCCCTCACCTTGCACCCTAGTCCTCCCCCATCGTTCTTATTTTCTATCTGCTGGAATTCTAGAAACCTGTGCCCTTATTTGTCTCCCCATCATTCAGGGACTCCTTCAGGGCAGACACTGGGTCTTATATCCCTCTCATTATCCCTGGAGCATACAGGTCAGGGTCTGGATTCAGGGAGAGGGGCTGAGAATCTCCATTTGGTCACTTGTTAGCCAAGCAATCTTGGGCCAGTTGCTTCATCTCTCTGAACCTCAGTTTCCTCTTCTGTAAAATGGGCATAACCATGATCATTCTCTCACCAGCTGAGAATTAAACAAGGGAACACTCATAAAAAACTTAGTACCATGCCTGGAACATAACAAGCACTCTGTCAGTGTTAGCTTTTGTTATTAAGGTTATCTGTTATGAAGATTATCACTCCTAGGCAGTGAGCAAGGTAATGCTGCCTCCTTGTGTACAGCTGGGGAGACTTAGTCCAGGGCTCACTATACTTGGAGCGTGGTCCTGGTCTGTTTCCCCTTCTGTACGTGAGGCAGTGGGATTACTTCCCTTTCCCCAGGAGTGGCTATAGGCAGCAGACGCTCTTCCAGGGACCGGCTCACCACCTCCCACAGCCGCCCCATCCCTGCTCTCCCAGCTCCTGATTCAGCTCTGTTAACACCTGTAACTTTAGCCTTGGGCCTGTTCCTTAAATCACTGGGCCTGAGGCACGACAGTTTCAGCGGCCACATGTCCCTTGTAATTAAGGGGCCTGTCCCAGGGAGGGGAAGTTTACCTTCTGCCAGAGACACTAAATCCAGCTCCCAGTGGTGGAAAGGATAAAGCATCGTATGGACCTAACACTTGTCATGGTTTAACGATGCACCTGCAGGCCCGCTCTGGTGGGGTCGGGAGGCTGGAGCTGAGATGGGTGAATAGTAGGTGGAGAGAGGCAACCCTGGAACGAGAGGTGATCCCTGGTCTGGGAGATACAGAAGGTCCAGGGAGTTGGTGAGATCCTTGGGGGACTGTAGCCACCTGCTTGGACAATTCCAGGGAGCAGATGAATTTCTAGCTCAGCTCAGGAGGGCATGACAGGCCATTCCATGAGAGGCTGTAAAGTGGCTCCTTAGCCAGGCGGTCTGGGTTTGAAAACAAGCTCTGCCACTCACTCGCTGTGTGACCTTGGGTAAATTACTTAACCTCTCTGGGCCTCAGTTTCCTCATTTATTAAAATGAGTAAGTACCTACCTCCTAGGGTTGCGAGGAGTAAATCGATTAATACATTTAAAGTGCTTAGAGCAGTGGTTGGCCCCCTGTAACTAGAAAAGTCACCACTAATATTAAGATGGATCTCTCTCGGTCCTTCCCCCATGGCAGGCACATAATAGGGGCTTATAAATATTAGTTGAAACGAGGACTTGTAAGTGTGATGAATGAATAAGCAAATGGTCTGTCTGTTTCTCTCAGAGAAGAGCTGGTGACGTCAGCTCTGTGGCCGCAGGGAAAAGATGCACAAAGCAGTGCATATGCTGCTTGACTAAGCGTTGCACCTTCCAGCTGTGATCACGGGTCAGAGGGGTCACACAGCTTTCCAAATCGAGCCCTTTGAGTGGATTGCTTCAAAGGCCCTGTTTCCATCCCCAGCTCAGGGACTCAGGTCCCCACGGAGGCAGAGTGGTAATCAGAGAACATTCAGGTTCCTATTCTAGGCTTCCCTTTATTAGCAGACTCAGTGTTCTCTGCTGTAAAATGGGGACACTGATCTTGCTGACTTTCCGGACAGCTAGGAGGAGCAGGTGACAGTGCAGCCCAACTATTCCATGCTGGCCCTATTGAGAGGAGCCTCGGTGTCTGGCCGAGGCCCAGATGGCTGCCCACACTCAGGGAGGAGCCACGTCCCTCCGTCTTCCTGGCAGCCTTGTGTAGTGGAAAAATCGGGGGCTCTGGCTTTCAGCAGACCTGAGCTCAAAGTCCAGCCCACTCACTGCTGTGGGACATCAGGCAAGTTCTCTGCCCTCTCTGAGCCGTCTGTAGTTTGCCCCCGTAACTGAGGCAGCATAGGGCCTGCCGAGGAGTGGGTAGACGTGAGGGAGGACTAGTGAGCTAATGGACTGTGCTGGGCCTGTCGCTGAGCACAGAGTGGGCTGCAGTCAAGGGCACTCCTCCTTTGCGGGGCTGTGTGCAGAGAGGCAGGGACCGAGGACTCTAGAAGCCTGTCCAGGAGGTGGTGAGCAGGCTCTGGCCTTTGAGGCTGAAGCTGGGAAGTGACCGTCCTTGATAGATGACCCAGTTAGCTGCAAAGAGCTCCTCTGAGCCCCAAACCCATCTGTTTGGCCCCTCTCTGAATGAGCTCTCAGCCAGTGACCTCAGCTGGCTAAGGGCCCGTGGGCGGGCAGGTGGGCAGAGTGCACATCTTTCCTCCAGGTCCCCGGCCAGGTCCAGGCACTCAAGACAGCAGTGTCCAGTCTCTGAACAGGCTTTATGTCCATCCTGGAAGACCCTGGCCACCCTGGCCTCAGTCCTCTGGGCTCCAGCCCCGCCTCTGGCAGCCAAGCCCAGCCAGCTGCCTCCGGCCCCTGATGCCCATCTAGAAGCTCTGACTGGTGGGGAGGAGGTCTGCAGAGGTCCTGAGGACTGCAGCCCTGGCCTCTTCACTCCAGCGGCCCATTTTCTGCCGTCGCCGTCTGCCGAGTGAGGTCACGTGGTGTCACTGGTACCTTCTCAGGGGAACATCTCCAACCTGTGCCAGGTCCTGCCATGTCCCCTCCGCATTTGCCCCCATCTTTCCAGTTGGTCCCCATGCCCTGTGGCTTCTGTCTGGAAACGCCTCACATGCTCAGACTCTCCTGACTGAACCCTGGGCTGGCTCTTGCCATCCCTCCCCTCCTAACTGCCCTCCCTGCCTTCAGAACCTGCCAGCAGGCTAGGCTGAGCACGACCTTCTTTAGTTCCCACAACAGCCCTATGAAGTAGGAACCTTCATTACCCCCAGTTTCTAGTTGAGGAAACTGAGGCTGGGAGAGGATAAGTCACAGTGAGACTGTGGAGGGATGGGATTGGACTCAAGGCTGCTGGGTCGGTCCCTTCCTGATCTCCTCCACCAGGGCCCAGGGTAGGATGCCACTGTTGTCACTGCCTGGCTTATAAGGCTCCCACTGGGCTGATGTCACTTCCTGCAGCTCTGAACCTATTCCCCGGCCCTACTGCCATTTCCAGGGTGAAGGTTAGGGCAAAATGGGTGAGAAGTAAGCACTACTGCTCTTTTCATGAGTGCCCAGTGTGAGCTTGGGACATAAACCTTTACATTTCATGCCTCAACAGGGGAGATGCTACTGCAGTCCCCATTTAGCAGATAGGAAAACTGAGGTTCAAGGAGATTAAATAGGCTGTCAGTGTAGCGTAGTGGTTAGGCCTCTAACCACTGCTTCTGGAGTCAGCCTGCCGGGGTTTGAATCCCATTTCTAGCCTTGCTGGACCTGTGCCCTCAGGTGACATTTTTAACCTCTTCATTTTCACACCTGTAAAACGGGGAAAGTAACCGAAGACCCTACCTGAGAGGTCTGCTCTGACAATTAAATGTGTTAACAGGTGTAAAGCAGGGCCGTGCCTGGTGTGTAGTAAATGCTCCATAAGCATTTCCTGCTTTTATTACTCGTAGTTGCAGAGCTGGGCTTCAAGTTCATGGCTGAATCCGAGGCCTATACCCTTAGACACCCATCGATTCTCTAAGGAAGTAAAGGCTGTTTCTAGTCTACCTACTGAACAGAGGTGTAGTTCTTCAACTGGGGTTTTACCCAGCCGTCTGTTCCCAGTTTGGAGGACCACGGGCATTTACTGTCACTCACCCAGGGTGGGTGGGAAAGCTGATGGGGGAGGGGAGAGGGCTTGGAGGTACCCAGATGTTTGCCTGGGGGACAAAAGGCCCAGGTCTGGTCTTCAGGACCCTGGGGGCTTCTGGGGTGGGAGGTGGAGATTTGGGTTTGCACCCTCTTCCCCTCAGCGCCCCAGGACTCCTCTGCAGCTCTGGCCAGGGAGGATCCCAACCCGCCCTTGCCTCCTTGCCTGTGGCCACTGCAATCGCCTGGGGCCAGTTCAAGCCCAGCAAGTGGCTCATCCTCTCCTGCTGCAAGACAAGGGAATGAGTTGATCCTTTCTCACCCAGCGGGCGTCCTGGGCTACGGAGAGGGCTATAGTGGTGGCTCTGAATCTTGCCTCCCAGCTACCCTGCCTGGGGACCCCCAGGGATTCTCAGACCAGCAGTCTCCCTCCAATGACTAACCTGCTCCCTGGACCACCGTTTACACCAGCTGTGCGCTGGTCCCACAGACAGCCTCCCAGGCCCCCACCGCTGTCCTGCCCCACAGGCAGGCTTTGAATTCTACCAGCTGAAGCCCACTTTCCCACTGGCATCCTACAGAGAGGCAGGGCTGTGCTTCTTCTCTGCTCAGGCCTGGGTCGAGAAGCAGCAGGTCTTTGAGGGATGCAGGGTCTGCCCTCAGCCCTCACATCTCCCCATCCTGCTTGGAGCCAGAGACATTTCTCCTGCCCAAGTCAAGAGAAGTCCTCAACACTCCAATTATTGGTCCTGGGAACACGCTCCTCTTTTAGAGAGGAGGACGGGGCTGGGAATTCAGAGACTGGAGCTCCAGAATCTGGTCTCACTGCTTTCCACTGCGGCTGTACCCATTTACACAAAACTAAAAACAGAACTACCATAGAACCCAGCAATTCCACTCCTGGGTATATATCTGAAAACCCCAAAAACACAAATTCAAAAAGATACATGCACCCCAATGTTCATAGCAGCATTATTTATAATTGCCAAGGTATGGAAGCAAGCTAAGTGTCCATCAACAGATGAATGGGTGAAGCAGGTGTGGTGTATATATATACATACATACAATGGAATAGTACTCAGCTGCTAAAAAGAATGAAACTTTGCCATTTGCTGCAACATGGATGGACTTGGAGGGCATTATGCTAAGTGAAATAAGTCAGACAGAGAAAGACAAATACTGTATGATATCGCTTACATGTGGAATCTGAAAAATACAACTAACTAGTGAATATAACAAAAAAGAAGCAGACTCACAGATACAGAGAGCAAACTGGTGGTTACCTATGGGGAGACGGGCAAGATAGGCATAGGGGAGCAGGAGGTACAAACTACTGGGTATAAAATAAGCTATAAGGGGTGGGGGGGAGGGATAAATTGGGAAGTTGGGATTAACATATACACACTACTATATATAAAATAGATCATCAACAAGGACCTACTGTATAGCACAGGGAACTCTACTCAATATTCTGTAATAACCTAAACGGGAAGAGAATTTGAAAAAGAATAGATATATGTGTAACTGAATCACTTTGCTGTACATCTGAGACTAACACAACATTGCAAATCAACTACCCCAATACAAAATAAACATTTTTTAAGAAAAGGAGAAATAAGCTACAAGGATACATTGTACAACATGGGGAATATAGCCAATATTTTATAATAACTATCAATGGAGTGTACCCTTTAAAAAATAAAAGAATCTGGTCTTAGAAAGCAGAGCTTCAGAGCTCTCCAGAAATCCTAGATTCTGGCCTGGCCTCAGGGAAGTGGGCTCAGCCTTCGTCACCCTGCCAGGAATGTTTTTAGCCCTCACCAGCCCCAGGGTGAGTTTCTTCTAATGGGAAAGGTCCAGGAACTGGCCACAGGAGAACTTCCCATGAACTTGTGGTCCAAAGTCACACAGCAGGGGAGAAAGCAACTCACACTGGAGATAGACAGACCAATGGAATCACAGTCACAATTTTCTCCTGTGTGTTTCTTCTAAGAGTTTTATAGTTTTAACTCTTATATTTAGGTTGATGATGGATTTTGAGTTAAGTTTTGTACAGGGTGTGAGGGAAAGTCTACCTTTATTATGTGCACGTGGCTATCTGGTTGTCCCAGCGCCATTTTGTGGAACAGACTCTTCTTTCCTCAGGGAATTGTCTTGGCATCCTTGTCGAGAATCAGTTGACTATCGATGTGAGGGTTTATTTCTGTACTCTATTTTATTCCATTAGAAGAAACTCGCTCTGGGGCTGGTGAGAGCTACAGGCAGGCTGGCGGGGGGGTGACAGAGGCTGAGCCCATTTCCACGAGGCCAGGCCAGAAAACCACTGAATTGTGTACTTCAAATGAGTGAATTATAAGTTATGTGAATTCTACCGCAATAAAAATCAATTTAAACAAAAACAAGGGGGGAGAAAAGCACCAGATGCACTTAATAAAAATTCACTGGAAAAAAAAAGACAAGCTATGCAAAGTTTATTAACAACTGTTCTCCGTGGCCCCCGGCCTCAGGTTTAGAAAAGCATATAGTGTCGTTTGGTGCCATTGTGGCCTCGGGTTGCAAAGTTCTACCTTTATCTGCCAACCTCACTTGGAAGCCTCCAGAAGAGACACAGGGATCCCAAGATAGAACATTTTATTAATGCCTAACAATACTCGGTGACGTCTAGTAGAGTGGAGTGGTTAAGCGTATAGGATGCATTTACCCTTGCTCTGGCACTAGCTGGCTGGGTGGCCTGGGTAAGTGATGGAACCTCTCAGATCCTTCCTCTGTCAAAAGGGAAGTGGCAGTACCTGCCTTCCAGAGCTGTCGTGACTGTTCAATAAGTTCCCTTATGAAAAGCTTAGCACGGTGCGTGGCAGGTGAGCAAACACACAGTGAGCAGTGACTCTTGTGGTTGGGAGCCAAGAGTATGGGCTTTGGAATCAGTGAATCTGCCCTGCTCCCTCCTGGGTCAGTTTCTGTTGTGGGTTTAATTGTGTCCCCCCAAAACATATGTTGCAGTCCTTACCCTGTGAATGGGACCTTATTTGGAAATAGGGTTTTTGCAGATGTAAAGTTAAAATGAGGTCATAATGGATTAGGGTGGACCCTCATCCATCGTCTTGTGTCCTTACAAGGAGAGGGAAATTGGGACACAGGGACACAGACGCACAGAGGGCGAACGCCAGGTGAGGATGGAGGCAGAGATGGGAATGACGCATTTACAGGTCAAGGAGGCTGAGAATTGCTGGCAACCACCAGAAGCTGGAAGAGGCAAGGAAGGACCCTTCTCTAGAGCTGTCAGAAGGAGTATAGCCCTGCCGACATCTTCATTTTGGACTTGTAGCCTCCAGAACTGCGAGAGAATACATTCCTTTCGCTTTAAGCCCCCAGATTATGATCACGTGTTATGGGCAGCCCTGGGGATGCAGCACAGTCCCCAAACCTTGCTTCTGCATCTGTACCATGAGCTACATCCCTCGATGGGACATGTCCTCAGCACCTAGAACTCTGCTTGGCACGGGGGAGCTGATGAATAAGTAAGTAGCCATTGAATTGGTTGCATGAAGGCATGAAACCCACATGGCTCGGGCCTCACCTTCTTTGAGTGTCACCTTCTTAGAGAGGCCTTGCTGTCCACCTTCTTTACAATAGCCCCGCTTCCCTCTGCTTTGCTTGACTACCCTCTGACATATCACAGGTCCCAGCTGTCTACTTGTTTGTGTCTGCCTCGCTTCCTGCACTGACTGTTCCTTGAGGACGTGGAATTTTGTCTGTCCAAATGCCGAAGCTGAGCTCCCATGCATACGACAGCACCTGAATGTACCAGGTGCTCCATAAATATTTGGTAAATAAATGAATGAATGAAAAATGAATGAATAAATGAGATTTAGAATGCCCGTGTGTATGGACAGCCAAGTCACCTTCTAATATATTTCAACCAAAAAGACATCCTGATATTGTTTTTACCAGACAGGAAAGTTCGATACTGGACTGTCCATGTCACACGTGGACACTGACCTGGATTTGGACCCAGGTCGGCTGGACTCCAAGTTCAGTGCTCCGTTCAGAGGATCTAAGTAGTGAGGGGGCGCTGGGTAGTAGCGGATGGGAGAACCACTCACGGGGACTGGGGCACAGGAATGGAGAAGCGGGGGGCACTGATGGACGTGCTTTTCCTCCCCCCAGACTCCTGCAAGCCCCCTAGAGGGACAGCAAGCCCCACTGGCCATCTGAGTTTTGAGTGCCAAGTGCTCCCAGTTGGGGTTCAGTCTCCCCAAGGTCCCCACTCTCTCTGCTCTGCACTGCTCCCCCCTCCCCCTCATGCTTGCTTGACATTTGTGTCACTAACAGCTTTTGTGCCAAAGGTTGGGATGTTTCCCCTTGGGAGCTCAGAGATGCTGTTAGGAACACCAGCTCTGATCTTAGGCAGACCTGCTGGGAGCCCCAGCTCTGGCACTCGTGTGGGTGAGCCCCTTAAACTCTCAGAGCCTCCGTTTCCTCATCTGTAAAATGGGGGTGACAATGCCTACTTCGGGAGGTGCTCATGACGGTCACATGATGAACCATGGATTGAATACTCAGCACACAGGGCTGGGCAGATAGCCGTGCTTGATGGCTAGTGACCTTGATTATTAGCTCTGAGTTAAAGGCCCCCTCAGTGGCAACTCTGCACGGCGAGGGTGGCCAAGATACCCTGTGCCTTGGTGTTGCAGCGAAATCAAAAGAACAGCCTCTTTTGGCTTCAGCAGGTGGGAGTATCTGGGCCTCTCAACATTTAAGTGATTGTAACGTCCCAGCCTGAACACGCTCCCCCGCATAACCCACACCCCCAAGAAGAGCCTCCGAGAGCCTTCCGTGACTGTGTACACTGCGTTCCCGGGGCCCAGCATGCAACTTTCAAACTGGCTTACAATTTATCTGCTGCTTGGATGAAAACATTTTAACACGAACCCTCGGTGTCACCCATGGGGCTCCCAAATGTCTTTCCCCACCACAGAGCGGGGATGTTATAGGCATGAAATTACAGCTGCGCTCGCAGTTTGATCTCTACCCAGAGGCCTCTGGAAACAGCGCGTTAGAATGTTCTGGATGGATGCAGGCTTGGTGATAGCGGGCTGGGGCGCCCAGTTCTCCGGCGGACCTGCTCTGTGCTTTTGATGTAGGTGGGGACCTGGGCGCTCCCCACCCTCTAGGCTACCCTCTCCCCACTGTCCTGGGAAGTTTCCCCTTGACCCCCAAATTGGACAGGGGCCGTCTTGCCCCACTGTTCCTTGCACAGCCCTTAGGGCCCCTTAGGAGACCTAAGGGCTTAGGCCCAAAGGAGACCCCAGCTTTCAATGACCTCCACTTACGTGGAGGGAAGGTCTCTGTGTGCGTGTGTGTGACAAGAAAGGGTCTTTCTATGCAATGCCACAGACAGGCCAAAACAATGAGTTGACTTTAATTTTTGAAACCTGCCTTGGAATATATTTAAAGGAGACAGTCATGGGGGAGGAAGGGGGAGGCGGGGCAATTTTTAAACCTTTCTAATTGTGCCTGATTTTTAACTGACATGATCACTATTTGTTGTGAGAGATATTATTATTCATTTATTTATTTTGAAGTACAGTTGATTTTCAATGGTTTTTTTAGGGAGTTAAAAAAAAATTATTATTATTATTTTGGCTGTGTCGCATGGCTTGTGGGATCTCAGTTCCCTGACCAGGGACTGAACCCAGGTCCTGGGCAGTGAAAGCGTGGAGTCCTAACCACTGGACATCCACAGAATTCCCTGATTTACATGTTGTGTTAATTTCTGCTGTACAGCAAAGTGGTTTGGTTATACATATATACATATTCTTTTTCATATTCTTTTCCATTTGGTTTATTACAGGATATTGAATATAGTTCCCTGTGCTGTACAGTAGGACCTTGTTTTTCATCTCTTTTATATACAGTAGTTTGTAGAGAGATACTATTTATGGGTCACTCGGCCTGTGCGGGGGCTCAGAACATTCTGTACTATGGATCATCTCATTTAATCCTCCCAACCTTGGCTAAGTAAGCCACTTCCTTCTCTGTGCCTGGGTCTGTGCAGTGGGCATAGTGCAGTTTCTGCCTCATGGGCTGACGTGGCCGCCAGGGTTATGGGAGATACTACACGGGCAATTGGCTTATACTTAGCCCCACTGTCTCTCCCAGCCCTCCCCTCACCAGTCCGGACCTTGCTGAACCTCAGAAGCCACACTGCTCTGGGCCAGGGACAGCCACAGCCCTGTGGGGCCCAGAGCCAATCCTTTCCTCTCCCTGAGCCTCAGTCGTCTCACCTGGGAACTGGGGATAATGGTTATCCTGCCCCTGAGGGGCCACGGTGAGGATCAGGTGAAATGCTCTATGGGAAGCACCGTGGAACTGTCACAAACTGGCCAAGACTGAGGTGTGTCTGTCATTTTCAAACTTGGGACGTATCCTGGCTCTTCCCCTAGACATGTCTGGACAGGCAGACCTACAGGAAGATGGTCACACAGAGGCCGGCCACCCTGACACCCATAAACAGGGCAGGACTGGACCCCCTTTCCAAGGAGCCAGTGGGCACAAACCTGTGAGCATTCATTTCTCAGACTGGCTTAAATTTCCCTGGAGTCAGGAATAGTGGATGGGACTTCTCTGTGTCAGGGCTAAAACCAGGGGCAAGAAAGAGGCAGCCACAGCCGTGCCCAAGAGCAGGCAGGCCAGAGACAATGTTAATAAAGACAGTAAAATCTGGCTTACTGAACCTCTTAGCTGCCTCGTGCTGGGCTAGGTGTTTTGCAAACCTTTTCTAATTTTTTTTTTTTGCTGTACGCGGGCCTCTCACCGTTGTGGCCTCTCCCGTTGCGGAGCACGGGCTCCGGACGCGCAGGCTCAGCGGCCATGGTTCACGGGCCCAGCCGCTCCGCGGCATGTGGGATCCTCCCGGACCGGGGCACGAACCCGTGTCCCCTGCATCGGCAGGCGGACTCACAACCACTGCGCCACCAGGGAAGCCCCAACCTTTTCTAATTTCAACCTCACAATCGTCCTAGGAAGGAGGCATCCTTACCCCTATTTTACAGATGGGGAGACAGAGGCCCAGGGAAGCTAATGAATCCAAGGTTGCATGGTGGATCTGGGATTCAGCTCCAAACCTGCGTGTCCTTGACCTGTATGCAGATGGGGCATCCTCCTGTGTCTGGGGTGAGGTGACAGTTGGAAGGAGGAAGGAGAAATACATTCGCATATAGATAAGAGTATAGACACAGCTCTTGATGCATGTATCGATATCGATATCAATAGAGAGATATACAGAATTAGTATGTTTTGAAGACTTAGTGGTTTAGACCAGTGGTTCTCAAAGTGTGGTCCTGGCACCTGTAGCACCAGCATCATCTGGGAACTTGTGAGAAATGCAGGTTCCTGGGCCCCACCCCAGATCTGCTGAATTAGGAGCTTTGGGGGTGGGACCCAGCAATCTGTATCTTCACAAGCCCTCCAGGCGATTCTGATGCTCATTCAAGTTTGTGAACCACTGGTTTAGACCACGGGCTTTGGCCTCAGATGGCTGTTATGACCCTAGACAAGTCATTTCCCCTCATGTTATGGGGATTATAACATCTCCCAGCTCACAGGCTGTGGCCAGGATTCTGTCGGAAAATGCGCATGAAGCTGGGAGCTCACGCACTGTCAGGCACATGCCATGGTGGGGCAAGGCATCAGGTCCTGCCCGTGTGGCAAGCACCGGTGGACTTGACCCATCAGGGGACAGCTAGGCTGTAGGGACCAGTGACAAGCATGGTGACCTCTGAGCACTGGGGACAGTCAGAGGATTGAGTGAGATGGGGGGGGTTGCTATTCCAGGGAGAGTCCCACCCAGGGATGCGCTGAACTTCTAGGGGTCAGAGCTTTCCTGGGGGCGCTGGGGTGGGTGAGGGTGGAATCCCTGGCCCTGCCCCTCTCTGGTCCCTCCTGGTAGCCTCAGCCTGCTGCTCAGTAAGTGGGATCCTGGGAGCTGTCTGCCCCATCCCTGGATTGACTGCCACCTCCCTGTGGGAGAAGCCCAGAAGCACAAAGCCCCTTGCTCCTTGGAGCCTACCGGGAGCACCCCACCTCCTTCAGCTGGGATTGTCAGGCCAGCTGTGCAAGCCGGGCTGGTCCCACGAGACCTCTTTGTGCCTCGGTTGGAACTAGCAGAGGAGGTTTAGGGTTATCTGGTTCTACCACCTCCTTGTACGGATGAGGAAACCGAGGCCACAGAGGGACAGTAACCTGCTCAGGAGACTTTGGTGAATGGGGGAGGAGTGCGCCTCGTAGCAGAGGTGGCTTTGAGGACTCTGGTTCCTCACAGGCACCAGAGAGCGGAGCCTCAGCTGGACCTTCTACACTGCTTCCATCCGTGCAACGTAGCTGGCCCAGGAGTCAAGACACCCGGGTTCCGGCCTCAACACTAAGCAGCCTGATCTCACAGGAAGGTTTTGTGATCCTTGCTGTGTGACTTCAAGCAAGTTGCTTGCTTTCTCTGTGCCTGTATATCTATGTCTGCAAAATAGGGATAATAGTGCTAGTACGTCCTCTTGGGTTGGCTGTGAGGACTAAATGACATAGGTCTGGAAAGCACTTAACCTCGTGGCCTCCAGGGGCCTCCCCTGAGCCCTCTCCCTAAACTGACTGCCACCTCCCCTGTATCACTCTTGACCCCATTACCCTGCGTGATTTTCTTCCCATTATTTGTCACTATCCGTAATCACCTCACTTACCCAACTGCACATGTGTTTTATGTTTGTCTCACGCACTGGACACAAACTCCCAAGGACAAAGATGTTTCCTATTGAAAGTATATGGCCATTTCCTGGCACGTAGTAGGTGCTCAATAAATATCTGATGAATAAACAACTGAGTACACATCCCTCATCAGACTGGGAGCTCCTTGATGGAGCAAACCGAGTTTCATCTGCACCGGCTTCCCTGGTGTGACCAGCCTAGGGCTCGGTACCAAGAACCCTCCTTGTCCAAGTATTACAGAAGCCGTTCCGTGGGCGGGTGACTGCAAGAGGGGAGGTTTTCCTGGCACTGCCACCTCCTGGCCATGGCCTGTCCCCCAGGAAGCCAGAACACACCGCGTGCCGCTGCTACAGGATTCAATGTCCCTCTGGAGGTCGGGCCTCTGGAGGTTTCCCATTTCCCCAGAAGCAGTGGTTTCCACGAGGCCTTTATGCTTTCATTGACTGCCTGAGTATGGCAAGCTTTGTTTCCCTGATAAATATCATTTGATAAGAAAATCGGGGAACACAGAGTCCGGAGTCAAGGCCAAGTACCTAGAATCCTGGCAGCAGAGCTGACCCAGAACCCAAGATTTTGCCTGGCAAGAACGTCAGCGCTGGAAGGGCCTTCTGAGACCACGTGGAGAAAGGCTTTGTTTTACAAGTGGGGAAACTGGGGCTGGGTAGGGGACACAGCCAGCCAGAGACAGGCACTAGTATTCTTATCCCCATTTTACAGATGTAGAAATGCAGGCACAGACACAGGGTGGGAACCCAGGAACCCTGACATCCAGTCCGGCACTCTTTCTAACTTGTCCCCGATGCTTCAATGTCCTGGAAAAGGCTTGGGAGGCACAGGGAGGGAACATTCTCTCTGCAGTAGGTATGCATCATCACTGAGATGCTGTCTCAATCCCCCTCCCCTACCCTGGAGGCTCCTGGATTGTCCTCCCCCCAGGGGAGTGCCCACCCCCACTCTACTTTGCTACAGGTGCTTCCATGAACGTGGCTCCTGGCTTTCACCTGGGAAAGGTGCCCATGCAACTCAATATTTTCTCCCCGTGACCTCACCAGGTCGCAGAGCCTGAGGCTAGGAGATCCACGAGTGATCCACTAGGCCTGCATCCCACCCCCATCTTACAGAAGGGGAAACTGAGGCCCAGAGGCTGCAGCAGGCTGCCACCCCTCGGGAAGTCTCAGTGCCCCTCATCCATTCCAATCAACATGTCGGAGCCCCTTCAAAGTGCCTGGTCCGCAAGGCTGCAGGGATGAGGTACAGCCCTGCCTCCCTCAGGTCCGGGTGTCAGTGCCGGTAGGAGAAGGGGTTCCTGAGAGGCCACATCAGTCACACCTCAGCATGGCTGGCCTCCTGCCCTCGAGGGCAAGGGTGGGAGAGAAGAGGGTCCAGTGCCAGCACGGCAGCTGGTTCCCAGGACAGCCCCTCTGTGTGCGTGGGTACGCACGCGCACACACACACACACGCACACAGTGACGCCAGTGCCAAGAGCCCTGCACTCACCCATGACGTTGAGGAAGATGTTGCCTGATGCCAGGACCACCTTCTCCCTCGTAGCACGGTCGTAGATGCCCACGTGGCACTCGTAAGGACCGTTGTCAGAGATGCGGACCTCGGGCAGCCTGCGGGGAAGCAGAGGTGCAGGATGAGGGTCCCTTGCCTGGGGCGGGCAGTCACGGCACTGCAGTAAACCAGACCCAGAGCCCCACCATCCAGCCTTCTGTCAACAACGCTCCTGGACCCACCATGCCGTGCCCACGTGCTGTGCTGGGTGCAGGAGAAACATTTATGGAACACCGACTGTATGCCAGGCCCTGTGCCCGATGCTTCAGAGGATGAAGCTGTGGGCTGTGTGTTCAACTAGAGTTGAATCTGTGCTCCTTTCAGGGGCTGAGCCAGGGATGGTGATGTGCCCGCTCCCAGGGGCCCCCCCTGAGGATGACATGGACTGAGGCGCCTGTCATGTGGTTCAGGCTCAAAACTGTCACCTAGTCCACCAGCTCACTCATTCCTCACAGCTGCCCCCCCCAACAGGAATCGCTCTTCCCATTTCATAAACATGGAAACTGAGACTCCAGAGGGGATGTAATTGCCCCCCCCCACATGGCTATTAAGAGCCAGGATGGGAATCTGAATTCCTCTTTCCACAGGCCATGCTATCACTTTATGCATGGCCCTGGAGACTTGAGAAGAAACACAGTAAAATTCTTGTCTCCATGGACCGCCCCCCATCCCAATGGATAAGGAGGCAGGGAAGCTGATCAATGCCCCAAATCCCATGGGACTCTGGAGAACAGGATGGAGGTTCCTTAAAAAAGTAAAAATAGAGTTGCCATAGGATCCAGCAAACACAGCCCTGGGCATATATCCAGAGAAAAATATAATTCAAAAAGATACATGCACCCCAATGTTCATAACAGCACTATTCATAATAGCCAAGACATGGAAGCAGCCTAAATGTCCATCAACAGATGAATGGATAAAGAAGATGTGGCACATATATACAATGGAATATTACTCAGCCATAAAAAGAAACGAAATTGAGTTATTTGTAGTGAGGTGGATGGACCTAGAGTCTGTCATACAGAGTGAAGTAAGTCAGAAAGAGAAAGACAAATACCATATACTAACACATATATATGGAATCTAAAAAACACAAAATAAATGGTCATGAAGAACCTAGGGGCGAAGTGGGAATAAAGACGCAGACCTACTAGAGAATGGACTTGAAGATACAGGGAGGGGGAAGGGTAAGCTGTGACAAAGTGAGAGAGTGGCATGGACATATATACACTACCAAATGTAAAATAGATAGCTAGTGGGAAGCAGCCGCATAGCACAGGGAGATCAGCTCGGTGTTTCATGACCACCTAGAGGGGTGGGATAGGGAGGGTGGGAGGGAGATGCAAGAGGGAGGAGATATGGGGATATATGTATATGTATAGCTGATTCACTTTGTTATAAAGCAGAAACTAACACACCATTGTAAAGCAATTATACTCCAATAAAGATGTTAAAAAGAAAAAAGAAAATGTGGTGTGTGTACACACACACACACACACACACACACACACACACACACACACACACACACAGGAATATTACTCAGCCATAAAAAAGAAATAATGCCATTTGCAGCAACATGGATAGACCTAGAGATTATCACACTAAGTGAAGTAAGACAAAGTCAAATATCATATGGTATTGCTTATATATGGAATCTAAAAAATGATATACAGGGCTTCACTGGTGGCGCGGCAGTTGAGAGTCCGCCTGCCAATGCAGGGGACATGGGTTCGTGCCCCAGTCCGGGAAGATCCCACATGCTGCGGAGCGGCTGGGCCCGTGAGCCATGGCCGCTGAGCCTGTGCGTCTGGAGCCTGTGCTCCGCAACGGGAGAGGCCACAGCAGTGAGAGGCCCCCGTACCACACACACACAAAAAAACCACACAAATGAACTTATTTACAAAACAGAAATAGGCTCACACAGAAAACAAATTTATGGTTACCCAAGAGGAAAGGTGGGGGGAGCGATAAATTAGGAGTTTGTGATTAACATATATACACTTCTATATATAAAATAAATTACCAACAAGGACCTACTGTATAGCACAGGGAACTATATTCAATATCTTGTAATAACCCATAATGGAAAAGAATCTGAAAAAGAGTATCTATCTATCTATCTATCTATCTGTATAAAACTGAATCACTTTGCTGTACACCTGAAACTAACACAACATTGTAAATCAACTATATTTCATTAAAAGAAAAACCCAAATCCCATGGGAAAGGGTGAGCTTATCCATGCGTAGAGTGAGCGGGGAGCAGCTGATTCTGCCTGAGGTGGTCAAGAGGCCTTCTCAGAGGAGGCGACCCATGAGGACAGGAGATGCTCCCTCAAACCTTCTTCCAGACATGTCCTCTAAAGAGTAAAATATTGGGACTTCCCTGGCAGTCCAGTGGTTAAGACTTCACCTTCCAATGCAAGGAGTGTGGGTTCAACCCCTGGTCGGGGAGCTAAGATCCCACATGCCTCGCAGCCAAAAAACCAAAAAAAATGGAAGCAATATTGTATTAAATTCAATAAAGACTTTAAAAATTGTCCACATAAAAAAATCTCAAATAAAAAAGTAAAAATAAAGAGTAAATATTTTAGGCTTTGCTGTTTTTACAGTCTCTGTCACAACTACTCAACTCTGCTCTTATAGAGCAAAAGCAGCCACCCTTAGTAAGTGAACCAGCGTGGCTATGGTCCAATAAAACTTTATCTATAATCATCAAATCTTGTATTCATACAATTTCATGTGCCATGAAATCTTATTCTCTTTTTCCAGTTTTTTCTAACCATTTAAAAATGTAAAAAAATTCTTGGTTTACAGGCTGCAGGCTGTAGTTTGACGATTTCTGTTCTAGATCCTTCTACAGGGTCTACGGGGTCAGACCACGATAAAATGAGTTGGTTTGGGGCTTCCCTGGTGGCACAGTGGTTGAGAGTCCGCCTGCCGATGCAGGGGACACGGGTTCGTGCCCCGGTCTGGGAAGATCCCACATGCCGCAGAGCTGGGCCCGTGAGCCATGGCCGCTGGGCCTGCGCGTCCGGAGCCTGTGCTCCGCAACGGGAGAGCCCACAACAGTGAGAGGCCCGCGTACCACAAAAAAAAAAAAAAAAAATGAGTTGGTCTGTTGTTCTCTCTCCCCATGGAAATGTCACTGGGGCAGCTCTTTCCTCACTCCTCTCTGACACTGGGTTAGAGAGAGCCAAGTTCAAATCCTGCCCCCACTGTTGGTACGCTGTGTGACCTTGTGTAAGCCATGCTGTCTCTGAGCCTCTATTTCTTATCTAGAATATGGAGCTGATGCTTTGCAGGACTGCAGTGAGGATTAAATGTGATGATGTTACTGCAAGACCTCTGTGAGCAGGAATGTCACATTAAAATGGTCGCAGGACAATTACCTGTTGCTCCTGGATTCTGTGATGCCCTGTGAGGGAGAGGGGATTCCTGGTAAGTGAGACCTGGACACTTTGAAGGGGAAGAGCCTTGACCTGGAGTTCAGAAGCTATGTTGTTGCTGCATCAGGGAAATCTGTGTGTCCTCCATCAAGTTCCAGCCTTCTCTGGGCCTCATCATGCAGCCGAAGGGGAGCATTTTCTGGCCACAACTTAAAGAAAGTGGGGTCTCTGTGTCTGGGTCTTGGAGGTTCTCACGCCACAGCAGAAACCCGGGGGAAGAAGCTCATGTTCATGGAACCCTAGTAAATGCCAAGCATAGTGCTCTACCCACCAAACTAGCCCAGCAGTCCTATCAGAACCCTGGTGGAGGACGAGGGCGTTGGCTAAGAGCACAGGCTCTGGAGACCTGGACGCCTGCACCAGCCCTGCCGCCAAGAAGGGGGGTTCCTTCAATTCTGCTCTTCGCGTCCACCCCCATAGCTAACACATTTCCCTCTCCATCAGCTAAGCCTCTCTCTCCATCTGTTTCTACTGAGTAATCTAACCTCAGAGTCACTCCTCTCTCCTTTCATTTCAGCTGTCCTCACCCCCATCTTTGTCTTCCAGCTACTTTTTCCTATGGCTCACTGTCCCCCACCTCCCCCACCCTCTGTGCCCACACACACACACCTGGGCGCCCAGCTTCTCTCTCTCCATCTCCGGTCTCATGGAGGAAGCCCGCCCATCTAACAGAGCCTCCTTCCCTCCCATAGCCTAGCTCACATTAACATAAACAAACACCTTCATTTCCATAGAATACACAGAGGCTGACATCTGGTCTACCGACTGTCACAAAAGGACTTAAAGAACGGGAAGCTTTTCATCAAGGAAACTTTGTGGGGAAGATGCTGCCTCCCATCTCAGAAGAAAAGAACACCGTGACAGCAGAAGCAGCAGGGAACTGTCCCCTCTGGGAACTATCTTCTCTGTTTGTAACTCAGCTAGACTGAAAAAAATAGCCTCCCTACTGGGCAGGGCTGTTGAATGACAGTCATCTAGAGTGACATGTTTAGGTGACACTCATAGGTGCCTGTTATAGAGGCAACTTTCTTAAAGGCCTTGCGTAGGTGACAGGTGTACAGGTGACATGCTCAGGTGACAGCTCTGTAAAGAAACAGGTTCCAGGGACACATGGAGCTGGCAGCTACAGATAATAACGACACGGTTGACACACAGGTGGAAATGCACAGGTAACCGCCACATAGGGTGATATATGCAGAAGATGTATTTCTGTGCTAGGGACACAGGTGATGTGTTTAGGCAATCACTACACTCGTGTTCTGGTGACAGTAACACCGGCAATATGTTTGGGTGACACAACACGGGTGGTATAGAAGACAGCTCAGGGGACATCTAGATTGGTGCTTTATGAAGGAGGCGGTTTTTTGCTTAGGACTACTTCTACAGCCTCGGATGTTTCTTCCTCCACGAATGGTCCTGCTCTCCGCCAGAGGTCCAAGCCACACTTTGGGCACCATCCTTGATGCTTCCCATTTCTATAATCCCCAAACACAGTCAGTGACCAAGTCCTGGATGTTCTGCATCTTAAATATGTCCTGAACCATCCTCTCCCCTGTATCTCCACCGTCAACATCTTTTCTCACCTGGAATATGGGATGAATAGTTAACTGGTTTCTCTGCCCCTGCTAATATCCCTCCTGATCTGTGCCCCAAGGTAGACCCCAGATCTTTTCAAATGCAAATGGAATTAATGGTACTCCCCTACCTAAAGCCCTTCAAAAGCTTCTCTCTGCTCTTTGAATAAAGACCAGAATCCTTATCTGGGCCAACAAGGCTCAGCACAGTTGGTTCCTGCCATATCCCAGCTCCCCCATCCTCCAGCGACAATGGCATTCTTTCCATTCCTCCCATGTGCCAAGTTCCTTTTTTTCAAAAAGAAACTTGAAATTATTTTAAATTTAAAGAAAAGTTGCACAGAGAATACAGTCCCCAAACACCTCTCACCCAATTTCCCCCATTGTTAACTCTTACAAGACCATAGTACTCTTGTCAGACTAAGAACCAGTGTTAATACATTGCTATTAACTCAACTCCAGACTTTATCCGAATTACACCCGTTTTCCCACTAATGTCCTTTTTCTGTTCTAGAATCCCATCCAGGATCCCTCATAGGTGACAGTCCTAGGTAAATTGAGCCAAGTATCTTTTTTGATTCAGCACTTTTGATTGCAACAGTCTGTTTTCCTGAGAATGTTGAATTTTCTTCCCCTGGCTACATCCTTCAAGTTACAAAGGACACTTAGAAAGTGACCACCTGGACCGGGTGGCTGTGGTAGATTGAATGCATTGATGGCCTGGATTAACAGCCTCCCTGTATCTTGCAAAGTGCCTTCATAGTTCCTCTCACCTAGAAGTGGAGTCTATTCCCCCATTCTTGGCCTTGTGACTTGCTTTGACCAATAATATGTGGTGAAAGTGATGGTGTACAAATTCCAAGTTTCAAAAGAATTCTCTCTCTCTCCCTCTGCCTCTGTCCTGAGAACAAGCCTCTGATGGAGGCTGAGAGCAAGTGGATGGAGGCCCCACTTGGCCCAGCTGGTCCAGCCAAGGCCACACTCAGGATTGAACCTAGCCAACCCCAACCTCATGAGCTATAATACATTGCTTTAAACCATCCTCATTTGGGACTGCTTGTTATGTATCCATAGCTAACTGATACAGCAGGTCTCTGCATGCCTCTCCTGAGCAGTTCTTGTCTACACTGTAACTTAATGACATGTTGGGAACTCACAAATGTCCTCCTCCCCCACACCATGCACCATAAAATCCATGAAGGCAAGGTCTGCGTCCAGCTCGCTTGCCAGCGTATCCCAGGGCCTGGCCCAGTGCTTGCCATCATGGTTGGTACTCAATCAATAGTTGCTAAATGGGTGGATGGTGAGACCTTCCAGGAGGCTATGGTGTGAGCCTCCCTCTGCTGCAAGCCATGCAGCCCCCCATCCCCTACCCCACCCCAAGGGAGATTCTGGTTCTTGTCTGCAGATCCAAGAGCTTCCAGTCACAGCTTTCATTTGGACCAATCTGCCTCTTCTCAGCACCTCGTCTGAGCTTGTGCCTTCAGCGTTATCCTTCTAAAGTGGATTAAGTGGCCCAGAGACCCCCTCTCTCCAGATTTGAGTGGCATTGATCTGCATGCTGGCTAGAAGGCCTTCCGCAGATAGCAGGGCCCCGAGGGGGCTGAGGGTGAGGAGACCTGCTCTCATCAGCCATGGGCTGCAATCAATAAACTATTAATAATGGCAAAGGTTTCTGGCGAGTTCAGTGTAATGTACTTTAGCAGCTGGGGTTTACCGACACTGACAGTGGTTCTGAAGGGCAGGCGAGTAATTGTGTTTTTGAAAAGCTGGGCACAGGGATAGCGGAGACCCCCCTGGCTGTCCCCGTGGCTCAGGTGAGGCCAGGCAAGAGCTGGTCACTGGGGCTTCACAAGGCCCAGGGGCAGGACTGTAGTCTGTCCATGCTCAGCACAAGTATTTACACCTACTGTGTACCACACCCTGTGCTGAGCCTTAGGGGTGGGGGAAGGGGTAGACACAGAGATGCCAAGGATTTGTCTCCTGCCTCTGTGCCTCCTTGCCCAGGCCGTTCCCTCTGCTTGGACCACTTTTCCTTGCTTATCTACACAGCAAGCCTCTAGCCATCTTTCAAAGCCTAGCATTTGAGTCTCACTTTCCCCATTTATGATCCCTCCCCATCAGATAATTGAGAAGATTACGTGGGATAATTCAAGGGCTTAGCCCAAAATGGTGTGGCTTGAAAGTCCAATGGACTAGAATCACTAGATACATAGTGGTCCTAGGGCTTTACATTCAGATGCTGCCTCTGCCAGGCAGGCTGCCCTGACTGCCCGCCGCTCCCTGTGCAGACAGAGTCCCTCTCCACCTCCCCAGGGCTGTGTCTGTCTGGGAGCACCTACCTATCCATATCACGCTACATTGGTACCCTTTTGTCTTCCCTCCCAGAGAAGCATATGAGCTACTTGAAGGCGAGCCTGGCCATGTGGTAGGTGCTCAGAGAATATTCACTGTATGAATGAGGGCGGCAGAAGCTACCAGGGCCAGGAGGTAGGTGCCCTGGGCTCTGGTCTGGGCTCTGCACCTGACTAGCTGCGGGAGGTTGGGTAAGGCCCTTGGGCCTCTTTGTGCTTTGGTTTCTCCATCTGATAACTGGGTGTTATAATATCTGCCTTGTGGGATTACAGCCTTTGGAAGGAGCTGATATTTATAGAGATTTACAATGAGAGGCGTTGTGCTAAGCA
Source organism: Phocoena sinus (assembly GCF_008692025.1). NCBI lineage: Eukaryota > Metazoa > Chordata > Mammalia > Artiodactyla > Phocoenidae > Phocoena > Phocoena sinus. The sequence goes on along the minus strand of NC_045763.1, from coordinate 13,981,804 downwards.
TTTTAGCCCATCTCCCTGGATCCTACCCTATTATAATGCAGTATATAAAACCTGCTCTGGTATGTATTATACAGCAATAATAATATTATTATCCCCATTGTATAGATGAGGAAACTGAGGCACCCAGAGAAGACGGGATGTGAGGAGGTCACAGAGTGAGCAGGTGGGTGCTGTGATTCGAAACCAAGCCTGATGGATGCCAGAGCCCGTGAGAGGTCTTTGGAACCCCACTGCCATCCCCACACTCTAAGTCAGATCTTCCTTTCCCAGCAAATTAATTTGAGTCCCTTGGGACCGGAATTTGCCTCCACTGCTCTTGAGCATATTTCTGTTTTGAGCCTTGCCACCTCTCCAGGTTTTGAGAGCCATCTGTTTCCTCCCTGCTGGGAGAAGGGATGGTCTTTTGTTTTCCTAAATTCCCTTCTTCCAGCTTCCAGTGGGTCCCTTAATTCTGATGCCTGGAGTTTACTGAGCCAGTTGTATTCACATTCCCCACACCTGATACGACTCTACAGCCTCTGATCATCTTTCCTTTCCTGACTTTGTCTTTCCACTGGGAAGAGTCCTAGATTCTCCCAGACTGGAGATCGTGGACTTGGGAGCAGAGGGTGGGGCTGGGGTGAAACAGGGAACGGATCTCTGAGTTACTTTTCCTGTACTGTTGGCAAATCAGATGATCCAGTAAGTGACTTTTGCTGAGACCTGAAACCTAAATTAATGACATGCAAATGCACTTAGAGCAGAGCCTGGCATGCTGTAGGCGCTTGTCAGATTTTTTCCCCCTGCACCATTAATGTATTAAAATTTTAAAACAAACTATCAAGCATCTACCATGTTTACGGTGTTGAGTACATAACGTGGAAGAAGACAGAACAATAGTGATCTTCCTCAGTTTACGATGAGGTTACATCCTGCTAAACCATGAATATCATAGCCTAGCCTCACCTACCTTAACTGTGCTCGGGACACTTCCCTTAGCCTATAGTTGGGGAAAATCATCTAACACAAAGTCTATTTTACAATAAAGTGTTGAATATCTCATGCAATTTGTTGGACACTATACTGAAAGTGAAAAACAGAATCGTTACCTGGGTACAGAATGGTTGTAAATGTATCGGTTGTGTTTATACTCGTGATCCTGTGACTGGTTGGGAGCGTGCTGTCCTGCCCAGCATCGTAAGAGAGTCTGGTACTGCGTATGGCTAGCCCGGGAAAAGACCAAAATTCAAAATCTGAAGCCCGGTTTCTACTGAATGTATGTGGCTTCTGCACCGTTGTAAAGTCGAACTATTGTAAGTCGGGGACCGTCAGGCGTCACTATAAAGGCGTCTTTTTTTTAGTTGAGTCTGCAAGTATGCCTCCTCCTTCCTGGGAGAAACCAGCTGAACGTTAGTTAAGCTGGCCCTGGATCAAGGTCATCATAACCAGCACCGATCTCATCCTGCCATGTCTTGGGGGTAGTGCAATGTGTTAGGTTAGTTTGCCCCTACACTGTGTCTCCTGGGCTCCTTGCCTTTAACCAAAACATTTGTCGACAGATTTATTGAGGTCTGATTGGCAAACAATAAACTGTGCATAAAGTTTACACATTCGATGGGTTTTGCCATACGTATACACCATTGAAACCATTGCCACAATCAAGATAATGAACATATCGCCCCCAAAAGTTTCCTTGTGTCCTTTTGTAATCCCCCCATTCTGCCCCCAAGGCCAGGCAACCATTGGTTCACTTTCTGTCGCTGTTTCCTAGGATCACGTTTTCAGGGTTTCATATAAATTGAACCATGGAGCATGTCCTATTTTTTGTTTGATTTCTTTCACTCGTCACTGTTATTTGAGATTCATTCATGTTGTTGCCTTTATCAATAGTCCATTCCTTTTTAAGGTTGAGTGGCCTCCCATTGCATGGCTGTAGCCCCTCCTGTCTATCCACTGACCTGTTGATGGATGCTTGGGCTGCTCTCTATTTGGCTATTACAAATAAAGCTGCTATGAACATATGCGGACAAGTCTTTGTATGAACGTATGCTTTCATCTCTCTTGGGTTCATACCAAGGAGTGGCATGGCTGGGCTTATTTTAACCTGAAGACGTTGCTCAACTCTTTTCTACAGTGAGGACTTCTCCACTTGTTATGGCTTTTTGCCTTTGCACACTCTGCTTGGGGTGCTTCCTTGAGAAGCAGCTCATTCTCCGTTACGTTATTCCTACTATCAAAATGCTTCTCTCAGTCCGCGGTGAGCTCCAAGCCCAGGTAACAAGTCCCGTGGGAATCGTGTGGCCACGTGGATAAAAAGGTTGGGGAGGAAGGGCGGGGGCTATGGGATTTCTCTAAGAGAAAATTGTGCATGACATTTGCCTCTGACCCTCTTTTCTTCTAATCTTCTTTCGGGGGATGGGAGCTGGCAGGACAGATGACACAGTGGTCAGCTCCTTCCCTCCACTCTACTGACTCTGCTCTGTCTGGAACTGCTCCACTTTTGTATTCATTCTTGCCATGCCTCCCTGCCCGAGGCCCTCCAGTTTATCCCCTCCCCACCCTGCTGCCAGAGCGACCTTCTCACAGTGAGGATCTGGCCTGTCCTTTCCCAAATTAAGACCTTCCCGTGGCTTCCATACACTGGAGGATCAAGCCCAAACTCAGTCTGACTGTAGGCCCCTCCTTGATCTGGCCCCAGATCCAGAAAGGAGGAAGGGAGGGAAGGAGGGAAGAAAGGGGTGTGTGGCCTCACATCTTCGGCAAAATTCAGCAAGTGGATTTGCTGAAGAAGACTCGTCAGAACCAAACTTTCATAATCTACCCTATTTAAAAAGCATTTTGTCATGCAAAGGTCTTCATTTATATAGACAGTACCTCATTCTGGGCTAATGAAAAAGATTCAAGTAGCAATTGACCCTTTGAGGCTCCGCTTTAATGAAGAGATGAGAGAGCCTTTCATTTGTACAACCATTGTTTGCATAGAAACGAAGCTTCTAAGGGGCCTGGAAATAGTTCATTCTAGCAAGTAGGTTAAACACACCCCCTGCAATCCTATTAGCCTAGTGCCTGCCCAGCTTTCCGTGACGCCTGCTGGAGAGCTCTCAGGTGGAAAGTAATGAAGTTTTACTGTTCCTGCGCCTGCCATGGTTCCTTGATTGGTGGCACGTTCCCTGAGGCCTGGATCTTGTTTCTCCCTCCCTCCAACACCTGCTTACTCTCCAAGTTCAAATGTCATGGCCCCATGAGGCCGGGGCAACTATTACAGAAAGCCCGCTCCACCTCTGCAGAGTCTTGAGACAGAATTAATAAAAATGGCCGTGAAGGGGCTTCCCTGGTGGCACAGTGGTTGAGAGTCTGCCTGCTAGTGCGGGGCGCACGGGTTTGAGCCCTGGTCTAGGGGGATCCCACGTGCCGCGGAGCAACTGGGACCGTGAGCCACAACTACTGAGCCTGCGCGTCTGGAGCCTGTGTTCCACAACAAGAGAGGCTGAGATAGTGAGAGGCCCGCACACAGCGATGAAGAGTGGCCCCTGCTTGCCACAACTAGAGAAAGCCCTCGCACAGAAACGAAGACCCAACACAGCCATAAATAAATAAATTAATTAAAAAAAAAAAAAGAATAACAACCCAAGCCAAGCTGTAGGATGAAAAAAAAAAAAACAATGACCGTGAAGTCTGGCAGCCGTGGGTGCTATTGGGATGTCGGCTAACAAGACACTTGAAAAAGGTGTGCTGTTCTCTGACAAAGGATGGGGGTGGGGGCTGAGGCATCTGCCTTTCCCCCTCGCTTGCACCGGTCCAATTTGCAGAGCCTGGCTGGGAGCCCGTGGGCAGCTCAGGTCTGTTTGTTTGGCCCAGTTGCCCAGGTGTGCACCTGCTCAGGTAGCCCCAGCTGCTTCCCCTCCCTGGCTGCCCTCTTCCTTCACAGGCCCTGGATGGCTGCACGAACGCCCCCAGCACTCAGAAATGCAGTGGCTACTGGGGGTAGCATTTGTGGCAACCAGTAGGTCTGGGAAAGCACCTGGGGACAGGCAAGGAAGGGTCTGTCTAGACCTAGACCCTATCTCGGGATGGGATCCTCTATAGGACACCCTGGGAAGGTGCTGGGGTATAAGGCTCAAACTTGAATGTGTTCAAGAATCCCCCGGGGATCTGGTTCAAATGCAGGTTCTAGTAGGTTTCTGGGGAGGGACTTTAAAGTTTCTAACAGGCTCCCAGGCGATGCTACTGCTGCTGGTCAGCAAGCCCCAAGTCTCAGGTCCTCAGCCCTCCTCCCTCGCCTTGGGTCCATCCATCTGTTTAACCTTGCCCTTCCCCACCAGACACACTGGGAGGTCCCCTTCCACTGGCTTCACCAAACCAACCAGAACCTAGAGCTTGGAAGGCCTTGACACATGGTATGTCCCTCATGAATATTGTTGAATGGAATTTGCTTGAGATGGATAGATTTTGCAGCTATGCATGGGTCCTTGAAACCCCCAGGGCCTGCCCCAAGCTGGCCACGTGGCCTCCATCACCCTCACTCTCCACCGACTTGATGCTGAATCCCGCTCTGCCCTCCTGGACCACACCTGTACCTGTTCCCCGTCCCCCAGCTTCTGAAAGAGATGATGTGTTCTCAATCTTTCCTGGCCTCCTGGAAGTAAGTCTACCCTCAAGATCAGCTCAGAAAGTGGGACCCAGAGACTAGACTTAGATCCAGGGCAAATGGTCTCATCCCATTTGGAGTGAACTTGGCTAAAGTCACCTGAAATGTTAAGACCTGAGCCTCCCCTGGTTAATACACTCCTGGGGAAGCTGCCTGTGAAGAGAAGTCTCAACCCCAAGGGGTCAGAAATGATTCCCTTGCTTCCTTTGGGCCAATCCTTGGATTTTCTCCTCCAGCAAGCCCTGTCCAGGAGCAGACTGGGGAGACATTCCCCAGGCAGGTGTGCAGCTCTGGGGACTGCACCAGGCAGAGATGCTGGCAGAGGAAGGAAACTCTCCCTTGAATTAATGGATTCATCCTATGGGCATAGGTGCACGTGGAGGAGGCTGGGAGTTTTGCTCCTTTCATATCAGATCTTCCAGTCCAGCCTGGTCTTAACTAGGGTGACCAGCTAGCAAGTCCTGGTTTGTCTAAGACTTTCCTGATTTTAGCACTGAAGATTCCTTGTCCCAGGAGCCCTTCAGCTCCAGGCAAATCAGGATGCTGGTCAACCTTCCATTTAACTAACGAGCATACTAGAGAGAGGAGTGACTTGCCTTGGTCCAGACAGCAGTCAGCAGCGGGTCAAGGATGGAGAGGCCAGGCCACCTGTGCCAAGTGACCCAGAAAGGGCCCTGGGAAATAGACCCAGATGGCCCCCTGCAGCACGGTTTGAGGACTGGTGATGGTGTTACAGAGCCCCTTACATGGGGTGGGGATGGGGGACACATAATAGGTGTTCACTGAACTACCACTGTGATCGCCATGAGCCAGAGTCTCGATGAGTCAGGGTCTCATAGAGCCAGAAAAATCTGGTGCTATTTTTACAACACAAAGCTGGAGAGTGTGGGTCCAACTTCTTCCCCGAGCCAAGCAGGAGGACATGTCAGAATCTCTCGATGGGGCTGGGAGCCCTCAGCTGGGGACCCCACCACCTTCCAGACATCCCCTCTGGCTGGGGAGCCAGTCAAAGGTCTGGCCAGTCTAAATGTGGTGGGCTCACCTGAGGACACACGAGCAGCACCAATTAGAGGTGAACAGGCTGTCTCGAACCAGGCAGGGGACAGAAGGAGAGGGAACTCGGCAGGGGACATGGAGCAGCCGAAAAGCCCCTTACCTAAGAGCTGAGCCCCTCCCTCAGCACTGAGAGCTTTATTACCTTCTATCTTGTGTGTTTTTCCCCTTCTTTTCAGAACCTGCCTGAACTCTTTTTTTTTTCCCCCCAGAACCTTTAAAAAGCCATTAGCGTGGGGACTTCCCTGGTGGCACAGTGGTTAAGAATCCGCCTGCCAATGCAGGGGACACAGGTTCAAGCCCTGGTCCGGGAAGATTCCTACATGCCGCTGAGCAACTAAGCCCGTGCACCACAACTACTGAGCCCGCGAGCCACAACTACTGAGGCTGCGTGCTGCAACTACTGAAACCCGTGTGCCTAGAGCCTGTGCTCGACAACAAGAGAAGCCACCGCAATGAGAAGCCTGCGCACCACGACGAAGAGTAGCCCCCGCTCGCCGCAACTAGAGAAAGGCCAAGGGCAGCAACGAAGACCCAACGTAGCCAAAAAAAAAAGTTCAAAACAAAAAAAAGCCATTACTCTGATTTTCATCCCCCTTTTCAACCTGAAAATGGTTTCCATCATGAAACCACTCAGTGGGTATGAAATATCTGTGGCTTCCAATCAGATGCAGGGCTGGTAGTTGGAGGGGAGATAATAGAGAAGGGCGGACAAGGGGGAGAAGTTCCAGAACAGGCTAGCACCCTTCCCAACCCCCTCCCTCCATTGGTCTTCCCCTCCCCCATCCAGGGAACCTCAGACTCATCGCAGGACTTGCTCCTGGCCCCAGATTTGTGGATTGGCGATTCTGGCCCAAGCATTAAGGTGTTGTAATTGGGGTCCAATTACTCACTACACTGACAGCTAGACTGAGGACGAGGGGAGGCCGCATTCTACCCCTCCGCTGACTTGCTGAGGGAAGGGGCTTGCTTCCCACTGGCCCACCCCTGCTGCATCCTCCTAGGTCCTAGAATTTCATGCTGAGAAGGGACCCTTTGTGCTGGATGGGAACTTACTGGGGAGGGGGGATGCTCATCCCAATCTAGCTCAGCCTCCTAGGACTGTGTGACCTCAGGCAGGTCCCTTGCCTCTCTGGTCCTTAGCTTCTGCATCAGAGCCACAGTGAGTCCTTTGTTCTGAGGCTCAAACAATATCACTGTGGAAGGCCCCCCTCACTCCTGCCCAGAGTGGTGCTCCAGAGATGGCAGCTGGGATTTCCCAGTGGGCAAACAGGGAGTGACCTATTTCTAATGTGGGAAAACGCCCCTTGGAAATCAAACTTTATCTTCCGAAGACGAATTCCTAAGAAATCGTCTAGCTCTAGGGATCCTAGTGTGGGATCCCTAGATTACCCAAGCCCAGGAAGTTAGTCACCAGGATGCTGGATGCTGACATTGAGGCTCACTGGTCCCTGCTGCTCTGGCCCCGTTGATGCGCGGCTGATGGAAGATGGGGGTCACTGTGCCATCCCTCCCGGCCCTCCCCACCCTGTTCAGCTGCCACACTGAGCCTCAGGCCCCGAATCCCAATCCCACCTCCCCGTCTCTCTGTTGACCCCATTCCCCTGCCCCTCTGGCCAGCTGCTTGCCCCTCCCCTGTTCCTCCCATGATGATCCCTCCCCCTCTCTCCCCCTCCCCTTCCTCTCCTGGCTTCTCTTCTCTAGCTTCTTGCCGCTGCCATGGAAACGCCATGGAAACCGCTCTCTCCTCCGCATCCCGACTGATCCACTTAGCCCTTCACAGTCAGCCTGCTCAACTCAGCCTCTGGGCTGGGAGGTGGGCAAGGGCGGGAGGGGCCGAGGGGTCAGGACGTTCCTTCTACCTTGTCAACAGCCCATGCCACCCCAGGCCCAGCAGGCACCTGGCATGCGGCATGTGCCCCGTGGAGAAAGACACTGGGTGGTGGGGAACTAGAAACCAGGCAGCGGGCCAAAGGGACCTCGGATAAGGGAAGCTGGGCAGTGAGCCTACTAGAAGCGAGGCAGAAAGGCTGAGAGGCACGAAGCTGTGCCCGCTGCCTCCTTTCTAACCCTGCGGGTGTTTTGCTTTTTAACAAGAATGTCTGCCTCTCCGTCTTTGCTTCTGTACTTGGCAGTGGGTGAGAATTGGCATCAGGAAGACGCCAAGCCCACTGGAACCAAGCCGGCCTTCAGCAGGAGAGGGAAGGTGTGGACTATGGCTGTCCCAGGGTTCCCCGTACCTCCCGGCACCAGTGACCACTCTGATCATGTTCAGTGAACACAGCTGTGACCCTACTGTGTGCAAGGCTAGGGTTAGGCCACTGGACCAAGAGATTCTAGGGGACAATTCGTGCCTCGCTCATCTCTGCGTGGCAGTTGAACACCTACTGTGGGCAAGACCCTGTGGGAGGCACATGGAACACTGATCCCTTCCAACCCTCACAGAAGCCCTCTGAAGTAAGAAAAATAATAGTAGTAATAATAAATAATAGAGCTTCCTGTGTCAGATGCTTCCAGCTTTAATGTGCCATAGTCGAGGGATCTGGGACAAGTCATGTCACATCTGTGCCTCGGTTACCCCATCAGCAAAGATCGGTCTTCACGACCACCTCATGAGGTAGGTGTTAGTATTAACAGCCCAGTTCACAGAGGAGGAAACTGAGGAACATGGATGTTGTCTAGAACTTGTTGATGGTCACTCAGCCAGAGGATGTCAGAGCTCAGGCTTGTACCCTGGCAGTCGGGCTCTGGAGTGGATGCCTTGAGCCCCCGTGCTCACTGCCTTTCTAGGTTCTGGGCTTCTGCAATTTCCCTCCCCCGGTCAGCGGTCAGTGGCTGGATGGAAACACACTCCCGCAGGCTGGAGAGTCGTAAAGGGGAAGCAGAATGATCAGGACCTCTAAGGCTCTAGAGCAGTGATTTCTGCTCCAGGCCTCCTGCCAGCTGAGGGCGGCAGCATGGGGCCCTGGGTGCATAGCCTGGCTGTGCTTTCTGGTGACCAAGAGCAGATCGCATCATCTGCAGGGACCACTTTTTCCTGGACGCGAACTCCAGCAAGAATCTATCACGTAGGTCCCTTTAATACTGGGACCACAGTGGCCCAGAGGCCAATCTCTTCAACCACAGTTTGACAAAAGGATCAGAAAAGAGGCGCAAAGAAATGGTTCTTTACCCTTAGAAAAGCAGACGGCGTGCCAAAGCATTGCAATTCAGAGAAGCCTCACCTGCTGGGGCCGGAGCCGGTGTGCCCCTCCAGTGTGGCTGTCAGTCAGCCTGGCTTCCCGCAGGGAGAGGGTCAGGGGAAATACCCTCAAATTCTGAGATGGACATGGCAGCCAGCCGACATTCTGTCATTTGTGCCTACAATCACCCAGCAAGATGAAAATGATGAACCTCGCTGAACAGGTTAGGAAACTGAGGCCCAGAGAGGCCAAGCAATTTGTCTAAGGTCACACAGCTAATGCCTGAAAGAGCTGGGGTAGAGGCTCAGGTCTGTCTGGCTCCCGGAGCCCATCAGGAAGACCAAGCATCTGAGTGTGGCCTAGTACTCCCTCTCTCCTGTGGGATGGCCCCAGGGCTGCTTCGGAGCAGGACCAATTACCCCGGTTGAATAAAGCAGACCTTCCTTCTCCCTGCAAACCTGCAGCTCAGCCTGGAGCCCCTCAGGAGGCCTTTCCCAACCAGTTCAGCTGCTGGGTGACCCAGGGCCAAACCTGATTCCTGCTGTTTCATCAAAGCTGAGCTAAAAACAGCCTTGCTTTGGCAGTGGAAAATGGAAACTCCCAGCGTCCTCTTAAGGCTCTTAAACAGGTCAGCCCATCAAAAAACCCAATCCTTCAATCTGGGTTCTCTTAAAAAGTAGGGCAGGCCAATTATGTTTTACTGTCCTGAGCAACATGGGGCTGGGAGGGGGAAGGTCAGGCCAGGGCACCCAGGGCTGCTGGCAGACGGGACACAGAGAAGCCAGGCAGCTTCTCCCCCATCAGCCTCTTTGTCAAAACAAAATTAAGACGCCTGGACTCTCACTGGCACCGAGATCCCATCCAAGGTAATAGGTATTTATCTTAGTGTGTTCAGCTTCGGGCTCGATGCCATGGGGATATGAAACCTGAAAGGCATCTTGTTCCCTGCTCTGTCTCACACCCAGCACAATGCCTCGCACACAGAAGACATACAAGAAATATCTGTTCATACCGTCATTCATTCAATATGTTTTTACTGAGTACCTATTATGTGTCAGGGCCTGCCCTATACAGCTGTGAACAATACAGACAAAAATCGCTGTCCTCACGGAGCTGATGTTCCAGTTGAGGGAGGCAGACCATAAACAAAGCAATCTTACATTCATCATCTCTTTGTGAATGTAAATTACCACTGCAGTAACAGAAGCTGAGAGACAAAGTCAAAGACAAGGTCTCCTCTTCATGGGCTTACTTAGGGTCTGTGTAAGAAAGTTCAACAATTCAACAGTTATTCTCTTTTCATAGCAATAGAAGCCCTAATGGCTGGACACATGACTACATGAAATAAAGACTACGTTTCCCAGCCACGCTTGCAGGAGGGGGGTGACCTTGTGACTACATTCTGGCCAATGGGATGTAAGTAAAGGTGTTATGTACAACTTCCTGAAGGGTCCTTAAGGGAGTTGGTGCGTCCTTCTCCTTCCTCTTCCCCCTTCCTCCTGGCTGGAATGTAGTCCCCAGGGCTGGAGCTGGGGCAGCCTTCTTAGATTTTGAGGCAAACTCGAGAATGGAGGTCACACACAGTAGAGTATCAAAAGTGAAGGAGCTTGGGTCTCTGACACCATGGAACATGCTACACCAGCCTACATGCTCTGGAGGTGTTACATGGGACTCTTAGGAGAAAGAAGACGAAATTTTTAACTAATTTAAGACACATTTATTTTCAGTTTTTGTGGCTTGTAGCCACAAAACTAATTCTAATGGATACAGCTTCAGACACCAGAGAGTGGTGTGGACTGTGGGGAAGAGAGAGGTCATTCCCTGGTTTAAATCCAGCTACTACTTATGGCAGTCAATTGCTATAATTTGGAAATAACCGGTAAAAAGGCCACATCATCGTTTTTTGAAGAGAAGCCAAAAATAAAGATTTGTATGTGAAATTTCAAAAGTTTGTCATTGATTTAATTTTAAGCTTTTTTTTTTTTTTTTTAATTAAAAACCCCTCAGGGTCAGTCAAACAGAACTTGTTTATTGCTGGCTTTGTCCTTGAGTCCTGGTTTGTGAGTGAGGCCCCATGAGAGGGAAGACTTACAGGGGAAACTGAAGGAGCCAGGGAGGGACAGAACTGGGACCATCAGATGCTCAGAGTTGATCCTGCCATGGAAGAGGTGGAGTGGCAGCCACCTGCAGGGTGTGTCCCCACTTCAAGCTCCCCTGGGTTTAAGCTTCTGAAATAAGCATCCTGGATTCTCAACAAGGCTGAAACAGAAACAGTGCTGTTTAACGAAACACACACACACACACACACACACACACACACACACATACACACACACACTCACACCCCTTAACAGCAGAAGCAAGGCTCGCAAAAGTGAGCAGTGGCCGGACAGCCTGGTGAATGTTCACCTCTTTCAACCAAAGCCTCCACCATCTGCTCCTTCTGCTAATCGCCAGCATAAGGAGGAGATGAGCTCTTGGTGGTGGTGCTGGGAAAGTGGGGATGAAGAAAGAAGCAACTGTCCCCCTACCTGTGTTTGGGAGGGAGGGGCAAGGGCTCTCCCTCATGTCCACAGCAATGTCATGTAATAGTTACACTCACCCAAGGAAATGCCAACAACTGGGTGTGGTGTGACCCAGAGTCCTGGTTTGGGAAGAGCCATCTATGGTCAACACGCCCGCCCCCTGGCTCTGAGGAAGTTCTTCCATGTTACAGGTTACCTTTCCCCACGCATCCTCCAGACCCACCGCAGGTGCCTCTGTGTGAATACTTCAGATGCCAAAGATGGCAATGCTAAGAGCAGGGACTCTAGCCTGGCTTTGAATCCTGACTCCTCCACTGACCAGCTGTGTGACCCTGAGCAAGTTACTCTATCACTCTGTGCTTCTATTTCCCCACATTAAAATTAGGGGTAGTAACAGAGACCCACTATGGAATGGAGGGGCAGGGCTCGCACACAAGATAGTGAGAGAATTGTTGATGCCACTGTTCAAGGTCAGAGAGGACAACTGACAAAAAGGAGAGGCTGTGCAGAGCTCTGAGCAGGAAAAGGACGCTCTCGGTCTCTGAGCAAGGGGTAGGAAGGCAGCTGTGGTTTCTGGAAGGCACTGGGATGCCATCCCCAGCAGTAGCAGGAGAGACCCCATTCCTCAATGTTCAGCTTTGGAACTCACACTCTCTGGCTCCGGCAGGACCATGGCCCTGCTGGGAAGGAGGGGACAGATGACGGCTCTGCTCTGGCAGGGCCCAAGGTCTCCAGGGCATCCTACCCCCTTGCTCTGTATCATTGCCTGGCAGAGCCCAGCCCCAGTGGCTGGTACAGGATGAGGACCCCCAGTGCCCTCCGTCATACTTCTGTCTCCGACTGGCTGTGGGTCTTGGTTTCCCATCAGGGACTCTGCCTTCCAGAAAGTGAGCCTGAGAGGCAAGCGGGAATCCCTGCACTGGAGCGTGGCAGGGATTTGTGTTTCCAACCTAACAAACACTGAATAACTTTTCTGTGCCTGGCACTATGCTGGGGGCTTCTACACGGGATCTCCTTAAACCTCCGGTGCATCCATCCATTTGCATTTGTCTATCCAACCATCATCTATCCATCTACCCTTCTGTTTATCATCCATCCTTCTGTCTAACCATCCATCCAACTATCCATTCACTCATCCACCCAACCATTCCTCCATCCGTTTGTCCATGCATCCAACAATTCTACATTGGGTGTCTACCATGTTCCACTCAACGGTACATGGAGTAATTAGTAGAGAGACAACAGTGAACAAGACAGGCGTGATCCCCGCCCTCATGGAGATTACTTTCTAGTGCTCCAGACAGGATTGGAACTAACCACCTAAATACATGTTTAATTAACAGTGTGATGAATTTCACGAGACATCCAGGGCACTCCTAGGATTGACAATGGGAGGACCTGACTAAGCTGTATTGGAACATCAGGAAAGGTTTTCTGAAGAAGAGACGTGAACACAGAGGCCAGAAGGAACAGGACTTGGCAGGTGAGGTGGTGGGGAAGGGCAGGTGGAGAGGGTTCCAGGCAAAGGGAACCAGATGTGCAGAAGACTTGGGAGGGCAGAGGAGTGATGGTCACTAAAGAAATGAGGGAAGATCCAGGGAGCGAGGGGCAGTAATACAAGATGTGGAAGGTGATGAAGGTTAGGGTCGGGCCATGACCTCCTGGGTCATCTTACAGAGTTTGGCTTTTTTCTCAAGAACAGCGGCAGTCACTGAAGGGAGTAGAGGGGGAGCGAGGATGGAGGCATGACATGATTAGTCTGCATTTTCCACTCTGCCGAGTTAGAGAATGGGAAGAGGAAGGTCAAGAGCGGGGATGGACAGACTACTTTGGAAGCTACTGCCATGCTGTCAGATGAGAAATGCCACTGGCTTGGTCTAGCTGGGGAAATAGAGGGAAACAAGCTATCTTGGAATTGATTCAGGAGGTATTAGGGATGGGACACAGTGGCTGATTGCACGTGGAAAGTGAGGGAGACAGAGGCACCTGGATAATTCCCAAGTTTCTAGCAGCTGGCAATGGTGGGGTCCTTCACGAAGCAGCTGAGACGGGACCACATGAGTCCAGTTTGAGTTTAAGTTGCCTGAGAGACATCCGAAGAGCAAAGTCGGATAAGGGGCTGGATGTGCAGGTCTGGAGAGAACTCAGGCTGAGGATAAAAGCCCCATCACCACTCCCGTTTCACACTCGGGGAGCTGGCCTCAGGGAGTTGGCATAATATGCCCAGGAGCTGGGCCAGTCCCAGTTCATCTCTGGGGAGAACAACTTCATGAAACCCTGGATTCCAGTGCAGCTACACTTCCTGCCTGGAGCCAGAGTTTCCCTCTTTTCTTGGATCCAGTGGCTCCAGACGGGCCAGCTTGTGCCGGCTTACAGACAGCTCTCAGCTGACAGTGGTGTCATTTCCTTGGGGCCAAGTGGAAACAGCCTGGGAGATGGTGGATGGATCAGGGCACACGCTACCTGATGCTAAGATTCCTCCCACACAGCACTCCTGCACTCCCCACCCTCACTCCAGCCACAGGTCTCTGGATGCACCCCTGGCCTTTGGTCCTGCTTGCGCCCTCCGCCCAGGATGCCTTCCCCCTGTGTCCTTGTTTGGCCATCTCCCACTCCCTGACCCATCATGCTCTCTGATAAACCGCTCAAGCCCCTTACCCTCCTGCACCTCCATCAAGGAGGCCAGGTAGATACCTGTGCACTCCTGGGGTCCCCAGTAACCATTGTCTGTTTGTCCAGATCTTCCCCGTCACCAATGCCCACCACCCCAGGCTGTGAGTACCTCCCACAGCTCAAGAAGTGTGTTTTCTGTTGGTGGGAATGTAAATTGGTGCAGCCACTGTGGAAAACAATATGGAGGTTCCTCCAAAAACTAAAAATAGAACTACCGTATGACCCATCAAATGCACTACTGGGTACATATCTGAAAAAAAAAAAAAACACTAATTCAGAAAGATACATGCTCCCTAATGTTCATAGCAGCAGTATTTACAGTTGCTGAGATACAGAAGCAACTAAGTGTCCATCAGCTGAAAATGGATAAAGATGTAGTACACACACACACACACACACACACACACACACACACACACACACACACACACACAATGGAATACTACTCAGCCATTAAAAAGAACAAAATTTTGCCATTTGCAGCAACACAGATGGACTATGGAGGGTATTACGCTAAGTGAAATGAGGCAGACAGAGAAAGACAAATACTGTATGATATTGTTTATATGTGAAATCTAAAAAATACAACAAACTTGTGAATATAACAACAAAAAAAGCAGACTCACAGATGTAGAGAACAAACTAGTGGTTACCAGTGGAGAAGAATGGGGAGGGGCAATATAGGGATGGGGGAGTGGGAGGTACAATCTATTGGGTGTAAGATACACTCAAGGATGTATTGTACAACATGAGGAATAGAGCCAATATTTTGTAATAATATATAGCCAACGTTTGTAATAAATGGAAAGTAACCTTCAAAAATTGTCTAAAAAGTTTTTAGGAAGTAACCTTCAAAAATTGTCTAAAAATTTTTTAAAGTTAAAAAAATTAAAAATTAAAAAAAATAAAAAGGCATCACAAGTAAAAAAAAAAAAAAAAACAAAGAAAGAAATGTGTCTTATCGCAGTCAGAATTCCTAGTTGCCCTCCCAGGCCTGGTGTACCCTCAGCATTGGTGCCAGTTTGCTGAGACGTGGGAGAGGACAGTGCTGAGAACCAAGGTTTGGCCTCAGACCACCCTGCCTGGGTCCCAGCTCTGCTCCAAGTCATCCTCTCTGTGGCCTCAAGCAAGTCACTTCCCTTCTCTGATCCCCTGTTTCCTCATCTGCAAAGAGAGGTTCATGAAGGACGGCCCTCGCAGACTTACTTGACAATTAAAGAAATTCAAGTGTATGGAGATCATAACAGAGGGCCCAGCACATGGTACCCACATCATACACACTCCATAAATGTTTGCACTATTATTATTATTCATTAGACACGAATCACCTTTCTACGTAGAAGGTGACCTCTGCTAGCCTCCGGGGAATGAGTCAAATCTCTAAAGCTGGAATCGTGATAAGGGAGGATCAACCAGGCTGGGCTGGAGGATGGAGAGGGCTGAAGCAGACTAGATATTTTCTTTGTTAAAAAAAAATGTTGGGCCATGTTCATGAGAAGGCAGATGCATGAGAATAGGTTTATCAAGGTGGTTTTCAGTTTCACTGCAATTTAAAATAAATAAGTCAATTTAATGTTTACAGAGTGAGTTATGCCTTATTAGGGACACGGTGAGCTGAGGAAACTTGGCCAAGGAGAAATTTGAGAAATTGGCCCCGGCCTTGAGAATAATTACAGCAATGCTTTAGTATGCAGTCTTGCCCAATGATATTTTCATTCTGTCTAATTTATTAGCTTATTAGCTTTATGGTGAATATAGAAAGCTATACAACATGGGCCTAATGTGATCAGAGCCAAACAGTCATGTCTTCCCGAGGTGGTCTTAATAAAGGACGAGACCCCTGTTTTGAAATTGTTTCCAAGTTTTCTAGAAAGATTCAGGGCAGAGTTCCAGGCCTCTGGGTCCTGGGGCTGTGAATTAGAAAGGTAATAAAGGACAGTGGTCCAGAGTGCAGACTATCTGGTTTTAAACACCAGTTCCTCTGCTTTCTGGTTATGTGGCCTCAAGACCTTAGCTGGTCCGGGCCTCAGTTTTCTCACCTGTAAAATGGGAGCAATAAATATTCCTACCCATATGGTAAACCAGAGCCCTATGGAACAGGGCCTGGCCAGATTGCTCACCACTGTCTCCCCAGAGCCCAGCACTGTGCCTGGCTTGTCACCGGTGTTTGGTAAATATTGTTGGATGAACGTGGCAAAGGCCAACATCCACGTGAGGTGCTTAGCGTATAATCTCCACTACCCTCGTATCTCGTGTGCATCGTTCCAGTTCTAAGGGCTTTACTAACTCATTTAAACCTCACAAACACCCTACGAGGTGGGTACTATTATCATCATCCCCATTTTAGAGATGGGGAAGCTGAGGCACCGAGAGGCAGTGACTTGCCTAGGGTCCCACAGCCAGTAAGTGACAGAGCTGGGATTCAGACACCAGGACCCTAGCTCCAGGGTGACTCTATCATGTCACCTTCTGTCTTAAGCGTTCTTTATGTTGTAGCTTTATTATTCATAACAAAGTTTCAGGTGACACCTTGATTTCAGATGTCTAGCCTCTAGAATTGTGTGAGGATACACTTCTGTTGTTTTAAGCCGCTCAGTTTGTGGTATTTTGTTACAGCAGCCCAAGCAAACCCACATGGGCGGACTCCACTCCAGCTGAGCATTTGCCTTTCTGAGGCTCTGGCGCTGCCTCTCCCAGGAATACATCCAAAAGAAATGAATGCTCAGGTTCAAAGCAACTTGCTGAGTGAAAGAAGCCTGATGTGGAAAGTGTGATCCTATCTGTGTGCAGAGCAAAGGCAGGAAAAACTAGTTTAAGTTGATTCAAAAGTCAGAATCACGTTTCCCTCTTGGTGGATGGAAACCTCGTGGGATGCTGGAAATGCTTTATGTCCTGATCTGGGCGGTGGGTGGGCAGCGGGGCGTACGCCTGTGTAATGCTTCCCTAAGCTGGGCCGTTTAGATGAAGCACTTCCCTGTGTGTATGTTATACCCTGATGTAAATAAAAGGGAAATACATAGATGGGGAGTCCCCACTGGAGCGCCTCAGAAGTCTCACAGAGGCATCTGGAGTTGCTCCTGTTGGTCTCCAAGAGGCTGAGGATGGATGATTGCTGAGCAGTGGAGGAGGTGCATATAGCCATGAGCAGGATGGGGGGCACTTAGTGGCATCTAAAGAGGATTTATGACAAGTCCAGGGGCCCCCTTGGTCCATCAGCAGCTGGAGCAGCTGGCAGGGCCTCCACGTGCCCCTCCCCACCCTAGATCTCAAGGGTTGGCATCATAGCCTCGGCAAGCAGGGGGGAAACATTGCGGGGAGAGCTAATGGTGCAGAGACGCAGCCCAGGTTCTCTCTCCTCCCGTGCCAGCCTCTCCTTATCAGCTCCCTCTGCTGGGCCCTGCTCGGTTCCCATCCACTGCATCATTCCTAGGGCACCCTGGGATTTTCCCCATCAGACTTCAGCACCTCCAAGCCCTCATGGCCTGTCTCCTGCACTGGTTCATTGCAGAGGCAAAAAGGAGGCAGGCCTTCAGCAGCCAGCTAGAGGCAGTGGAGGGAACGGCCACCCGGGGTATACCCCAGCACCACAGGAAGTGTGGCACACAGGCTCAGAGATGCTGAGTGATCTGCCCAAGGTCCCACAGCTCTCAAGGGGCACATCTGGGCTCCCCACTCCAGTCCTCTTGACCCCAGAGGCTGGTGCTTTCCTCCATACTCCCCAGACTCCTGCAACAACCAAACGAGTGAACGAACTTCCAGGCCCATGGTGATTGGTGGTGTGGTCTCGTGGAGAACAGGTACCCTCGCTGCAGACTGCCCGGGTTCAAGGCTTGGCTCCACCCCTTGCCACACCCTTAACCTGGGGCAAGGCATTTAACCACTTGTCCCCTCAGTTTTCCCATCTGTAAAATGGGACCAATAGTGGTTATCTGCCCCATAGCTGTGAGTTTTTACCTGGCACATAGGAAGCCCCAGACAAATGTTTGCTATTATAATGAGTTGGTGTTTTTAATCATTGGTGGCTACAAAGATGAAAGCAAAAAAGGTCACATTTCTGCTTGGGAGCCCTTTGAGGGCACCAGACCCACAGAGAGACCCTTTGTGGGCACTTCCTGTTCTTTCTCAACGACTCTGGTGGGGAGAAGCCAGGGGTGGCAGAGCCCAGATCCCACTCGGCCACAGCTTCTCCAGCGTGGCAACGTGACTGTGCGCTCCTGTGGCACCAGGCACCGAGTAGGATCCTGCCAAGACGGCTCCAGGCAGCGCTCATGAGCACTTGGGCCTGAGCTCTGGCCATTCCCAGCTGCTCTGATCCAGCCTGATGCCTGCTTCAAATCCCAGATCTGCCCTGCAGGCTGCATGGGTTCTGGGCATGGATGCAAGCTCTGCTGGGCCCATAGACCTCACAGTGTCATCTGGGCCATCCCCCTGCCTTCCCATCACACTCACATCAAGCCAGAAAAGGGGGGGCTCCTGCCTCTTGTCTGAACCTCCAGAGGAGGGCTCCTGGGGGAGGTGGGAAGTGGGGAATCGGGGGTTGTAGGCGGGGCACCGAGTGGTCAGGCTTGTCTGGTTGGTGAAGGAGGCAACAGGACAAGCACGGAGATGGAGACTCTGGGTTCTGGGCCTCTGACCCCTCAGGGAAGAGCCCACAAAGCAAGTTACCACCTCCTCAGCCCCCCGGCCCAGGATGCCCACATAAGCCCATGCTGCAACCTTGGCACATGGGCACCTGGGCATGGAAGGTCCTCACCCACACGCCCTGGACCCTACAGTCCATCCCACAGTGCCACACACTGTACTGCAACTGTCTCTTTATGCATCTGTCTGGGCCTCAGTTTCTGCATCTGTAAAATGGGACGTGGGGCTTGGCCTACCTCATGGGATGTTGTGGGGATTGAATGACACAACCCACGTAAAATGTTTAAACCACGTCAGTGTTCAGCAAATAGCCCTTCCTTTGGGGGATGGGGAGGGTTTTTTTTCTGCCCTCGTGTCACCCTGCTCTGCTTAACTTGGCATCTGGCTCATCAGAGGCGCTCAGAAATGTTCACTGAATGAACAAGAGAACGCCGTGTTCAGTGATTCCTTTCCCCACTCACTCCCCAAAAATCTCCAGGCCAGACTGCGGGTAGGAGCTGTACTCGGGAGGGTCACCTGGGAGGAGGGGACAGGGAAGAGTCCCTGAAAAGCAGAAGGAAAAGCCCGATCCGTCATTCATTCTTTCCACCCTTCCTCTGTGCTGAGCTCTGCCGGGCCCAGGTGGGTGTCGGTGGGTGGTCCCTCCCTCCAGGAGCGACAGTCAAGGAAGGGTGATGGGAGAGGCTCCTGAGACCCTAGGGAACAGGGGTCCTTGCTGGGGCAAATGGAGAGGGCCTCCTATGAGCCAACAACATTTCCCCTCCATTATTATTATTATTATTTTGCATTATGGTATAAAATTTGTCTCATACAGAAGTATATATACGTTATGAAGCATATTATAGACACGCACCTGTGATTCAGCCGTCTTTTACTTAATACCACCACGTGCTAGGTGTTAGGCATTTTGATGGTAAGAATTCATGCAACGCTCACCATAGCTCGGGGTTGGGGGTGGAACCATCATTCTTCTCCTACCAATGAATAAGCTGAGGCTCAAAGTCCTGCCCAGTGTCACCACAGATAGCATCTGATAAAGGCAAACCACAGTTGCATATCTACCCGCATCATAGCCAAGAGTGATGGGGGTCCCATATCCTGGAACCCTGAACCTGCTGGAGCACTTACATAGCAGTGGCTGTGAGCCTGTATTCTGCCTCTGACCTCTCCCGTAGCTGGTGGGTTTGAATCCTGGCTCGGCCACCTTCCGGCTCTGTGACCTTGGGCAAGTCACTTAACCTCTCTGAGCTTCATCTTTTCACCTACCAATGGGGGTAGTAATAACCCCGACAGTGCAAGGATTTATGAGTCAATGTGTTAAAGCACTTCCCGCAGGGCATAAGAGCTTGATACACACTGGCGTTGGCATTGTCGTTAGTTCTCAGATCTCAGGGCTCTGGCTATAGCATTACTCTCGTGGGGGAAGCAAAGATCCAGTCCATCAGTGAGTCCTGCCCGCTCTGCTTCCAAATTCTTCTCCCATCACTTCCCTCCACCTCCCTCCACCCTAGCCACCTCTCCTCCCTGGTCCCTCTGCCTTCACTTTCACAACCTCTCCAATAGCTAAGGTGGGTCTTTGAACAACGCACACATAGAAACAAGATCGACTTCAATGGCTCCACATCACCCCTAGAGTACAATTCAAACTCTCTCTAAAGACCCAGAATGATCTCCAACAACGGTTCTCAAACTTGTCTGCGTATTGGAATCACCTTGGTGACTTCGAAAAACTGATGTCCGAGTCCCCACACCTTTGCCCACAAAGTTCTAACTTAACCAGCAGGGCTTGGCCTGGGCATCAGGAGTGTGTAAAGCTCCTGGACGTTTCTGATGTGGACCATGGATGACGGCATTGGCCTCACCTGGGGGATGACTGGAGCCATAGGACCTGGGGCCCTCCCCCAGACCCATGGAATGAGAATCTGTATTGTAATAAGCGATTCCTGGGTATGGAATCGTTCAAGAGGTCTGCACCCTGAGATCTGGCCTCTGCTGACGCCTCCCCTCATCTCCCACAATCCTCGCGGGGGCTGTCAATCCCCCAGCCTCTCTGGGCTTGTTTCTGCTCTTTCTTGTCGCATGGAGCTTGCTCCCATCCCAGGCCCTTGCTTCCTCCTCTGCCGGAATGCTCATTCCCTGGACTTTACGTGGCTGCTTCATCTTGCCATCCAGGCCTCAGAGAGCCCCCGTCCTCTCCCTGTGTTGCCAGCATAACCCCAGGAATATCAGCTCCGTGGGGACAGGGTTCTTGTCTCCCTTGCTCACTCTTGTCCCCCGAGGTCTTCAGTTAAGAAACACTTTTTAAACAACGAGTGAATAACTAGGGCAAGTCCTGACCGTGGTGCACGGGACCTGTCATCAGAACTTCATTCCACACCCCGTACCCAGGGTGCCGCCTGACACTGGGCTTGCAGTTCCTCGGGGTTGATTCTGGGTGAAGACACTGTCTCCGAAAGGCCCCTGGTAAAAGGCAAACCGCCAGAGCTCCCTCCCCACCCCATCCCCCACCCCCCCGGCATAGGGGCTCAGCCACATTCACGGGGGAGGCCCCCAGAGGAGGAAAGTTCTGTGTGATGGGGAAGCTCTCCCAGCTCTTGTGATGGTCACTTCCTCTCTCTGTGCTGAGCTTGGTCCCCATAAATAGGGTCTAAGATCTACACTCCATAGGGTTTAAGCAAATGACGGATGGGAAAGTTTTGCTGACAGTTTGAAATAATAATTCTACATTTGGATAATCTGTCAGCTCATCAGTTTAAGAGATCACTACTGAGACCTTGTGCTGGACACTGAGGTCCTAGAGATGAAGGGAGGAAGGTCCCTACTCTTGAGGGACAAGACCCATCCTTGGTGATTGAGGGGGCACAGGCAGAGGGCTCCCTCGTTGCAATATCCCAGGGTATCACCAGAGGGCGGCAGACAGCTTTGCAAGCACCTCCCTCCCCTGGGAAGAAACTGGTGAGAAGGGTGCGTTCTGGGAGTCCCAGTAGACTCCTAGTGGGCCTGGGGACAAATGCAGAATGGGGGTGGGTGGGTGCAGTGTGCTGCTCTGTGCCAGCTGTGGACCCAGCAGAGTACACACATCTCAGTCACTGTGTCTAAGGTCTCCACTAACCCAAGAACGAGCCACAGAGAAGTACCCGGGATTCCACCCCCAGTGTGGCATGGGGACCCACTTGGAGCTTCGGGATCTAGGGTCTGTGCTGCTGGGGAGATTCTGGGGCCATAGAGGGACTCCAAGCCAAGAGATGCAAGAATGTGCAGGGAGAGGAGAATGAAAAGCATCATGCCTGTGTGTGTGCGTGCATGTGTATGTCTGTGTGCACAGAACAGGAGGGCAAGGCCCTGCACGGGGAGGGGGAAATGAAGGAAAGGTGACGATCACACTGAGAAGGGGAAACCAGAGGAAAAACTGAAATTCAAGGAGCAAAAGTAGAAGAAGGTCGACCTTTACCAGTGGGAAGTGAAGGGAGGCAGAACCCACCAGGACCGGTCCTTCGGGAGGGTACCGAGTTCCAGCCCGTGCCGCCGGTACTGGCCCCACCTGGGCTGCTCATGGCCTGGGTGGGGGCAGATTTGTGTGAGTGAAAAATTGCGACCTGGCATGAGAAGAGCTGAATGCAACGCACAGGGTTCTCCTGGAGCACTGTCGGTAGCATTGATTCTGTGCGGAGACAACAGGGTCGGGGAGCACGGGGCCTGGACCCACTGCTGGGTTTCAAAATGGTAAAGGACAGGCGACCGCTGGAGGAGAGAAGTGGAAACTAAGATGTTAACACCAGGGGGTTGAGGCAGGGAGAGGAGAGGTCAGCAGGGGCAGGTGGAAAGTGGGGGGATAGGGGACGCCATCGTGCTCAGTGAGGACTTAGGCAGAGCAGTGGAAGCATGTTCGCCTCAGTGGATTTCTCAGCAGGTAAATGGAACTGACGCCACCAGCGGAGGCAGACAAGGAGCCCTGGGAGTCGCATTTCTAGGGCCAGAATCGGACATCACTTGGTCTCCTCGGCCAGGGAGTCCAGGGGCCTGGAACTGCCAGGCAGTGTCTATCTTTAAGGTGGTGACTAACTCTGGCAGCGTCCTACCTGGAGGCATCAAGCACGGGGGTCCACAGATCCACTGTGTGTGTGCGCGTGTGTACATGCGCTCGTGCGGGGGCATGTCGGGATGAAGACACAAGGTCACGTACCCTCACGAAGTCACTCGGGTCTCCAGCACCTGGCAGAGGTCCTGGCACGGGGTGGTCACTCATGACTGCTTGTTGGATGAGCCTGCCCCCGACGGCCCAGAGACCCAATATGACTCCAGTGGCTGAACGCCACGGCTTGGGTATGAACCCAAGCTTCCCCATGTGCAAGCTGTGTGACCTTGGACAAGTGACTGTACCTCTCTGTCCTTTCGTGTCATCATCTATATAACAGGATTCAATGAGTCTGGGATCTGCACTCCACGAGATGGTTGCTCAGGTTAAACCGATGATGGATGGAAAAAAGCTTTGCTGACTGTTTGAAATGACAATTCCATATCTGGATAGGCTTTCAGCCTATTGATTCAAGAAACCTTTACTGAGGGCCTGGGCTTCCATCCCAGGCCCTGTGTCAGGCACTGAGGACCTAGAGATGAAGAAGGGAGGGTCCAGTTCTAAGAGACAAGACCCAAGAGGGACAGCTGAGAGCAGGCGTTTCTGCAGAGCACTTCCTGCAGGCCTGACACAGAGGGTGGGTCCAGGAACTCTTCCCTAATGGATGCTCTGGGGGCGGGAGGCTGGGGATGGGGTCCAGTGAAACTTCTGGCTCAGAAAGTGTGGGTACACTCCACCTTGGGGGAAAATCCCAGGGGGCTGTGGAAAGAACGTTTTGCCCCTGAGCCCCCTGCCCCCCAGTCAAGGCCTCACTTCCCGAGAAGCTCAGCACCGGGCCCAGCATACCGTTATTACTCCATCCGCTGATACCTCGTGGTGTTTGGTGCGGGGACGGCCCAGACTCCTGAATGGCTGGTGCCTGTGAGGTCACCCTGGACTGGAGGTCACTAGCTGGTCCAGCTGTTTGGTCATCTTTAACCCAAACGAGTCTGGCCCCCGGGTGCCTCAGGACATCGTCTGTCGCCCACCGGCTACCGGCAGCAATGAGAATGGTCTGTGCCTTGCAGCTTCCCGCTGAATTCTTTGGCCCCATCTGCACATCGGGGCTGATGGGAGGTGCGGCGTGCAGCAGAGTTTTCCAAATCTCGCTGCCAACATCTTCACCTGGAAGACTTTTTTAAAAGGCTGCTTCCCCAGGCCTTGCTCCAGGATGCTTGAATCAAATTCCGTCTTGGTGGGGGCCCAGGAATTGATATTTTTAAGCAACTCCCAAGGTGATCCTAATGCAGGTGGTGCACTGATCGGCTTGTGGTGTAGACACCACGGAGGGTAGCTCGTGCTCAGGTGGCATAACTGGCAGCCTCTCCTTTAGGGCGCGGTGGGCTGTGAGGGGAGCGCTCAGCTGAAAACTTCCTGGGAGGCAGACTGCAGCCCCGACTCCTAAAATAATCCCTGGTTTTGATTTGGGGACCCAGCTGCCACTTGGGGTTGGAGACCTGAGGTGTTCAATGCTGATGCTACTCAGAGGCAGCTGTTACGAGCAAAGTGCTGAAAGGGCTCACGGTTATCCTTACAACGTCACTGGCTCATTCGCTTCTTGGGTGGGAGAGAGAGGAGTGGGTTTACAGTAGGTCAAGCACTGGGTGTAACCTTGATAGTTCCCTGTGAGCAGGGTCTGAGCTCATCGACTCTCCCAGCACCCAGCACCAGGTGGGCATATAGTAGGTGTCCAATGTGTGTTTGCTGAGTTCTCAAATAAATGAATAAATGAAAGACCATGTCCTGTGCAAGCAGCATGGGTTATGTACGTTCTGGAGACAAAAGATGTATGGTCCACTATAACGTGCAAAGAGGTGAGCTGTGGAATTCACGCTTGCAAATCAACAAGGGTCAGAGGGCATTTTTTTGTGTACCAACGGTGGAGGAGTTTGCCCTGCCTGCTAACAGCTGACCCTACAGAAGGGACACGGAACATTTCAAAGGGAAACAAACCCCCCTCTGATCTTTGGACCCAGCGGTGAATATGTCTATTTTAAAACCAACCCCATTTTTCCTTTGGAACAGATTCCGGAGAGCCGTGACTTTGAAACCTCCGTCTGCCTGCCTGGAGCAGCCTTGCTACTACTTCAGCACTTCCCTACCTGCCTCCGTGCCTTTGCACACACAGTGTCCGCTCCCTGCGGTATCCGCTCCCAGGCTCCTCTTTGTCTAAAACCTACTTATGCTTCTAGTCCCACTTCAAATGCCACCTTCTCCACGATTCGCCCGGGCTCTCCATCTCTGATTCATCATCGCGTTACATCTAAATCCTCCCCGTGGTAGCCATCACTTGATTACCTGAATTGTTAGCTATTTATCTCCATGTTTTATCTCCTCTTTCCTTCCATCCCACAAATATTTATAGCTCCTCTCTAAATGCCAAGTAGGTTCTGAGGTCACTGAGATGAAAACGATATAGCAGAGCCTCGGAGGAGCTTATGCTGGTGGGGTGGGGGAAGAGGGAGAAGGCTTTGAGCTCCACGGCGGCAGGGGCTGCGTCTTGCCCACCTCTGGGCACTGTGCCCCCCGCCCCCCAGCTCTGTGCCTTGAATGCAGTAAACACTCGATATGAGCTATCAAGAGACTACACGAACGGGTGCATCTCAAAGTAATAAAGGGAGTGGCGTGTCTTTCCGTGTCCTCAATCCTCCAGGCTCTTCTTTCATTTACTTGATTTCTCCCACATCTCCCTCCTCTGATAAATATGAATTAGGAAGGTGTAACTGTGCACTCACATTCTCCACGAAGCCCCCAGGCTCTGCCCCGTCCCCCCACCCTCCCAGCTGTTCTCAACCTCCTGCAGGTTTGGGGGCAGGGGGGTGGGGGGAAATGGAGCCTGGTCACGTGTTCACAGCGCGTGGCAATCAGACCTCACCTTTGCCTCCTGGCCCCTGCCAGCCCGAAGCGGTGGGCCAGCTCCCTCTCCCAGCTTCACTCAGGTTTGGAATCTAAGTCCTGAGACCTATGAAGAGACCTCTCTCTCCCTCCCCAGACCCCTCTGAGGAAAGCTTTGTCTTCCTTGCCTGACCCCTCCAACCCATGCTCCGCTTGGCAACCAGGGTGAGCTTTACAAGACACATCACGTGAGACCCCAACCTTCAGTGGCTCCAGGACGTTGAGAATAAAAGCCAACTTGTTTCCTTGCTCCCTGAACTCTGGCCACGCTGGCCCTCTGGCAGCTCCTAGATCACGCCAAGCTGTTTCTCACCTCAGGATCTTTGCACTTGTTGTGCCTTCTACCTGGAATGCCCTCCCTACCTCCAGCCTGGTCTGTCGGGCTTCTTTTATCCTATAGATCCCTGCTCAGATGTCTCCTATGAGAAACCTCATAGCACGCTCCCCCTTCCCCCCACCGCCGCCTCACATACTCCACGACTGTCATCATCTCCATCACATTCCCTTATTTCCTTCATCACCTACTGAAGATATTTTTCCATATTCTTTCAAACACATTTTTATAGTCTGTCTCTCCTCACCCCTGCATCGTAAGACTCACCAGAGCAGGTCTGATTATGTCTCGTTCACCATTTTATCAGCAGCACCGTCCCTGACATACAGCGATTGCTCCATTCCTTTGTGACAAATAAATGATGCCCAGGTTGGGGGAAGGTGAGGAGGCCTGAATTCCTTCTTCCAAAGTTTATCCCGCAGCCGTGAGAGTGTCAGTGAAAGACATCCACCACGCCTTCTACCACTAACTCACCCACTCCACAATTATCTACAAATTGTCCACACTGGGCAGGGGGTGCTGGGCTGGGCGGCTGGAGAGATGGCAGTGAAGACATCACCCCCAATCCCCATCCTCGTGGGGCTTCCGGTCAAGTGCAGGAGGCACTTCGAATACCCGGTGTCAGGGCAGTGAGTATGGGAGGGGAAGGGCACTGGGGTGCCTGGCCCAGTCTGGGCAGTCAGGGCGGGCTTCCTGGAAGAAGCAACATTTAAGCTGAACCCGAAAGGATGAGTAGGGCCTCGGCAAAGAGAGGTGGGCAAGGCGTGGGAGGGGCGCACTCTTGAACCCTTGAGTCTAGATTTCCCTCACCGCCAAATGAGGGCCAGTGAAGCCTGCTTGGTGTTCCTAGGGACACCCTGGGCTGATGGGATGGGGCATGGACTGCAGAGGACTTCGGGAAACAGAAGGCACAAGTTGTGGTGGGGGGAGCAGGGGCTGGTGAAGGCTCGCTGTGATTCACCCTGACCTCCAAGGAGGTCACAGCTGCCATTTGGGGATGGCCACGTTCTGCAGGGATTAATGAGTTTTGCCCACACAATCTTCCCCTCAGTGAGGGGGGTCCATGCATCTGGTCCACTTGTGCCCGGCCTGATGGAACAGGTGAACGGGGCCCGAGGCAGGGCCTGAGAGGGCAGGGGTAGAGGATGGCAGATGTGCAGGATGCCCGCAGGTGGGACTGTTACTAATATCCTATGTCCCCACTTAGGGGCCCCTGAGAAACAGAACCTGAGACAAGGAGTCAATTGGGAGATGCTGGCTTATTTAGGAGGGTATCCCAGGCAGCTGGAAAGGGAGTGGGGATTGAGTGGAAGGGAAGTCAACACAGGTACATCCTGGAGGTTATTCAGTCCCGCTGGGGAACTCGGGGACAGTGGAGAAGACACATCTGAGTTGCCCCACTGGGGGGACGAGGGGACTGGGGTTTCATCTAACACCTCCCATCAGTCATTGGCCGAGGCTGCTCCCAGACATCAACTCCCTGGCACTTGGGCTCTGACGTCTGCCACACCTGCCTTGCCCCCGCCATGGATGGCTCCTTCCCAGCCCACAGGTCTCAGCCCAGGGCCACCTTCCTGGGAGGCTCTGCCTGCCACCCCAGCACCTTAGTCCTCCTGGCACTGCAAGCTGCTCGCCCCTCGTTACGTGATCACCATCAGACCCACATCTTTATGGAATGTGTCATGAAAAATTTATTGACGTCTTGCTTCCCTCGTTTCCTCTCTGTCTCCCCCACGAGAGTGTAAAGCCCCGTCTTTCTTGTTCCCCACTGGATCCCTGGTACCTGCATCATACCAGGCTCCTAGTAGGTGCTCAGTTAAATATCCTTTGAAGGAATAAATTATTGTCAATTCCAAACTGGGAGCTCTGGGCTCTGAGGCTCAGAACTAGAAAGGCATTTGATCGATGGAATCTTTGGGGTGTGCAGAGGGGCAGTGACCTGCCCAAGAGGTCATGAACTGGGGCCCTACACCTGCACCCCGCAACCTGGGGACAGAAGCCCTGTCACCCCACCTGACTCCCATCCCTCCGGGAACCCCACCAGTGGGAGGAAAAGCTCTGGGATTCCCTAAGGCTCCCCTGGCTGCCCAGAAAATTGCTCTCTGCCAACTCTTGGTAATCTTCTCAGTCTCATTCTCTTCCCACTTTCCCCAGCTGAAGAGGAAGCGGCCCAGACAGCTGCGGAGCTGGGACTGTCTCTAGATGAGATGCATTAATTTGTAAACATCTCCATTTATATGTAAATGTGGAGTCCCGCACCCCTCACCAGCCCTAAAGAAACCCTGCAGCCTGAGAAGCAGCCTCAGCCAGCTAGCACAGCTGCTCCTGCGGCTGCAACTCTCCGTGACAGGATCAGACTCTCCAAGAGGGCCTGCTCCTTCCTTCCCTTCTTCTGTGGCTTCCTTGAGGCCCCCCTGCCCTGCTGCTCTCTGCCTGGGAGACCCGCCCCCCACTGTAACCAAGGTTCCAGGAGAAGGCTGGGGAAGAAGAGAGCACTGGCCGCAATTGAGCTGCTGTGTGACCTTGGACTAGTCTCTTTCCCTCTCTGAGCCTCGGTTTCCTCAGCTGTAAAATGAGAAAGGCAGTGTGGTGGAGGGGTGGGATGAGGTGGGTTGAGGTCCAACCAAGTTGATGTTGTTATAGCAGGGGACCCTTGGGCAAGTCCCTTGACCTTGCTGAACTTTGACCCCATCTGTAAAATCAGGACTACAGAAAATAATAACAATAATAATACCTGCCTGCATTCCCGGCGTTGTTAGTGAGGATCAAGAGAAAGAGTGCACAAGGAGGGTTTTGTGAGATTTGGGGAAAGGGGAGGGCTTCTTTTTTTATGATGAGGAAAGGAGGGCTTTTCTAGGCAATAAGAGCAGCAGGCACCACTCAGCAACTACGGCTGCTCTTTATGCAAATTATTAACTCAGCTCACGAGGTTGCAGTGAGCTTCGCCCTGTTGTCATTCCCTTTTAGAGACTGGGAAACTCAGGCACAGTTACCAACCCCAGATTACACTGAAGCAAGGGGGTGGAGGAGCCAGGATTAGAACGCAAGCCATCAGACGTAAGTCTCATCAAACCCCACAACGACTGTTTAAGCCAATCATATTAAGCCTGCTTTACAGATGAGGACACCAAGGCAGAGAGAGGTCAAGGTCCTTATGGTCCAAGGTAACTCAGCAGGAAGTAGCTGAGCTGGGCTTTGAACCAGGTCTTTGCCTACCAGGGCTGTGCTCTGGTTACATGAGATGGTGGGGGTCAGAGCCAAGGAAACACCCTGGAGACCACACCTGCAGCCGCGGGTGGGGGACTGAAAATGATGGTATGTGGGGAGCTGTTGCTTCCCAGAGACCTTGGTAACCAGGCAGAGGTGTGGCAGGCGGAGACGGGTTTCTGGGAAGCTGGAGGTGATCTAAATGTCCACTTGTGCAAAATCATCTGTGGCTCCCAGGATAGCTATTTTCTTCTCCAAAATGAGTTTTTACCTGTTTTTCGTTTTGATGGTAACTGGTGGGTCTTAGGTGTGCTTTAAGGCACCCCAAATCATTTTGGGAAGCGGGTGTAGGAGAAATCATAAATAGATGGATGAAGGTATCTGTGTGGCCATTTGTACACCTCTTTGGAGCCCCTTCACATCCACAGTCTCACAAGATTCCCCCAACAAACGCTGGGTCTGAGCTCCTAACACAAAGCCCAGAGAGAGGAGCACGCAGAAAGGTCCTCCAGGAGAGACACCCACCTTCCGTTCTTACCAAAGTGGGCATGGAAGGACCACCGGCCAGATTCCCTACGCAGGGCTGGATTTACCCTTTGCAATCTTCTTGTCCCATTTTCTACTTTTATCCACAGGGAAACTGACACCCAAAGGGCCAAGGAGGGTGCCCAGGGTCATCCACTCAATTTGCAAATCTTATAGTGTAACTACTGTGTGTCAGGCCTCGTGTTGAGAGCTGAGGGTGCAAGGTGAAGGGGGAGCACCCATTCTGTCCTGATGCTCATGGTCACAGAGAGAAGGACCAACCTGTGTGTGCAGAGCGGGGCCTTATCCTCCTGGCGGGTCAGGGGTAAGGCATAAGCGGGGACGCGGCAGGCACCCCACGAAGCACAGTGCGAGCCAGCTTGTCTCCTGCAGCATCTCCCCGCGTGCCTGGTGTAGCCAGGTTGTCCTCTAGCTTCGGAGCAGACTGCCACTTTCTGCCTGGCCACCAGGCAAAGCATTTGGCTGTGTAGTGTGAAAAAGCACGCACGTGTGTGTGTGTGTGTGTGTGTGTGTGTGTGTGTGTATGCATGTGTTCTGGAGGAGCCGCAGCCATTGGCTTTGGGGGAGGTCAGTTCTGCTGGGGTGGCGGACTGTCTAAAGAAGGTGTCCCATGGGAGGACCTGCTCGATTGGGTTCTGAAGGCTGATGAGGAGTTTACCAGGTGGCCGAAGGGAACAGCACCCATCAAGTGTAAAGGGTCAGAGCAATAAAATAGGATTGGGGCCTTTTAGGCAGTGGGTGGGAGGGGAGTGGGGCCGTGGGTGCCCACACGCCTAGGACACAGCAGGGCCTAGAATGGGATCCGCTACCTTAAAGTCTTCTAGGAAAGGGGTAGGGGTAGAAATATTAAGTATCTCCATCCCCAAGGGCTCTTCCTTCCCCATCCTGTTGCTGCTTTGAACCTAGGGTCCGGTTGTTTAGGGTCTGTTTTCCTTCCCAGGTTTAGAGCCCGTGGGGAACAATAGGATGTATTCCACAGGCTTCTGAACCGGGTAGAGCTGGTTTACATCCCACCCCTGGCATTCCTGGCTGTGTGACTTTCGGCATATTGCTCACCCTCTCTGGACCTCAGTGTCCTCACCTGGAAAGGGGTTTGGAAAACCCACTTTGGGGACTGTTGGAGGAGCCGTCTGGAGAGGCCAACATAAAGGGTCTGCTCCATGTGGCAGAGCTGCAACTTGACCCCTTCCTGCTTCTTCCCTCCAGGGGATGACTCCCCTTGGGAATGGGTCCCCCTTCTGCAGCACAGCCCCAGCTCTGCCTTCCAAGCCCATGGAGGGTGATCCTGAGACCCCCCCTCCCCACTACAAGAGCATTGCATGTAGGATAGACATGAAAGGGCTGGAGAAGTGGCCCCCTGGACACCTCCCAGCCCTCACCTCACGGTGGACTGGTACACCAGGTCCTCTCGCTTGCGGTAGTTCTCCATGTGGGAGAAGTTGGTGGAGAACATGGCGTCGAAAGTAAAGATCTTCTGCTTGATGGTGCCGCCATCCGTCACCTGCAACAGAGCACAGAGGAGTCACAGGTGAGTGCTCGGCCAGCCCTGCCACCCCTTTCCTCCAGGCGGTGAGTGGGCTCCAGGGATGCTGGGGAGATGCAGGCAGCCCCAGGAGAAGCCTCTCGGGGGAGATGTCACAACCATCACTATTATCCTCCCAGGTCATCCCCACATCACTGATGTGCAGGCTGAGGCTCTGAAGTCAAGTGCCTTCCTGAGGTCCTACAGCTAAGGAGGAGTAGGGCTGCCTCTTCTTCTGGCCCTTTCCGATGCACCAGGTGGTCCCACTTCTGCATCCCACTTGTTGGCCTTGCAAAAATGACAAGCAAACCTTGGGGAGCCGCAGACAGGGCCAGAGAGTGTGAATGTGTTTTGCAGAGTCAGCCAGAGTGCCAAAGCCATCCCCACCCAAGGAGAGAGGGAATGGGGGAGCAGGCTGGATAGAAAGAGAGAAGAAATGGGGCCAAGGGCAGGCATCTGTACCAAGATCTCATACGGATTCAAACAAGCTAAACTGCAATGGTTTCCAATAAATTCTTCAAGGGAGAAGACCAGAATAGCTAGAGAGCCCAGAGGAGGGGAAGGTCCCATCCTGGGGATAGGGTAATCATGGAGGGCTTCCTGCAGGAAGCAGTGCATAAGTTGTCTTCTGAAGGAAGAGTAGGAACCAGCCTAGTAAATGGAGGGAGTGCTTTCTAGGCAGAAGGGACAGCAGGAGCAAAGGCCCTGGGGTGGGAAAGAAGCATCTGTGCTCAGTGAAACGAGACTGTGTTCAGAGTGCCTGGGGCAGAGAGGAAGTGAAGAGAGTAGACTCCGAGGAGTGAAATGGGAGCCACATCAGGGAGCGCCTGATGGGCAAAGGAACTCAACTCCCCCGAAGGCCAAGGAGGTGCAGAGTTTCAGATTCTATTTACAAGCTCCCTCTGGCCTTAGAAGAGATTGAAGGGACTTGTCTGGAGACAGGGGAACCTGGGGTGGCTAGGGAGAACCCAGTCTGCTGACACCAGCGATGGAGAGAAGAGGACAGTGTGGGGGACTTGCCTGCCTCTGGCTGCCCTTGGGACAGGCCAGGAGGGGTGTCAGGAAGTCCCCGTTTCACATAGGAATACGAAGGAGGCCCCGAGAAGGCAGGGGCTCTCAGGAGGTGGTAATAAAGCCCACGCTGGAAGACAAAGGCTGCACAGGTGCCCAGCTGTTCACAGCTGATTAAAAGCCGGACCAAAGTGTGCCCTAATCCCGCCTGCCGCCTGTCCGCATCCCCATCCCCGCTGCTGTGCTGCCTCCCGCTAATGAAAGTGTTACTCCACAAAGCAGCAAGGTATGTGTTGTCTCTGTTTCAATTATTTATCTGTTTACTCAGCTGCAGTTTTCCGCTTGTCTCAGCAACTCTATTATAGAGTTGCAGCCTCGCTAACAGCCTGCAACAGGGAGGCCTCCACTTCCTGAAGAAGTGGAATTAACTCCCTGTGGCTCTGTGTGCTGGAGGCAGGAGAGGGGGCTGGGGGTGGGGTTTCTCCAAGGGGCTTGGGGGAGGGCTCGAGACGCCGAAAGGTGCTTCCCCAGCCCAGCAAAGGCGGACTGACCCTGGAGCTGGGTCTGCCACCTTCTTGGCAGGACTGGCCCGGGGCAGCTGGCCTCCTTTGGGCACATCTGGACCCCAGCTGACTTGGACCACATCTGTCTGGCCAAGGTGGTAGTGCTGCTGGTTTAGGGAACACAGATCCAGTGCAATCCAGCCAGCATTTATTGAGTGCCAGCTGTGTGCCATAAGAGTAGGAGACCTCTATTAGTACTGGGGTCCCCAGGGAGCCCCGGCTGGTGAGGGTTAGAGTGATGATAACACATTCACCAGCTCCAGGACCCTGAGAGGGATCAGTGGTGGGACTTCCCACTACACGGTGTCTCCTCGCTGAGCTCACACCTCTGTGCCTCCAGCAGGCTCATCCACCGCTCATACACTTCACCTGTTCCCTCTCTGAGGGCTTTGCGCTTTTCTGACCGTGCGTGGCTGCAGTCAGAAGGCAAGACATCTCATCCTCTGGTCCTCTCACATTGCCTCCCACCAGTTTCCCAAACAGGGGATGATGAGAATGGAGGAAGCCTGAGGAAGAAGAGCAAAGTACCTGTAAACCAGGCCCCTGAACTGGGGGACAATTTTGCCCCCTCCTCCTCACGGGGACATTTGACAATGTCGGGAGCCAGTTTTGGTTGTCACAACTCAGGGGCAAGACGTGCTCCTCGTATCTACCAGGCAAAGGCCAGGGATGCTATAACCATCCTATGATGCACAGGCCCCCAAAGAATTATCTGGCCTCAAATGTCAACAATACCAAGGTTGAGAAATCTGCTTGAAGCACATCTCTTTGTATAGAGCAGAATAGACAGTAATCTCCCATTTTGCAGATGAAGAAACTGAGGCTTGGAGAGGCAAAGTGATTCATCCGAGGTCCCACAACGGGCTCTTGGCAGAGCTCTGGCTCCCAGACCAGGGTTCCCATCCCACCCACTAGGCTGAAAGGGCTGAGGATGAGCTAAGCGCCTCTCGGGGCCTCTCTCTCTACACTCAGCGGCTGTCTCATCAGGAGGCAGGATGCCAGAAGCCCGGCGGAGCTTTGAGTAATCTTCTCCTAAAGTCGTAAAAGTGGAAGGCATCCTGCC
This sequence comes from Phocoena sinus, assembly GCF_008692025.1. Lineage (NCBI taxonomy): Eukaryota > Metazoa > Chordata > Mammalia > Artiodactyla > Phocoenidae > Phocoena > Phocoena sinus. Next base: position 13,947,848 of record NC_045763.1, on the reverse strand, counting down.
TGTTTGACTTGCAGCCTCGCCTCCCTTCAGGTACTGCTTTTTTATCTCCTCCTAAAATGCGGCAGCCCTTATCGTCCCAATTTCAAATTTCACTCCATTTTTTTTTTATTATACAAAGGAGGAAAAAAAAATCTGTCAGTAAAACTGTCTCCTCAAATTTATTCTCCGGGACTGAGGTTTTTATTAGTGGGAAAATACACCCACACCCCACACGTACTCAACACATACCCACACACCCCAGATAAAGCACCGAAGAATTACCTGAATCGTAAATCGCTGTTTCAGGCCCAGGGACAGGGGAGTTTCAAGGACGCACCTAGTTTTACTTTGGTTTCATTTACATCTTTTTCTCTGGGGCCCGCGTCTGGCTGCTGTGGTTAAACTGGCCTCGGGCAGCCGGAGACAAGCACTGATCTCCTTCCAGTCAAGGCATCCACGGTCCCAGCTCCCTGCAGCTGGCTCTCAGACCTCCCTCAGCCTCAGGGAAGGTTAAGGAAAGTAACAGACTCCAAATTCACTCTCAGGCCCCAGACCAGTGGGCAAGTGGCTATTTGCAAGGAGGTTATTCTGTAGTTCTTGGAGGTTTGAACCCCTCAAGACAGAGGCTGGGAGGGGGTGGGGGTAATCACAGGCAGTGGGCAGAGGGCATGGTGTAAGCCTGAGAAGATGCTGCAAGACACCTTCCCTTTAGTTCTAGAAACGTGTCGCCAGGCCTAAGACACACAGGCACAGTTCTAGTCCCCATCGGAGAGAAAGAAATGAATTTCAGACACCGTTGCAGCCCATCACGAGCTTATTCACAGTCTGGTGGGGGAGATAACACCACTCACAGTTAAGCGAGAGGCCAAAGTCTGGGAGATCATGGATGTAGCAACAGGTATTTGCCAAGCGTCATCTGAGGCTCATGGAGGAGCCAAGAATTCCTTTGGCGGGGGGGTGATCACAGGAGTCTTCCTGGAGGAGGTGGGCCCTTTTCAGGGGGTATCTAGTCTCAGGCTGCTTCTCCCTGCCTATGGGAGGCTTTTGAGCAAGAAGCAATACTGATTTCCCATACCCCAGTCGAATTCTTGATTTTTGGTTACTACTTTGTGCTTTTGAGCAAGCTACTTCACCTTTCTAAGCCTCAGTTTCCTCATCTGTAAAATGGGGACAACTCAACCTATCTTCTTGGGAGGATTAAACGAGACAAGGCTTGGAAAGATCACCCAGTGTATGGTCAGCGCTCAGTGGAGACAGCTATTTTTGTAAATACTAACACTTCTCTGAACCACCTCTTTTTCTGGGTCCCTTCTCACTCTTCAGGGCTGGAGAGCAGAGTATCTCTTGCTGAAAAGCCAGAGGATGCAAAAAATCAGTAAATGAAAGAAGGGGGTCCATTTCTGGGGAGGGAGGCGGGTGGGAGGAGCCAGAAGCCAGTGTGGGCAACTGAGAACTGGAGGGCTGGGGGTTGTGTGTGGGGAAAGCAGAGGCCCAGGAACTTGCTGAACTGTTATATTATTCTATCAGCCCAAAGAGGGAGCTCGAGGAGGCTCAGAACAAGGACGTGGTGGCAGGCTAGTCTCGGGGGCTCCAAGACAGTCCCCCGGTGCCCATAGTGGGTTGGGACCAGGAGATCAGGGCAGACAGAGAATGACAAAGCTAGTGGGGGCAGTCAAGGTGCTGTTGGAGAGCCAAAGATGTGTGGGTCTTCCCTTCCCCAGAGGGAGATGTGCTTGTGTGTTCATTCACTCATTCGTTCATTCAACAGATTTTTAGTGAGTCAATCAACAGGGCTTGAATGTGAGCTGCTTCTAGAACATAAGCTCTACGAGGGCAGGGTCTTTATCTGCCCTGTTCAAGCTCTGCCCCCAGAGTTGGGCACCTGGTTCTTACTCAGTAACTGTTTGTTAGAGTGAGTTGAACCCTTACCACATTCCAGGCGCTGGGGCGCCACAAGGAAAAAGAGAAGCCATTCCTACAACACAGACCTGCCCCCAGAACAGCCTTCCGTGCCCACGCCCCAGTTTCATGGGGCTTCCCAACAGGACCAGGCCCAGTGGGGAAGGTGGAGGGACCATCCGTGCAGTGATGCCCCAGAAGGAACCAGCATGGGTCTGAGGTATTTTTTCTCAGAGGTCATTCCGAGACAGGCTGGGACCTGGGGCCCTTTGCTGCAGTGCTTGTACCTAGACAAGTTTCTCCTCAAGCAACCAAATGCAAAGAAACTATATGGGACTAAAATAACTGAATGCAAGCACCGTTGGGGTAAATTCTGGACCAAAAGATACAAAAAGACCAAAAAAAAAACCCTATCTACCACTTCTGAAGAGCCGGGAGCAAAAACTGGGTGTGTAGCAAAAGCAGTGTACCGCGCATGCCCCCTGCACACAAAACACCACAAAGGGACTGGGGCAGAACACCTAAGCCACCCATCTGGACACACCCCTACCCTCACCCCGTCTAAGGAACCAGCTTGCCCCCCAGCTCGGCGAGCGAGCAGGAACCTCTTACTTGTTCTCGCTCCCCCTGCTTCAGCCGGGCCCCAATAAAGCCTTGCCTGAATTTCTTGTCTGGCCTCTAGTCAATTTCTATTTATTGGGGAGGTCAAGAACCCTGGTCGGTATCCAGCCCCTGACTGATCAGCTACACTGGATGGAGACCTGGGTTCTAAATCTCTCCACACGTCTCCCTTCTCCAGGCCTCAGTTGCCCTAAATGCTCAGTGAAGAGACGTGGGGCAGAGTGGCCTCTGAGGGCCATTTCTACCCCGAATGCCCAAATGTTCTGATTCTAGAACAGCTGGCCCTGGAGGCCACACTTATTCACGCTCGGTTTGCCCAGCCAAGGCTCAACAGCTGCCCACGGGTCCCAAGCCTGCCCGACCGTGTCCCAGGGCGCCGGCTGTCCCCGACCAGCAAATCTGGCTTCAGCCAGGCTGGGTTGATTTTCAAGTGGAGCCACCAAAGTGTGTCAAATGGACTGAGTCCTGCCAGCAGCGTGAGAGCCTGCGGGGGCCGACCAGGGTTTTCCATTTGAAAAACAAATAAGTCTCCAACTTTAGCCTCCTCCCGATGTCTCTGGGTGCCTTCATCGGGAAGAGAAAAAAAAGAAGGGGGTAAAAATCAGCTCCCCCACCCCCCAACCTCCTTCTCTTTGTGTTCCACAAAACCAGTTACAGGTTGGAAATAGCTGTAATAAACTTGATATCCACTTGTGGGCCAATCCCACCGCGGCTGGAAAGTGTAATAGTGGCAGAGAGTGTATTTTGCTGGAGCTGTTTAAATTGCCTGCCAACATCATCCCAACTCCTCTCCAGCCGCGAAGGAATTTTATCTCCTAGAAATGGAACAGCTGAGGTTTCTGTGGCTGGGCAGTGAGAGGGAGAGTTTGCAAGGAGGGTTTTTAATGAACTGATTAGACATGGAGGAGTGATGGCTCCAGAGTCAGGCCAGCCCAGGTTCAAATCCCAGCACTGGCAGGTTCCAGGCAGCTCCCAGGCTATTAAAATGGGCAAGAGCGGGCTTCCCTGGTGGCGCAGTGGTTAGGAATCCGCCTGCCAATGCAGGGGAAACGGGTTGGAGCCCTGGTCCGGGAAGATCCCACATGCCGCGGAGCAACTAAGCCCGTGTGCCACAACTACTGAGCCCACGTGCCGCAACTACTGAGCCTGTGAGCCTAGAGCCCACGCTACACAACAACAGAAGCCACCGCAATGAGAAGCCTGCGCACCGCCATGAAGAGTAGCCCCCGCTTGCCACAACTAGAGAAAGCCCGGGCCCAGCAACAAAGACCCAACACAGCCAAAAATAAATAAATAAATAATTTAATTAATTTTGAAAAATGGGCGAGAGCCATGGCTGCCTTATAGAGTTGTAGCTGTAGGGAAAGGGACACTGAAAGTGACGAATGGTGGCTAGAATGCTGGGCCAAGTGTGAAGAGGCTCAGTTCCTCCTTGGGGCTGTCACTTCCTGGCTCTGTGTTCTCAAGCAAGTCACTGATAGTCTTGGAGTCTCGGTTTCCTCATCTGTAAAGTGTTCATCGGACCTATGCCCCAGAGTGGTTAGCAGTACTTTTTAAAAACCCAAATATATGTGAAATCTTCCTGTAAAATGTGATAAGCATATCTAAAAACTTCTGCCATGCAATCGTCACCTAGAAGTCTCTTCCCCACCTCACTCAACCCCGAGTGCCTAGCATGGGATTGGCACACAGTCTGTCCTTATAATGTACGTTTGTGTAGTGAATCAACAAGTCAGCGAAGGAAGGAATGTTCTAAAGTCTACTTAGATGTGTCTCCATCCAACCACTCAGAAATTACGCTGAGAAAGCTCCCTCCGAGGCCCAGTGCAAAGATCAACTAGTGTTAGAGAAAGGCTTAGATGGAGTCAGCCTCGGCATAGGGCTCAAGCCATTTGTGCATTCAAGCATTCGCTTATTGATTGAGTTCCTTTCATGAGGTGTGTTCGATTCCAGGAGGGCAGCCATGGACACAGCAGGTGAGACGGTGAAGAAACATAATCATCTCACTTAAATGTCTGCGCTGGGTGTCTTCCAACTCCTCCAGCAGAACCTGAAGCCCAGGAGGGCCGCGACTTTGCTGTGTTCAATGTTGTATCGCCCACTCCCAGGACAGCCGGCTACAGAGAGGGCTCTCCGTCAATATTTGTACAGAAATGAACATGCCTTCTATAGATGCAAAAACTGAAGCCGCTGAAGGGCTGCCACTCACTCAGGCTACCCGGTCTGTCAGCGGAGGAGTGAAGATTTTGAACCTGGGTCTGATTCCGAGGTCCAGAGTGGAAGTGGCCCAGGCAGTAGAGTTGATGAAGTATTGGGTTGAGGCCAGGAAGGGAGCAGGTATTCTAGGCAGAGGGAAACCACGGCGGGGTGCAGGGTACCTGCTCAGAGAGGAGCAAGGAGAATAAAAATGGAGAGGAAGAGGGGACAGCAATGCAGCCTCCCCCTGGCTTACTACTGTGCAGTAGGAGGGGCACGGGGTTCCTGCCTTCCTTGTTGCCATGGTGACCCTGGACCACTCTTCCTCTAGACTCCCTGCCCGCCTGTTCTCCACCCTGAGTCTGCTTCTGCATCTCCTGGGCCTGGGAGCTGGGCCAGGGGAGCAGCCACAGAGAGGAGAGGGCAGGCTCCCCTGGACCCTGGGGGAGGAGGATGCCGGATTCCCAGGGATAGCAGGGAGGGCTGGGAATCCTCAAGTCAGGTGCCACTCACCACTCTGGGTGGCCAGATTCCACCCCCACTCCATCTCCCTTGTGAGTCCTGGCTTCTGGCAGGGCTGGGCTCGGGGTAATTGGCTTCCCCTCGTGTGTGTGTGTGTGTGAGATCCGGTTTTTAACAGAGACAGCTGGTGTCATAAATTGCTTGTCTCATCTGGTTACCGTGCAAAGGCGGACAGCAGCTCAGGGATGAGGTGTGGGGCGGCCCGGGGGCTGGTAAGAATGGCAGGCAGAGGCGTGGCAGCTGGTTTTGTGGGCACACACATGGGCAGAGCCTATGCAAGTATGAGGAGGTGCGTGTGCAACGGGAGTGAACACAAGGGGGTCCCAGGGGCTGCCGGCGGCCGGCTCATGTGGATGAGCGTGAGTGCAAATAAGAAAGCCTGTGTTCAGGGGCTTTGGGGATGGACACCTATCAGCAGGGGCAAGTGGACAAGCCTACATGCCTCTAGGCTACATGTAAGGATGCATATGTGTGTGTGTGTAGAGCAAAGTAATGGTGAGAATATTTAGTGTAGCTCTAGATGTTTGGGGAAGAACATGAGGGTTTGTGTGTGTGCACGTGTGTGTGTGTGTGTGTGTGTGTGTGAATGATGCCTGTACCCATGGAGTAAGCCCAGTTACACACCCTGTTCCCTGCTCTGGGCCAGGGGATAGGGGGCATCAGCTGGGGTGTGTGTGTGGGGGGGGGCATGTGTCTGAGAAATGCCAGGCTGGGAGACACCATCACGCCAATGCTGTCCTCCTGCCACTGTCCACCCCCGGGGCAGGCTCCCACCAGTCAAATGCAAAACCACAGTCAGAACCCAACCACCTGAGCCCCCAGACTCCACCAGACACAAGATGCTCTGAGACCTCCCTCGCCATCTCCTGTGTACCCCCCAAAACCCACACTGCAGGGGCTGGCAGGCAAGAAGCAGGGGAGACTGGAAGGACCTGGATAGATGCTAGACACTCAGACTTCTGTGCACAGATGAATCACCTAGCCAGGTGGGAGTAGGGTTTGAAAATGTCAATTTCCCTGGAAGCCCATGCCAGAGGTTCAAATGCAGTGAGTCTTGGGTGGAGTCTGGATTGGGGATTTTTAACAAGCTGCATGGAGTCAGTTGAACGCAGGGGTTGGGGACCAAAATGGGGAGACACTGCCCTAACTCCCGTGGACTCCCCCGCAACCAAGGCCTCTGCGCAGCTTTCCCAGGTGCCATACCCTTGGCGCCTGAGAGGCCCGGCCGCTCAGCGCAGGAGGGACCCTTGACCGTCCCATCTAGAACCTGCACGTTATAGAAGGCCAAACCAAGGCCTTCCGTGAGGGGAGAGACAGGCCCAGGGCCACACAGGAAGGAGGTGACAGGGCTGGGGGCCAGGTCCTTGGCTCCTCTTTGCACCACATCGCACTGATGCTTGGGACTCCAGAAACCAAGGTTCACCATCAAGTGCTGTACAGATGCGGCACCGGGGTTGTTCTTGTCCGTCCTCTGCCTTTGGGTCAGGGCACCCCAATCCCTGCTGTCTATTCCATGCCTCCGGGTAATGATCCCCAGCATTAGAGATGGGCCCCATGGTCATGTAGTCACCCCAAAGACAGGGCTCTTCCCAGTATGGCCAAAGCTCTCCCCTGCCATGTTCTGGAAGCAGTGGGGCAGGGATGGAGGAGGAAGGAGGAACTTTTTCAACCACCTTATGTCTCCCTGACATACCTGCCCTCAGCCTTCACTCCTCGAACCCAAGTGACTACACTTCTCATTCATTCATTCATTCACTTGTTTGTTCATTGGTTCAGCACCTCCTGGCGGCCAGGCCTGTGGACAGAGGGTGCATCAGACAAGGTCCTGGCCATCAAGGAACTCCTAGAAAGGGCAGGGTAGGGGAATCACAGAAAGAAACATCAGCAGCACATGCTTGCCTGCCGTGGGCTGCTCGGTGTGGAACGGAAGTGGCACAGGGCAGACAAATAGAGAGCTCTGCCAGGGAGAGCTCAGGCAGTACCCACAGAAGAGGGTACTCTGAGCTGTGCCTTGGAGGAGGGAGAGGAGTTTGCAGGGCAGACAAGAGGACGCAGGAGGGCACTCCAGACACAGAGGATGCCAGACAAAAGTAAGAGAAAAGGCCAGGCATGGGTGAAAAGTGATGCGGAGTTTCAAGATGGATTTTGTGGGATGCTCTGTGGGATGCTGGGATGCGGAGTGTGGCCGTGGGAGCTGGACCCCATGTGAAGGGTCTGGGTTTGGTAGTGATAGTCAGAATGCTAGGTTCAAATCTAATTCAAGATCTTGGGCAAGTCACTTCACATCTCCCTGCCTCAGTTTTCTCATCTATCCAACGGGGATAACAGTAGTACCACCTCATAGGTGATAGGCTACAGGATGATTTTTGTTCTTCCACGTAAACTGCTTAGAAAGAAGCCTGGAATACAGTAAAGGCTCTATAATTGTGTGCTATTTTATTAGTTCTAAAATGTGCTATTTTATTAGTTCTAAAATGCTTAGCACGGCAGATATGACGTAGTAGATATTATTATTGATATTATTTTGTCAGAGGGAGATGGGGAGCCACTGAAGGCTTCAAGCAGGGGAGTGACAGCTCCCACCAGGGTCAAAAAAATCCCTTTATCTGCAGTGTGGACAACACAGCTAGGGGCAAGCAGGTCTGGCTTGGGAAGAGGCCTTTGGGACAGAGAGAAGAGATCACTTTTCCAGCCCCCTTTTCAGGGCTGTGACTTGATTTTTGGATCCCCCCAAGCTGGCTGGGCAGGTGTGGGTGTGGGTGGGGGCGTGGCTGAGTCTTGTCTGATCCCAGCACCCGTGTGTCTGTGTGCGATCCCCTGCCTGTGACACCCCAAACAGCATCCCGCAGTGCCATGCTCAGCGCTCGGTCCCCATGCCACCCCCTGGGCTGCCTGTCAGCGAGCACACCTGTGTGGACAGGTTGCGTCCAGCAAGGGCTCATCGTGGGGACAGATGCCCAGCTTCTGCCAGTCTGGCTGACTGACACAGTCAGGAGGGGCTGCCCGTAGTGTGGAGGGACCTCGCTGTGCCAACCTGCAGGCCCTCCACACTCGGCAGGCGCTGCAGATGACCAGCCTTCTGTCAGCATGATCAGGCGCTGGGAGACCAGTGGACATGACCCATCAGCCGCCTGCGCCAGGCTGCCCACCTGCTACCCAGGGGGCGGGGCGCGTCAGCGAACACTGCTAGGCTGGCACATCCTGCCCCCTGTAATTAGCACACGGCATGCGGGCAGCCGGCCCAGTGGAGCCTGACTGTCTGTCCGTCTGCAGCTGCCCCGGGCAGCCCCAGCAGCCTGCTGGAGAGAAAGAGTAAGAGCCTGGGCCCCCTCTTGGCTCAGTCACTAAGTGGCAATGGATGCTGGGAAACTTGCATTCTCTCTCTGAGCCTCAGTTTTCTTATCTGTTAAATGCGGCGGAGATGGCTCTCTCTAAATTCACTTCCTGCTATTTCGTGCAGGTGGTGTTAGCAACAGGCAAACTCCGAGTCGCATAATTCTGCGATCTGAGGGGTGACACTAAGCTTATCCCTGCTCATTTATTTCTTCCTTCAACAAGGATTCACTGTGTCTCTACTATGTGCCAGAGACTGTTTTAGGTGCAGGGGATAAAGTCATGAACGGGCCAAAGACCCTCTTCTCCTGGAGACCTCATTCTAGTGGGAGGAGACAGACAATAAACCAAATTAAGGAATATGGAAGAAACACATCAGATCAGGACAAGTGTCCTACAGACAATGAAGACAGAGTGATGGATGGAGGAGGTGGGGACCACAGCAGATTAGGCCACCAGGGGAAGCCCGTTCCTGGAGCTTAAATTTCATATTTAAGCTGAAATCCCAGTGAGGAGGTGGGGTCAGCCTGCTTGGAAAGAATCAAATTGCTTCCTGCCAGCTCCTTATGAAGTCATATTTGTTCAATGCTTCTGGCTTCTCATTTAGTCCCAGCAACGCCCCTGTGGGCAGTGCTGTCTGCATTTTGCAGAGGGGGACACAGAGTCAGAGTGATTGCATTTGCCTACGTGCCCACGGTCCAGATTCAGCTCAGGGAATACAATCCTTTTTCTACTGCGTCTTCACAACTGACTTCTACTTTGCTGAAAACCAGCCTTAATGTTTGTCAAAGACTGTGTGACCTTGCACTTGTCGCCCCCCACTACCCCAGCTTGGTCTTAACAGCCTCGTATTTTATTCCCCCAACATTTACCTATGAACATTTTCAAACATAGAGAAAAGTGCAAAGAATGTTAAAGCGAACATCCATATTCCTACCACCCGCCTTCTGCAACGAGCTTGGCCATGTTTGCTTTACCATATAGTTCTCTCCCTCTATCCGTCCATCCATCCACTTGTATTTATTTGGTGCATTTTGAAGTAAGTTGCAGACATCAGGTACACTTTACTCCTACATGCTTCAGCACGCATATCACTAATCAGAGTTACACTTACTTCTAATTCTCTTTTGGTAAAATTTACATAAAATGAAATGCACAAATCATAAGTGCACTACCCAATGAGCTCTGGCACATGCATCTACCTGTGTAACCCAAGCCCCTCTCATGATATAGGACATCACCATCACTCCAGAAAGATCCTCTGCCCTGCCCAGTCAATCCTTGCCCCCAAAGGCAACTACTATTCTGATTTTTCTCACACCATTCTTGGCCTGTTTTAGAATTTCATATAAGTGGAATCATACAGCTGGTAGTTTTCCGTGAAGGCTCTTCTCTCCCAGCATAACTTTTTTGGGATCCACCCTTGCTGTTGTGTGTGCCCGTAGCTCATTCCTTTTTATCGCTGAGTAGTATTCTATTGGAAGATGAGACCAGTTTGTTGAGCCGTTCTCTTGTTAAATAGACACCTGGATGGTTTCTGGTTGGGCTCTACTATGTATTTAGCTGCTAAGAACATTTTTATACATGGTTTTCTAATGGATGAATGTTTTTATTTCTCTTGCTACTGCTTTGTTTGCCAAACAGCCAGTTCATTTCAACAAGTGTTTGCTGAGCACCTACTATGTGTCTAGCACCTACCTGTGCTAGACATGGAGGTGAGTGATCCCAGCTCAGACTGGGGTCTTGGGCTCTGAAGGCTCCAAGGAGGCACAGAAAGTCAGGAGTGCCTGCTAGGAAACAAGCGATCTGCACGTCACCGTGTTTTATCCTCACAACAGCTTGGTAGCATGTTCATTGCGGCCCCGGTTTTCAGAGGAGGCAACTGAGGCCGGACTGTTGAAGTGACCTGTCCAAGACAAGTGGCAGAGCTGGGCTTCAAACTAAGGGTGACTCCAAACCATGCTCTTTCCTTGTCCTGAATGATGCAGAAGCAGAAACCCAGGGAGGCTGGTGACCTGCTCAAGGTCACATAGGCAGTGCAGTGACAAGAACACAGGCTCCTGTTCTCCCAGTGCAGGGCTCTTTCCCGACACCATGCTGGCTTCATCTTGGGGATCTTAACAGATAAGGTCTCAGTGTTTGTTGAATCAGCATTCCCTCCTAGAAATAAGGCTGGGAGAGCTGTGTTATATAAAAGCCTGGGTTATCTGTGTGTATCTGTGTCCCGGTGCATGGACTCATCAGAGTAAACTTGTCCCCTGTGCTTGCTGATCTAGGACCGCAGCTACAGGCCCCAGAAACCAGGCAGAAGCCTGAGTGTGAGCCTCTGGCAGGTAGTGAGAAGTGGTGGGACCAGTGTCGAGATGGATAAGCTATGTGGGTCCGAAGTCCTTTAATTAAAAATAAAACCCTCAGTGTATATCAGATTAATACAATCTTCAGGGTGAATTTGGCCTCAGACAATGGTCTTGTGGGCCCAACGTTAAGCAAATGAGGAAGGTGATGACAGTTGTTGGAAGGATAATTGTTGTGTAGAGGATTAAAGATGGCTCCACATTCTTTGACACTCCCACACTGAGAGACAGGGGTTTATGCTTTCTCCTTCTGAACGGGGCATGTTCTGTGACGGCTTTGGCCATCGGGATACGCAAAAGTGCCAGAGCATACCGGTTTCCATGCCCAAGCCTTAGGAGGCAGGAGACGTCCACTCCCTGTCTCTGTCCATGGTGCTGGACAGACCACGTGGAGCATGAGAGGGACCCAAAAGCCCAGCCTTGCCTGCACATGACTGAAGCTGCCTTGACCCCTGCAGACCAGACCAGCCGCCACACTGAACATGACCCAGTGACCCCTGGTGATGCCGTTCAAAGCATCAGAATCACCCAGCCTGGCTCTGTTTGAATTCCAGACCCACACAATCACGTGATGTAATGAAATAGCTGGTGTCTTCAGATGCGGCATTTCGGTGTGATTTGTATGCAGCAATAACCACAGCTGCATGCTTCTCCTCTTGTCAAGGAGGAATTCCATCTCAGCCCCCACCTGCACACACAGGAAATGCCAGTGCCACCTCCACTGCATCGTGAGAGCCTCTATTTGATTGGAGCAACATTTGGGTGTGCAGGGGAAGAGGTCGGATCAGGTGGGATCCAGCAGGAAACAGATAGTCCATGCAAAGAGGGTAAATGAGGAGGGTTCAACACCAGGTTTATTTACAAAGGTGTGAACAGAGCTGAGGGATCCCAGCAAGGCATGTGTGGTGGCACCTGGGGCAGGGACCAGTGGGAGCTGCTAGTTTTTTAAGGGGCAAAGGGAAAGGGGCAAAGGGGTGGGAGTTTTACCTGCACCTGAGAGAGTGGCAGATGAAGGAAAACGCCACCCAACAGGAACTTAGGTAGAGGGACACGGGGAACCAGGAGGGAAGAGCTGGAGAATAAATACACTGTCCTCTCAATTTCACCTGTCTACCCCCATCTCCTGCAGGTGCCTTCCATTAGCCAAATACGACTGGGAGTCAGCCGGCAAGAAAACCCATTGATGCTACTAGTACAGGTCGGCTTTCAGGCACAAAGGATGGAGAAGCTAAGAGTGGGTCTAGGGGGTGGGAGAAGGTGTCCAGTGGACCAGGAATCCAGGGAGCCAAACTTGAGTGGCTACCTAGCTCGGCAAATTTCCATTAAACCCTGTTCCTTGTCTGGTTGACCCATAGCTGCATAAAGCAAGGTCCCACCCTCCACCCCACCACTGCTCCCCCACCAGACAGTTCAGATGCGTGTGTGGGAAACAGCGGCATCAGAGAGGCTCCCATTCAACTGTCATGTTTCTTCCCACAGCTGCCTCATGTCTGATAACCAAGATGCAGCTGATGGGGGAGAGAGAGCTGAGCCCATCTCTGCTTCTTCATCACCACCAGGCTCCGTGAAATGGGGGTGCAGGGGAGCTGAGAAAGGAAGGCTGGTCCTCCACGTCCTTGCCCTGTGGAGCAGGTCCCGCCTGAGATGGGTCCTCCTGGGAAGCTTGGGACTTGGAGACTCTGAGCCCCAACGTAGAGCCCTGGGTTGTGATTTCTCCCTATAACTCTGCTCCCAGGGCAGTTCTCCAAGAAAATGCATGAGAGGGGCCTCTAACTGACCCCAGGGCTGGCTCTGCAGCCTGCCATACATGCAGTCATATGGGGCCCTGTGCTGAGAAGGTCTCACTCTTGGTTTAATGCTTTGCCATCTTGAAATTTGTAATCATTTTTGAAGGAAGGACCCCATATTTTCATTTTGCACCGGGCCACACAAGTTAGGTAGCCGATCCTATTTCCAAGCAAGCAAGAGGTCTCTGGGACTGATTCCTTTGTCTTGATCAAGACCCAGCGAACTTTCTCTGATGGTAAATATTTTAGGATTTGCAGGCTATACAGCCTGTGTTGCAACTAACCAGCCCTGATGTTATAGTGTAAAAGCAGCCATAGACAATCTGTAAACAAATGAAAGGACATAGCTGTGTTCCAGTAAAGCTCTGTAAAAAAAAAAAAAAAAGATGGTGGGCTGGACATGGCCTATGAGCTATAGGTAGCCAACCCCTGGTCTAGATTGTAAGCCCCTCCTCTCCGTGTCTGCCTGTCTGATTCTGGCTCATTCTTTTTTTTTTTTTTTTTTTTTTTTTGCAGTATGCGGGCCTCCCACTGCTGCGGCCTCTCCCGCCGTGGAGCACAGGCCCCGGACGCGCAGGCCCAGCAGCCATGGCCCACGGGCCCAGCCGCTCCACGGCACGCGGGATCCTCCCGGACCGGGGCACGAACCCGCGTCCCCCACATCGGCAGGAGGACTCCCAACCACTGTGCCACCAGGGAAGCCCCCTCCGGCTCATCCTTGATGACTCAGCTCAAAAGCTTTTCCTAGCATCTCCGAGGAGAGCTCAGCTGCTCCTGTTTTGCCCTCACCCACACCACACCTGTACACGTTTATTTATTGATCCTGAGCTAAAAGGCAAGTTTTGCGCTGAGCACGGGGGCTACAGTGGTGAGCAGAAAGGCATGGTTACAGCCTTCATGGAGCTTTGTGGTACACACCCAGGTGGGAGTCCTAGGCTAAAACCTACAGAAGGGCAGGGCTGGGATCGTTTTGTTCAATACCATTTTTCACCAATCCTAGTGTAATGTGGTGACAAAATACACAAAGGCAAGGCCTTATGCTTACAACTTTTTTTTTTTTCTAGTTGGGCCACTTGAGCCCCTGAATCAGCTTTGAGGTGGACCTGGTAGGTGTCTTTAACAGAGAGGTTGAGCAACTTGCTCCAAAACACACAGCAACAGACTAATGACAGAGCTAGATTCAAACTCCCAGGCTGGGCCCATTTCAACCATGCCCAGGAATTAGCACTAAGCCCTGATGTCCTAACAGAGCCAGGAGGGATGCCATGGGCAGCTGGAGTCATGAGTCCCAATGAGGGGTGTGTAGATGTTCTCACTCTACACTGGCTCAGTGCGGGAGGGGTGGCTGGTTTATTTCCTCTGGCGGAGAGAAAATTGAAAAGTCTGGTGCCGGTTCCTATTACAAGGAAACTGTTCAATAAAAATCACCCAGTATATTAAACAAAAATCTCTACCTGGCTTTGAACGAACACTTGGTGTTATTACAACGAAAAAAAAGTCCCATTTGCTTTTCATGATAGATCTGTTGTATTTTGTTTTCTTGTCCCCAGAGAGCAAGGATTTCACTGGCAGGGTGATTAAAGAAAGAAAACAGTGGGCTTTGGAGTCCAAGAATTTTGGGTCCAAATCCCAGCTGGACCACTGACTAACTGAGAGACTGAGACTGTTCGTTAACTTCTCTGAGCCTCAGTCTTCTCATCTGTAAAGTGGGGATACTGCTGCCTCCTTCCCAGGGTTGTGGCAAGGATGAAATGTTGCCAATAGTTACCACTCTGTGTTAAGCACCTTCATAAGACACGTGGCCCCTGCTCTTAGGGAGCACGCGTTGTACTAAGAGAGATCAATTGTGCACAAATAAATAGAAAATCAAAAGAGAAAGATGGTTTCCAGTGATCATTGCTATGAAGCAAACGAACCAGAAAGTGAGGGGCTGGAGAGGGACCTGGGCATTCAGTAAAAGGCCAGAGGAGGCTTCTCTAAAACCCATATGAGGACGGACCTAGAGATTGCCACACTGAGTGAAGTAAGTCAGACAGAGAAAGACAAATACCATATGATATCGCTTACACGTGGAACCTACAAAAATGATACAAATGAACTTATTTACAAAACAGAAATAGAGCCACAGATGCAGAAGACGAACTTATGGCTACCGGGGGTAAGGTGGGGGAGGGGTAAACTGGAAGATTGGAATTGACATACACACACTACTATATATAAAATAGATAACTAATAAGGACCTACTTCATAGCACAGGGAACTCTACTCAATACTCTAATGGCCTATATGGGAAACGAATATTAAAAAGAGTGAATATATGTATATGTATAACTGATTCACTTTGCTGTACACCTGAAACTAATGCAACATTGTACATCAACTATACTCCAACAAAAACTGAAAAAAAACCAACAAACCCAAATGATAAAGCACCAGCCTTGGGAAGGCGTTTTCCAGGAGGAAGAGGTGAGAGCACCTGCAAAGGCCCTGAGGTGGTATATGGAGCTTGTTATGTGAGAGAAGAGAAAGGCAGCTGGTGTGGCAGAAGTGGAGTGAGCAAGGTGGAGAGCTGTGGGCCCTCAATCCAGAGAGCTACCTGGAGCCAGATCACACAAGGTCTTAAAAGCTGGCGCAAGGAGGTTGAATTGCTGCAAAGGGAAGGCGTTGTTGGGTCTTAAGCAGGGCAATTCTCTGACTTGATTTACCTGTGTAAGAGATCCCTCTGGCTGCTGGTGGAGAAGGGATTGTAGGGCCTATGGGGGCAGGAAGACCTGGCCAGAGGCTCCTCAGTCATGGAGGGAGGCAGCGGTTCCCACTGAGGCATGAAGTAGATAGAGGCTTGGCTCCTGATCTATTTCCTCCTCCATAGGAGGAGTTTTAATGCATGTCTAAAGGCCAAATGGGGAAGATTCTAAAGGATTTTCAGACCTTGGGCAACTTTGAATTAAAATGCCTCTTTTGTCCAGTGGGCAAGGCTGTGAAAGGCTAGGGAAGCCCCCTTCCCCCACCGCCCCTGGGCAGCCAGACCCCCGGCAAGAAACAGGGGACATGCTTAGTCCACCAGAGATCCAGTTCCTTCCAAATCACTCATTTCAAAGCCAGAAAATGCAAGAAGGGGCTGTCATGGTCATATAGGCAATGAGTCAGCAGCATCAATGTAACAGTGACACGATAGCAGTAATGACCACGGCGACGATAAGAGTATGTCCTGAGAGCTTCCTCGGTGCCAGACATTGTACTAAGTACCTCATATGTGTTTTCTCACCAGATCCTCCCAACTACCTTATGAACTGGGGCTCTTACTATTCCCACCTTACAGATGAGGAAACTGAGGCCATGAGAGGTAAATCGACTGGTCCAAGGTCACACAACCAGGAAGCGGCAGAGCCAGGCTTGGAACCCAGTTGTAACACCAGTCATGTTGCCCCATCTCTTACTGGGAGCCTTTGAGTACATTCATCAGCCACCTCCCCTCCCAGCCTTGCCCCTCCAGCCTCTCAAGAAGCCCTCCTCCATTGCAGCGACTCTCCGAGTGAGAGCCGGCCAGGAGCCACTGTGGTCTTGGAGTCTCCCAGACTGGATCTCCTTGAAACCTCTCTACATCTGTGAGCAAGGATACAGCAATCTTTGTGTAGGTCAGAGAGGTTGTGGCCACCTAGCTGAGAAGTGGCACAGGTGGGTTTGAGCCAAAGACTGCCCGGTCCCTCCACCATCCTGCTCCTTCTAGAGACCGGGCCAGCCATTATTGCCCCTGGTTGGTCATTTCCCACCTCCCACAGTGCCTGGAGGCACCGTGACTGCCTTTGAGCCTCGGGAAGGGGGTCTGGTGGAGGAGGAAAGTGGACAGAAGCTTTTCTATGTAAGGTGGCCAACTGTCTAGGTTTGCTTGGGATTGAGGGACTTACCAGGATGCAGGACTTTTGGTTTTTGCACCTGGATAGTCGCAGGCAAATCACAAGTTGGTCTTCCTAAGTGGAGGCCTTGGATGTGGGACATACAGTGCTAAAACCAGGAAAGTCCTGGGCAAGTAGGGATGAGTTGGTCACCTTAACTCTACGTCACCCATGAAACAGATTGAGGTTATAGGGTGACAGAGTTCATCAGTGTCAAGATAGCACTTTTAAACTGTCAGAGATACTCAGAGATGGACTGGGTAGCTAGCTATAGTGGATAGTGAGCTCCCCATCATCAGAAGCATGTAAGCAACAGTTAGATGACACTTGATGGAGAGCGACTGCAAGTCCATCCTCTGTCCCTAACTCTATGAGGTGAGGCAGAGGAAAGGTCTCTCTGAGCTCAGCTGGGTCGTTAAGACCCCTTCTCACCATATTTTAGCTCCTTTTGGGCCTGCTGTCTGAGGTGCACTCCATCCCTGCTTTCCTCTACACCCCACTGGTCCACTAAGTGAGGCCTGAAAGTTACTTGCACGGTTAGGTAAATATTACAGCAGTCAAAAGTGCAGCTTTGATGGGGGAGAAAAATATGTAATTTGCAGAAATACCACGGCATCAAATTACACGTGGCCTGCGTGCGAGTAAGTAGCAGTGACTGACAGCTTCAGTGGCGCTGGTTCAGGTGGTTTTTTTCTTTTTGAAATCTCTGATAGACACCGATAGGACGGAGCCTGAGATTCCCTCTCTGGTGGTGGGGACTGCCTGGAGGGCAGGAAGCCTGCTTTCACTGAGCCTGGCCTGTTTCTAGGGCGGCTATGGTCATGGTCAGAAATCTGGTCTCTAGTCAGTGGTGAGCACTGAGCAACCTCTAGGGGGCGCCTGGTTCAGGCTGTCTCCCTGGGGAAGAGGGACTGCCTCTGCAGACCACCTACTGGGAGCCAGCTGCGTTCTAGTGCTAAGGTGTCTCTATCTGAGTTATGGTACAAAGGGCGCCCTCTGGCTCGCAGCTGCCCCGAGAGGGATGAAGTAGATGCCACGTGTTGGCAGAACCTTGGGGGATGTGAGTCATCCAGGGTGGCTCCCCCCAATCCTCTGTCCATTCTTCCTAGAATATCTGGGGCTGGAGAAGAAATAATTATGAGAGACCGAGCCAAGTGAACGGGACGGGTATCTCAGAATTGTTTTCTCTCTTGTTAATTGAAGTCTTCAAAGAGCCACTTCCCTGAGCTTTGGGAGTGAGGGGAGAGAGGGGGTTTGGAATCTCTTAATTTGGTTCCCTGCAGGGCTGGTAATTCAGCCACCAGGAATGCTCCGAGCTCAAAGAGGTGGGAAATGAAGCTGTCAGCAGGCAGCACCAGAGCAAAGATGCTGTCTGGCTCAGCCTGGGAGCCTTGAGGAGGCTTGAGGAGCCTTGAGGAGGCTTGAGGAGGCCTCCTTGAGGAGGAGATGCGTGAGGGTGGAGGATGGGGGCCGATGCTGCAAGAAGGATCCCTCTGGAAGGTGTGTGGCAGGAGTTCAGAGAGCCAGAAGCACGCTTCTGAAATGCTGGAGAGCCTCTTGGTTTATGTTGAGGGAAACTGAGCTCCAGAGAGGGGAAGGGACTTGCCTAAGGTCACTTGCAAATTACAGTTGCTAAGTCCGTGGCTGTCTTTGCCTCCTTAGAAGCCTCTCTTCTTTCTCAGTGCTGCCCTGCAGGGAGGTGAAGGCCTGGGATCATCAGAGGAGAGCAAGGAAGGCCTCTCCTTGATGCTAGAGTGATGAGGGAGACATATCCTCAGACTGGGGAGATTCAGCACCTGCCCTCCGGGACCTGCTGGTCTAATGGCACACACGTACTCCCTAGTCTGAGGGGAATTGGCAGGCTGATGGTGGAGACACAGCTCCAACCCTAAGGGAGCTCTCAGTCTGATGTGGGAGACAGCTCTGCACGAAGAGGTGCAGTCTCTGGACTCGGGGAAGCTTCCAGGCTGAGAGGGGACTTTGCCCGCTCCTTGGCTGAGGGGAGCCCATGATCAACTCTTTCCCGTGAACTTGCTGGCACTCCTCTTCCTCCTTCAGGAAGTCCTCTGGCATCCCACCCCATTACACAGGATCATAGCCATCTGGATCCTCCTTCATCCACTAGGAAGGGACTGCCAGTCACCCCAAAGCCTTGGGTAAAGGTCCAAGCGGTCCCTCAGGGCATCCCACTTACCCCAGGCCTGTCATCCCGTCAGCATCATGCAGCCTCCCTCACCCGTAAATGATATCAGAGCCCATCAGAGGCTGCAGTCGCCGCAATTCCATCGGACCCGCCCTTCTCAGCGCTGCTCCAGCCTCACTTGCACCTTAAATAGCCATGCCTTTCACGTCCTGACATGTCTGTTTCCAGCTCATTTGCTCCCGGACTAAGAGGTTGCATTCAGGAGCTGGAGAGACATCAAGAACAACTGACCCCCTCAGGAAAAGACTGCCCTGAACTGACAGTGGCGGAGGGTTCTCTGCACAGAAGGTCCTGGAGCTGTTGCAGCGGAAGGCAAACCCGTGTGTGTTTCAACCTGTAGAATCTGCCATCAACAGGGCTGAGGGCGATTCCTGCCTTGGGTGGCACGTGTGTGACCAATGACTATCTCCCACCCCGGTAAGCCTGTGGGACAGTTGTCCCGCTGCTCCCCTTGTCCCCTGCCCTGGAGCCCCCAAGAACGGAGGCCAGTTGCAGGTCTGATGCCTCCTGTCCTTCCATCTGCTTCTAGCTCTGGGAAGAACTAATTGGATTTGGTTTCACAAGTTGGTGACAAGTAATTTCCTCCACTCCCAAGGCACGTGTGTGATCACCCTGAGCCGGGCTGGAAGAGAGACAGGCAAACCACAGCCACAGCCTCCAGCGTCCCACCTGAGCGCAGGTGTTCTTCTGGAGGGGCCACAGGCAAGCCCTGTCTCTGGGCCCATTTCTCCTTCAGCTGCATCCCCCGGGGACCCAGGAGTCCCTAATACCCCATCCACAGCCCCAAAGTTCTTACATCACCTGGGAACCTCCTATAAAGCACCAAAGAAAGAAACCTCAATGCTGATCACTCAGGGGACCGCAGGGAGAGAGGCTTTGGGGTGTATTTTAGCATTTTAGAAAGACGTCTGCACTGTGGGTCAGGAGACCTGCGTCTCAGAGGTGTCTCTACTACTAACAGGCTGGAAGATTAAGGCTGTTCGCTTTGAACTCAAGTTCCTTTTTCTCAACTGTAAAATGACCAGATGAGGCAGAGTAAACAAAGGGACGGAGTGATGGTGGGAAAGGGATTCCTTCCTCCACCACTGGGCTGCACACTTTTGGAACCATCAGCAGGCATCCTCTCCTCCTTTCTTCATGTTTCACAAAGGGGCCCAGGGCCTTCTTCTCCAACCCCCCCTGCACTTTCCCTTTCCCCACAGCGGCTGCTCTGGAGAAGGAAGGCAGAGGGAATCCAGAAGGCTCTCAGAGAGTGGGTTCTGAGCAGGGGGACAGGACAGGGTAGATAGGAAACTCACAAAAGGCCAAGGAGGTGGCAGATCAGCTCCCCGCCTCATCTTCTCCTGAGCTTCCTGATTCCACTTTCTAATCCTTGTCCAGCTGAGAGCTTCCTCTGCCTTCCTGACTGTGGCCAAGCGTCACCTCCTCCAGGATGCCCACCTAGGTTGACTCTCTTGGATCAGGTTTTTCCAGTATCTCTCCAAATCTTCTGGCCCTCGGTGCTCAGTGACATTTCTTTTCTCATTACGTGGGTGCTCCACCTTACCCATTAAGCTACTCATTCCCATTAGGCTGAGAGCAACGTCTATGGCAACCAACAGTCAGCCAACCCCCAGACACATACATGTGTCTAAACAGCCAAGAAAACAGAGCTGCCTAGTTCAACACTCCAGATACGTGAGCAAAAAGTGCTTATTGTAACCGCTGTGGTCATTTTGTGCTCATCTGTTATACAGAATTACCATGGCAATAGGTAACTGATATATATATGGCTAAGAATTTGGGCTCCAATTGCCTGGGATCAGCCCCTGGCTCCACCACACACTAGCTGTGTGATGGACTGACCCTCAGTCTCTTCATCTATAAAGTAAGGGTAAAAATAGAAGTCACCTCGTAGGGTGTTGTGAGGATTAAATGAGATGCTTCATATAAAGTGCTTGGAACAGAGCCTGACACATAGCAAGTGATCAATAAACATTCACTCAATACTGTGTTCCAGGGCTGAGCCAGAGGCTGCAAGGATAAATTTCCGGGTCATTCTCACCTACTCGTAGTCTGACAGAAAGAAACCCTCACCCCCTGTCACTCGGCTCCACCATGGTTACACTAAATTACTGAAAACCCCTTCTTCAGTGGCCACTTCCAGGCTCTTAATCTCCGCGGCTCGAAAGAAAAACCTATTGAAGAAAATGCCTGCAGAAGGTCCGGGACCTTGGACAGAGTGGACAGGCTGGGCCTCCGCCTGCTCTTCTGTCTGGGAGCTTCAGGAAGGAGCAGGCTTGCCTGGGAAATGCATGCTTCTGTTTTGAGATCCCTGGCTGTGTGAACCTGGTGCCAAAAATCTGTGTGAAGAGTGCAGACTTCAGGCAGCAGTGGGGCAGGCAAACATGTGGACGCCAGGCAGGGTGGAGGCCTTCCTTCCAGCTGCCTGGTGGGCACAGACATCAGCTTGGAAAGGGGTGATGCTGCTGCATGTTAAAATGGAGACCCAGCACCCCGAAGGAGGGGCTCACAGGGTACAGGGATGCTGAGAGAAGTTGGGGGGCAGGGCATGGTAAGAAGGTGTAACTGGGTGGGTGGGTTTGAGCTGGATCTGTGTGCCTGGGAGTAAAAGGATAGCATGTAAACAATGACTTTCCAAGAGTGGGAGGTACACGGAGGACACATGGGGGTGAGAATCTGTGCCTGACTGTACACTGGTCCCACAGACCACATCTAGAAGCCTGGAGCCAGATGTGTTCTGGAACCCAGGCCTCATTCTCCTTCTGGAAGGTTGATATGCTGCTTGTTCAGTATATTATATAACCCACCCAGGGGGCCGAGGAATCACTCCGTAATCACCCACATCAATATTTCGGCAGTGAAGCGTCTAGATAGTAACACCAAGTAAGATAAATAGAGACCATAATAAGCTCCCATTGGCTCAGGCTGGGTTTTGCCACCAAGACAGTTCAGATCAGGTCCAGTTTGGCCACCAAATGGATTACCAAAACAAAACCTTTCAATTTTCAGATCTTTTTGGATTTCTGGGTTACAGGTAAGGGGTTGTGGGCTCGTGAAAACAGAGCAAGAATTATGACGTTCTGCTAAGCAACCACTACAATAGCTGCTATGTATAGGGTGCCCACTGCGTGGTTGGCCCTGCTCCTGGGTCAGCTGGACGATCCACCATAGCCCTAAAAAGTGAGCATGGCCTTTCCCGTTTGCTGGAGAAGGGGAAAGGTAGGTTAAGGGAGTATCTAAGTCAGCACAACTGGTAAGAGGAAACAGAAGCACGTAAGAGGCAAATTGTACTCCGAGAAACA
Organism: Phocoena sinus; assembly: GCF_008692025.1. NCBI lineage: Eukaryota > Metazoa > Chordata > Mammalia > Artiodactyla > Phocoenidae > Phocoena > Phocoena sinus. The sequence goes on along the minus strand of NC_045763.1, from coordinate 13,925,756 downwards.
TCTGGAACAAAGTGCCTAGGGACAGAGAGGTTTAGTTTAAACCAAATGGTCCATCAGCTGAATTTGCCCCTGCTGGCCTGTATGTTTCTGTTTATGAATAGAACAAGAACATGACGGGGCCTTAAAAGTCTCTGACTCTTTGCCCAAAGTCTATCACAGTGTCCTCCTGGAAAGGGATGCCAGCATCCTGATCGCTGCTCTGGGCTCACTCTGTCCGCGCCCTCTCTCCCCCTTTCACAGCTGGAGAAACTGAGGCTGGCGCACAGTGATGTGCCTGAGGGCACATACTGCCTTTGTGACAAGAGTCATGGGATCCTGGGAGTTCCCTGGTGGCCTAGTGATTAGGATTCTGGGCTCTCACTGTCATGGCCCAGGCTCAATCCCTGGTCAGGGAACTGAGATCCTGCAAGCCCCATGCCATGGCCAAAAAAAAAAAAAAAAAAAAAGAAAATCATGGGATTCAAATGCACCCTATACAATATTATTATTAATGGCATTATACATTAGTTGGGCACTTGCTATACGTCAGTCCTCGTTCTGTGTGCTTTATGTATATTATCTCATTTAATGTAAGTACTGGGGGTTAGGCTGGAAGCAAGTTTGCTACAGGTGGTTCTTTTTTTTTTTTTTTTTTTTGCTGTACACGGGCCTCTCACTACTGTGGCCTCTCCCGTTGCGGCTCACGAGCCCAGCCGCTCCACGGCACGTGGGATCTTCCCCGACCGGGGCACGAACCCGTGTCCCCTGCATCGGTAGGCGGACTCTCAACCACTGCGCCACCAGGGAAGCCCCTGAAGGTGGTTCTTAAATGCTGGGCTTCTTGCTGGTGGGTTTCAACAGGAAGCTTGTAAAGTGGAAGAGGCCTCAGAGATTAGAGACTCACTTGGAGACAATAGGAGATGGGAGAGCTGGACAATCCCTTTATTCAGAGGGAGGGAGGGTAATGCAGGTTCCTGGGAATTTAAGATAATGAGCAAGGAAAACAATCACTTTATTTAAATGAATTGAAAAATATTTGGCTTCACTCTGTAAGAAGAAGCAGTTAAGGGGTTTTATTTTATTTTGGCCCTAGTAATATTACAATCTCCAGGCTGGTTATTATCTGTCACTTCCCGGGGAAGATGGAAAAGAAAATAGTTTCATCCCAGGCAATTGTAAACCGTTTGATTTGATGAGTTGTTGTTCCCACTTAGAAATTACAGGCACCAGTGTCAGGTGACCTGGCCCTGCTGGGTGGCTTTGTTTAACTGGTTGCAGAAAAGAGGGAAGGGGAGAAAATTTTCCTGTCTTTTCACCAGGAGTTCTCAAAATGCAGTGTATGTGAGTCCTGGGGGGGATGGGCAGGCAGTGAAAGACAAATTTCCAGGCCTCTCAGCGGTAAAGCCTTCCTGAGATAACAGCAGGTGGAATGGACTTGGTTCTCAGCAGAAAGGAAGAGCCTCCCTTAATACATGATTATTCCTCAAGGCGATGTCTGCAGCTTCCAGCTCTCTAGGGTCCACCCCTCTCTCATTCCAATTCTGGAAAAGCGCTGCTACAGAGTGGATCCACCCACTGTGTGCCAGACGCTCTGACTGCATTCATCTCATTAAATCCCCATAATGACACTGATCCCCATTTTATGCATGAGGACAGCGAGGTGCAGAGGGGCGACAGACTTGCCTGAGTCCTGCAGGTCTTAGGCGACCAGGATTCAAACTCAGACTTGACCTTGTAGCAGACGTCATTGGTGCCCATCCCCTCCGCACCTACAGCTACACGCCCCCTTGCTGCCGTCCCTGGCCACTGTCCGCCTCAGGCTGTTTCTTTGGTTGCCAGGACTGCAGTGTTTACAACCCAGACGCAGTCCTCACCAAGGGCAGACACCCCAGTGTCCTTACCCCTTTGTGGAGGAAAGGATGGCTCTGAGTGTGGTCTAACACCGCGATTCCAAGTCTGGTCCCTCCCAGCATCAGCCAGGATAGTCTGGGAGTTTGTTAGGGATGTGAATCCTTGGGCCTCGCCCCAGACTGACAGAATCAGAATCTCTAGAGGCGGGGCTCTGGAGTCTTCTCCTAACAACCTCTTCAGGTGACTCCATGCACACTAAAGTTTTAGCAGCTCTCCTCTATACCATCACCCAAAGCTCCCTGGGGGACTGAGCCTCATTTCCCACCTTCTCAACAGCACATTCCTTTTTTTTTTTTTTGCGGTACGCGGGCCTCTCACTGTCGTGGCCTCTCCCGTTGCGGAGCACAGGCTCCAGACGCACAGGCTCAGCGGCCATGGCTCACGGGCCCAGCCGCTGCGCGGCCTGTGGGATTTTCCCGGACCGGGGCACGAACCCGCGTCCCCTGCATCGGCAGGCGGACTCTCAGCCACTGCGCCCCCAGGGAAGCCCTCAACAGCCCTCAACATTCTCTACTGACTATCTTCCCTTCCCTGTGTCTCTTCCCTACTCCCCTACAACACTTCCTGGGAACACCTCTGATAGAAATGACTTGTAGTCAAATCTTTGTCTTGGGTGGGGGCATGGGGAGGCTTCGGGGAAACCTCCTAAGACAGACCCGAATCCCAATTCTTTCTACAGCATCTTCAAGGCTTAGGTGGGGAGGCACTCTGGGTGCTGACGCTGAGGATGACTTCTGAGGGGTACCAGATCATTCTGTTCTGGCTCAGGCCGCCAAGGTCTAAGAGCCCTGACTGACACTTCTTCTATTTCTCCTCCCCATCCTCACGCCTGACATTTATAGGACACTTTTTCTGGGCCAGCCCATGTGCCAGATGCTTCACGTGTGTCATCTCATTTAACTGTTAGGACGATCCCCCTGGAGTCGGTACAGTGATTAACTGCTTGATCTGATGGAGAAGCCGAGGCTAGCCGGCCCAGGGTCAAGCGGCTTGGTGCCCCTGGCTTCCGATCCCCTATCTGAATCAGTATGTAAGAGCTGTGATTTGACACTGGGGCGCCACTGGCTGTTTCTGGCTGAAAGGCAAAGAAATCACCCCAAACTTTTCACTCCGGGTCCACCTGCTGATCCGTCACCCTCCACATCTTCCCTCATACAGGTGCCTAGTCACCTCCACCTGGACAAGGCCCATGCCAGCCAAGACCAGGATGGATTCCTGCGGCAACCATACGGAAGTCCCAAGGATAAGGCAGAGTCCCCAGCGAGCAGTTCTGGGCCTCTTGGTTCTTTACCTGCTTAGGTCCTGGGACCAGCCATCTGGCCTTTCCCTAGACTTGGACAGGGAGTCATTTGGGAAGGGACATTGGACTTTCATTGTCCATTAATTACCCTCAGTATCTCTCCTTTCTACCCTTTCTAGCTCTTCCCTCATCCTCTCTTGATTTCTCCAGCTCAGAGAGTAAATGGAGCTAAAATTTACTAAGAACATTCCAAATGCCAAGCACCATACTAGAGCTTTCTCATAAATCCACCCTCCCTAGATTGAAAGGGGGAAGCTTTTACATCCATTTGAGAAGAGAGGAAGCTGAGCCTCAGAGGTGAAGGGGCCTCGCCAAGGCCACACATCTAGCAAATGACAGAGCTGGAGTTTGAACCCAGATTTGCCTGCACCAGTCTCTACCTTGTCCAGCGTCCCCTCCTGTCCTACCACGAGCACTCCCATTCCTTCAGGTGGTGAGCCCACTACTTGAGTGCTTGAGCCCACCCTCTCCTCCATGCGCTGGGGCCTTGCCTCTTCACCTATTTCCCACCTTCAGCTCCAAGATCTCCCCAACCCCTGGCTCTGGCCCTTCAGCCTAGACATGTGTACAGCTTCCCATCCTAAATACACACACACACACACACACACACACACACATCTTGAAGCTACTCCCTCACACTCCTGTCCTTTCTCTTCTTGAATATGAACTTGTCAGGAGAGACAGTCCCTACCCAGTGGCATGGGTGAAGACTAGAAGGTTCTGGGAGGTGAAGGTGGAACGAAGGCCACTCACAGTGGACTTCCATCAGAAGCTTCGTGGGCACCAAGCCCACTGGCCTTTATCACACCTCCTCTTTGTCCTCTTACATGGATGATTCCTTGATTGGTGAAAATCTCCTCTTTTGTTCCACGGCCTTGGAGGAGGGTGGAATAGTCTATATTAGGCCCCTACTAGCTGCCATGAACTTTACCAGACACTTTCTCTCTAATCCTGACAGTTAGGAGGTGGGTATGGATCTTTCCATTTCACAGATGAAGAAACAGAAGCTCTGAGTGTCTCCATGCAACATCACAGAGATGCCCCAAAGGAGAATCAAGATGAAAACCCAGTTTGGCTTGGCACCAAAGCACCTGGTCTTTGCAGTAAACCAAGCTTTCCCTCACAAACCAGCCTCAGGGGATCTGGCAGACACCCATCCCAGGGTCAGTCTTTCCCCTTTGCCGTTTTCTTTATTCATCCAAAGGCGCAGCCGCCAAACCTGTTTCCTTTCTTTTAAGATTTATTAGTGTTGCACCTGCTTTCAAAAGGATCCCATCGGAGGCTAAGGGAAGAGGGAGGGACGAAGGAGCTGGGCCTGGCTCCCTGCCTGATTCTGTTCGCCGTGGAACTCAGATGAGCATTCAGGCCTGGCCCTGCCTCGGGATTCAGTTGCAGAAAGCTTCTCTGGAACCCAGATTCTTGGGAAGGGGAGAGATGAGCACTTACCAGGTGCCGAGCACTGTACCAGAAACTTGACCTGGGTCTCACAAAATCACATGGAAGGAAGTATCTTCCCATTTTACAGATGGGGAAACTGAGTCTCAATGGGGTGAAGCAAACACCTGAGGTCACCCAGCTGGCAAATGTGAGGGCCAGGATTCGGATGCTGGTGTGAGCTCTATAACACCTCCACCCTAGAGAAGGGTCCTCTCCTTAAATTTTTGCACTGAGGTCTTCATTCTACACATGGGGAAACTGAGACTCAAACAAGCCCAAGCTCAACCCTTGTACTCATGACAAAAATCAAGACTAGACCCCAGGTTTCCCGGCTCCCGTTACAGTGCTCTTTCCACCCTCCTGCCTGGCTTTGCCAAGTGCCAAGGTCAAGGTTACCGGAACCCCAAAGACTACAGAGTCCACCTCACCCTTAGAGGCCATGGAGTCCCTTCTCCTGCCTCTGGGACATTCTGTTCCTTAATCACCCTGGACATAGACGTGGGGAGGATGGTAGGGAGAAATCCTTTTAATTCTCAAATGTTCCCTAGAAAACATTTTGGGGAGAGCAAAGCCCAATCCAGGAAGGAAGTCCCTTCCCCCCAGCCCTTCCATCTTTGCCTGTGTAACTTTGGTGCAGGGGTCACCTTAGGAAGCTATAGTATTCAAGGTTGTCGAGGAATGTGACTGTTCTGGGGGACTGGAAAAGAGCAACTGAGGCTGCTAACTCCCTGTGCAAGTGGTTCCTGGGTTTCACAGGAGGGCCTGACAAGATGATTTACAAATTGTATAAATAGAGCTCAGTAGACCCGCAGTCCGGCCCCAGCTTAGTGAAGCGTGCCATTCACTTGTAAGTAAGCAGGAGACTGCAGCGGGACCCTCCTCTCCCGGGGGCCCCTCAGGAGACACCCATGGGAAGGGCTCATGTGAGGGGAGGGAAGGCTCCCATGTCCTGGTACCTGTCCCGGTACTGAGCAAAGAGAAGAGGCCGGTAAAGAAAGAATGGCTTCTTTTTAACTATTCTTCCATCCCTTTTCTGTAGCAGTCTGTGGTCTGTGCCAAGTCCCCCCAGGCTGTAATGTGTGGGTTGACACACAGCAGTCACTCAACAAAAGGTTTGCTGGCCTGTAGGCTCAGTGCCTCTGCCACTGGTAGTTGGTGTTTGTTGATTGGAATTGAGCTCAGTGAGTTCGACATCATAGAAACTGGAATCGGGAGCTTTACTTCCAATTCCCCCCATGACTCAACATATGATCTCTCCAAGCTTCAGCAGTCTTGACTGTCACTTGGGGAAGATGCCTGTCCTGGCTATAGTGTTTCATGGGGAAAAAATTAGATGACAGATGGAAATGTGCTTCATATATATAAAGTGTAATGCGTTGTCATTACAAGCAGCTTTCATATGCATTCTCTCTACTGACACTGTTAGGAAGTCCTTCCTTTGGTCTAACTTCCACCTTGCCTGCTGTGGTTTGGTAAAGATCTATGTATTCCAGACCAGTACGCCCAAAACTGGGATGGCACTACTGGTCAAAAGGAATATAGAGATATAAACAAAGTGTGTGTCTTCTTTAAAAAAATAACTTCCTCCACTTTCAACGCGTTGTTCAGAGTAAAGAGTATAAGCTTCTTGACGGCCCCAGCCCATCAGCTTATCACTGAGGGCCTAGCGACTCCAAGAGGAGAGGATTATGCAAATAGAAATCAGCTTTCAAGAAAGTGGGCTAATCCAATATTACCAAAAGGGCTGAATTTGAGAGAAAAGGGAAGGCAACTAAGATATGTGTGCCGCAGAGACAGTGAGCTCGTTCCTGCTGTGATATGGAGCACAGAGCCCTTACTGGCACCTGAGCCAGGGTTGTCGGAGAGGGGACCTGGTCTCCATTTTCCTGATACTCAGAGAGGGAAGGAAAGGGAATTAGGTAGTGGACAGAGAAACTCTTTATTACATCATTTGCTTCTGGAATAGCCCCTTCTCCATCTCAGAAATCTGGCCAGATGCCAAGAGGTAGGTGTGGTATTAGAAGGCTTAAAGCCTTCCCATTGAGCTTTTCACATAAAGGCAAGCTCAAGTCCACCAGGTAGAGCATATTGTAGATTCATAAGGTCAGACCAAGGCCTTTTCTGCCCCCTTGGGAAATATCCAAGAGCACAGGTCACCTCCAAGATGGTGTCTGAGCGAGGGCCCTTGTCAAAGAAAAATGGGAGCCGGCAGCACCATGGACAGATCCCAGAGATGGCCCTGGGAAGCTGGCTCCCTTGGTGACCTGGGATTGTGACTTAGGGATCCAGCCTCAGGTTTTCTTTTGGGAAACTGGAAGCCTATTGTTCTCTAAGCCTTTGTGGCTCCAGCACTGAAGGCAGACAATTAAACAGGCAATTCAGATGCACTTTGATAAACGCTATGATTTAGAGGAAGTGGAGGGGACCATTGAAACTCGGAGCAGAAACACCTAACCCAGATTTAGGAGTGGAGAAAAGATTTCCAACCTGAAGGATGAGTCAGAATAACCCTGGTGAGAGAGGAGAGTGAATCTGTTTCAGGGAGAGAAACAGCATAGGCAAAAAAGCCCCGAGGTAAGAGAGGGTGTGGCTTATTTGAAGAGCTGAAAGAAGTTCCTTTGTATGGCTGGAGCATCAGGTGGGAGGGGCTGGGTGAGGACTGTTGAAAGATGAGGTGGAGAAGTGGGCAGGGGCCAGATTCTGTAGGGCATGGAACACAGCAAGACTCCATTCTGAGGCCAACAGCAGGTTGCTTCAGGGTTTTGTGCAGTGAAATGACTTGATTACATTTACATCTTGAAAGCTCCCTCTAGCTCCAGGATGGAGACTGTATTGGGACCAGGTAAGCCCCTAACACTGGGCAGGTCAGGAGGTGACAGACATCCTGATTAGGGTGATGAAGTGGGCTAACAGGTGGGGGCCTCAGGATAGAGGGCAGTGGACACATTTGCGAGAGATTTAAGAAATGGAATTGGCGGGACTAGATGGAGATTGCTTGGGGATGAAGGAGTGAGGAGGAGGGAGGGCTTAAGGATGACTCTTGAGGTACAAGAAGCAGGGAGGAAGAAAAGGGATACGGGGTGGAATCAAGAGGAATTACAGAAAAAAGGAGAGGGAGTGACTTAGAACAGAGAGAGGCAGAGCCACAGGAATGAGGGCTTGGAGCATAGGAAAGGGGAGGGCCATGAGACGGTGGGGGGTGTGATAGAATGATCAGAGTAAGGAATTCAAGTCTTTATTCTGTCACCCGTGTGTCCTGCCAGGGTGTGTCATTGTCTGTCCACAATCACAGCCTTGCAGCAGGACTACACCAGACTGTGAGCAATATTGAACTTGACAAAAGCTACTCTGCTTGGATGGATGAGGAAATCCTCAGAAGCCCAGCAGGAGCACCAAGTGGGTGGGCACTAAGCAGGCAGCCAGCCAGGGAAGTGAGAGTGAGTTTGGCTCCCGATTGCCATGCACCTGTGGCAGGTGACCCTTCCTCCAAGCCTCAGTTTCTCACCCTGTAATTCAGAGGCTGGGTGGCTTCTCCAACCACTTCTCTACAGTGGAAGGGACTGGAGACTGGAAGAACACGTCTGGGCAGGGCCAGACCTGTCACTTGTCCCGGGGTTAGTATATTTCACTTTGTGGATTCAGAGCATCTATCACTTGACAAAGCCTAAAGGGAGATGGGTTGGATAAACTAACTTCTCCATTTTCCAGAAAATCCCAGCCTACAGTACTGAGTGCCCAGTGTAAGGAGGACAAGGCCACTAGCTCAAAATAAGTACTGGACGAATGAGTGGGTGGGTGGACGGATGGGTGGATGGGTGGGTGGAAGGGTAGATGAAGAGAGGGATGGATGAATAAATGGATGGGTGTATGGATGTATGGTGAACAAACACCTGAATGATCACCATGTTCTTATGGGCTCTAGGCATAGGCAAAGCGTCTTTGAAGGTTTCAGAAGTGGTACAGAGCCACCAGCCTTAGGCAGCCTATGTCCAGGAGTAGTGTAGGCAACAGCCTACTTTGTGGTTGATGAGAAATTCCAAGGCCATTAGCCACAACTTTAGAAGGTCACCTGACATAACACTGCTTTGGGAATAACAGCTTCCAAAGGTACCTGCTAGAATAGAAGGGAAGAAGAAAGCTGATAAGAGGAACCGGGGCCTAGGCCAGGTCAGTTTAGGTGGTAGGCCAAGATCTGGTGAATGGGTAGATGGATGGATGAATGCATAGATGTCCTTGGGAGGCTCCGAAAGAGGGACATGGGGACCTTTGGGCTTCAGGTAAAGACAAACGCTACCAGCTTCACAGCCCCCGTACTCCTAACCCCTCCACATCTCTTCCTCCACTTTTCAGCCTAGGGGTTAAAAGCAGAAGTACTGAGGCCATCTGTCTGGTTCTAATCCAAGGTCCAGTACCTTCTAGAAGCATGAATTGGTCTGAAATACCTAAGCCTCCGTTTCTGTATCTACAAAATGGTGACAACAAGAGAACCTGTGTCTTAGAATTGGAAAGATTAGAGATCACTTATAAAGTGCTTGGCACAATCCTGAGACATACAAAGTGCCCCTCAAATATTATTTATTAGCTCCCATGAACCCTGCTTTGCTCCTGCAGGGCCCCTTGCCCACGATGCCCTCTCCACTCTCCCCTAACTTTACTTATCTTTCACAGCCCAGCTTAAAGTCTGCCCCTTTCAGGAAGCCTTCTTTGACCAACCTCACTCCATTGCTTTGTGAGCTCCTAAGGGTAGGGAAAAAGTCAAGGAGTCCTTTGGCTTCTCCCTGGAGCCTTCAAGGTGGGAGGCGCCCAGTTACTGTAGATGATTGTCCCTGTCAAAGGAAGCTGAGGAGGCTGTCCCAGAGCCTTCATTGCCTGCACCTACCCCCGTGTCTCCTCTTACAGATAAAACGCTAGTAATAAAGTCACATTGAACTGGCCTGTCCTCTTAACTGGTGATTTGGCAAAGGACAGACTCCCTGCTAAGCCTGAAAAGGCTTTAAAATTCTTTATTGAGCTACCTCTGAAAGCCCATGCTGGATCCTAGGTACTGGCAGGATCCAGCCTGGAGTCTCCCTGGACAGGACCACGGAGAGATAAAGGGCCCCCCGCACCTTCTAAGAGGCTGACGGGAGGTAGCCAGAAGCCTGGGGTCTGACCCAGTTCTCAAGGGTGTGAGTGGTCTCTCTCCCTTCCCCTCTAGATTTGACCCAAGGCAAACAACAGAAGCCTATTTAAGGATATTTGGGTGCCAGAAAATAGTGCAGCCCCTCAGGGGACTCAGGAAAGTCTGGGTTTGCTGTGGCCCCTTTGATCTCTGGGTAAGGTGGCAAGGATACTCGGTAGCATCTTACGTAAAGGTAAGGTGGACCACACGGTGGAAAGCCGTCTGCTTCTTGGGGAAGGGAGAAGCATTCATTATCGAGGAGTGGAGTGACTTCCTAAACTTGTCCTGATCCTGGAAAAGTTTTGACGAGATGCTACAGAGTTAGCATCCAGGGTCGTGGGCACGAGGGGGTTGGAATGGAAGGTGGCTTGGTAATTCTTCCCAACAATTATTCCCATTGGTCGAGCACCTCCTAGACGTCAAGCTCTGGACTTAGGACTTTTTACCTACACTATCTCACTCGGTCCTAATAACCGCGTGTGGCCGGCGTCATGAGTCCCCTTTACTAAGAAAGGAAGTCTAACATTCAGAGAGGTTAAGTAACTAACTCAAGATGTAATGGCAAGCAAGTGGCAGAGGTAGGATTAGAACCCATGATCTTCCTCACACCCCATACATTGTTTCTCAGGAGCCTGGAGACGGGGAAGAGTGCAGCAGGTTTGGGTGAACAAGCCCCAGTCCACCCTCCTCCCTCCCTCCCCTTCTGCGTAGATCTCACCAGATATGACCAAGAGAGGAACTTTGCCCCAGGCACTTCCCCAGCTGTTTGTATCTTGGACTTGCTGGGGAAGGATTTGGATAGAGAGGCACGTGTGGTCCTGGCTCTGGCCCCTGGCCTCTGCTTAGCTAGTGATAGCTGGGGCAAGTCCGTGGCCTCCTCTGGGCCACTCCTTCCACCTGATAAGTACAGAGGGTGGTCTTGGACATCTCTAAAAGCCATCCCAAGGTTAAAACTCCAGGGTCTTATGACCGTGTCTTTTAAAAGCATTGGTTAGAGAGTATCTCAGCATTTGACTATATGGAATCAGAAAAAAAAGCCATTTGGGGACTTTAACTTCATCCTGTGAAGGAAAATTTAAATGTTTTCATTGCAAGGGATTATAATAAGAGAGATTATTTAGTACAGGCCTCCTGGTCTGGCATAGTACCAGGTGTGTATCAATGTTACAATATCTGTCCATTTCTCTGCATCCCCATAACTACCGTCCATGCCTAGGCCACCATCATCCCTCATCTGGAAGACTGCAAGAACCTCCTAACTCTTGTCTCCACCCAGCTCCTGTCCTTAGCAGAGACAGTGCTGGGTGATCAGCAAATCTCAGTGTTATCCTCTTCCTGGGCATCTGGTCCAACTACATTTCCCAGGCTCCCTTGCAGTTGCAGCCATGTGACAGGGTTCTGGCGAGCAGAATATGGGTAGAAACGGCCTAAGCCACACCCAGACGGGCCCATAAGAGCAATCACATGACTCTCTTGCTTTTGTACCGCCATTTTGTGGTAACCACCCACAACGTGAGTGTAGAGCCACAAGATGCAATGAGCCTGGATTCCTGAGTCATTTCACGGAGGAGAGCTGCCCAGAAGAGGCATGACCCACATTCAACTTTTTGTGAACATGAAACAAACCTTTGTTGCGTCAAGCTACTGAGGTTTGGGGGTTACCTTGTTAATGCAGTGCGAGCTAGGCTATGCTGACTCCCACACTCTCCTGTAGTCCACTTTCTGCACGACAGCTGGAGAATTATTTTCAAAACATAAATTTGAATTGTCTTCGAAACATGCCGCCCCCTACTTAACATTCTCTACTACATCTGACACTACACAATGAATGAAATCTACCAAGCCCTGTGTGAGATATGCCTGTCTCGTCTCTGGCACATGTCCTCTCTTCCCTCTGTCCCCTGTGTTGCAGGCACACGTCTGATCTCTGGACAGTGTAACCAAGCTCAGCCTTTCCGTAGATACCCTTTGCCTGGGACACTCCTCCTCAGATCTTTGCCTGGCCCCTCCTTGTCATACAGAGCTCAGTTTCATTGTTACTTCCTAAAAGGCACCTTTTCTGACCAGCCAACCTCAGAAGCCCCAGTTACTCTCTGTCACAACATCCTAAATTACCTACACCACACTTATCACTGTCTGATACTTTCTTGCTAATTAATGAATGAATGGTCTGTCTCTCCACCCCACTAGAGCAAGGAGATTGTTTGTCTTATTCAACACTGTATTTCGGTGCCTAGAATAGTTCTGGGCACAGGGTAGACACTTTGTGAGTGCTCGTGGACTGGGGACACGAGCTTATAAAAGCTACAACTTTTACAGCTCTGTGAGGTGGGAATTACTATCCCCATTTAGCGCAAGAGGAAACCGAGGCCCAGAAAAGTCAAAACCAGTAAATGACAGAGCTCAGATTTCAGCCTGGCTCTGTCAAACTCCACACACATCCTTTTTCTACTCTATAATTTTTTGCCTCTTTGGAAGGTATTTTAACTATGTGGGGCTTAGGATCCAACACAGAGAAGGGAAGCTACTCTGTCTTTGGTAACTTCTTTTTACTCAGCCCTTGCCCTCAGGGCTTCCCTGTCTGATGGGGGAGACATGGTCCTTTTCTCCCGAAAGAACACACAGGCTGAGGCTGAAGACAGAATCCCAGCACCTGCGAGAATCACAAGGGCGTTTACAAAGTAATGTTTACGTGAGCACCAGTGGTCAGAGCACACGCAAATTCACCAGGAGAGGGAGGGAGGGAGGGAATGAGAGGGAGAGAAAGACAGAGAAACAGAGACAGAGACATAGAGCCAGAGTGCTGTGATCAGGGGGCATCCACCCCTCCCTCCCCAGTGAGAGGAGGAGAGCAGACTGTCCCATGGACCAGCCGTCAGAGGACACACAAAGGGGAGGTGGTGCGGAGCCAGGGCCAGGGGTGCAGGTTCTGACCATTGCCAACTCCTGCACCAGTGGGTTTCCACTGCTGCCTCAGGCGCCCCGAACTTTCCTTTGTGCGCCAGTGGGGGGAAGGGAAGGCAAGATCTAGAAAGAGAACAAGTTTTGTTTTTGAAGGCTGGAACTTCTCTTGCCACATGGCTCTTGGCCATTCCTCTGGTCTCAACCAGAGAGATATAGGATACAGGGTGAAGAGAGATGCTACCAGCACAGAACTGGCTTTGGGTTGTGAAGTGTCAATCTGGCCAAGTTCTCCAGGCTCAGAAAGGCTGCCCAGGATTCCCAAGCTGCTTTTGCACGGAGAGCTGCCCCTGCCAGGACCACCTTTGCGTCTGCCCTCACCTTCTCCGTCTGGTGAAATGATGCAGGCACCCATGCCTCCAACCTACCTGGATGTCACCTCCTCTCTGAAGTCTCTTCATATCCCACCACTCAGCAGCTTACTCCCTCTGCTGGGCCTCCAGCAAGCCCCTGGCCACTAATCTATACCCTGCACTCCACCCTCCACCACCAACTCCCTAACTCGGCTGCCATCTTTGATCTTAGATCGCTGCAGCGGCCTCCAACCCAGAGCCCCTGACCCGCTCTGGAGCTCCCCAACCTCCACCCGGTCCCAGTTCATTGACCTCACAGCTGCAAGTGACCACATAGACCATGTAAAAAAAGCGTCCCCTTCTTTGCCCTCAGGGTTAAGTTCAAGCATCTTATTAAGATGAATACCTGATCTAGGGCCCACTCATCCCTCCAGCTGCTTTCTGCTTCTTTGCCTCTTCCATCTAGACCCCAACTAGATGGCCCACTTTAATTTTCGGGCTTGCCACACTGTCTCCCATTTTAGGGGCCTGCACAGGCTTTGGGCTAAGTCAGCCTCATTCTTCAATCCTTAGCTCCTACTTTCCTTCCTTGGGAAGCCAACCACTCAAGTCTGGCTTGGGCATCCATGCTACATAACCCCTTCATCATTTGACAAGAGGTTCTGATCTACGCCTTCTGCATCCCCCAACAGGATGTAAGCTCCTTGTGGGCAGAGAGAACCTGTCTTGTTCAGTGCTGTGCTCTCAGCATCTACCACAGAGCCTGGCAGTCCCGGATGTCCAAGAAGTAGTTGTTAACTAAGTGAATGATGTGGGGATGTTGGATGAATGAATGAGTTTCACCCAGGGCACCTTGTCCGAGAGAACTTGCCATGTGGCATCATTGGACCTTGTGTAATCTATATCTGTGTCCTAAGGACCATGGTGGGCAAAAGCAAACATACTGGGTCATTTCTCAAGGCCCCAAGAAGGAGGCTGTCTGTCTGCTTTGGTAGCATTTTCCCAGCCTCCTCCCTTCTAATCGTTCAGAAAGCCACAACTGCAAGTTTCCCCGGTCTAATGGAAAATCCCAGCATCACTCTTCTACAAAAGCAATCTATAAATCACGCTTCACAACTTTGCCAGCACCACAGAAGCCAGCCTCCGACTGTCTGCCCAGAGCCTCCCACGTTGCGCAAAGTTTTGAGCTCTACAGAGGGGTTAATTCCAGCAGCTTGAAATGAATCGCAGTGTCTCCCTTCAAAATCAAGTCAGCCAGCACTGGCCCCGCTCCCACTATGTGCACAGCCCTGTGTGGGAAGCATGGAAGGGACAGAGGGAGGGAGAAAGCCTAGACTCAGCTTGCAGGAAATCTACAATCCCAACAAGCTGGCTGCCTCTCCCTTGGCGTGTTCTGTGGGCATCTCTCTTCAGGGCTAAGGAACCATCCTCCGTGCCCTGTAGACACCTCTGTGCCTGCGCTTTTTCCTTTTAGCTCATGGTCTATTGGCCTGGGTGGACTGTGGGTGCATGGGAAGAGGAGGAGAGGCTTGGAGAAGAAACTAATATTCTGAAATACTTAATAGGAGTGTGGGTTCGAATCCCACTTCTTTAATTTACCAGCTCTATGATCCTGAGCAAGCTGTTGCCTCTCTGTGCCTCAGTCTCTTCATCTGTAAATGGGGACAAGGACGGTACCTTCCCAGAGGGTTGCTAGGAAGATTAAATGAACGAACATATGTGAAGCGCTTAGACAGTGACTGGCCTAGGGTCAATGCTCAGTAAACATTCGCTTCTATTGTTGTTGTTATTGATATTATTTTCCAGGCACTCTGGCGTGCACTTGCCAGAATGATCTCATGTTATAGCCACCGTACCTCATAGCGGGGTATTATTCCCTTCATTTTCCAGGCGACAGAACAGAGGCTGTAGACACCAGTGACCTGCCACACCCACTGAAGGCTGCTTCCAGGCGAGGCTCACTGGCCAGAGCACTGGGGCAGCTGCAGGGAACTCACCATCCCCCGAAACACCTCTCTGCCAAGCGCTCTGGAAGCTCACACTCAAAGGACAATGTCCTCCTTCCCCGCTACTACCCAGGATGACAAAGACAGGTAGTGGGGATTGCGGCAGCCCATCCCAGGTGGGATTTTGGTGGCTCAGAAGAGGAAGGGGATGCCCCTGCTGCTGCCCAAACATAGGTCAGAGCCCCAGTCTTGTCTCTGGAAGCCTAACAGAGCTGGCCCCATCCTCAGGTCATCAAGGCTGGCAGCCCTGTGAAATGGAGGATTCACATCCACTGACCATCTCAACAAAGAAAATGGCTAGTGTGGGGCTCGGAGTCAGAAGGACCTGGGTTCGCGTTCCAGCCCTGCAACTTGTGGGAAATCCCATCACACATCTGAGCCTCAGTTTCTCCATCTGTTCGATGGAGCTGCTTATAGCTCCTGTTTTGGGTGGTGCATGGACAACCCTTAGCTTAATGCCTGGCATGATATGAATCATCAAGAAGGATTCGCTCTCCCCTCCTTGAGTCCCAGGCAGCTTCCAGAGAGCCTTGGCAGCTGAGGAATTTCCTATAATATTCTGAGAGCCTAGGGTGGGGTTTGAGCCTCAGGGTGGCCTGGGGCTCCTGGAGGCGCTCAAGTCTGTGACTTGTGTGGGCAGAATGGCTCTCTGGTGCCACAGGGGCATGCTAGACAGGCTGCCACAAACCCACACAGTGGTTTGGTGTGAATGAATAAGAGGTGTCCCAAGAATGAGGCTCGGTAATTAGGGAATATGCTGGGTCAGTCCCCTTTGCCTTCTCAGTGAGGCATAACTCCAGGGACGACACAGCAAGACACCCGCTGCCATTTTTGCAGGAAGGCCAAGGTGATGAGACCGCAGAGGGCGAGCCTGGAGGTTGCAGTCCTAAGCTACACAAGGATAATTAAGTTGACTGGTGTTAGATGGAGGGAGATTACAAGATACATGCTCCCAGGGTTGCGAGATTCTGGGAAGAGGGAGGGGGCCTGTCCGCAGAATGATGAGATGGTGTAATTAGCTCAAAAAATCCAAAAGCAGGACTACAGGCAGGAAGATGCGGGGCCCGATGCAGCAGGAGCGCCAGGCAGAGTGGAGCCTGCTGGGGACTGGGATGCCAGCAGTCTCTGAGAGACGCTCATTCAGGGAGAGTGAGCATGGTCCACAGGCTCAGGGAGAACGTCTGGGAGCACGGCACACTGCAACTCCATCCCGAGCCTCTCAGGGCTGAGATGCTGCTTGGAAAAAATATGAACTGAGATATTTTCTCCTTTTTATTTCAAGCAAGTCCCAGATTCAAGGGCAGAAAGAGGGACAGAGAGCTGGCCAGAGCTGGCCAGTTCAAGGCCAGATTTCAGAATGAGGGCATCAATCTTCACTTTCCCTGCAAGAAACAAACCTTGCATTTCAGAGGTCTGGCTCCCCATTGGGTTCAAGGCTAACTACTCCTGCTCCTCAATTGCATTGCATTCTTTCATCCCAGAGACCCACAGAAAATCCAGTGAAAAAGATTCCATTTATACGGCTTCCTTTGTGGCGGAGCGGTTAAGAATCCACCTGCCAACGCAGGGGACACAGGTTCGAGTCCTGGTCCGGGGAGATCCCATATGCCGCGGAGCAACTAAGCCCGTGAGCCACAACTACTGAGCCTGCGCTCTAGAACCCGCGAGCCACAATTACTGAAGCCCGCGCACCTAGAACCTGTGCTCCGAAACAAGAGAAGCCACCGAGATGAGAAGCCCGCGCACCACAGCGAAGAGTAGCCCCCTCTCACCGCAACTAGAGAAAGCCCGCGCACGGCAACGAAGATCCAACACAGCCAAAAATAAAATAAATAAATGTACAAAAGATTCCATTTATAATAATAAAAAATAAATCCTTGGGAGTTCTTTTCATTTGGAACACAAGATATTTGTTCAAAGAAATTATAAAAACCCAATGGAGGCTCAAAATTAGGAAAACCATCGACATAACTCATTATGTTAGAAATTAAAGGAGAAAAACCATATGATTATTTCAATAGATTCTTAAGAAGCACTTAATTCATTTTTCTTTATAAAAACTCTGGGTGAAATTGGAATAGAACTAAAATTCTTTTACATGACAAAAATAGTATTTATTGGAAACCAGCAGCAAGTACCATATGCAATGTTAAATGCAATTCTACGAAAACCAGAAATAAGACAAGGAAACATATTACAAGCATCCTGGAGATTTTAGGCAATGGAATAAGGCAAGAAATTATAAGAAATTCAATGAGTAACAACACCACCAACATTAACATAGTGCCAGACACTGTCCGAAATTCATTATGTGAGATGAGAAAACGGGCGTGGAGTTTAAGTAACTGGTTCAAAGTTACAAAGCTTCTAAGTGGCAAAGCTAGGATTTGAATCTCAGTGATCTGGTCCCAGGACATGTGCTTTTATACATTATGAGATACTGTCTCTCGGGTGTTAGAAGAGAAAGGTTATTATTTGCAAATAATATAGTTACATAACTTTTAAAAATCCAAAAGATTGAAATTAAACAAAAAGCCCATTAGAAGGGACAAGTGTCAGTAAGATGCTTGCATAAAAGACAAACATCACCAGCTTCCTTTATTCTGCTAGGCAGAACCTCTACAGCAGCACCTTGCACCTTGCCTGGGACATAGTGGACTCCTGATAACTATTTGTTGAAAGATGAAACAATAGAGAGTACAGCCTCGTTTGGAGAGGCCAAAATTGTTCAGCAATGCGGTTGGATTTCTTCGAGGGATCCACTGAATGACTTCCCTCCAGCCTCCATCTGGTCCTCCTCCAGCACGTGCTCTCAGATGCAGAGGAAGGCCTCCAGCATGACCTGCAACAACCCCTTCAAAGCAGAGACCCCTGCCCGTCCCATCTCAGCCTGACACTGTGGGATCATGACATGCTGTGTTCACAGAAAACTAGAACACCATCATGCTCTAGTTAACATATGAAAAGCACTTCCTGCAAGCTGGGAATTGGCAACAGACAGTGTGATTTTTTTGTCCAAATTGGGATGATTTTGAGAGGTTGGTTTTATTATCATCAGTCCATTTTACAGGCACCGACGTGGAGGCTGAGAGAGGTGACAGAGGAAGAGGCAGAGCCTGGAATTGAACTCAGATCTTTCTGCTTCCAGCGTCCCTTTTGCTAAGCGGCCTCTTCATCACTGGTCCACACACTCCTTGGGGCACAGGCTGTTCTTCTTTGGAACACCACCGAAAAGCACAGGGTTCTGCACATCAGGAATCGGGTCAACTTGGACTTTTAGGAAGAGTGGACTTGTAGGCTATTTACGGAACACTAACAAGGCTGGGTGGTAGAAGGCAGCAGAGGGGAGACTGCCACCTCTACGTAGTGAGAGAGGCTCCTGGTGGCCAGAAGATAGGAAGGAGCAAGTGGAGTCGGGGCATGTTTTGAGGGTAGACTCCTCAATGGAAGAGCTGTAGGCTGGGGGTGGCGCAGGGGAAGGGAAGAGCAAAAAAGATCCCTAGGTTTTTGGCTGAAGTAACTGGCTGGATGGTGATGCCACTTACTGAGACGGGGAAGAATGGGAATGGGTTTGGGGGAGAAATACAGAATTTTGCTTTGGCTGTGTCAAGTCTGAGATGCTTATCAGATATCGCTGGGAGGGGTCCAGAGATTTGTAAAACTGGATGCAGCTTCTCTTTTGCTTAAAATTCTTCGAATGTGGGCTTCCCTGGTGGCGCCGTGGTTGAGAGTCCGCCTGCCGATGCAGGGGACGCGGGTTCGTGCCCCGGTCTGGGAAGAGCCCACATGCCGCGGAGCGACTGGGCCCGTGAGCCATGGCCGCTGAGCCTGCGCGTCCGGAGCCTGTGCTCCGCAACGGGAGAGGCCACAACGGTGAGAGGCCCGCGTACCGCAAAAAAAAAAATTCTTCGAATGCTCCCTGTGGATACAAGCCAAGCTCCACTGCCTGGAACCCCAACTGTAGCTCGTTCTTCTCGGGTCCCTGATTGCCCTCAGCCTTCTCTCCTTCTCCTTCTCCAGCCTTCACCAGTGCCCGTTGGGATTTCCACGGGCCACCCTCAAGGTCTCTGCACGTGCCCTTGGCTCTACTGGCCACGCCCTTTGTCCCCTCCTCATTCCGGAGCAGCCCCAGACTAGGGTGGGGTTCCTGCTCCGTGGCTCTGTGACATCCCGTCTCTACCCACAGAGTATGAGCCGGGGTCGGCATCTCGGTGCTGCACCCAAAACTCCGTGCAGGTTTCCTGTGGGTGTTCATTCCATACGTGAAGGAAAGAAGGCATGAGGGGATGATCTGGAGATCTCACTAAGTCCGAGCCCACACGTTCAGACAGGACTCACTCCTCTCCATCTCCAGATATCAAGCCTGGCGTGATTTGATATTCATCGAGTACACCTGGTTAAAGGGGCATGTTCAAATCACTTAAGAAACGGCTTTCCCACACCCTCAATTATTTTGGCAGCCTCTGCTCACGTATAATTAATGCGCCAATTGAAGTGATTATTATAACCATGAAAGCAGGTCCCCCAAGATCCACTACTTGACAACACTTGTTTCGACTCATCTGAGTTACTCCACCATCTTGCAACATAATAATAATAATAGTTAATAATAATAATCAACAAATTCATTTCTTGAAGGATAGTCTCCAGTTCAGACCTTCCACTAATCCAGGCCGCCCTTCTCCCTCATTGCTGGGATTCCTGAGGGCTGTGTTCCATGACCCGGCTCCGGATGGTAGCATCAAACGTTTTCTCAGGTTCATCCAAGGGATGTGGGCAGACGCCCTGTGCGAGGGGGGCGTGCAGGGAGGGGCGCGGGAGGGGAGGGTCCTGTCCTTTCCACCTGTCTGCTCTGCTCTGCACGTTTGTCTCAGGGTAGGTGAACCGTGCTGTCTGCGTCATCTCTGCAGGTGGAAGCTGTGTTTTCCCTTGGGTCCTCCTTTGGTGTTGACAGCCCCTGCATGGATCTGTACCACTGCCTCTGCAGACAGGTGGCTCTGGCTGTGCGATGATGAGGACATCCTGAGGCGGCCAGCCCCGCCCCGTCCCCTGGCCCTCTCTGTCTCACTCTGTACCAGAGCTAAGGAGCTTCCCAAAGATGGATCTGGACGCCCTCTGTCAGTTCTGTGGGCAAGCCTGGATGCTGAGAAGGTCTGGCTGTAAGGGGAAGTCAGGCCAGTGGATAGATCCTGCGCCGTCCTACTATCTGCAAGGCTTGGGGACGGTTACTTTACCTCTTTGAGCCTCAACGTTCCCAACCCTAAAATGGACAAGAGTGCCAGCGTCACATGGTTTCCGTGAGGAGCCAGTGGGACGATTTTGTAACGTCCCTGACACAGCACCAGACCTAAACCATAGCGATGGCGCTGATGAGGAGAAGAAGGAAGAAAGAGGCTCCCCAAAGCTGAGGGGTTCAGCCCTTCTGAGGGTGCAGCTCTCGGGTTGCCTGTCACTCGGGCGGAAATCCTTCCCACCCCCCAGGACGCTATTTACGACCTTCAGCGGAGCCTAAGGAAAGAGCCTTGCTTTGGAGTCAGAGAGTGGCTTCAAAGCTTGACCCAACCTCTCTCTCTTGCACAACTCAGAGCAAGGTGCTTAACCCCATCTAACCTCAGCCTCCCAGGCTCCGACATGAGAATTAGCGGGTCCAGCTTGCAGGACCCTTTCTGCCCTGCCCCAGTCCTTCCTTTTCCTTTGGTCAAGGCTCCCTGAGGTCTCTGAACGCCCGCAGCTTCTTCCTTCACGGGAGCACACAGGAGATGAGCCTGGAGAGGCGGGCAAGGGCCAGACCCTGTAAGAGGACACCAGGGCTCGGATCTTTGTCCCAACAGCAGCAGAGAGGCCTCGGTGATGAGTTTCAGGCAGGGTGACATGAACGGAGATGTGTTTTACGACACCTTCAGCTGCGGACTGCTCTTCTGTATCTGGTCTTACTAACTCCCTTCACATTCTCCCCCCACCTCTCTGGCCCCGGGTGTCTGAAGCCTCCTCTCTTTTGAATGTTCACTCAAGGGTGGGGCACCCACATGAAGCAGATTCCCAGAACATCTACAATCACCCCTCTCCTGGGGAATCTAGAACTTTCTGGATACCTGGTGTCCCACACTTGATGTGTGGGCTAGCCAAGCTGGCTGGAGGCTCCATCCCTACCTTGTCATGATGTCATCGCTGGGCGGCTGAACTTGACGTAGCACAGAATTTCAGAGCTGAAATGGACAGAGTCATCCTGTTCTGGGCTCCCTTGGGCCAGGGAGCCAGAAATCCTTTCTATTGTATTTTTGATAGGAGGCCACTCTAAAGTTTGCTTAGACACTCTCAGGGGTAGGGAAGTCACCAGTCCTCAAGTCATCCCATCCATTTTTCTAATTGTGAGAAAATTATTCACCTCATCAACTAAGGGTTTACTTCCACGTCACTCAGCTACATCAGGTATTCGCTCATTCATTTATTCATTCTCTAAGCTATGTGCTCAGATACAATCAGGACACCTGGTCTTTACCAAGAAGGTGCTTACATTCTGGAAGGGAGACATTCAACTATTAGAATTAATCCCCCTGTTGTGAGCTCTCAGCTAGCAGGCACCTGTCCTTTTGGGGGCAGTTACCACAATTTCAAAGAAATCAGACAGTCTTCCAGGCCACATCTGTCTCCCTGCTTAACTACAAGCTCCATAAAGACAAGACCCCACTGTTCTTACTCGGTGCTCTGGTCCCAATGCTTGGCACATAGTAGATGCTCAAGAAATAGCTGCTGCATAAGTGAACATCTGTGTCCAGTGTGTTAAGTCCTAGGGTAGAGCTCTGAGTATTTTAAGATGCCTGGGTCATGGTGATTGCATGAAGAAAAAGATGGAAGGGAAAAAAGGATGAGGAAATGTCTCTGGGGGTGACACTGCAGCTGACTTTGGAGGGCAAGTCGGAGTTTGCCAGATGGAGCGGGTAAGGGCGTCGCGGGCAGAGGAAGTGGCATTGGCATTGGCACGGGGGTGGGAAAGAGCGTTGGCATGTTCCAAGAACTGCATATAGGCCGTATGATTCCAGTGGTGGGCCCATTTGGGAACGTGGTAGGAAGCACGGCTGGAGAAAATCAATCAATGGAGCTTGAATCAAGAACCTTGCATGCTGGGCCAATGACCTTGAACTTGGTTCTTAAGGCAATGGGGATCTCTTGCGAAGTGTGGGGCAGCCATAGTGTGTTTTAGAAAAGGGCCAGGCTGTGCCTGTCTGCATCGGGGTGACTGTGATGACCCTGGGGACATCTCTGAGCCTCTTGGGAAGAGGACACAGTCACTCTTCATACAAGGACGACACACCCAACCCAGAAAAGGTGAGGAAAGGAGGAGGAAGGACTTAGGAGGGAGAAGCGTCCTGAGCTGGTTTTCTGGGAAACATCTCTCATTTCATTCATGTTCTTTTATGTCACTGGTGTGCTGGAGCGGAAGTTCACCTTTAATTCTCCTCCCACAAGTTAAGTCAGCCCTCTTGTCATTTAAACCCAGCAGGGCTCAACTAGGCAGGGTCGGCTGGAAATCACACTCTGGGCTTCATACAGCTCTGGTGTCCACTGGCTCAGAGGGCCTGACAGCATCTCGGGCTGGGATTTCTACCCTGATGAGGAATTGCCCAAGCCCCACCCCGGGGAGCACCTGGCCGTGAAGTGCCAGCCTCTTCCACCACCCCAGGTCTGCTGGGGGAGAGGAAAGGAAGGGGGGGGGGTTGGCTGTAAAATGGGAAAGAGCACATCCTATAGAGACCATCTCACTTCATCCTGTCATTTTACTGATAAAACTCCTGAGGCTCAGAGAGGGGAAGTGATTTGCTCAAGGTCACACAGCAGGACATTTTGCCCCCAGGCCCCTGCTCTTTTCTTTTCTGTGCATTTGGTAAGTGCGGACAAACTCCCCATCAATGCGTCTACCCTGTCTTGGACCTGCCAGTCTACCCTGTCTTCTTTTCATGACCATCCAGTGGGACAGCCTGTTACAGGTGGAGTCCACATGTGCTCCAACAGGACATCTTGTTATTTGGGCATCCGCTCCAACTGTTGGCACTCTCCCCGTCACCCCACCAACGGTCTGGGAGCCAAGAGCCCTTATAAGCCTTGTGTGAGCACCTCTAGGCAGAGAAACGGTCTCATTGCCAGTATCAGACACCTGATCTTAATTCCCCAAAGAGGATAGATTTCTCTGGTCAGAACACCTTCCCTCATGCCAGAGTGAGTGGTGAATTGCTGCCAAAGCAAGCCGTTCCTTTCCCCCCTCTTACCTCCTTCTCCCGTCCCAGTGTCTGTGCACACAGCTGGGCTGGCTGGGCTGTGGCATCTGGACTAAGCCCATCCCCCCACCGCTCTTTCCATCTAAAGCTGAATGCAGTGCCCCTCCCCGCCAGGTCCCTGGAAAGCTCAGGGACCACAGGCTTCCTGTCACAGCCTTGCAGCCCCTTGGTCTCCGAGACCCATCCTGAGTACGACTTTGGTGACCTGCAGGTGGAGGTAATGACGCCCTCCACGTTTCACCCTCACACGCCCTGGACACCTGCTGTTGCTATGGTTGAACCTTTTAGGGGGTGTCACAGACCCCTTTGAGAACATTCAGTCCCTTTCCACTAAAAAAATGTACGCAACATATTGGGCATACTTTCTGGGGATCCAAGCACCTCCAGAAGCCTATCCACCCCCTCCCTAGGGATCCAGAGATGCCACATGAAGACTGTGGTCCAGGGCCTGTGGGTACCACAGCACACATGGGAGAAGCAGATAAATGAAACTCAGCCACAGACGCAAAGACAAGAAGGATAACTAAAACACCAGGTGATACCTCGCTAATCGAAGAATGTACAAAATGCTGAGGGAACATACGCTGGAGGATCTCTGAGCTCTGCCTGATGAGCAAGGTCAGAAGGCTACACAGAGGACGGAATGAGTAAGACGTGGCCAGGCGGAAAAGGGGATAAAGGGACATGAGTGAAGCCTATTTCTCCTGCACTGAGGGTGAGGGAAATGGCTTTTCTGTAGGCATCTCCTTTGTTTCACACAAACCCCTGGGAGATGCT